>NW_015622547.1:3293986-3893986 GCF_000835495.1 Cladophialophora immunda | reverse complement strand
GGAGAAGGCTACGTGGCGGGCGGCAAGGCAGTCATCACCACGTCCCTGATTCTGAGCTCCGATGTCCTCAAATGGATCAGCTCATTCCTGCAGGCCAAGAAGGACCAGGCCAAGGAAGTCGTCAACGAAAAGACCAGCAAATAAGTGGATGGCTTCTCGACTGCCCGCCGTCCACTCTGTTTCCGCGCCCCGATTGTTGAGAGCACGACCTCTCAAGTCATGTACAAATGATACCAGCACAAGCATTTGATACCCTGATCGCTACCGGCCAACTACACGAGATTCGATCGCCCCTCTTGGCCGAGTCCAAGTCCCCTGAGGATCTTTCCCAGCTACGCCACCACAATCCAGCAACCCGAATGAACTCACATGAGCAAGCGATAATCAAGGCCCATTTTCTTTCTCGCCAGCATCCGCTGCTGTGGATCTCCTTCGTCCCGTCTGAATTTCTCCTTGATAGAAGTTTGTTGTCTGCGCGTCTGAAAATGCATAGAATCGGGTAGTTTCTGTTGAAATGATATGAAATCACTCCAATGTCATACTCTCCTGGGTGGCGATCAGCAACGCAATCTTTTGTTGAGTGCGGCTGTTGTGAAACTGGGTTTTCGGCAGAAGCATGTGAAAGTGCCTGTTTTCCCTTCTTATCGTTATCAGAAATTTTCACATGCGATGATGTCGGTGGTGGAGCCTCGAGAGAGCTAGCAGCCCCTCCTTGGATTTCTGAGGCAACTCAACAATTTCGATCGAGAGGGCGAAAGTGTTTCAAATGGGCATGGTAGAAGAGGCAGACAGCGACAAACATATACACCGATGACACCCATGTCCCGTTTTGGGCCGTCTCTGCCAGACTCCGTCCTGCTGACTGCTAAAAGGACGACCATCGTACTCGGTTTCCCGTGGGCACAACGCAGGTCCACGAGACTTTGCTCCCCCGGATATCCTCTCCGCTACTGGCTCGGCGCTGAGGGAAATCGGGTCTCTTGTTTGGATCCCGCTGTCCTTGACGGAGAAGTGGAACTAATACTACTGGGTAAATTTGTGCCGCGCGAGAGGATCAGGATCAGCTGCCAGAGCTTTCCTGCACAGATGGCCACGGATGGTCTCGCGACTGCTTGAATGACACCCACGCCTGTGTATCTGAATATTGGTACCTCGTTACACCAGTGTCCCTCTACGAGTATGCCGTGTTTTGAGTTCGAGTCGAGAGGACTCCGTCCGAAACGGGCGGCACGCAAGGTCCTTAAGACGGAGTGTAAGTGGCCACGATCTACACCCTCTAGAAGGGGACGAGCGCAAAATAGGGCCACAATGCTAAATACATGATCCCTCTCTGCGTTATTAAAGGTTAATTTCAATCCTGTATCGTGAGTTCCGTCGTTGGAGAAGCAGTGGAGTATACTATCAATATCTCTACAACGTATATGTCAACCGTCCCCATTTTATGTATGTATATATATATATATATATATATATATTATATGCCCCGAACTATGCCTCGTCTATTACCATTTTCGATCAGGAAAGGGAGCGAGGCCGCCTTGATCGGGCACGTGACCGAGCATACTCTGAGCCACTGGAGAGAGGAAATAGGGCGGCACAAACGGTGCAAATATCCTGTTGCACTAACCCTGAAAGGGTAAATGGGACAAAGTCTTGGCAATAAGCAAACTTACCCATGTGCATCTACATACTTAAGCCACTTCTATCTCTTCCTTCCTCCTTCCTTCTCAGTTAGTTAGATCAGTTCAGTCAATTCAGTCATGTCAAGTCTATTACTCCTACATATCCTAGTCGTTCTAGTGCAGGAGATGGCAGTAAATGACAGGTTGCGAAACATGGTCAGGTCGAGAAATGGTACTTTTCCAATGTGGACCCGTTCGCGTATGGAAAATGCGGTCGGCGCGCTCGTTCCGAGCGACACAAGCCCTAGAATTCGAACCGTCCACGGAATACCTCGTACCCAGGTGATTGATCATCGTATTCATCGCAATAGCGAGAACGGCGGCACCTGTTGCACCAACCCTAGTCCCAATTCACTGCGGCACAAGTCGTCAACCTTGTTTCATAGATTTCATAGACTTTCTACAATCAATCAAGTTATTCATCCAACAGCACCAACGCCGCCTCCAAGGGTGTCGTAGAGCGGAAGTCGAGTTGCTAAAAGGACAGCGGCCTAAACACCTAAAATGCCGAGAACAGGAAGATGAATTGTCACTTTTCAGAGCCTCTCCGGCTTGCACAATTCCCCACTCTGCGTTCGACGTTGGGTATTCAACTCTCTTTTGGGTCGACAGCCAGCCAACCAACCAGCCAGCCAAGCCAGCCAAGTACTTCATAACTTTGGCTGGTAAATCCAGGCACGCCCTTGTAGACGGACTTGACTGCTGCCCATGATCGAGGCTCATCCTAAAAGCCTTGCCGTTCTTTGGTTAACGACGGCATTGAAAAGGTGGTTTGGCTGGCGTGCCTTTTCAGCACGTCAAGCTGCATGTCAGGGGTTCGGCTATGTTATCCGGGCTTCTCCTGCTGTAGGCGAGCCTTACAAGAGCGACGTCGAAATACTGCAGCGACCGGAGTTGTTCAGAGTATTGGACCATGGCGGTGTGCTGGGCAGAAAATCTCAACAGTCGCCCGGCCCTCGGTATCAATCTTCCATCGGAGTGTCAAAGGAGGCATCATCCGTGTTAGGGAAGGAGGGTTCTATGGCGATGTCGTCCTCAGGCTGTTGTTGGAGCATTGGAAAGGATAGTCGCCGGCTCTCAATTGAGTCGGTAGCTTTTAGCAACGATCCCACTGCAGACTCCAGGATACCACCGGCAATCTCCAGAAACTCAGCACTCTTGCTAAATACCCTCAGCGTCCATCGGTATTCCTGCAGCCGTCTCTGATAGAATTCTGCTTCTTCCTGACTCACTGAAGTGACAAAACACAACCCAGCAAACGTACCAATCAAGGCGAAATTAAACTTAGAGGAGAAGTACCAGAAGGATTGAAGGTGCTCGGGCCTCAGTCTGTTAAAAAAGTCCATAGCACTAATAAGTCTTGCTTTCGCGGCGGACCGACAGATCTGAATCATATAAGGATCGGTATTGCGTGATAGTGAGCGTAGAATCCGTCGATGTAGAGTGATCTCAGTGGCAAAGTACGCAAGGTGTAAGTAACCCACGGAGCTCAATTCGCCAACTTTAGTGGCGTCCATACGAAGTGTCTCTGGTATGTCCGCGTACCATGACCGTAGCTTGAGCTGAATTGGCTTCGCGCGATTAAGAGTCGCCTTGATGCTGTCATAGGATTTCCTGATCTCCATTTCTGCCTTCAATGAATATAGTGAATCTAGGATCTCTGCAAGCATTGTTGTGAGCGTGATCATAGCGCTAAAGAGGGCCCTGCCTTTTTCAACCTCTATACTCTCGTCTTCTTCTTCATCTACCGCGCTGTCTAGGAAGTCACTGCTGATCATAGGCTGCACAGCCCAGTTCATGGAGGAGATGTGAGGAGGTCGTCCGTATATCAAAGCGGACCAAGTGTCTTGCATAAAAAGTGCCCATCCAAGTCGTTTCCGGAGCGCTCGCTCCCAGGCCGGTATTCGCCAATTTGAACAATCTAGGTGCAGTCCGAGATCTTGGCCGATGGCAACAAGTTGAGATGTTAGCTGCCAAGCTTGATTGCTACCTAGTCGTTGCAACAATAGGAGACCTGCTTGTACCGTAGACAATTTTGCTCGATGCGAGACATCTTGCAAAGTACGATAAGCGATATCTTCAAGTTCAGTAACGTCTGGCTTGGTCAGCGTCGTAAGTTCAGCACTGTAGGACCACCAATTTAAAGCTAATATATAGATAGCGGCAAGTAGAGGAGGAGAAAAGTCCCGATGTGTTCGACTGTACTTCTCTAGGTAAACTTTCTTATGTAAAATCGGAAAGCTGGGGTGGACGATCCGGAAGTAGAGTCGGATTAGAGCATCACCATGAGGAGCGACGATCTGTTCGATGTTGTCGAGCTCCTTAACCTCCCTAGCGTAATTGGGAGAACTCGAGTCGGTATATTGATGGAAGAACTCGTTTGGGCCAACTTTGCGGAAGGATCCATGATTAGCGGGACTTTTACCCTTGATGTCGTCGTATAATTGGAGCTCTAAAAGTGCAAAGTCATGTTCGTCTGTGGGCCCGATATATTTTGCGTATCGATGATTCTGGAGTCTAGCCATGGACTGTCAGCGGAGAGGAAAGATGGTGGGAGGAAAGCTCTTTTACCCCAAAGTCTCTTTGAGCAGATCTTCGCCCTGCAAGTTTGCATAATCGTCGATAACGGGGCCAGTGCGAATGGATTCAGCGGAGGCGGGGGATTGTGTATGGGGTTTGTGGCGATCTCTAACTTCTTGAGTCGCATGAACACGATGCGTTTGACTCTGAGCTGGCTGGGAATTTCGAGTACGATGCATGTCCGATATCTCCTTTGGTGTCGGCAGGCGGATATTCTCTACGTGAATTTTGAAGACACGGGCAATATCCTCACATACAGGCCCTATGGGAACCATGTATGCCCATGGGATATCATTCTGGATAGCTATGACAAACCCGCAAAGCTGACGATCGTATACTACCCAGGCGCCGGAGCAGCCAGACTCTATAACCAAGTTAGCAACTAATAATATCTAGGAATGATTGGTACCTCCGTAAAGGGTTGTCCAGATTCATAAGAATGGTCTCATAGCTAGAATTTCCAATCTTCACGGTGGCAGGACATCCTAAGATGTTGGCCTTCAGCTCACCTGAGCTGGTGGCGACCAAAGCGACCGCATTGTGCGGGGATTCATGCCCGGTAAATAAAGATTCCACGAATTTATTGCCCACTATATTAGGAAGCATAACTCGTTGCCGATCATTGGCGGGGATAGATGAAAGGTTCGCTAAGGCCCAGTCTCTGTCATATCGAGACCGTGCTCCTGGATCTCTGTCAGTTTGTTGGGTCTGCTTGACAACGATCTCAATTTTGAACGACAACACATCACAGTCAGCAGTTGACGGCTCTGCAACCTGCTTGCTGGCCATGTATCCTTCATCTCCAGCGCTTTGTCCGCTGAAAAAATGTCCATCACTCTCTTCTTCAGTCATACTACTGGTATCCGTAGAGTAGTAGCGGGGGTCCGAATCGTCCTCGTCCGAATCGTCAAAGTCTTCCCAAGTCAGGCAGAATGGCGGCTCGTTGGTATAGATCTTCACAACACCATTATCACCCATGCTGTTCATTGTATTGAGCACTAGGCTCGTTTGCTGCTCGGTTAAGAGCGTTCCTTCACGAAATGGATGCTGTGCAAGCAGCCCGAAGATTCGTTCGTTCACAACGATCAACCCTCCAAACGTGCAAAATTTGTGCTGCATAGTCCCTTGGGGTGGTACCAAAACTGCTGCACCGCACGATGTCCGCGCCCCGGAAGATAAGAGGAGGGTTGACTCTCCAACCACTAAGGAGTTGACCGGAAGATCGCCGTCTAGACTGGCGCTCGTGGAAAATCTGCCCCGGATCACAAAGATACAACATGTGTTTTCTCGAATGGCCCTTCTTAACCATTTCTTCTTTTTCAGATATTCCTCTAGTCGTCTTTTGCTCACCTGGTCTTCACATTCGATGAGGAGAGCAGGGGTCAATTTTTGGGCGTCAATACCAGCCCGCAGGTAGTGAACAATGTGTGAACTGTCGTTTTGGTCCCATCCAAGACATAGGCGTTCATATATATCTTGCAACTTTTTCAAAGTTGCATCAGGCAGTCTTTCATATTGAACGAAAATTCCATCGTAGTTGGCAGGGGTCTGGTTGGAGTTTTGTGACGTTGCCATGGTACTTGTTACGGAAGGAGCGATGTCGCTGGAGGCTGTAGAGACATTTGAGGCTACGTTTGATAAAGTGAAAGGATCTGATAATGAGGCTGAAGGGGTTCGTGTACTTCGGGAGCCTGCGGAGTGAATTAGCTCTGAGAGTTGAGTTGATATTGATTGTTGCGTTGCTGGCGATTGCTGCACCCGCATCGCGATTTTGGGGGTTCTGTCTATCGTGACTTTGTCCCTCATCTTCGTTATGTCGCAATGCATCACTGATGCATTGGCATTTCAGGTTGGCTCGAATAAGCTCATGAGGCATACCATATAACAGCTGGTGAACGTTATAGCATCCTTCGCTTTTCAGCTGCGCTCGATTTGCAAAAACCACCTGTGTCACAGCCTAAGCCTCACGTGCACAAGCCTCACGTTCTGCGCGTGGCTTGCCTGGTCTTGGCGACGCGGATCCGTATCCTCTCGTTGGGCATCGCACTCGGAGTACTGGAATTCATATCATATTTTTGCACCCACTATGTCGAGTCCTTCCCTTTTGTCCGCTTGCAGCCGAGTTATTTCCTGCAAGCCTTGTGCCACTGTGATGCAAAGGAACTTGAAGGCCACATAATTAGCGGTTACGTTGGGCCGCCAAGGACGCCAAGCAGGTTATATGACTCCAGTCTAGGTAGTCGCACAACAGATCCTAGCATTCAATCATCCATTGCAGTTGGTTCAACAATAAATAGCCTTATACTTTCGAATCATTTATGGCAGGGACGCGGGCTTTGATTACAGAAGAACCAAATAATGAGGTGAAGTTCTTGATTGGGAAAGAGTTTTTTGGTGACGGGTTCTCCCACACAGATGGATTCGCACGATTTGCCTCGTACTTTGAATTTCACGCGAAGGAAGTTAGGGAACTCCAATTCAGCCGTTTCCAGGGAGCGAATCAGACTGCAGAGCTTGCCATCAAAACTTATCAGGATTTGGCTGATGTTATTCACGTTCTTCGCGAGAATCCAGCCTACACCCGTCCAGATATCCGCGCGGAACTGCAAAAGAAGCTCTCGCATAATGGAGATGTAGCCATTAATAGAGCGATTGACATATGTTTAAGGTGGTGGCTCATGCTCAATTTGCGAGAAGATATGTTTAAGGGACTTGGAAGTGGCCGACCGAGCTTTCAATGGGACGACAGCACGCAGTTAAGGAACTACGTGGGCGAACTGTTCCCACGATCCAAATGGCAACTAGGTCGCAAGGAAAGCCGCCTCGCTCCTGAATTCACTGTGGCCTATATGCACAATGTTTGTAAACTCAGGATACGTTGGACGTCAAGCCTAGAAGATCACTTGCGACTACAAATTAGGGACGAGAAGACCTTGTGGATTTTCCCCTACAAGGCTTGTCTTGTGGCCTGGCTTCACGGCAGAAACAGCAACAAGGATGCATGCGCGTACGTTACATTGCTCTTTGATTACGAGTCATACTTATGGGATGAGAAGTTCACTGCTATCCCGCGAACTCCTTAGGGAGACGATTCGTTCATTGAACCTACTATTTCCAGTGGGTACCAAGGCGGACGACACTGAGAAGTTTCTCCACGAGGAGGCCCAAACTTTTCAGTCTATTGGACCATTTGAATCCTCAAATTCACTGATGGATTTCGATCACTGGAGAGACAGACTATTGGACTTACATGAAATGGTCTTTTTGAATCAGCCATTTACCATAAAGCGCTTTTGGCAAGGGCTGCAAGATCCTGAGAAGTTCATGAATTTCTGGGTCGTGCTAGTCCTGATCTCCGGCTTAACACTTGTTTCCACCATTGCGAGCATCATACAGGCGGTGAAGGCTTTCCAGGCTTGATAACTAGGCACAAAAACTTCGGTCAGTTCTTCCTTGATTCCCTGGTTTGGCAGAGAAATGTGATCTCTAATGATGACGACTCTATCATATCTTATGTCGAGATTCCAATGCAGCCCTGCCTCATACTGCATGTTGCCTGTACTCTTCCTGTGGGTATACAAGAGTGTATGCGATGATGATGAGGGGATGAGCGGCTCGCTGATAAACGAACAATGTCATCTTTGCTCGACACACTTTCTCCTTTTGTACAGGATACTGTAGATGTCCTGGTACCAGCATCACATTCAACTCCATATCTATCGCTCAAGACCTTCCTGCGGTTCAGAGTTTCGCGCATCGTCACCTTCTACTCGATAGACTAGCAGATGTACAATGGGGGTTCCTGTGTATGGGTCTTCTCTGGCTCCCAGTCCGCCTCTTCTATGAATGTCAATTTGCCTAACTGTGAGGGCGGGCAGGGGATGGATGCTCGTGGAGTGCCATTAGATGCATATCTAGGAGTCACGGAATCAGGAAGGGGTATCGCGGCGGCTGCACGGCTCGAAGGCGTCCGCACCGGTTGTGACGAGTACTGGGAATCCCAGAATCGAAAATATTTCGCATTTCAAATTCACAGTCGGAGTTCGTTCCTATGGCGTTGATGATCAATTCCCAATGTGATGGCATGGCCACTTTCGAAGGGGGTGCGAGGTGTCATGGTCATCACACACGCACGCGCACGCAGTGTCAGCAGCTACGTGGACTTCCAGCGTCAACCAGTTTCATTCAGCTTGAGCTGAAAAGTGCTGCAGACGGGCCGCGCACGGACAATCACTTCATGGCAGACCGCTGACGTGTTTTATTTCTCACCCGCAATCGCAACGGCGCACATAAATGCACCTCTCGATTCATCTTGTCGTCACCGTGAGCCAACGGCCCATCCTGCCCGATGTCGTTAGCAAATGGATTGAGCGTGCATGACAGCGCTGCCGCGCTGGTTGCGCAGACATATGCTCGGATACATGGCGTCAGGCAGGTTCCCGAATATTATCTCTGCAATGAGGGATATTTCGATTCGACACAACGGCAGGAAAAGTTCATGCAGCAGGGATCGTGGTTGTTCGGCAGGAGATTCGCGTTCGCGGACCACGGGGGGCTCTGTGCTAGCGATAAGGTTTTCATGGAGGCGCGGACAGATAAATCTGGAGGACTCGAAACACCTGACAAATGTACACAGAGATCTCCTTGTTCAACAACGTAGCAGGGCATCCTCTTAGGGATCGCACCTTTCATCAGGGCCGAAACGGGCTATCATAGATGTGATTGGTTAAAGTTACCAAAGGCTGGGTGTGCGCAACGTTGGCGCGTGTGAGGCTGGGGCCTAAACGGGAGCCTCACTAGCACGTGAGGTGGCACGACAGGAGGAGGCCAGAGCCGTGAGGGCGCAGAAGGGAGTGGAAGGGGAGCGCGAAAGAGCAGAACGGAGCGGACGAGGGGGCGAACGAGGGAGCGAGTCGACTAAATAGTCGTTAGCGGGCGAGGGAGAGCAAAGCGGCGGGTGATTAGTCAGCTGAAGGGTGGTAAAAGATATTCGGGGACTATATATATCTACGAGGTATAGTATACCTTATATATCCCCCGACTGTGGTTTGTCCCTTACCATTTTCGTTCAGGGAAGGGAACGCGGCCGCTTTACTCGGGCACGTGACGGAGCGTCGTGGGAGCCACGGCGGAGTACGGGGGACTGCGCCCGGGCACTGGGCGAGCCGTGGGGAGCTTGTCTAATGCCCATTCTCAGAAGCCAGTTTGGGCTCAAGGGGGCCCCTTTGGGCCTCGACTGTGAGCCTACACCACTATACTCCGTACTCAGCGGCGAATCTTGACCTCTCCAAAGTCCATTTCCGTTTCCAAACCTGAGCATCTCGCTATTTGACCCGTGTCATGACTGAGCCATTCTGAGCTGTGGCTGTGCAGTTCTGAGCTCGGCTTGGCTAGCACTGAGGCACCATAAGTACAACCCTAAGTCTTTGAAGGTTTCTATAACTCGGCCCCCTGGGTTCCTCAGTTTTTAGTGCTTCACGTATTCGGAAGGCCTAAATCCCGGGCTCACCCTCGGTTATTGTTGCCAGAGCGCCATCATGGCCACTTTTCGGGCTACGCCGCTGCCTCGAGGAGGCGCTCTCTAATTAACCTACGATGTTGATTTATCCATAGCACTCTGTAGAAGTTTGTGTATTGACAAGACAGCAGTTTAATTGCTGATATTGTACCTTCCTTAGTAACCGTGACCGCATATAAACTGCCTCTATCGGCATGAATAGTGATCTGTGGGAAACTGGGCCGAGGACGTAAACTATCAAACTAACTGCACTGGAGTGGTCTATCCATGACTCAAACGCACGTCCGGAGGAGCCGTCGGGAGATGATTTTCATCGCTGAAGTCGGATTCCCACCGCGTGCTTGTAACCGTGCATCCTTTATGCCTTAGTTGTTAGGCGTTTCTAGCGGCGGGATTATACTTAGTTGGACATGGTATAGAAATTGGGGCGGGTAAGGCAGACTCATGAGGGCAGGACACTGAATAGCAATTGTCCTTTCGCTACCAGGATGGAGGCGGTTTTATGCAAGCACGGCTGTGTGGGGGAACGTTGGAATGGAGTGAACGGTACTGACCTTGTGGAAATTGATTGGCCGACCTAATAACGGCGTGCATATGCAGCGAGGCTGTGCAGACGTTTGTCCTTGACAGTGAGCCAACGAAATAGGATAGGATGGCTGGCATGGGGGACTTTTTGGCTAGGTAAGAGCAAAGGGGCCATTCACTACCGCTTAGGAGTTGGAGAGCATGGAGGGACGAGCTGAAGGGTCTGCCAGGATATGGGATGTACAAAGAGGATGGGTACCTGGTAAACCTTCACTCGGTCCCGTAGAACAGCGACGCAAAGGCCCCAGCAGTCTTTACCATCGGCCAGCGAAAGTCTTTCGATCTTCCGGTCACTTGAGTACCTGAGCTACATGTAGCATCGATTCGCCTAGTCTTATCGAAGGGGAAAAGATGCCGTGCGATGTTCTTAGTAAGTAAAGGACGAGCTAATGAGTTCGTCACCCAGTTGCTTTCGCGACATTAGTTAGTATATTGCTTGAACCTAGACTTCCTCGCGAGCGAGATTCACTATCGGCGTTATGTGCTAGTAGTAATGGATCCGAAACTTTCAGCTAGGGAGTGCTTAATACCCGTTATTTGACAATTTTGAGGGGAGAGGCTGCGAAGGGTAGTTAAAATGCTAGTAAATATGAGTTTGAGTAAGGGTAGGAGAGTTTCTTGAGTAGAATGTACTTAAAGGTTGTGCGCTAAGAAAGCGGGATCCGTGGAATAGTGTTCTGGGCCCATAGAGCCCTGGTATATTGGCTGGTCTACTAGGATTATCATAGGGAAATTAGTTAATGGCTCTGAGGAAGAACACTCAGGGTATGGATATAGTACTCTTCTGATTACGGCAGTGGTAAGAACATGGCTGGTAGTATGGATTGAGTGTGTATGGTTGTCATGCCACCGTATTTTGGTTCGCTGCTCGTGAGCCCGTCCACATGTGGGAAGGAGTTTTAAGGCACGATAGAAGTGTTTTGGTAGGTTTAGCGAGCATCATGTGGTTGCCAAGAAGCCCTATGGCCCAACTACCCGCTTTTCGTGTGATGTCACATGTCACCCCGTCTGGCTGCTCAATGCCTCGGCCACGGGCAATATTTGTCCTCTTCTAGGGTCCACGTCAACGGTCACCCAATCACTCATTACCCCTGTGGTCATCCCTGTGCCCTCACGAGTGTCCTCCTACACTGTCGATCCAGCTCCTCGAAACTTATTCCCCCTTGACACCACGCTGTGACTTGGGCACACTCGGTGACACTGACATATCGCTTAGCAATCATGTACTACAGCAGCGGCAACTATGAAGCCTTCGCTCGGCCGCGCAAGCCAAAGGACGTGGACGACAAGACAGCATGGTTCGTCGGGTCTGGTCTCGCCTCTCTGGCCGGAGCAGCTTTTCTGATACGCGATGGTCAGATGCCAGGCAAAAACATCACGATCTTTGAAGAGCTCGACGTCCCTGGTGGGGCATTAGACGGCATTGACAAACCTGAGAAAGGGTTTGTTATTCGCGGAGGCCGGGAGATGGAGGACCACTTCGAATGTCTTTGGGATCTCTTCCGGTCGATTCCCTCGCTGGAGATCGAGGACGCATCAGTATTGGATGAGTTCTACTGGCTCAACAAGGACGACCCTAACTACTCGCTTCAGCGTGCAACGATCAATCAGGGCCAGGACGCACACACAAACGGTCTGTTCGGTTTAAGCAGTAGCGGACAGAGGGATATCTTCCGCATCTTCATGACCCCACGGAAGGAGCTCGAAGGCAAGCGCATTAGCGAAGTTGTCGGCAGCAATTTCCTCCAAAGCAATTTCTGGATGTATTGGCGGACGATGTTTGCGTTTCAGGAATGGCATTCAGCATTGGAATTCAAACTGTACCTCCACCGCTTCATTCATCATATTGGCGGATTGCCCGACTTCACCGCCCTGAAATTCACAAAGTACAATCAGTACGAATCGCTTGTCCTGCCACTCTATAAATGGCTGGTCGACCGCGGGGTGAAGTTCCAATATAAGACAAAAGTCCTAGATGTGGACTTTTCACTTACCAACGGGACGAAGCAAGCTACCCGCATTCAATGGACGAAAGACGGTGAAACAAAAGGTACTGATCTTAGTTCCAATGACTTGATATTCATGACTATTGGCTCTTTGACTGAGAATACCGGAATGGGAGACCACCACACAGCTGCCAAATTGGACGAAGGGCCGGCACCAGCATGGGATCTGTGGCGGCGTATAGCAGCGAAAGATGCCGCTTTCGGCAGGCCAGACGTTTTCGGCTCGCATATTCCCGAATCAAAATGGCAGTCGGCAACAGTAACCACGATAGACGAGACCATCCCCAGGTATATCCAAAAAATTTGCAAACGCGACCCCTTCAGCGGCAGAGTCGTGACCGGCGGGATCGTCACAGTGAAGGATTCCAGCTGGCTGCTCAGCTGGACGGTCAACCGCCAACCGCACTTTAAAAAGCAACCGCCTACGCAGATTGTGGTCTGGTTGTACTCACTTTTCGTCGATGTGCCCGGGGATTTCATCAAAAAGCCTATGCAAGACTGCACAGGCGAAGAGATCACACAAGAATGGCTCTATCATCTCGGCGTGCCGACGGAGGATATTCCGCACCTGGCAGCCACAGGCGCCAATTGCGTGCCCGTCATGATGCCTTATGTCACGTCCTTCTTTATGCCCCGGCACGCAGGTGATCGGCCGGACATCGTGCCGCACGGGTCAGTGAATTTTGCGTTCATAGGGCAGTTCGCGGAGACGACGCGCGATGTTATCTTTACGACCGAGTACTCTGTACGTACAGCAATGGAGGCTGTGTATCAATTGCTCGACATAGAGCGCGGAGTCCCCGAGGTGTTCAACTCGACGTATGATACCCGCACAATTCTCTCTGCGATAAGCCGGTTGCGTGACGGCAAAGAGCTAGACGCGCCCTTGCCAGAGTTCCTGAGAAACTGGGTCGCGCAAAAAATGAATAATGAGGTCGGGAACCTTCTCAAGAATAATCATTTGATTTGAGGGTGTATATATGTGTAATCGACATCGAATCGACCATATGTACTCAGAAATATCATCCGGCTGCGGAAGGACAAGGCAGTACATTACGTCTCCCTAGATCTGCTTGTTTGTTTGAAGCGTCATGTTTGCAGGAACAACATGGGCCAGAAGGGGGACCATATCTGACCTGCAATATAATCATCTGGCGGAGCGGCATTGCTCTACTGAGACGGTCGACTGCTCACCCTGACTGCTGCGTTCGTCTTCGTCTCGTGTCATCCAAAAAGGGGGTCGAGGGCGTCAGGAAGAACAGCATCCAGCACAAGTTGCTAATATCACGGCTCGATCACAGCGTTAATAGACGTTGCTAGGCTCGCCTGAGCAGCCACGTGCTGGCATTCCAATCGCATCAGAGATTGCGGTATCCCCTGAGTACTTGGGCGGAAGATACGATCTGCAGGACGCTATGTTATCCGTTTATGACCTCCAAACCTACATTGAATCCGGCAATTTCCTTTGTAGTGTCAGTGGGCCGGTACGGCGCAATGCCTTGGTCGAGAATTCTACGAAGGTATCTCGATGCATTCCTCTGGAGATGGATTGCTGCTGTAACCACCTCTTGAATGCCTACCTAGCCAAGCCTGATGTTGATATGCTCAGTCTTCTGTGAATCCCAGTAGGACTGGTACACCCTGCCTAGCGCCTTGCAGAGCGCCGTCCTCCTTCCACTTGCTTCGGCGCGACCAAGCTTACCTGTACCGGATCTTTCAAATATAGAGCAACCTCAGTGCCTGCCGGCAATCGTCAGCCAAGGACTGAGCGTTGGCTCTGGTGTCACCATTCGTACGTCACGTATACCTTGCCGACAGCCAGGCACACCGGTACCATTAACCAATCCTTCTGAGCAGGGAAGACACAGTCATTCGAGTGACAGTCAAAGACATATCCAGATGATCCGTCCAGTGTGATAAGGGGCGCGTCATGATTCCAACGCGGTAGATGCTGGTTGGCTTGCTGCGCCGTTACGAGGATGTGGGGAAAGAACTCCCCCAAAAAGCAAGGCTGTACTCGGTAAAGACTGACCCATGATTTCTGATCCTGCCGAGAAACGATAAAGATCATTTACGGATGTAGGATGCTCGGCACAGAAAGATCGCCTTTGACAGTCTTAGAGGGCAGGATCGCCCAAAAACTAAAGACAAACAGGGACGCAGGTGTCCAAGCTAGACGCAAGAGGGTTTGACAGTCGAAGGTAGATACAGTACCAGAATCTGGCGCGAGAACAGTTTCTCCCTCGATGCCGTCCGTATTGTAGATCTGGGTTTCCCAGCTGAAATAGTCTCGGCGCAATCGAGATTCCCTTTGGATTGAGTTTGCGCCGATAAAGAAGATAAGCTCACGGTCGTCTGTACTCGGTATAGGGAAATTGTCCAAGAAGGCCTAACAGAGAGGTCAAGCGCCGAGTGGCCTCGGACAAGATATGATTCGAATCGTCCGGAGAAAGGCGCATGCCGCGGGGAGCACGGTGGCAGGCATGGTACGGACTACGTCGAGTGGGTTGAGGGAGATGGCGCATTCGCTGGCTGGGGGTAAACGTGGAAGTGGTACCGCGTGGGAGCGACGCAGCTATGAGCAGCTATGAACAGCTAAGGTGACGGTGGGCGAGAAGGAGAGGAGCAACAGATGATGGCGCAGGGAGGCCCTGGTGCAACGGTGCTTCAGGCTAGTCAAGGCCGGCTTCCGCGGGGCGGAGGATCATTTTTCCAGCCTCGCCCTTCCGCAGTCTCCCCATGTTCCATCGTGCCAATGGTCCACTTCCACTCTCCCATTCCCACAATTCCTCCCGCTACACGCTTCGGCCTGCCAGATGCGCTCCTCGTCCTCCCGCATCGCTGCAAGACCAGCAGAAGCCACCACCACCCTGGACGCAGTCCTCCTCTCGTTGTGCCACCACCTCGTCTGCCTCGAACCACTCGTTCTCCGCCAGTCGCACAACCTCGCCAGGGCGCAGAGATAAGCTTGTGCAAGGGTCGAGAGATATGAGAAAAATGGACACGATCAAACAAGCCTCTAACAGATCATGGACTTTACCTTTCGAGCGTCGCCGCCCCCGTTCACCTCGTCGATCTGATCATAGCCATTGACATCACAAACAAGATCGTATTTCTCGTCGCCAATCGCCTTGGACAGCCCATTCGAAGAAACAAGGGGATCAACAAACCATAATTGACTCTTCGCCAGAGGGTTTCCAGAAGAACCGTGTTATCATCCGTAGGTACAGGTTGCCCGTGCCTTATCGCGAACCCACGAGTCCAGGGTTCGCTAGGGGGGCCTAGGCCATCGTCAGCGCCAACCACGATTTGATCAAGCTTCCTCGACCCTTGTCCAGCCTGTCCAAAGAGAATGGGGTTTGGGTCTTATCAAGGACTTTGAAGATCTCCGAGTGGATCCAACCTTCGGTGCCCTCCACCCAACGAGGTCCGACTTCTCTCTCTGGCATCGAGCTGCTTTGCATCATATCGCCTGCGATTATCGCTACGCTGCTGGTCCCCTGTCGCGTATATCTTCTGCATGTCCTCCCCGTGGGATGTAACCGTCTTTTACTCTATGGTCGGATTCTGAGCCACCGGCAAGATGTCGAAATACGTGACAGGAACAAAGAAATATATCCCCAGCCGGGAGACGGTCAAGGCGAGGGCGACAACGCTCAGTGCATGGGAGCTCCCTAAGCAAGGTAATTCAATCGCCCTGGTCCGACAAAAAACACGCACTTTACTGACCCAAATCCGCAGAATCCGCTCTTGCACCCAAAGATGTGTGGTAAGTCGATGCTTCCATAAAGAAGCACGCGCAACAAGCGCCAGGAGAACCTCTCAGACTGACCCAATGTACAGGACCAATGCGGATATGGACCCAGTCCCTCCAAAGTACCAGACGTGGACTTTGTGGACGTGGATGGCCTACTGGGCAACCGATACTATCAACTTGGGTACCTGGGAAACTGCCTCTTCTGTGATTGCTGTCGGTCTTAACTGGCGCGATGCCATTCCCATCATGGTTGTCGGTACCAGCTGCGTGGCTGTCCCTATGGTCCTCAACGGTGCTATCGGCGCTAAACTGCACATCCCCTTCTCGGTCATTGTCAGATCCAGCTTCGGATACTACTTCGGTTACTTCTGCATCGTCTCTCGGGCCATCTTGGCCATGTTCTGGCTTGGTATCCAAGGAGCCAACGGGGCACAATGTATTACTCTCATGCTGACCGCCATCTGGCCTTCGTACGCGCACATCAAGAATCACCTCCCCAGTGATGCCGGTATTACGACGCAGGGAATGATCAGCTATTTCCTCTTCTGGATAATCCAGCTTCCACTATTGCTGATCCCTCCGACGAGGCTTCGATATCTCTTCATAATCAAACTCGTCGCTGCGCCAATCACTGCATTGGCTACTCTCGGCTGGATTGTTCACAAGGCAGGAGGCAGTGGTGCCATCTTCTCCCTCCCCGAGACGGTTCACGGCAGCCAGCGCGCTTGGTTGTGGCTGTCATGCATGTCCTCGGTCACAGGATCTTGGGCTACACTGGCTTGCAACATCCCTGACTTCAGTCGCTATGCGAAGACCTCCCGCGGCCAGTACATCCAGCTGCCCTTCCTTCCCGCCATTTTTACGGTATGCGGTGTGATGGGTATCGTCACCACATCTGCATCCAAGGTCCTTTACGGAGAGTTTCTGTGGAATCCGTTGGATATTATCCAACATTGGCTGGACAATCCCGGCGGTCGTGCGGCTGCTTTCTTTGCCGCGCTCTCGTGGTACGTTGCCCAAGTCGGCACAAACATCACCGCAAACAGCATGTAAGTCAAACTTCTTGAATGAACCCCTTCGTACCGAATCAACATGCTAATTTGTAATAGTTCCGCTGCAAATGATTTGACGGTTCTTTGTCCCAAATACGTCAACATCAAACGTGGTTGTGTCATCGCGGCCATTGTCGGTGGCTGGGTCATTGTTCCATGGAAGATTCTCAGCTCTGCAACCACCTTTTTGGCTTTCATGGGCGGCTATGCCGTCTTCCTCGCTCCCATGGCCGGTATCATCGCCTCCGACTACTGGATCGTCAAGCGACAACATATTGATGTGCCTGGTCTATATGATCCGCGTGGCCGATACAGGTACAATATATATGGAATCAACTGGCGAGCCATGCTCGCCTTTCTACTCGCCATCGGGCCCTGCATGCCTGGCCTGGCATGGAGCATCAACAACAGCTCAAAAATCACCTCAGGGGCAAAACACCTGTATTCTTTTGACTGGCTCTATGGCTTCGTGGTCAGCATCTTCATCTACTCGACCACCAGCTACATCTGGAAACCGACCGATCAAATTGTGGCGCACACTGTTTACGGCATCCCTCAAGACCCCGACGAGGAAGAGGCGTACGAAGAAGCGTACGACGAGAAGGTGCTCAGGAGAGACAGTCTCGTGGGCAACCCTAAGAGTTTCGCCAATGTAGGTGGAATCGACAACATGGGCAGCGCTCTTCATTTCAGGAAGTCTGTTGATGAAACTGCCAGGGAGAGTATCGAGGTGAGACGAGCCAGTAAGGCCAGCCAGGGTGGTCAAGGACCGCATGCCCCTGGTACCGTCCCTGCTCATCTCAAGGGTGTTGACCAGGATGTGTTGAACGAGAAAGTCTAACTTGCTCCGATCAAATTGAATTCGATCTAGGCGAGACAGGCCATCTCATCGCCCCTTTGATCGTGCCTAGCATCAAGATCAAGGACGCCATCCTGAGCCAGACACCTTTAAGATCGTTTCGCGGCCAGCTTCTGAATTAGTTGACGGTCGCCTCCTGTTCTCTACCGAATTGAAATGATACCCAACTGCATGTCCCAAAAGACTGAATTTCTATATCAAGAACCCTTGTCCGACGATTGGAGTTGTATACAAGTATGGAGGTAGACGAAAACAGTGCTAGGGAAACCGTTGGTACTCGGTAGAGTCTAGACTTTGCGAGGATATCTTTCTACAGACAAGAATCAGATATGTATTTGACCTGCTTAGCAATTGTTCTGACCTTGTTGTTTGTCGTATGTAAGATTACCTCTGCGATCGGATAGATTAGTAGTAGTCCGCCTCCACGGACAGTATCATCTACTACGTAGGTACTTTCTGTATTGTGTCCACACTCATGTAGACCCTTTTCAATTTCATCTAGGGTATGTCGTCCCCTATCCGGCTTGAGCCATCGAAAGTTGTTTCACGTTTTCTACTCTCATTGGTTAACAGCACCTCAGCTCTCAGTTCTCCATCCCGTGCCCTGCCTCGCATCCTCCCTTCCTCCCTTCCCCCTTTCCCGCCTTCTCCATTCCCTCCCCTTCCTCCCTTTCCTCCTTCGCATCATCGTCGTCACCTCCCTACGTATCGATGTCGCAGACGATGAAGTAGCGCTCGACGACGCCGCCGGCAATGACCTTGCCGTGCACGGGGTCCACGGCCGCGCCGGTCAGCACGGTGATCAGCGACCCGTCGTCCCAGTACAGCAGCTCGGGCTCGTAGTCGCGCGCCTTGACCAGGCGCAGGATGGCCGCCTCGCCTTTCATGGAGTAGTCGAGCAGGTGTTCGGCGCTCAGGCGGGTCCTCAGGGCCGCGACGTCGGGGAAGACTGCGCGGTGTCAGACAAGGGGCTGGTCGATGGGCATACTTGAAGGGGGGGAGCGGGAGTAGATAAGACGGGGCAGGGGGGATGGGGGATTGGATATGGAGATGGGAAGGGAGGGAAAGGGAGGGAGAAATGTGGGATGTATATATAGCAAGATCGGGACATACTGCACACTGCAATGTCCTCTGTCCCGGGTATGAGGGAGAGGTTATCCGCCGAGGCGCCGAGTTGCTGTATTGCCGCCAGTCAGTCAGTCAGTCAGTCAGTCAGTCAGATGTCCCCGAAGTATATCTCCCTTTCTGGTTCGAACCCTGACCGGATGGGCCCAGAGACAGTCGTCAAGACTCTACGAGGGAGAGCGGGGACGGGGACAAGTTAAAAATTCACATACGACTTTCTTCCGCACCGTCAGGGCCTTGGTCTCCGGGTCGACGTCGTAAATCGTGGTCGTCGCCTCGACCACATCGTTGATCATCAACGTCTTGCCGCCGTCGACCAGCAGCGCGCCGTTGGCGCTCGGGTGCGCGTTCGGCGGCGACACGGTGCGGCAGTCGATCTCGGCCGACGAGGCGTCCGACGAGGCGTTGCAGTAGACGACGTCCGTGGCCCATTTCCAGGGACCCCAGTGGTCCTCGTGGCTGCGGAGGACGGTGGCCAGCGGGCCGCCGCCGTAGAAGTAGTGGTCGTTGGTGATGAAGAAGGAGCTGCGGACGGAGGAGACATGGGTATTAGTCATAGCCGCGTCGGATTCGAGGAAAAAAAATTCAACATCCCCTGGCCATAACGGCCGATAGGGGCGGAGAGGATCCAGGGCTTACCTCAGACTCGTCGCGGCCACGGCGTTGGGCGTCTTGACGGCCGGGTGCTTGAATTCGCGGACATACGTCAACACGTCGGAGCCGAGGGTGTGGGAGAACAGCACGATGGTCTCGCCTTTGCGGCCGTGGTTGACGGCGAAGACGTAGATCTACCCGTTCGTCAGCAATGTCCCGGTCCTCTGTGGGTTTTGCAACGATGGTGGTGGTGGTAGTGGTGACTGATCCAAAGGACCATCGATAAGGGACAGAACAAGGAGAGATAGATACCTTGGAGTCGTCGCCCTCGGGCATGAAGAGGTCAATGCCGTGCAAGACCAGGTCGTACGAGGCGTCGATGCCCTCGATCTTCAGCTTGGTGGCCTTGTCTTTCTGTTTGATTCGCGCCCCAGGGTTTCTCGTCAGTCTTCTCCTCGCCGTACTTGGCTGTGAGCTCGGTAGGGGCTGTGGTGCTTGGACGTTACCTTGATGTCATATTTCAGAAAGTACTCCTGGTAGGTCTCGGCACTCACGGTGTCGTGGCGGTTCAAGGGCGGGTAGAAGGCCTCTCGGGTCTCGGGGTAGCCGCATGCTAGAGGAGAAGCGAGTCGGTATCAAAAGACGGTACACTCAGGGGACGGTGAGGGGCAGAGCACGAGCTGAGAGGGATTGAGAGAGTAGACGAACCTAGGAATGCCGTGGCCGATTCGTGGTGGATGCGCACGTCCTCACACGCTTTACCAACTGGTGTTTGGTTCCCGCGGTCAGTCTCTTGAATTGTAGGGGTCGATGCCTTGACACCATGCACCTGGGGCAACCTGGGATCTCACGAACGAGGATTCGTCCAGCATTTGTCGTTGTTCAACGGGCCGTGATGCAGCCACGTCGTATGGACCCTTGCATCCGTGTCGCGGCCCCCGTACAGATTCAACACCGGGTATGGGTATGCGTAGAAGATGCCGGACAGGGCGACCAGGAAGGACAGTGGTCCGAACCAGACCCAGTTGTTGACAGCCATGGTTTGGTCTACGAGCAGGAGGTAGTATGGATCAGTCCAGGTGGTGTGCTGCTAGGATTGATGCTGTCAATCCAATGTTGCTTACATTAGATGGATGGAGGCGGGGGGAAAACCTCGGCTGTCGGTTGACAGTAGGTTCAATTCATACATGTTAGAATTCGTCGAGACGCAGGAAGAAGAAAAGCTGACCCCATTGTGCGTGAAGCGGAATTTCCCCGTGCGTCCTCCATCCATACAGCGTTGGGCTTGCACGGTACAGGTGATTGAGGCGAGCAGGTCCTCGATCCTGCTTTGTGGCTATGTATACTCCCTCAACTTCCTCAAGATCTTGCCCCCAAGCTTGTTGATCAGACTTGCTCTATGCTCGTCGCCTCGCTGTGCATGCGCTCCCGGCTGGGACATGTTTCCTGTCATCCCCCCCGAGTTCGATACCGAGACACCACCGCTCCACTGCCCCGAGACGGACAACGCACAGCACATGGATTGGGCCTGAGGATGAAAGTGCTCTGGACCAAAACTCAGGACTCGGGCTTTGCGGTTATTCCATCCCTGGCCCTCGTGCTCCGTGGCGTGGTAGATGCAATACACTCTCCCATCCCCATACGGAGAAGGGATGAAACTCGCGTGTCCCGGCCCAAAAGGTCCTCCTTTTTCTCCGTCACTGACTAGCAGCGGCGTTGGGCGTTTCCTCCATGACGACTCCTTCAGCGGATCATCGCCGACCAGCTGTAACACGCCCAACCTGTAGTCGCTGGTCCAGCTCCCGTTGGCACTGTAGATGATTCCCTCATAGCCCGGGATGCTCACGAACGTCGGACCTTCGTTGACGCCGTGTGTCCCTCCATCGGCCCTTTCCCAAGGCAGTTCCGCCCTGGATATGCATGTGAGCGTCTCAGGCCGCGCGACCTCGGGCGTCTCCAGCTCGATCAAGAACAGATCTTGCTGCCGGTCCGAGTCATCGCCCAGCGGCCACCCTGAGTAACAGCAATACAGCTTCTGAGTGCGCTGCAGGAAGAAGACGGTCGCATCGATGTTCCAGTGGTTAGGCAGTCCCTCCATCTGTCCGAGAAACTCCCAAGCTCCCGCCTCCATGGGATCTTGGCTCTGGCTGCGCAGCAAAAGCGTCCGATGTGAAGGGTTCCCAACCTCCGGATGCGCCCCGCAGAAGTAGATGTACCATCTTCCATTCAGGTAGTGTAGTTCGGGGGCCCAGATGTCGACCACCCAGGGAGTTGCGGGCGGCGGTTTCCAGGCGATGATCTTCTTACAATTCCTAAAGTCCTCCATGTTGTGCGACATCCATATCTCGACACGGTCTCCGCAGGTAAAGGTCAGGTAGAAGCGGTTGTGCGCGGCGACCATCCATGGATCTGGCGTGTCCGTGTCTGCAATGGTTTGATTCGACATGTTTTCACCTAGCTGGGGTTGAGGTAGATATGAGCGCAGAGGCGAATTGAGTATGACTGAGATGGTCAACAAGATAGGATGGCATCTTTTGCTGTCATGGATCAGAGAATGGGAAAGCTGCAAATTGTCCTCGACGTAACCGATGATCGTGGGTTGGCAAGGCCGCCGAATCACGTCCCATGTCGTGTTTTGTTGTTCCACAAACTCTCACCATGCAGGACAATGCAACCTCTCTGCCTTCCTGCTCGCACAGTCCAGCTCTGTCTGTCTGCATTTCAAATAACGGCACCTCGCTTTGAGACACGGGAGAATAAAAACTACGCCCACCGTGAGCAGGTTGGTAGGCACACAAGTGTGAGTGATCTACTGCCTCAAACACGTCAACTCCCAGTCTAATCCATCCTCCACAAATCAACAGACTTGGACTCCAGAGTCCGAGGCATTGCTTGCAAGAATCTTAATGCTTATATTGTGTCTCTGTATTACATTCATTGTAGATTGTGGGGTATCATAGTCATCAGCTCGTGGGCACATCACTCATAAAATCATCACTCCTCCTCTTCCTCCACTGCGTTGATATCCCTACCAAACAGGCCGATGGCTGGAGTGTATGCCGGTGTCGTAGATGCCAGCAATTGGTTCCTTCGAGCCGCCGGCGTCGCTGGAATCAGAGAAACCTCCCTGGCCGCTTCCTCACGACTCGACCCAGCCGACGCCTGCCTCCATTTCTGGAGGAACCCAAGAGCCCGTTTCTTCTCGGTACGATGGAACAATACATCCGCATCCTCTTCTAGTCGCTTCGTCCTAAACGCCGCATTCCTCCAATTTCTGAGCATTTGCAATGCATAGCTGGCAGTCCTGGTAGAGCGGTATTCATCTGCCTTCCTTTGATTCTCCAGGATCTGCTGGGTTGGGACAAGCCAGTTCGAACCGAAGATTTGGAGGCGCTCGATGAGATTCTTGCGGAACAAAGCATCGGCTTGGAGGTTGGCCTCCTGCATCTGCTCGGCCTTGTTGAACATGGTGATGATTGCGCCGTGGGCTGTGCGCCTTGCACCCTCCACCTCTTTGCGGGCCCGGAATTCCTGAGCGGTCACATTCATTTGACGCATCTGGATCGCCTTCTGCCTCCAAATATTCAGTGCCGTGCGAGCGATATTCATCTTGACTTTTCTTCTCATGGTTTTGTATGCTTCGGTGTATTTCGCCTCCTTGCTCTTTCTGGTCGCGGCTCGCCATCTGTGGAAGTATGTAAAGCCCAAAACATGCTTGCGGGCCTCCACAACCTTTTTCTCTTCGATTCGGAGTAGAGCTTTCTCCCGCCACTTCTGAAGAGTATGTTTGCTCGCAAAATAGTCTGCCGCGGCCTCTGCTCGTCGTTCATTCAATCGTATATGGTCGAGCTGCACCAACCACGTATGAAGCATTTTCCGGCTCAGATTCCCTTCATACGCTAGGACGGCGTGAGTTTCTGCTTGCCTGATTTGGCTCCTCTTCGCTACCATCTTCACCAGAGCATTTTGAAGTGCTTGCCGATCGCGGAAGTCAGCAGCTGCGGCATCCATCTCTCTGAGACTCGCAGTCTTCTCTTGCCATTTTCCCAGTGCTTTGCGCAGAATTCTCTCATCCCTGACCTTAACAAAGAGCATTTCACGAGTAGCCAATGTCCAATTTTTGAGCGAAAACGCAGCATCTCGTCGCATGCGAAAGTCGTCGGCGACAATATCCATTTGGCGGATTTCTGCTACTGTGTTGCGCCAGTGCGACAGGACCTTTCTTGCGAGGTTGCGTAAGTACAAACTGTCTGCTACTGAATTCATAGCCGGGTCTTCGTATTCCAGGTATGCGGATCTTTGCAGCTGCAGCTTGTGGCGCCATTGTTCAAGTGCTTGCGATGCTAATTTTCGGCTGTCGAGGGCGACGGCTTGCTGCCAGAGAGGGTCATCTCCATCGATCGAGTCGATCGAGTCAGATGTGGCAGGGCGCACCGGCATAGAAACTTCATGGGCAGCCCGGCCTTTTGGGCCTTCCCCGTAATCGGTCGCCGCATCCGTTGAAGTTCCATCTGTGGTCAACACTATGTTCGCCTCTTGTAACACATCGAGAAACTTTTCATTGAGAGGGATTTCGGGGTCGATCTCGAGGAGGTCAAGGAGCCACTGCAAGCACGGGTCATCGTATTGCGTCGATACGTGCCCTTCTGAGCATACGGCTTTGTATTCGCGCTGTACGGCAGCGGGGGTAAAGTTGACGGCGGCTTCTTGGAGGCGGAAGAGAACACGATGTAGACGGTCGATGTCTTCTGGTGAGAATAGCATCACATCATTGGCGAAGTGCGCCAATTCTTCTGGCGTCATGATGGCGTCCCGAGAGCCACCATGGTCGCAAACCGAGATATTGCAACAAGGGCAGGGCGCATTCGAGTCAACCTGGCTCGCTGGGATATGAGATCGCGTTCAGCCTTGGCAGGTGACGCGACAGCACGTGATGGGTAGTTGGGGCTATTCCAAGAAAGGAAACCGCTAGAACGACATCAATGGCCCCTTTTCCCTTCAGCCCTTCAGCCCTTTGCCGTTCACCACGACAGTCCTTATCGTGCATAGGTAAACTTGCACAACTTGCCAGCAAGGTCTTACCAATCGTGCTCCTTCTCAATAAGGACACACTTGACGCGGTCTGCATGAACCTCGAAGCGACCAAAAGATTATGTTACTTAAAAGCTGACAGATCGGTAAAACTCCGACTCTGCCGCCCAACAATGTTCAGATGTAACAACACTAACTTCACCATTCTCCAGTCATCAAACACGAATTCTGGGGAAGTCGGCACAGCACCGCTGCGTGCAGATGACAAGCTTTTTCCGCCTTCAGTACTTTGCTCTAGGGGCTCGGACAATGAGGATGACGAGGCAAGCCGCCGCCATCGGCGTCCAATCGCCTAGGCGGCCTTTACTAATAGCGCTCAACACTACCCATCTTACGCAGCCTCGTCGATCCCCGCCCCTGGCCTCGACATTATTTCGAGGTCGAGCATCTGGCAACACGCCGTTCGCCGTGTCTGGGGCAGAAGGGCGTTAAAACTTGAACCTTATTGACTGAAAACGGCTATTACCCTTATCAAGATGCGAACGGCTGACTCGCCAATTAAATGCGGATTCGACCTGCCCTGCTCGAATTTGAACACTTTGATTATTGTATCCGGTGGAACATAGTCCAATCACCGGTCTAAACCTGGGGTCGGTCTTTCTCAAGAGACCGGCGTGAAGGACGAGAAAGGGAAAGGGTGTGTTCTTAATAAAGGGCCATGAGAAGGCCGATCTTTTTCTATGTCGGGCCTTGCAGGTGACTGCCCAGGTGTGCCTGAGCGGCTTCAGAATGTCCAAAGATAAATACGAACGGTAAGGGTGTCTATCTTGTTGCCAGTGCTATCACTTTCCCTCAGAGAAATCCTCCGCAATGGCCCAACTTAGCGCCGCCCAGCTCTTTCTCGCCGTCATATGCGTCCCTACAATAGTGCTACTCGCGTACAAATTCTTCTCTGTCAATCCACAATCCAAGATCAATCATTCTCTTCCCCCCGGCCCGAAACCCAGACTGCTGGTGGGAAATCTACCCGACCTTCCACCCGCTGGCGCCAAAGAATGGCTTCATTGGATCAAACATAAGGAGCTTTATGGTCCGATAAGCTCCCTCACAGTTCTGGGCCAGACTATGATCATTATTAGCGATCACAAGGTCGCGGTCGAGCTGATGGAGAAGCGCTCCGCCTTCCACTCGTCTCGGCCGAAGCTGGTGTTTGGGTCCGAAATGTGTGGGTGGGAAAAGGCGCTTGGGCTGATGCCTTACTCCAGCAAAAGTCGTTCCTACAGAAAAGCTCTTCATACCGTCCTGGGCACTTCTGCTGCCATCGATCCGTTCCGACCGCTACTCGAGCTGGAGACCCGGCGGTTCCTGCTCAGGGTGCTCAAGAAGCCTCAAGAAGTGCTGCAGCTTATCCGCACTCAGGCGGGGTCTATCATTCTGAAAATTGGTTATGGGTACACAATCGAGCCCAGTGGGCGCGACCCGCTAGTGGATCTTGCGGAACAAGCACTCGACCAGTTCTCCAAAGCTTGTATGCCGGGAGTCTGGATGGTGGACGTGATACCTGCGCTCAAGTACCTTCCTGAGTGGCTCCCCGGGACTGGTTTCAAGCGCACCGCACGGCAATGGAAAGAGACACTGCATACCGTGGCAGAGTTGCCATACAAATTCGTGCAGCAAAAGCTTCGCAGCGGCACAGCTGAGCCTTCGTACCTCTCCAAGCTTATTGAAGATGACAAGGGATCTCTCTCCCACGAGGCCGAAGATGTTGCTCGGTGGTCTGCCTTCTCACTGTACGCGGGAGGCGCCGACACCACCGTGTCCTCCATGGCCTGCTTCGTCCTGGCAATGACGCTCTACCCCGAAGTCCAGCGCAAAGCACAGGCCGAGATCGATACTGCAATTGGCACGTCTCGCCTGCCGACATTTGCCGACCGCGAGGCTCTTCCCTATGTCAACGCGTTAGTCAAGGAAGTCCTTCGCTGGCACCCGGTAGGGCCGATGGAGTGCCTCACCTGACGACCAAGGCCGATGTGTATGAAGGATACTTCATTCCCGAAGGCAGCCTCCTGATCCCCAACATCTGGGCCATGCTCCATGACGAGACCGTCTACCACAACCCGGACACATTCGACCCTTTGCGCTTTCTCGGCCCCAATGCCGAACCTGACCCTCATAACCTGGCGTTCGGGTTCGGTCGGCGGATCTGCCCCGGCAAGCTGTTCGCCGACGCGACGCTGTTTTCGACCATCTCGGGGTTCCTGGCGGTGTTTGATGTGCGCAAGTGCGTCGAGAATGGGAAGGAGGTCGACCCGGTCGTGGACTTTGACACCGGCATCATCAGCCATCCGAGGCCGTTCAAATGCGACATCAAGCCGCGGTCAGCCAGCCACGAGAAGCTGATCCGATCCGTCGAGATCGATCACCCCTCTCCCGAACATGGCGACGCCCAGTACTTGGCCGACGGTGTCACAGTGTAGGCCTGGCGATCGAATTGGGGTTTTGGTCTTCACGCTGGCTCTGTTTTTTTGGCAGGTAGTTCTACATCGACTATCTAGAGAGCAGACAATGGCGGGCTGGCTTGGCTTCGGGGCTGACGGAGATTTCGGCTGAAACTACAATGAACGAATTCCATGGACAGCAGAACTCGCTGGGTGTTCTTTTCTAGTCTTGTTGCTGATGACGTGTTTTCCCACAATCAAAGTCCACCTTGAAACCAGACAATATTTCTCAACGTATTCGCCAATTAGGGTGTCCGCAGTGTGTATATAAAATGATCGGTGCATTTGTTTTCCGCCTCGTTTGTGACTTTCTCTTGGCCCCTTATTTCCACAATCAAGAAGTGCCAGCCCGTGGTATGGCTGCTGGTCTGGAGATGTGATCTGTAAGAGAGACGAGAAAACAAACGTCGTCTGTGTCTCTGTGGTCGCAAGCTTGTTATTATACCTCCGTATGCTCTGTATATACTGGACGGAACTGGAAACCGACCTCCGCCCCCGCATTCAGCCTCGGCTCCGCACACCAACAAATACAAAATTGAATATGGATTTGATTCCAACGCTCTTTTGTGCTTGCATAATGAATCATCACCTCGCCGCGCAGGGGAGAAGATGTCTCTGGAACGCACACAGCCCGCCGAATGGCTCGAGAGCTACGCGACCCGTCGGCATGACTGGCGGCAAACCACAACAGCCCACCGTGTCGTCTACTACCGGCGCATTGGCATTGTCGAAGGCCTGTTCAACACCGACGGCACAGAATTCGAAGGCAGAGCAGATCTCACGATGCACCTGCACGTGGAGATGAGAACGTCTCTAGATCCCGAAGCCTTGAGAGCGCGGATCCTGCTTGCGTGGAGTGTTCTGCGGAAGAAACACGCCCTTCTCTCCGCCAGGGTCGCCAGCGCCGTTGATGTCCATGGCGGACAGTCTTCTTTCGCTCCCGGAGAGCGCTTGTATGTCTTTGAGCCAAGCAGAGATCCCGGCGAGATGTTGAGCGAGGCGAAGAAGCACGCCGTGTTTGTGGAAGACCATTATCCGCAGGCGGACGCCGACGAGTTCTTCGTCCACACGCTGAACTCGAGTCGATGCATAGACGAGGCCCGGGCGCTGAGCAGGCTCTATGTCATGCCGGTCAAGAGTGCCGCAGACGGCCTGGATCAACTTCACTTCATGTTCATTGCAGGGCACGAGATTGTCGACGGCCTGACCTCCATGCGGTGGATGGCTTCGTTCGTCGACCTGCTCAACCAATCCGCAGGGCAACTATCCTCGGAAGCAGACCTTCTTTGCACCACTGCGCCGGTCGAGAGACTCCCACCCGCGCAAGAATCCTTATATCCTCCAGTGAAGGGCTCTCCAGCAAGACAGAGATGGTCGTGGCTGCTGACTCGCATACTCCGCCATACTCGAAAGCCCCCTCCTGCGTCGTTCCAAAACCCGCTTCGACGAAGGACAGCACTACCCCGAGCCGTTGCCCTCGACCCGAAGTTCGCCAGTGTTCTAGACTATACGCGAACACCGCCCCTCAACACCTTCCCGCTCAGAGCAGTTCTAGGCCCCGTGTCCACGAGGAGGCTGTCCAGAGTCTGCCGCCAGGCGGGGATCAGTATAGGCAGCGGCTGCTTCGCGCTGGTGGCTGTGGTGATGATGCTCTTCGAGGAAAGACGCCACCCCCATGTCCCCACGCACCAGCGCCTCCCCTTCGTAGGCTCCTTTCCTGTGAACCCGAGGCCGTTCCTCGGCGGCAAGCCCACCACGGGGAAGGAGGACAGTCTGATGCTGGCGTTCAGCGACGGTATCACGCTGCCCTTCCTGCCCAGCGACCTGGACCTGGAGGGCAGGTTGCGGCTGCTGGGCAAGCAAGCGCACGGCCAACTGCGGCGATACCAGAAGCGGCCGAGGAGCGTGGCGGAGGAGATCCACCTCGGTTCCAGGAGCCCCAGCCAGCTGCTGCCCCTGCTGTACCTGTCCACGTTGGAGTACCTCGAGAGGAAGAGCCAGAGCGCCCGAAAACGCGGCTGGAACGTCCAGGGCGCCTACCCGGCCAGCACGGGCTCCGGCCTGGCCACCTGTGGGGTGAGCTCGGTGGGCGCTCGAGGATCCGTCATCGCCTCGGGCAAATATGACACGAGGGGCGATCAATCGGCATTACCGACACCAGGACCAGGAGGAGCAGGGGCACGAGGAACATGCGACGTGGTAGCGGACTTCTGCAACCTGCACACCACGGTCCGCGCAAGGGACGGCGAATTCCTCGTCGGTGTCGCCGGGGATGGCGACCACTTGAGGTTCGGGGTCAGCTACGACGGTTGTGCCATTGACCCGGGTCTGGCGAGCGAGTGGAAGCTCGTCATGGAGCGGATACTAGAGGGGGACAAGGAGAAGGATCCTGTGAGAGGGACCACCAAGATGCCGGCCTTCCCGTCCCACAAGCTGTGATGCCGCCCCTTTCCCCCCTTCCCTCCCCCAAATGGATGATCACGATACGACCTACCAGCAGCACATGAGCGGTGGACCGATCGCTGCGCAGGGCCAGACCAGAGTACGCGCGAGGGAGGAGCACCCGAGTCTAGAGGCCCCCCCACACCCAGCGGCACAGTCGGCGGAGAGCAGGCGGTACCGTCAATGTTCCAGGGGTATCTCTCAGTCGTGCCCTCAGTATTGCCTCCCAGAGCACGGAGTGATTACGGTGGCGAAGATGGTTCCTCCATCTGACCTGCTCTAGCCGGCACGGGGTCGAGCTGCGCTCTCGCCAGGGATGGATGTGCAGTGTCGGTGGACTCGTCTTACGCGTACCCTTACGATCTTGGAAATCCTACCTGTGTTGATCTCTCGATCAAGCGAGCCCGTTTTCTAATCCTAAGCGATGGAACTGAAAAGAAGAAAGTATTATTTGAACAATTGAATTCGATTTGTAACCAGAGCGACGCAAGGCAGAGCAAGCAAACAAGCAAGCCAGCCAAGCTAATGAGCATTCTGGAGGTGACCTCCCTCTCAAGACTCGTGCCAGTCATGTAGACAAATTGCTTTCGTGTGTGTCCAGCAAGTGATAACCGTGAGCTGTCCAGGGGCGCTGCAGTGTTTTACAAGATGTACCTGAAGTTCTCGCTGGAGTCGGTCTCGGCGCCGATCTCATCCTCCGTGTTGACAATCTCGCGGACGGGGCCGTACTTCTCGTCCAGCTTCTTGTTCAGGTGCTTCAGCCAAAACACCTGGACGATGGCCAAGGTCGAGGCAAACGTGCAAAACCCAAAGCTGATCCAGAAGCCCTTCTTGTAATGAGGCGCCTCGCTCGCGGGGAAGATGTGGGTGCCCACGAGCGGGCCGCACTGGCCCACAAAGTTCATGAGGATGAAGCCCGCGCCGCGCTTGCTGTCGCTGCCGTTGTTGTTGGCGACCCACGAGAGCACAAGGCCGATGCACGGGTAGAGCCCGCCCGCGACGAGGTAGAGGGCAAAGTACTTGACCCCGACCACCTCGACCAGACACAAGATGAGATAGCCCACGGCTGCCGTGCCGCTGCACATGGACAGGAAGATGCCTCGGCGTTGGAAGTGGTCGGAGAGATGGCCGATTGCGAGCACAACGAGACACGCAAAGAGGTAAGGTGGTGCTGAGAGACCTTGAGCGTGAAGAGCGGTGAAGCCCATGCCCTGGAGGATGGTGGGTGTGTAAATGGGCAGAGAGGCGTAGCTGACATTGCAGGAGAAGTACATGAGCGTCGGCAGCCAGTTCTTGAGGTCGAGCAACGATTTGAAAAAGTTCTTGACGTTGATCTTCCGGTCGCGCTCGACATTGCCAACCATTCGAACCATGCGAGCCCGGGCGATTTTCTTTTCCTTCTCGCTCAGGAACTGGCAGTCTTGAGGATTGCTGGGAAGCCAGTAGTAGCCGAAGAAGCCCACTGCAACAGCAGGTAGACCTTCCACAAGGAACAAGGCCCGCCAACCAGCAATGGCATGGTGATGTTTTGTCACAAAGTAGGCGAATGCTCCGGCAAAAGAGGCGCCCAGAGGAGCAATGGACACGTACCAGCCCAGTCTCCGACCCATCTCCTTGCGGTAGTAGAAAAAGGAGAAGAAGTAGGCCAGGCCAGGGCTGTAGGAAGATTCGAAGATGCCCAGCAGAAGTCGTAAGACCAGCATACCCGCAAAGTTTTGAGCAGCACCGCAGCATCCAGCAATGGTACCCCAGATAATGATGACAGTCGGAACGTAGTATCGGGCCGGGAAGATCTTGTAGAAAACAGTCTGCCAGTCGAAGAGAATATAACCCAAGTACAAGGCAGTCAGAAGCCACTGGTATTGACTGTCGCTGAGACCCAGGTCTTTGGACATGCCAGCGGTGTTTGCATTTCCAATGTTGCCACGATCCATGTAGGCCAGCAGGTATGCGCCGGATACATAGCCTAGGACAATGACGTCGATTTTCAAGAGCATGCGTTTTTCTTCCGCCTTTGTATAGTTGAAGGCGAGAGCCTCGAGCCTGCCGACGGCCTCAATCTTCTGCTCGTTCTCGGGGGAGGAGATGATGTCCTGGCCTTCGACATGAGTGATGTCGGTCTTGGCTTGGACGACGGTGTCTTTTTCGGCAGCCATGGTTGAAGAGCTTGCTTGATCAGAGGGAGTGGTAGAGCCAGAAGGAGAGGAGTGTGAGACTGGCCTGGGACACGGCGACTCGTCCAACCGCTTTATGTAGGCCCTAGGGAGGCTCTGAAAGCACCGTCCCTCATCCAAGCCCCTTGGATATCGGCAGTAGCATCATGGCCTGACCCGTGGGGAAAATCTATTCCAATGTCAGAGAGAATCACAACCCCCACTGGACTCTCTGTGGATCTCGTGGCGTTCAAATCCGGGGAAAGCTTCTTCGGCCACTCTCCGGATGGGCAAAGTCCCTGCAAGGGTCCTTCGTCCTCCAACTGCCGCAGAAAATCGGGGTTATGGAATCGAGCTGGTTTGGACTTGTTCTGTTGGAACAGACGGACGGACGGGGAATGGCCGGCTGGGCAAATTCAATCCTTGCGTGGGGGATTGTCGAGCGATATCGTCGCTGCACGTCGGGGTCAGTCGCCGTACCATAGCCTTTTTAAAGAACGATACGCCGGTTCCCCAATTGACAAAGACTGTGATATTTTGGCAACTCACAATCTCCTTTCCAATCCAGCTTGACCCAAAATGCCTTCGTTCAAGATTCTTGTGCTCCCCGGGGACCATATCGGCGCTGAGGTCATCCGCGAGGCTGTCAAAGTGCTTCGTGCGGTCGAAGCCCATCCCTCGGTGGTTAATCAAAACATCAAGTTTGATCTTGACTTTGATTTGTTGGGTGGCCAGTCTATCGATGTCCACGGCATCCCTCTGACACCCCAAGTCATCGAAAAGGCAAAGAACTCCGTTGCTGTGCTCTTTGGCGCGGTTGGTGGTCCCAAATGGGGCATGACTGGCGCGTTGCGGCCAGAGACTTCGGTGCTAGACTTGAGAAAGGCACTGAATTGCTGGGCCAATATTCGGCCATGCAAAATCCCTTCTCCTGGGGTTGCCAAGTGCTCGCCTCTGAAAGAGTCCCTGGTCAAAGGAACCGACTTCATTGTTCTTCGAGAAAACCTCGGGGGCGTGTATTTTGGCGAAAAGAAAGAGGAGCTCGACTACGCCCACGATGTCTGGGGCTACCACCGATGGGAGATTGAGCGAATCTCTCGAATGGCTGCTTATCTGGCCCGCAAACACGGAAGTCCCAAGAGTCCCAGCAAGATCACTTCCGTCGACAAGGCCAACGTTCTGGCCGTCTGTCGCTTGTGGCGTGAAGCGGTGACAACGATACACGACCGGGAATTCGCAGACATTCCTCTGCACCACCAACTGTCCGACTCACTGGCCCTGATCATGGTCAAGAACCCCCGATCGCTGAACGGCATTGTCATGTGCGACAACATCTTCGGGGACTTGTTCTCCGACGAAGCAGCCGCTGTTGCCGGATCACTTGGTTTCAGCCCTTCTGCCTGTCTGTCTGGCATTCCAGGTGAACCACTCTCTACAGGCATGTACGAGCCCAGTCACGGCTCTGCTCCAGATTTGCCACCCAACAAAGCCAACCCGATTGCAACCATTCAAAGCGCCGCCATGATGTTGCGCTATAGTTGTGACTTGGACTTCTTGGCAAATGCCATTGACGAGGCTGTGAGCATTGCACTGGATGACAAAGCCTCCGGCGGTCTCGAGGTCAGGACCGGCGACATCGGAGGAAGTGCTTCGACGACGGAGATGGGGGATGCCGTGGTGACTGCTCTCATGCAGATTCTGGATAAAGCGGATACAAATGCCATCTCTGAAAGCGCTAGGCTGTAGGGGCGTCTTCTCAATAGATAGATAGTGGGCCATGAGTCGAATCTGATGTATCTTGACCCCCACGGATTTTGAATACGCCGCACAATATCTCTCTCGCAAGCCACGTGGAGCTTTGGGGGTAATGAAACGTGTGTTTAATGGCAAGTCGATCGGAGCTGGTCGTTGCAGGCATCTGAAAACCCCATGATCGGCGGTATCAGCTCCTCGGTGAACATCCCCCACGGTACCGGCCATTCCCCGGACACGTGAACTGAATGATACATACCTCTGTCGGTGGCCCAGATTTGATCAAGGACTGTCTCTGAAGCACACGACCAGCTTTGAGAAGTGAAGCCAAGCCAAGCCAAATCAACATGCCTCTCACATTGTACGACAAAATCTACCAAGAGCATTTGGTAAATCCTGACGACCAGACAGCTCCACTCTTGTACGTGGATTCACATCTGATTTTCGAGGTCCCGACTGCTCAAGCATTTGATGGCCTCAAAAAGAACAAGCGCCCGGTGCGGAGGACGGACTTGACATTGGCGACAGTTGATCACAATGTTCCGACAGACGACCGGTCTCAGTACCGAGATGCGGCTTCTTTCGTCCAAGAACCACAAGCCAGGACTCAGATCACCTTGCTCGAGGCGAACGTCAAGGAGAATAACATCAAGTACTTTGGTATGCCCGATCGCCGGCAGGGGATTGTCCACGTCGTGGGCCCGGAGCAAGGGCTGACTCTTCCGGGATCTACACTGTTCTGTGGAGATTCACATACCCCTACCCACGGAGCGGTAGGTGCTCTGGCTGTCAGCGGAGGAACATCAGATATTGAACATGTATTGGCCACCCAGACTGTGCTTCAGAAGAAGTATAGGAACTTCCGCGTTCGTGTCGAAGGTGAACTTGGTCTCGGCGTCTACTCCAAAGACATCATCTTACATTTGCTCGGTAAAATTGGGACAGCGGGAGCAACTGGATGTGTCATTGAATTCTGTGGGTCAACCATTCGAAACCTGTCCATGGAGGCGAGAATGGTGCTGTGTAATATGAGCATCGAAGGAGGTGCTCGCAGCGGACTCGTGGCCCCTGATGAAGTCACCTTCGAATACCTGAAGGGGCGACCTCTTGTTCCTTCCGGGCCAGACTGGGACAAGGCTCTTGCATATTGGAAAACGCTGTACAGCGATGAGGGCGCTCACTGGGACTATACTGTTGACATAAATGCCGCGGACATTGTTCCTTCGATCACCTGGGGGACCTCGCCAGACGATGTCATTCCGGTCAATGGGAAGATCCCGGATCCAGCGGACTATGATCAAAAAGAACCATTCAAAGCAGCCGCAATCCGTCGATCGCTCAAGTACATGGACTTGAAGCCGAATATGCTTGCAACGGACATCAAGATCGACCGTGTGTTTATCGGATCCTGTACGAATTCAAGGATTGAAGATCTCAGAGCTGCCGCAAGAGTAGCCAAAGGGAGAAAAGTCGCAGATTCAGTCTATGCCATGGTCGTTCCAGGCTCGGGACTGGTCAAGCAGCAAGCGGAAAACGAGGGTCTGGACGTTATTCTGAAAGCCGCCGGATTTGACTGGCGGGAGGCCGGCTGTTCTATGTGCCTGGCCATGAATCCCGATGTCCTCGCTCCTGGAGAGCGATGTGCCTCGACAACGAACAGGAATTTCGAAGGAAGACAAGGTCCTGGTGGCCGAACTCATCTCCTGTCCCCAGCCATGGCAGCGGCTGCCGCTATCAAAGGCCATTTTACCGACGTAAGGGAATTCTTGACCTCGCAGAACGGATCGCTGCAGGTAACCCAGTTGACGCTCAATGGCGACAAGGTCAGAAGCTATGGGCCAATTGAGGTGACGCCCAGCGCTCCTCCTTCTGCAACTGGCGGCAGCGATGATGCAATTGCGAAACGACCGTCGGAACAAGCCAAGCGCAGTGTGGAAGGAATCCCCAAATTTGACGTGGTGAGGTCTGTACCTGCTCCCTTCGACATGCAAAACATCAGCACCGACCTGGTGATCCCCGGAGAGTACCTCAAAACCACAAAGCGAACCGGCTTAGGGCCGCATCTGTTTCAGGAACTTCGATACGACAGCACGACACACGAGGAAATTCCTGAATTTGTCCTCAACCAAGATCCCTATCGGAAATCCAAGATTCTAGTGTGCACTGGAGAGAACTTTGGTTGCGGTTCCTCGAGGGAGCATGCTGTCTGGGCGCTGGTTGACTTCGGTTTCCGCTGTGTCATCGCCCCTTCTTTCGCGTCCATATTCTTCAATAACTCCGGCAAGAATGGACTGCTGGCGATTCCCCTTGAAGATGCAGAGGCCTTGCAGAAAATCCATGCTGAAGGGATGGCGGGACGTGAAGTCGAAGTGGATTTGCCCAACCAGGAAATCAGGGATGCCAATGGGAAGCTGATTGCCACATTCAAGATGGATCCATACACCAAGCACTGCCTGGTCAACGGCCTGGATGACATCAGTAACACGCTCTTGAGCGAGGAAAAGATCTACGATTTTGAAGTCAAGCAAAAGTCAAAGTTTCCATGGCTATTCGGCCGCATTCGGAAGCTCCAGTCTCCGAGGCGTCTGGGTCTTTATCTTCCTGGCGCACAAGACATCTTCGACTGGTAGGCTGCGGTATACGGAGAGTGAAAGCTGTGAACCATCCCATTACATGGGTCCAGCTGATACCAGTCAGCGGATAGTGTAGCCAACTGTGTTTGTCGAGCCAAGAAAGCAATAATACAAATCCTGATACCATGTTTTCGAGGTTGTTTTCGGGGCTTGGAGCTCGGTCTTTCGGGCTTGATTTCCCCGTAGTCGTAGGATTGTCGCGATGTGCTTGAAAGGGGGGCACGCCAGCATTGTCCCAAGGAAACCGAATATTGCATACAGCGGAGAGCGGAGACCACACCCCACGCCAATAGCCCCCACGAGCATGAAGGCTCCGACCTGGAGTCTTGGGCTGCCCCGAAAGCGGTGGCGTCGGGCTTTCGCCGGGAGCCGTGGGGAATCGTTGTGAGTCGGGAGGGCATACCGAGAGACAGAAATGCCCTGACTGAATGGTAGGTTGCCATTCTCAGGGAGATAATAAGTCGAGGACACAGGACAAAGAGTTCAGACAAAAACTCACCATCGAGAGGCGTATCAAGATGACAATCTCCTATCCAACAGTGTCGCCGCTTCGCTGCGGGTATCTGTCGCCTCCAGCATCGAAATTCCTAGCGGATGCGAAACCAGGGGAGAAACTGACCATGCCGTCGATGGCCTTCTTGATCCAGCACCCCGCGTCAAAGTCAAAAGTTGTCTTTGATTTGAGCATCCGGAAAGACTTGACCAAATATCACCCTGGCCTGCAGAAGCACCTCGAAACGAGGCACCCTTTAAGCAGCCAAGACGATGTGAAGTCAGCGCTGGCGCTCGGAAACGTCGAGGCCTCACAGATCGACTATGTGATCATGAGCCACGTGCACTGGGACCACGTGGGCACTCCGTCCGATTTCACCTCTGCGACTTTCATTGCCGGCCACAATACGGGCAAGCTCCTCAGGAATGAAATGGGACCAGACTTGGCAAACCCGTTCTTTGAGCCCGACTTATTGCCTGCCGATCGCACGATCGAGTTGCCAGCAACACCGAGCTCCAAGGCTAGTGGGGTGTTTGACGAGGCTCACGGATGGTATTGGCAACCCATGTCTCCGATCCAAAATGTCATTGACATGTTCAACGATGGTACCATTTATGTCGTGGATAGTCCAGGCCATTTGCCAGGGCATTTGAATGTCTTGATCCGAGTGGCTGTTGACAAATGGGTTTATCTGGCGGCGGATGCTTGCCATCACATGCGAATCTTCAATGGCGAGACGGATTTTGGGGCCTGGAAGGATGACAAGGGGCGGACAGCCACAATCCATAAAGACCTAGACGCGGCATACAAGACGCTGAACATGATGCGCGTGCTTCGAAGGGACGGGCTAAACGGCATCCCGGTGGAGATCGTCCTGGCGCACGATGGAGAGTGGCAGGAGAAGAATTCGGGCCTTTTCTTCCCCAACCACCTGTAATAAAGTGGCGACGATTCGGGTTGTATGGTATTTTGATGTAGACCATGGCACTTGTGGCGTCGCTGGTGGTCCAATTAAGCTCGATGTGCCATCACCACGCAATGTGGAATAGTTCAGGTACTGATTCGAGGAGGCCACAGGAGCCCTGGCTACCACGTTGTCACTAACGAAACCTGTTCCATGGCAATAACGTGCTCTGCGGTCCTTGCCTCGCATACTTGCCGAGACAGAGAGCCTTTCTCACTGCGTCAATCCAATCGTCAAGGTTGAGATACGCGTAGGATCGGGCATTGTTACCCCGAAGCGATCTCTCTCCATCCATCCATCCATCCAAGTACACCGCTGACGAGGAAGGGGGTGACGAGCTTCGGTGTCGTTTCCCCGCCTCCGCCCCAATCAGAATTGCGTTCCGTGGGGTTGGATGCTGCTCCTCTCCTCTTGCTGGCTATCATACTTTCGACTGCCACACTGGGGACCGCAGCGGGAATATTGCTAGGTCTCAGGCATGGGGGGTCATAGCCTCGGCCGCGGGGGTATATCTCACCCCCACAATATAGGATTGATGGCGTCTGGAAATGGCCTTGGGGACGTTTGGAGATGGTTGTACCTGCGTTCTCCAGAAGGATCTCCTTGCATGGCTGTGGAGTGCCGGGCGATCCACCGCGGCAGTTCTCCTTTCGCAGAAGGACAGGGGATCATGTCACCATTGTTGCGGTTTTCATGGGGTCTTCGACAGTACCCCCGAGTCTGATCTACGAGCAGTCAATTTGGAGTATGTCGTTTTAAGTTTCCCTAAGAACGAAGGCAGATGGAAAATCGCGGAGACGTTAAAGTTTTGGGGTCTGTGGGAATCCCGCCCTTCTATTCGTCCAGGCCAGTGGGACTCCACAGAGTTCAAAGTCTCGGCATCAATTCCGCTCCGCTGGCGGATCGTGAACTTTTTCTCCGGCGGACGCGTTGGGTGCGAACCTTTCAGTAACGAAGGGAAGGCAAAAGTCCATACGCTTGAGTCCGGATTTTGGGCCAGAAGGGGTGTGACGGCATGAATTCAACGCAAAGCACATTGATGCCCTTTCTCTATCCCTGCATTTTCAAGCCCTCCTCTGCGAACCCCCTGTGCGCCCAAGCACGTCGGATTCGACTTGACAACCGTCTCCGGCTCCGATGCCTACATCAAACAAGTCGATTTAATAGACCGCCCAATGTAGAGGCAAACGCATCTCTCCACCGCGCCGGCTTCGACGCTTCCATACCCCCGACTCCTGCTACTTCCACGCACCTGAACCCTTCACCTGACGATTACTCCCGCTCGATCTTCATCGACAAATGCCAGATAACCATTCACGCGGGCTCCGGCGGGAGTGGGTGCGTGTCGTTCCTACGCGACGCCCATATAGCCGATGGGCCGCCTAACGGTGGCGATGGAGGGTCTGGAGGAAATGTCTTCATCCAAGCGGTGCCCGGACAAACATCTCTTCATAAACTGGCCAGACGAGGTATAATAAAAGCCGGTCGTGGCATAGGAGGCCAAGGAAAATCCCAAGGCGGACGCAGGGGAGAGGATATCTGTGTCCAAGTCCCCGTGGGGACGGTCGTGCGAGAAATTTGGCGGAGCGACCCCAGCGCAGAGGAGGAAATTCGCATCAAAGAACTCCGGGCGATGAGCGATGAGCCAGACCTCTTTAAGATCCCAGACAGCGGTCTGAGGGACAGATTCATCATCTATGCCGGCGCCACAACCGCCGACGACCGCCGACAAATCTCTTCACATTTGCCCTCCCTCAATTCCCACTTGCTGAAACCTCGAAAATCGCATCTGGCAATTCTGCAGCCTCGTGCGCCTATTCACCTGGACCTGGATAAGCCGATGGACAAACCGATCCTCCTGGCTGCAGGAGCTGTTGGCGGGCTGGGAAACCCGCACTTTGCCACGAAATCCGACCCAAAGCCCAAGTTCGCGACCAAGGGTGAATTAGGGGTGCGGATTAAACTCGAGTTGGAACTCAAGTTGTTGGCGGATGTGGGACTGGTCGGGTTACCCAACGCAGGCAAAAGTACTTTTACGCGCGCGATATCGAATTCAAGGACGAGGATAGGCGACTGGGCGTTCACCACTCTCGCACCCACAATTGGAACGGTTATCCTGGATAACAATGAAGGACGGCCGTTGGTGCGTTCCGGCGTCCCATCCACAGACTCTAGCGACCCCTCTTCTGCTGGAAGCATTGTTCCCCGTCAATCTTTTACCGTCGCAGATATTCCTGGGCTCATCGAAGATGCGCATTTGGACAAGGGCCTCGGGCTCTCCTTTCTCCGACATATCGAAAGGGCCAGGATCTTAGCCTTCGTGGTGGATCTATCTGCCGGAGATGCTGTGACACAGCTGAAGGCCCTGTGGAAAGAAGTTGGAGAGTATGAGAATCTTAGAGATCGAGAGGTGAGTGAGCAGACGGAGCAGAGATTGATCAATTGGTCGCCCTTCGAGGCCCAAGCTGCGCCAGCCACTGGGGACGGATTGCTCAACGATGAAGGGGAGGAAATCTCAATATTCCCGTCGGGTTCTTCTCGTTCAGCCTCAACTCTCGATCCATTGGCCTATCCCCCCATCAGCGCGAAACCCTGGTTCGTAATCGCCACGAAAGCAGACATCTCTCACTCAACGGCCCACGCCATAACGCCAGAAGACGTCGAAGCCATTTCAACGCAGACAAACTTTCGGTCTTTAGCAGCTTATATAAAACAGGTAGAACATGGAGAAATCCAGCACCCCAGCGGGAAACAAAACGGATGGCGGAACCGCGTGGCGGCAATACCTGTAAGCGCGATTAGGGGAGAAGGGATTGATAAAATAATAAGATACACGGCGGGCGTTCTGGACAGCCTTGTCGTTGGCCGTTAGTTTGTGGAATATGGGGAAGGAAAACGGCCAGAGCCTAGAAAACGACGGAGACTCTACGAAGGCAGGTATAAGTGCTTGAGACTGAAACGGCCACAAAAAGGAGGAAGAGGAGGAAGAGGAGGAAGAGGAAAGAGAATCTCGGCTAGTAGGATGATGGCACATGAGTCGCAAATATGGGCTGTGAGCTGGGAATGCAAATGTATAAAATCGAGTCTTTCAAGACATGGCTCAAGCTGCGACCCAACCACAAGACCGGCTCGCTGAAGATGGTTCACCCGTTAATTGGCGTTAGTATGTACAAACCTCGAGGGATATTGAGATGGGAACAGGCGCGTCGAAATAGAATAGACGCGAATGAATCAAGCGCGGACAGATGTTGTACTATACTTGACCTCCCAGAAACATCAAGGCTGAGACAACCTCGTAATCGCACGTTTGAAGATGCAGTGGTATTCAGCTATTCAGCCCTATAGGCATTAAAGCTGCTCTCTGTGAATATTCTCACATGAGGTTGACAGCAAGCTCACCTTTCGGTGTTGATGCTATTAAGATGAGGCCTTGAGGACAGATACCGTCCCAGCCTCCGCGGGAACCGCAAGCGGACGCACACCATTCCTTCTCACACGAAACCCGAATGAACAATGAAACCAACAGAAGCGTCGCAGCTCATTGAGTCGCCGACATGCTCCTTCGATATTGCTGAGCGTTGAGTTGCAGTAGATTTTCTCTACGCAACAGCTCTCTGCCAAATTTGGTTCTTGGAGGAGTCAACCACTAGAAACTCCTACCTGGAGGTCCGAAGCTGCTTGGTTGGCCGACGACGCCACCCAATGGACTGGTATGGTGGATATGTTGACTGTGACCCAATAAAGGACTTCCTATCTCACCAACGCTGCCTCTGGGTTGTTGACTTGGAGCATCCTCGACGAATTTAATCACTTGTCCTCTGGTTTTGTCAATGATAACCTCAAAGGAACCGCCGCCATTCTGTGAGTTGCCCTCGGTGTCGCAGATTCCAAGCATCTCGTCCATGGAGACTGGTGGTTCACCTGGTGCTTTGAGAGTCTCCAGCTGTCGGAGCACATTCTGCACTGGATGATACCCGTCGGGACTTGCGACCGGGATTTGTGACAATTGACGGCAAGCTTGAACAAGCATAAGTCTTACCGCAATCGGACGTGGGAGATGGGACCTTGAAATGGCTTGAGGCCCAGAACCAATGGCTCCGAATGGGGGTTGTCCCCAGCCCGGGCTAGGACGTTGCGAGCCTGGTGGACCCCAGCTAGGAGCGGGACCCATAGCAGGGTTGAAACCACCCCAGCCAGGGTTTCCCATACCGAACGGTTCCTGCTTGTGCTCAGGGAAGTTGCTCGCGAACGGTATCCTCGCAGAACCAGGCGGACCGACAGGTGGAAGACTCATGCGTGAATCCGAGTTTTCTAAGAAGGGCGCATCTGAATCATCCAATAATGCCTTGCTACCAAGCTGTGTAGCCAGATGATCAATATCGATGTCCGGGGTCTTTCTTTGTGGTTTCTGCTTGTCCGGGGTAGTACTGGACGGTCGAGCAATGGGTCCTAGTCCAGGTCTGCCTATCGGAGCCTGTTCACTGGAAGGTTGTCGAGAATGTACTTGAGGTTTGGGCACTGGCTGTTGGTTGACGATAGGAGGCGCCTGATTAGGAGCTTGTGGAACAAAGGGCATTTGCTGACCTGGTTGGAAAGGTCTCGGAAATCCCGGAGGATAGTGCATGCCGTTCTGGGCAAACCGCTGCTGGTTGCCCATAGGAGGGCCTTGATACATGTGCATCGGAGGCATCATAGTCGGCATCATCCCTGGACCACCCATCGGTGGTGGACCACTTACTCCCAAACCTGGCATTCCATTCATATTGAACGGATATTGCCCCCGTCCGTGGTTATTCAATGGCGACCTCGGGGCGGAAGGCTGAGGGTGATGGAGTGGAGGAGGATGTCCTTGTGCCTTCGCCGGCTGGCCAAGAGCTGGTGTCTGAGGCATGGCGACAGTTGCTGGGGAAGCAGAACTTCGGGATATCTCAGTGCTAGCCTTTTGTGATCGCGGAGATGAGCCATGAGAATGCTGGCCGGGTTGCGAAGGTTGTCGATTCCGTACAGGGGTTGGAACTTTGGGAGGAATGACCGGTGTGGCGACGGAGACGTGTGGAGATTGTATGCTCGGCCCACGAGAAGGAGGCTGTAGACCGGGAGGAAGCGCCACAGGCTGTTGCTTTGTCGGGTGTTGATGAGCGGCACGTTCCCTGGCGTCCTTTTCCACCCTCAGCGCCGCCTCTTTTTCCTTTCGTGTCTGCTCCTCCTTGGCTCTCCTCTCGCGGTCTTCCTTCGCCTTTCGCTCCTTGGCCTCCTTCTCCTTCGACTCCCGCTCCTCGCGTTCTTTCTTTTTCGTCTCTTCGCGTCTCAGCCGTTCTCGCTCCTTCGCCTCTTTCGCCTTACGTTCCTGTTCGGCTTGTCGCTCGCGTGCTTCCACTTGCTTACGATGCTTGTCGGCTTCCTTGCGGAGTCTTTCCTCCTCGGCAGCCTTCTTCTCGGCTTCACGCTTTTTTCGTTGCTCTTCGCGTCGGTGTCGCTGTTCCTCCTGCCGCTTTTCTTCCAGTTCTCGCGCGGCTGCTTCCTGAGCAGCTTTCTCTGCCTCCTTCTTTGCTTTCTCTTCGTCCTTCGCCTGTTTCTGAAGTCGCTTCTTCTCCTTTCGCTTTGCTGCTTCTCGAGCCTTCTTTGCTTCCCGCTGCGAATCGAGTCGGCTCTCTTCGTCTAATTCCTCGAGTAACTTTCTCTGTCGCTCCGCGGCAACTTTCTCTCGATAGGCGGTCAACACACGTTGTTCGAACATTCGAGCGGCGAAGATTTGGAACATCCGTCGACCTTCTTCCATGCGCTGTTCTTCGGTCATGGAATCCTAAGGAAATGCTGTCAGAATTTTTCCAGACCATAATCATAAGCCGCCACTGACCATATCGTCCCCCTCGAAATCGTCCTCTTCTTGGGAGTCGTAGTCCTCATCATCCTCCTCGTCGTCATAATCATCATCATCGTCTATAGGAGGATGATTGTGACCTTGATGGATATCTCGATGAGCTATTGACGCGGAATGGTAGCGAATATCTTCCTCACGTTGCATGCGCCTCTCCGCCAATTGCTCCATCATGTCTATGAAGTGTTTCCCATCGTTCTTCAGCAAATCGTCTGCGACGGTGAGTATACCATCTGTACAACTTGTTAGCCCATTCAACCACGGCGAAAGCACATAGGACCCAGACCCTTCACTGTAAGACTATTGCCGAATTGGAAAAAGTCGGGCGGCCCCGGTGGTAAACCATGGTCATCGAGCTCTCCCTCGTCGTCGCTATAGCCTTCGTCGTCTTCATCGTCGTACTCGTCGTCGTCCTCGAGATCCTCTTCATCATCTTCGATCTCGTTAATCCGACTTCGCGAAGGGTACGAACCAGCCATGGGATGTGCAGTTCGTTTAAATGGAGGACGGGGCGGGGCCATCATTTGCGGAACGTTGGAGAGGTCCGAGTTGTGGTTGGCAAACTGTTCGAGTTCCTCATAATAAGCATCGTAAAGCACCTCCAATTCTTCCTCGATAGCGGTACGTTTTCGCCCACACACGGAGCAACTGCAGGAGTGCTTCTGCTGTTCCTTCATTTTGCGTAATACGGCCTCCTTCTCGACCTTGACCAACGACCTTCGCTCATCCTCTCCCAGCTCCAGCCAAAATTGCTTGATGTTTTCCCGCTCGGCCTGAGTTGAAGTATTCCAGATGTGATCACTTGAAAGTTTCTGAGAGGCTCGCATCGCGGCATTCGATAAAGGCGGGATGTTTGAGCGAGATAGCATTGTTGAAGTCCTCGACAGGGCGTCGTTGGTGGTCTTGGATTTCTTCCGCTTGCTGGTATTCAGCCACGAGCTGTCGTGCATTGCATCTGCACCTTCTCCGTAGTTGGGGTCTTCATCGCCACTGTAAAAGGCTTCTTCTGGGCTCCCAATATCAGGATAGGCAGGGTCTGCGGGATCTGGATAGTCAGGCTCTTCAGTGAAATAACCCTTCACAGGGCCGCGGCCTTGCTTGACTGGGGGTAACTGTCCATTCGGTTTGCTTTCCGGCGCAGGAACATGACCATTTGGTATCGGCATGTCCGCCTTCTCCGCCGCCCGTTTTGCCGCCTCTTTTTCCCGCCTCTTTTGCTTCTTACGATTGACCGCCGTGGTATGAGGAGGCTCTCCAGCCGATTCAGTGGTATCGCCGGTCTTCAGATCTGCGTCTGACTTTGCGTGTGAAGGCTGGCTGTTCAAAGACGGCGTGGAGGACATTGCCGGACCCGAGTTTTGCAGGGGTAGGGGTTGTGCAGGCGCATCTTTTGCAGAGGATGTCGCGGGCAACGGCTGTGGTTTGGCGACATTAATCTGAGTGTTGGCTTTCTTCTTGGAAGGCATAGCGCCAAGCCGTCACCGAAGGACTGCTAGGTTCGATATCGATCTTGATCTCGCTTGGATCACATCAAAGGCACGGCGGTTTCGGTTGCTGGTGGGGTATCACAAATTGGTTAAGTGACGAGCACAGGAGATGCAGTAAGGATGGCAAATAGACAAGAGGGCGAGAGAAGGGAGACCTCAAAGAGCCAAATGTGTTTGAAGGGCGGAAAGCGAGGGTATGGCAGGAAAATGGCGGCTCCAGTCTGTTTGGAGAGTGGGAAGTTGAGATGTTCGACGTCCAAAGTCCCAAGTCCAGTTCCAGTCCCAGTCCGGTTCAACTTCTGTTTCGTGGGGCGGCGACGTCCAGTTGAGGCTGCGCTTGCGCTTGAAGGTGCAGTGCCTCCCCAGGGAAGTTGCGGTGCGGCAAAGGGCCTTGACAGGCACCTTGGCTCCTCATTGTCCGCCCAGCAGCCGCCCGCCAAAAGAGTTCAATAATTGTGCTGTCACCGCCGTGGTACGCCAATTATAGGCCATTTGCTTCCCAATTATCACACCCCCAGTCTCCTCTTCATGCTCATTACGCACGCTCACACTTTGTACAGCGACATCGACAAAGCGAATCTCTGTCGCGATTTGAAGCCTTGGCTAACTGGCAGCTGCAATTGCATCATCATCATCTACCTTTCGATCTGACCGGAAGAATTGCTCCTTATCGCGAGATCCAAAGCCCTGGTCACCGAGAGATCTATTTGTGGCTGCGCCTCAACCACTGCCTCCTCTCGCAGGCACCGTGCCGCTCGGGGTGGATTTGTCCTCCGTTGGACCCCACGAACTCCCAGCAGACTAGTCTCAGTTGTTTAGAAACAAGATAGCCTGTTCCTCAGCTACAGTGCAAAACATCGTTGCAGACGACTGAAACTGCGGCTGGCGGTGCCGGTCGGTGGTGGAGGTGAACGTACTCCGTTTGTGGACTGGTTTCGCTGGCTTTGCTGTATGCGACCTCAATTGCGTCCAGTTACACCAGGCCGCTCCTCCACTCCCCTTTGACTTCATTTCAGCTCGTCCTCACTCTTATCCGCCGCACAACACCGACTTAAGACTCTTGAAGCCGTTTCGTCCGCCTCTTCCCTTCTGTCTTCCGCAAGAGCTGCTCACCATCTCCCTCAACAGCCGCTAGGGCCCTCCGAAGCTCTCCCTTCGTCCGCAGTCTCTGTAGTGGTGTGATCTGTCTGCCCGTGGGACAGAGCCGCAACAGCTTCTACAGCCATGGCACAGGATCAGGCACAACAGAATGTGATGAGAAGGTAAGTTGGCTTCCATCACTACTTCACCACCCATGTAGTGGGAATTGTTATCCGTCGACATCAGGATTCCCTATGCCATGCTGCCTGAATAGCACGTTCTGCAAGAAACCCCAGAACAATATCGCTGATGTCGCTTTGTGCAGGAAGCTTGTTATAATAGGCGACGGTGCTTGTGGCAAGACATCACTGTTATCAGTCTTCACACTCGGCTATTTCCCTACGACCTACGTACCAACCGTCTTCGAAAACTATGTCACAGATTGTCGAGTCGATGGGAGATCAGTACAATTGGCTTTGTGGGACACAGCAGGACAAGAAGACTACGAAAGATTGAGGCCTCTCGCATACGCGAAATCACATGTCATCCTCATTGGCTTCAGCGTCGACAGTCCCGACAGCTTGGAGAATGTGCGGCACAAGTGGATTGAGGAAGCTCGTGATCGGTGTCCAGATGTGCCTGTCATTCTGGTGGGCCTGAAGAAGGATCTGAGAGAAGACCCGATGGCAATCGAGGAGATGCGGAAGCGGAGCCAAAAGTTTGTTACGCCCCGAGAAGGCGCTGAGATGGCCCAGGCTTGCGGGGCTCGCAAATACCTCGAATGTTCCAGCTTGACGGGCGAAGGTGTGGACGATGTCTTCGAGGCTGCTACGAGAGCTGCCCTTCTGACGTTCAATGGTAAACAAGGTGGCGGCGGATGTTGCGTCATTCTGTGATGCACGATGCAGTATCGGACTTGGATTGAAAACGTGCCGGATTGGAAAACACCATGGGCGGCTGTTTACCCTTGAACCAACCCGAATTGGAGGACCTCACACGCACTGAACTAATACCGCTGCTGAAAACGGCGAAACGACGACGATGTACCTTCCCCTCTTGGAGGAATGCTATCTTGACTAACACGTCGTCTGAGGACGGATCGAATCATATCAGGCTTGGGCTTGAACCTGTGCGACACGAGACGAACGAATTTTTTCATACTCGATTTAGCGAACTGACATCAATGATGGACCTTCTACTATTTGCCTTGTCTTTTCGATTCAGGTTTGGTGGTCGAAGAGGGCAGGCCACTAGTGAGAAAGATAAAAGTTTCCGAAACCTTCCTCGGTGTATATATACATGTCGATTCTTTTTCCGCTTGCTCTGCTTGCCTTGGGAGAACAGGGCCACGATCATGACCGCGCAATACTTGTCCGGCAGCTCCCCCCAAGCCCGGGAGTCGCCCCCCTCTCCACGTAGCTCGCGCGCCATTCAGTCTTCCATCTATGCTGCAGCTGCAACAGCTTCGCGGGAGAAAGGCATCCCTTCCCTTTGCCTTTCGCTTGATTTCTGGCTCGGTCGGGTAAATCATTCCTTCAGCAGCCAATGTCTCTATCTCAATTGCCACCCTCCGTTCCCAATCTGCATGGTGACGGCAAGTTCGATTCCCCCAGTTTAGCCCTCTTGTACAATGCCTCTGCTAGAATGACTTTGGAACCGCCCTTTCAGCATAATCCATTGCTCATGTGCCTCGGTTGCGACGCACAGAGAATTTTTACCCAAATCCGTGTGAGAAGAATCAATGTCTTTTCCACGCGTAGTCCCATATTTTCGCCTTGCTTCCACTTCCTTCCCCGGCACCTTCTTCTACTCCAACACCTAGCCCGCCCGTGCTGCCTACCCACTCGACCAAACCTCGCGCGTACTCGATGGGGACACCTCCCCTGGCTCTGCCGCCCGACCCTGAAGAAGCACCTGGAATGCCGGCACCAGTACCAGGCCCGCCTATGCCCCAGATGCCGGTCTTCGTCTGCGCCTTCCTGAACAGGCGGCCCCCGTCGCCGGCCCCGACGCGGAGTTCCTCGTTCGCGTCGCGCATCGCGTTGTACTGGCGCTCCAGCTCGAGCTCGCGCGACTTCTTCAGGTTGTGCCGATAGAGGTTCCACGCCCGGGCGATCGTCCAGTGGCGCAAGTACCTGTTGCGCGAGAAGCGGAGCGGTCGCGGCGTGAGGGTGGTGGGGTGGTGCAGGAAGTAGCGGATCAAAGCTGGAATAAAGAGCGTTAGGACTGAGAAGGAGAAGAAACTTTGGTTCGGAAGAAAAATGGGAGTCTTCGGCCAGCAATGGGACTGTGCAATGAATTGGGCGAAAGTTTTGGTAGGACATGAAAAAGGAAGACTATAGAGTAGAGGCGTGATGGGGAAGACGAGGAAAGATGCGGGAGACCGCAAGAAGAAGAGCAGGCGTAGCCAAAAGAAAAATCGAGACTCACTTATCCGTCTATCAGGTCTTCCGCTGCCTTTCTTTTTGGCATACTGAGCTGCACTTGTCGAGAAGGACAATCTCGAGCTTGTGGCCCCTTGAGTCGCAGTTTCGGTGCTCGAAGAAAGGGAAGTCAGAATCACTCTGGGCAGCGACGGTCGAACCGTGATCTGGAATGCGTGTGCCAGCGCGGCACGGATCGAAGAGGTGTGCATTTCCAATTCCACCCAATGTGACCGGACGACTGTGTCGTGGGATGAGAAGATTGAGTACGCAGGAATCTCTTGAGATTTAGAATCGAAGTTGCTCCGGTCTCAAGCTTGGCCTCGATTGAGCCCTTAGGCGCAGCTTGGGCGCAAACTTTCATGGGGCAAGGCTGAAGTCTTGGCACATTTGTGACTTCCAGGCCTTGCATGATGCCGTCATGAGGGCTTTGCTATGGCGTATTAAAGATGCCGTTATCCTTTGCTCCTTTTATTCTGAGGAGCGAAATCCGAAGCAATATAGTCTCTGGCTCCAAATGTGCTTTATTAGTCTCAGGGGAGCGTCCAAGCAGGTAATCATGCTGGCTGTCTATTATTGAGCTAAGACCTCCCGATTCCTGTCAACTTCAACCGAGTTGTCAGCCCAGTCCATCAGTTCATAGTCAACATCAGTTCCCAGGCACCCTCATACTGAATACATTTTCGTCGACTTGTCGAAGTTCATAATGCGTCTTTGTCGATGCCCTTGGGCCAGCTTCCATCTGCAATACAGCAATAAAGCGTCTTTGAACACCACGAAAAGGCATCCGCCCACCACACTTCTCCCCCATTTCGTCGAAAGCAGTCCGGGCCGACCACTTGCGATATTGCGATATGTCAACCAGGATGACGGCAAGACATAGCTGATGAGATTGCCCATTCCCGCAGCCACTGCCGGGAACACAAGCGCTCCAAGGACAGTCTGTCCGATACTGCCACTGCCATCGACAAGATCGTGGCGACCCAATATTCGGCGAACGTGTTGGTTCTCTGGTTGGCCTTGCGCATTCCCTCCATTTCCAGCGACGCCAGCCTGTTCGTCGCCACCGTCTTCACCCTCTTCTTCCCCGTTCAGGTTGACGTCAATTTGAAGAACAAGTTCACCATCCTCGACTAGTTCTTGTCCCTCATCCTCATTGACGTCGCCCTCGTTTTCGCCCTGCGCGTCACCCCGTTCATTATGTCTGGGTTGTACTTCTGCCAACCATTTTTGGTTGAGATCATAGAATGCTTTGTGGTAGCACCAGTTGTAGACCGATCTCATTGCAGGTAAGCAAGCAAACACCGTGCTTGGTAAAGGGGGCCAGATGGTCATGTCAATGCCGAACTTGTCGGTGATCTGAGTGGAAAGAAGGATCAAACTGCTACCGGGGAGCGCAAAGTCGGCATAGTCGGTACGGGCGAGAATCAGATTGACTGGGATAAGGCAGTACATCCAAGCGAACTCACTCCGTTGAATGGCGTACCTAAATACTCGATCCGCATCGGCATGGCCAAATACGAAGTAGACCGATTGAAATCCATGGAACCATGCCCCAGCCCATAGTGTGCCGACAAAAGAAAGACCCAAGCCCGGTAGGACCAACTTCCCCAGTGTGCGGTCAAGTGCGCGGTAGCTTTCTACCACGTAACTCCGTGGTCTTGATATTCTGATTTCGGATTTGCATTGAGGGCATAGAATGTGTCTGGAATTCTTGTTTTTGTTCTTGGGATTCTCGAGGTCTGCCACCCAGTCCAACAAGCATGCTTCATGGGCAGTCAGGCTGCATGAGCACGGCGAGCGCCATATCGGAGGGTTGTTGGGATCATCTTCACTTTTGTCACTCATGCATATCCAACATTTCGGCCCGAAGGTTGAAGCGCGCGAGAGAGCCGACGGTCGGGAATTCTTGTCCTGCGGTGATTTTGCGCCATTGCCGGAGGTCTGAGCTGGGTCTGGGGATGGTCGATCAAGTACGACGGTATCGGCGCCTTCTGGATCCATAGGCAAGGCTGATGATGGGAAGGAAGAGGTGGAGGAGGCGGGGGGGGAGGTTCAGTTGTCCAAGGACATGTAAAGGGAGGCTAATGCCAATCTTTGGAGAAGAAAATGCTGGCAGGATTCACTTGACCATGCTTCGCGTCGAGCGCGTCACAGGTTATCCGTGATATGCAGAGTAAAGTCAGTTCCTTGGTTCAAGTTAGGCAACAGATCGTGTGTCGCTTTGATTTGGAGTGGCAGGCTCGCTCGCTCGGTTCAGTGCCACGCCCGCCGCGCAGGGCACTCCGCAGGTACGTAATTTGCTGCTGTTTTACCAGATGTTCTGAGACTAGCTGTTAACGGCTAACAAGTGTCAATTTTGTTTAGAGCGGCAACCACCTTAGTCCTCCCATTATCAGTTCGACCGTGTTCAACGCAATGTGTCTGCTTCACCTTTCTTCTCAGAGTTAAACTACGCTCTAGAGCCAGCACAAGCAGTCTCAACCGTTAACTGGAGATCACGGGTCACTCATTGACCAACAACATAGAATACATGCTTTTCAACTACAGCGCAGATATAGATGGATATCCCAGTCCGCCAATGGCCCGCAACTACGTCGGATGTGTTCCTTGCTTCCGAAGCCCATGAGCTTCCCAGCAGACGAGATGTTGTCTTACGGCCAGAGAATCTCGGGATCATTGGGGAAGGGTATTCTGAGTCTTTTCGCACTTGAGCCTTTGCCGACGTTTTTGATCCAGTATGCTACAGTCCCGTCTTCTATAGCACGATGCAGTCCCTCTTCGGGGTAGACGGGCATATATGGAGCGGCGGCATCCCAAGGAGGCTTCAACACTTCAGACAGCCAGTCACCCTCGTCGAATATCGGACGGCTCAGAAATCTAGAAGTAAATTGTAGATCGTTGTGTAGTTGATACAGCAACATCTTGTAATCCAGTCTTTGTCGTTTCAATTGCTGTCTGAAAACGTGCAAAAGCATTTTGCCGTGGACAGCGGCTCCGGCAAGATTGCCTTTAATGATCTGTGCATTGAACAACATATTCATGTGTAGACAGCCAACGGTGTTCTGCAAGTCCTCACTGTGCGAGACCTTGTCTCCGAATGCTCGAGTGCTTTGATACAAGTACTTGAGAGCGACTGGCGGTACGCTAGAATTGCCTTGGGCGGCTACCGAGCCATAGCGAGCCAAAGTATCGAGAGCAGTCCCTCTCTCTTCGAACGTGGCCACATTGTCTCACTCATGTCGCATAGCAAGCTCGTTGAGGTTCTTGTCACCAATTCTCAAGTGGTACATCAGCAGGCAAAGATAGTCGCGGTATAGGCTCATGAGATTGTTCTCTTGAGGCCCATAGCAATGGATCAGGCATTAAACAGGTCCAAATTTCCTCTGCCCACGAGTGAGAGAGGCGATATGAGGACTATGTGTGGGCAAGGACGTTGTTTTCAAGACGCTGCGCAGTTTCACCAAGAGCCACAACTAGTCTCGGTGGTGAGTTCTTCCGCTCCGGGCTCGTCATGATGCGACGTTGTGGCGCCCAGCTCGATTTCCCCTCCAACTTGATTCTTGAATTCGCTCTCTCCTAGCAGTGAAGTCAAAGCATTTGTATCTCAGGGACAGCAAAAAGGACCATAGGCTTGTGTCTGTTCTCTGAAAGCATCTCCTTTCGGTTACATTTGTGACATCCAACAAATAGTCACGCGACCAGCAGAAAACCGTTGTGGTCCATTTCAAAGTGTTGGGCAGACCAAAAAACCCGTTCCATCTTACCATTGTGTCTGCACCATGGCGGGTCTGGTGCCAAAGGTTGACAGTCTCGACCATGTGTATGCAGGAGGATTCGAGGGTCATACTGTGTCGGTTGAGCTCGAGCAGCGTTTCAAGAATTTGATCCAGAGTTTCAAAAGCGACTATGGTCACAAGCCAGATTTTGTGTCCAGAAGCCCGGGACGAGTCAACATTATCGGCGAGCACGTCGATTATTCGCTCTACAACGTCCTGCCGACTGCTCTCACCGTTGATGTGCTGATCGCCGTCCGCATTGTCACACATGGGAATGGGGACGCGGCTGCAATCAAGATTGCCAATGTAAATCCTACCAAGTATCCGTCCAGAACACTGATCATCCCAGACTCTGGCGCGATCGAGGTCGACCGGGAGAATCATTCATGGAGCAATTACTTCTTAGCCGGGTTGGGGGGATCACTGGAATATCTCCGAAAGCAGTTTGGCGAGTCTTTCAAGCCCAATGGCATGGAAGTCCTTATCGATGGAAATGTTCCAGCGGGTGGTGGCTTGTCTAGCAGTGCAGCTTTTGTCTGTGCTTCTGCGCTGGGTGTCATGGCTGCAAATAACCATGACATCTCGAAACAGGATCTGCTTGACCTCTGCATCGTGTCGGAGCGTGCAGTCGGTGTCTTCTCCGGAGGCATGGACCAAGCTGCATCTATCTTCTCTGAAAGAGGGTATCTCCTCTACTGCCGTTTCTTCCCAGAATTTTCTGCAGAGCATGTCCCCGTCCCGACGTCGGATCCAGAAGTCACTTTCCTGATCGCCCAGTCTTTCGTTACCTCTGACAAGGCGGTGACTGCACCGATCCATTACAACCTCAGGGTCGTTGAATGTACTCTGGCGACTGTGGTGTTGGCGAAGCTCCATGACATTGCTCTGAATCCAGATCAGAGCTCTCTTGGGTTCTGCCTGAGAAACTTTCAGGAAGAGGTCATGAAGAAAGAAGGCCGCAGAGATGATCCACTAGCGGCTCAGGTCAGCTCGATTGTCGAGATCATAAAGTCAAACCTCAAAGAAGAGGGCTACACCAGACAAGATATTGCCGAGATTCTGGGGATCTCCGTGCAAGAACTTGAAAAGCAATACATGTCCAAGTTCCCGATTCGAGCCGACGTGTTCAAGCTAAGGCAGCGCGCCCTGCATGTCCTGGAAGAAGCAGGACGTGTCCTCAAGTTCCGAGATATTTTGACGACCTCAGGGAAATTGGATGAAGAGAAGTTGCTCGATCTTGGCGACCTCATGAACAAGACACAAGCTTCGTGCCGAGATGTGTACGAATGCTCATGCCCCGAGATTGATCAGATCTGCTCCATCGCGCACAAAGCAGGGGCGTACGGAACTCGACTGACCGGTGCAGGTTGGGGCGGCTGCACAGTGCATCTGGTGCCTCAGCATAAGGTCCCTGCGGTGATAGAGGCCCTCAGGCAAGAGTACTATTACAAAAAGTTCCCCGACATTAGCAAAGAGAAACTCGAGGAGGCCATTGTTGTCTCAAAACCGAGTCAAGGGTCGTCGCTGATCGTCGGTGCGGCGCTTGATATATAGTGGAACCGACGATACATGGCCGAGATTGATCCAGGATTGGTTCATGAAGACAATCGGATCCGATACTCCAGGGCCATCCTCCTGGACATGGTCGAGCACCATTTCTGTTAGAGAACGGCATTTCTAACCGCGCCTCTATTCGATAAGTGTCCCGGTCAAGGTCGTTAATGTGGACTTCCCAGCTGGTGTCAAGTTGCACACGTGCATCTTTCTGGTCACGCTTCTGAACGGAAATGTCTGCTTCAAACACATGGTCCAGGGCAAATCCCTTGTTGCCTCTTTGTCTTGACCAACTTCGAAAACCATAGAGCATGCCTTATTCAGAATATCGTCCTGGAAGTGTCAAGTTTTGAAGGTGGTCACAGGTGTCTAGACCATCGACTGAATCTGCCGGCTTCGTGGTGGTCATCAGCTTCGCCTGAAGTCTTACTTCAAGGCCTCGGACGATTTCGTCACTCTTCGCGACCGACCATCGCACTGTGCGAGGAATAGCACGAGCCATTCCTCGCTAGTGCGCGCAGAGGTTGTGGTGGTCGACCCTGGCATGTTCTCAATAAGTCGGAATGAAGTGATTCTGCTATCGCCATAGGCTGTATAGTGGCCTCAAGGAAGTCCGGCATTGTATGGATGATTACTCAACACAAGCCAGGGTCAGATTCGAGGATTGAGGGGGGGCACGGCGACTCGGTTAGTTACGGCCGTTGTTACGAATCGCATTCTCGATTGGGGACTGTCTTGTCGTAGGTAACACCGTGAAGGCGTGTGGATGATTTGCGACGAAGTAATACGAACTCCGCAGTCTCGTGAGTGTGGAATCGGCGCCTTATATCGATCTTCCAACCTCGGCGACTAGGCTGCTGTAAGTCTAGCAGATGCCTCTGGCTCTGTATATTGGCTGGCCATGGAAATTGAATTCGAGATAAGTGGCCCCCAATCTTCCTAGCTCCTTGTTCCCCCAAAGGTTGTCCTCTACCGCCAATTCTAGATCTCGTATGTACTGTACCAGCTCTGCAGCTACTACAGTCCAAGGCTGGCAGCCGAGTGCCATGATCATTAAGCCCGGCTATGGGTTCGGATGCTTCCAATCCCAAGGTGGCAAGGATATCTTGTCGCCCTCCATCTGAGGCCCAGTCCCAGCGTGGCTCGCCCGTCTCGATCGCCACCAACTATGCATCCGAGATCATAAGCTGACAGTCCCACAGAGGCCACACAGGAAGCAGCTGGGAAGGAATAATATATCTATGGAGGGAGCACTGACCCTTTGGACCCTCGCCCAATCCTAAGCCCGATTCCATTTGCCTGCTTATGTTGTGCCTCTGTCAGCTTCCTCAGCGCCGGGACTCCGGGTTGATGAATCGATGAAATTGTGGCATAATTCTTACAGCTTGTCGTCCTGAGAACGATTCTTTTATCAACCGCATACTTCCTTCCATCTTGTCCATTTCATCAGCTCTTTCTGGTCTACGTTGAAGCGCGTTTTCTATCTCCGCGCCCTGGCCTCTTCGTGTGATCGGAAATGCCGTCCAGAATCTACCGCTCACCCTACCCACCGGTCAAGCTGATCGACATCGATCTCTTGACCTACCTCTTTTCGAATCCGAAAAACACACCAGACGATAAGCCGATATTTATTGACGCAGTCACAGGAGCTCATCGCACCTATGGAGATACTAAGCGGAGGACGCAGTCACTGGCGCACGGTTTGCGAGAATTAGGAGTCAAGCCCAAGGATATTGTCGCTGTTTTTAGCCCCAACAGTATCGACTACGCCATTACCTGCTATGGAATCATAGGTTGTGGCGCTACCGTGTCGCCAGTCAGCGCAGCATACACACCGCTGGAATTGGAGGCGCAACTCGAGACCAGTGGCGCCCGATTTCTGATTGCCCATTCCTCGCTCCTCCTAACAGCCGAACAAGCGGTTAAATCCAACCCGGCCATTCAGATCATTCAAGCAGATGGAGTTCGTGACAACAAGGGCAGGCCGACCGCTGAAGCTCTCGCTTCAAATTGTCCACCCAGTCCGCTCGTCAGCATTGAGCCAAGTGAGGCTGAGGATCGGCTGTGCTTCATGTGCTTTTCTTCGGGAACCACAGGTCGAGCAAAAGGCGTCATGACAACACACAAGAACCTAGTGTCCAATATCCAGCAATGGGACGCCCAGATGCCTGGCGAGACCACGGGGAAACAAACAACGGTGGCATTTTTACCATTCAGCCACATCTACGGCCTGACCTCCTTTGTCGCCATCAACACGTTCGTAGGGAATACAGCTGTCGTCCTAAGCCGTTTCGATCTCGAGTTATTCCTGTCGTGCTGCCAGAAATACCGGCCCGAAATGGTTAGCTTGGTTCCACCGGTTATGCTACTTATGGCCAAACACCCCTTGATGAAGAAGTACGACCTTAGCAGTTTGAAAAGATTGTTCTGCGCTGCCGCTCCGTTGAGTGTGGAGCTTCGGCAGGCCGTGGAAGCACGGTTCAAGGAGTTGTATGGAACCACCATATTGGGGCTGCAGGCTTGGGGCATGACTGAGACGAGTCCCCTAGGTGCAGCAGTGCCTCCAACCCGACCGGACAAGAGGAATACAGTCGGGTGTATCACACCAAACATGGAATACAGGGTGGTTGATCCGGAGACGATGCAGGACACAGGGTATGAGCCAGACGGGTCTGCAGTACCAGGGGAACTGTGGTGCCGGGGGCCGAATGTGACCAAGGGCTATTATCGCAACCAAGAGGCTACGAATAGTGGTTTTGCAACCGACGAGCAAGGCAAGCTGTGGTTCCGAACCGGAGACATTGGAACCATTGACAAGGACGGATTCTTGACCATTGTCGACAGGATCAAGGAGATGTTCAAGTACAAGGGGCTGCAAGTCATTCCGTCAGAGCTGGAGGGTAAGCTTCTGGAACACCCCGACATTGAAGATTCCTGCGTTGTCCCGCAGTGGGTCGAAGAACAGGCGACTCATGTTCCTGTCGGATTCGTGGTGATAAGTCAGAAAGCCAAGGCCAGGGGCGAGAAGAATGTTGTTGCGGACATTGATAAATGGTTAAATGCAAGAGTCGCCAACCACAAGAAACTGAGGGGAGGCATCCATGTCATCGACGCCATTCCCAAGTCGCCGTCGGGCAAGATTCTGCGGCGCGAATTAGCGCGGATGCTGAAGGAGTCGAGTGCAAGGACGGGATCGAAGCTGTGATCTCAAGCAATACAGGCGATTCGCGTCAAAATAAGCTTCTTGTCGGATGCTTCGGAAGGGACTTTGGAACGGGATGGAGACAGGCGTTCGAGCGAACAGTATCAATATATATTTCATTGGCAGCCTCGCCGAGAGCCGCAAGGCTGCGAGGGCAGATAGTAGCACGTGCCCGTCGACGTCATGCCACGTGAGTTGACGGAATTTTCTTCTCTCGAGTTTTCTTCACTTGTGTTTCTGGAGCTTTTCTGTTCTGCTGCCTGTCATCTCAGACTCGAAAATCAGAGCAAAAGGCACAGATTCGACTCCGTGCCTTTGCACGCGCTAGCCGGAGTGACCCGTACACTTTTGGAGTCTTTCCGTCGGAACAAGCACAACCTACCAAGGCGCCGTTTCTGCCGGATGGAGTTTGACCACAGTTGCTGGGAAGAAAAATTTCTCTTTGCCAGGACCTTTATCTTTCCAGCCATTGGTCCACCCGGCAATCGGCAATGGGTGATATGGCAATGGCAAGGGCGCACGGCCTCCAGACCCAATCAGACTCACTGCGATCCTTGAGCGGGGAATGCCCGAGATCGGACTACTCGGTCATGGCCCACGGCTATTGGAAGGAAACAACATGGCCGACCGCAAAAGGAATCGCACACCCGTTGACGTCGCGGTCCAGGAAGGTTATGGGGATCCCTGGAACCAGCGAGCCAGTATGGTTGGGGAACCTCGAAGGTGACGGTGAGGGAGGACCTCAAGATGATTGCTTGGTCTACAAGTACTGTGGTTTGAGTCATTTTCCTTTGCATCTCCCTGCATATTTGCGGTCTGAATCGTCCGGTTTGTGAGTGTCTATATCCTTGTGCCACGTCCCACACTATCCGCCACAGCATCTCAGGACCTAGCCCTTCATTCTTTTGGAGTCGCCCTCCGATTTGACTCTAGTCACTCCTTTTCAGGGGAAATGATAACCAGTTTTCCAAGACCTTTTCTTCCAACATATACAGGATGACTGGAGAACTTCACCATGACACCGTTCAAGGTGACCATGCCAGTCTTGAGATTCATCCTATCTCATCACAATCAGACCACCCTACTTCCCTGGATCTCGAGAGGACACCGACCATCAGCATAAGAGACCACCGTACAGATGATAAACCCGATCTGGTACGCATACGGTCGGCCATCTCGGCGCACGACATCCAGGGTGTTCCCAGTCATGACAGTTCCTTCGTCGAGGTCAATGCCGCCCAATATGAGCGTTTCAGCGAGCGTCGGAAGCTCGTCATCACCTGCGTCCTCTCGCTGTGTGGCTTCCTGGCCCCTATTTCGTCAACCACCATCCTTTCTGCCATTCCCGAGGTAGCAGCCACTTACAACACCGACGGCACCATTATCAACCTGTCCAATGCGCTATATCTCATCTTCATGGGCCTGTCACCTTCCCTTTGGGGTCCGATCTCCAACATCTATGGCCGCCGATGGGTGTGCATTATTACCGCCATCCTGTTCTTTGCATTCAGTGTCGGCACCGCGCTCGCGCCGAACTTGGCATCCTATTTCATCTTCCGAATGCTCACCGCGTATCAAGGTACCTCATTTCTTATCGTCGGAAACTCCTGTTTGGGAGACATCTACACGCCGACAGCGCGAGCCACCGCCCTCGGCTGGTTTCTCTCAGGGACACTGATTGGTCCTGCGTTTGGGCCTTTCATTGGAGGCATAATCGTTACGTTCCGGTCCTGGCGTGACATCTTCTGGTTGCAGTCTGCACTCGGTGGTCTCGCTGCCGTCCTGGTGATTTTGTTTCTCCCTGAGACGATCCCGGAAAAGAAGATTCATGACCTGCGCGAATATTCTCGACCAGAGCGAACGGTGCGCATCCTTCACTGTGTGTCTCCTTTTCGTACCGCCATATTACTCTTCTCATACCCGAACCTTATCATCGCCGGCCTCGCGTCGAGTGCTCTTGTCTGGAACATGTACGGGTTGCTGACGCCGATCCGCTACGTCCTCAACCCCCGTTTCCACCTGACATCTCCGATCCAATCCGGGCTTTTCTACATTGCACCTGGTTGCGGATATCTCTTGGGCACGTTCTTTGGTGGCCGTTGGGCTGATCACATTGTCAAGAAGTGGATTCGGAAGAAAAATCGGCGTGTGGCCGAGGATCGTTTGAGGTCGTGCTATGGTTTCATTGGCGGCGTCGTGCCCGCTTGTATGCTCATATACGGCTGGTCAGTGGAGAAAGCGGTGGGTGGTGTCCCTCTACCTGTGGCCGCAATGTTCGTGCAGGGGGTCGCCCAACTCTTCTGCTTCCCCAGCCTCAATACGTATTGTCTCGACGTCATGCAGTCCAAGGGACGATCCGCAGAAGTTGTGGCGGGGAACTATATGATCCGGTATGCATTCGCTGCAGCAGGGTCTGCCGTGTGTCTGCCTGCAATTGAGGCAATCGGGGTCGGGTGGTTTAGCACAATCTCTTCCGTGTTTCTGGTGATTAGCGCAGTCGGTGTGTGGGCCACGACTGTTTGGGGAGAAAGCTGGAGACATGCCGTTGACGACAGGAAGAAAAAGAAGAGGAAGCAGAGGGAGGAAGAGAAGGCGAAGGAGAAAGGTGGGAAAGAGGGCGTATAACAGGGGTTCGAGGCGACCGAACATGGAAGGCGTCCAGAGGAGAAGATGATTTCGAATCATTTAGCACGAGCGCTTTGATTGCCCCTGGGTATGGTCGACGGCGTTGATTTTGCGGGGCGAGGAGTTGGATGTCAAATCATGACGCGACGAATTTGCTAGAATTCACCTAACGGAAAGGTGTGGAACGTACAAAAGGCTATACCACGGGTTTGGGCGACAGCAGGGGTGGCGTTCATGGTGTCTTTGGACAAGCTCGTTGATGGTAACTCGACCGAGGTGCTTACAGGGCTGTTGTTTCCAAGTAAAGGGTTGGAAGGCTGGCACGAAACATAGAACATGGTCGGATTGCCCGGGTATAGAACTATAGAGCGAGGAGCAGTCACAAATACCAAAAGCATGTAGAAACAGCGTCGGCAAGGGTGTGGTCTCAGCCCAGTCGATCAGTCAGTGATGAGGCGCCAGCCTCGACCTGAGCAATAAGGCCACATTTGTTTGGATGTAGATAAATCGACAGCCTTGCAAGACATCGAGAGGTGCACGTGCTCCAGTGCTTCACATGTGATATAGCGGGGATGAGAAGAATGATGAAAGTGGGGGTTTTGGACGAAGGAGACGAGGAGGGAACATTTTCCCTGCTCGACCTTCTCCATCGGCGTCCTCCGCCATCCGCGTTTCGCACTGTCGTTTGTATCGAGTAAACACATTGATTTGTTGATTTGGAGACACACATTGCGGACCTGCATAAAACCTTCAGCATTTTTCTTTCGACATTCTTGTCGCCTTTGCCTTTGCAGACTCACTACTCTGAAGATTAGCTGCCAGCAGTCGCCCAAGGTTATCCTCTGCAACTGCAATTCTAACATCTGCTTATTTCCAGATATACCTTGAATACTTTCACAAGGAATTCACTCTGCTCTAATCGACCCAGACTGCGCTTCCTACAGATTCCAGCCACTCCCACGATCCAGCCAGCCATGGAAGTCAATATCCAACCGCAGGCTCTCTCGGACACCATCGTCGACAAGGCCCTTGCGTCAAGCACCAAGTCAACTTCCAGTATCACCGTGACGCCCATCCCCGCCGTGCTGATCGACACGACCTTCTCATCTTCAACTAACTTGTCCACCACCGTCCTCGGCGCATCCATTGTGTCTTTCTCGGACGAATACTTCGCTGCCGCCTCCAACCTCCTCACCCCCACGCCTCCCATTCGAAAACCGGGTGTGTTTGTACATACTGGGGCGTGGTATGACGGATGGGAAACGAGGAGGCATAACCCCAAGGAATATGACTGGGTGGTGATCAAACTCGGTTGTGTGGCACAGATCGAGGCCGTGGAAGTGGACACGAGTTACTTCAACGGGAACGAGGCTCCCCTCGCTGGACTGGACGGAGTTGCCTTTTCGAGTGACGAGGACGATAGTGAGGTCGCAAAGGAAGGCTATGCTGGATGGACTGAAGTTCTGCCCCCGCAGAAGTGTGGACCCTCGCAACGACAGGCATGGAAGGTATCTGGTCCTGGTGTGCAGGGGAAGCAGTTCACCCATTTGAGGTTAAAGCAGTACCCAGACGGAGGGATTGCCAGGTTGAGGGTCTATGGGACAGTGGTCCCCCCGTCGTTACCGGCGAGTGTAACCTCGGGAAAGGAGGAGAGGCCCCTGGAGGACCTAGCCAGTGCGCTCAACGGCGGTGTCGCCATTGAGTGCTCAGATCAGCATTTCGGCGGCAAGAACTATCTACTCCTACCCGGCAGAGGGAAGGATATGGGAGACGGATGGGAGACGGCCAGAAGCAGGGTCAAGGGCCACACAGACTGGGTGATTGTTCGCCTGGGGTTGAAGGGCAGGAAGATCGAGAAAGTCATTGTCGACACCAAAGACTTTAGGGGGAACTTCCCCCGGGCTGTGAAGGTCGAGGGCTGGGCCATGGAAGTGGCCAAGGCGGCCCTGGGCACCGAGGCGGACCCCAAGCATGACGCGACGGGCTGGACGGCACTGATTAAGGGAGAGCAGCCTTGCCAAGCGGATACAGAGCATGGTTTCGAGGGTGAGCAGCTGGTGGTTTCTGAGCCTCCGGAAGGCCACGTGTGGACGCATGTTAAGATGACCATTATCCCTGATGGCGGCGTTAAGAGACTGAGGATATTTGGGAGGAGGGCGTGATGATGCTTGACCCGGTGTATACCTACTAGGTATACAAGGTATCGACAAGTAGTACATGTACAGACATCTCACCACTGTTTGTCGCCCATGTTCCGCTCCGCCGCCCGAATCTCGTGAGCGGTAGCAAACGGTCGCCTCGTGATTGGTTGTTGCCCAACGAGTCTCGATTCGCCTGGTGGATGCCAAGACCGACATCGGCCCCGCACCCAGCAGCGTGATTGGCCGCTCACCCTTCTCCGCAAAACTGGAAGGCAAAATTCGCAGATTAGGATGCCACTCGCTTCTCCTCCATGCCACTCCCACTTCCGCACCTCCAGCGACACACAACTGCCACCACCCACTGACTCATAATTCTCTTCGTTTCTTACCCATAGCTTTCTTAACCCCCCTTCACCCTCTTTCTGGCCGTCACGGTTGGACCTTATCCTACCAGGCAATCATGGCGACCAAAATGACGGCCATACGGCCCGGCTCCAGTGCTATTCGCTCTTTGTCCAGAAGAAGACCTTCGTGTTCCCAGCCCTTCTCCTCCACTGCCCCGGCAGCTGCACTGTCGCCCTACCGAAAGTCCCAGAAATCCTCCCCCCAGAGATCCTCGCCCGAACAGTCAAGAAGACCTGCGACGACAGCGGCCGCTCCAGCACCGTGAGTCAATGTGCACCGAGAAGAAAAGTTCTCATGGATCGTGCGTGCTGACCTCGTGCTAGAACTACTCGACCGATCCCCAGTCCCGCCTTCAACAACGACTTCCGCCGAAATGAGCCCTCACCTTTGGTCAACAGGCAAATGCCTGAGCTCGACGATTCGTTTGTGGGGCTCAGCGGAGGAGAAATCTTCCACGAGATGATGCTGCGACAGGGTGTCAAACACATTTTCGGCTACCCTGGTGGTGCCATTCTTCCAGTGTTCGATGCCATCTACAACTCAAAACACTTTGACTTTGTTCTGCCCAAACATGAACAAGGAGCGGGCCATATGGCAGAGGGGTATGCCAGAGTGTCCGGGAAACCTGGCGTCGTCCTTGTGACTTCGGGTCCCGGCGCCACAAATGTGGTAACCCCGATGCAAGATGCGCTCTCGGATGGAACGCCCATGGTCGTATTCTGCGGCCAGGTACCCACCACCGCTATCGGCACCGATGCTTTCCAAGAAGCTGATGTGGTTGGAATTTCAAGAGCCTGCACCAAGTGGAATGTTATGGTCAAGAGCGTGGCGGAACTGCCCAAGAGAATAAAGGAAGCTTTTGAGATCGCCACTTCGGGACGACCTGGTCCCGTCCTTGTTGATTTACCCAAAGATGTCACGGCCGGCATTCTACGGAGACCCATCCCCATGCAATCGACCCTGCCCTCACATCCTTCCGCCGCAACCCTGGCTGCGAGAGAGCTTTCTCGGAGACAGTTGGAGGGCACCATTTCACGTGTGGCCGATCTTATCAATATCGCCAAGAAGCCACTGATATATGCTGGCCAAGGTATCTTGGGCTCTCCCGACGGCCCCAAACTCCTGAAAGAATTGGCCGACAAGGCCTGTATCCCCGTAACGACGACCTTACAAGGTCTCGGAGGGTTTGATGAGCTTGACCCCAAGTCCTTACACATGCTCGGTATGCACGGAGCCGCCTATGCCAATATGGCAATGCAAGAAACCGACCTCATCATTGCCCTTGGCGCTCGGTTTGACGACCGAGTAACCCTCAACATCGCAAAATTCGCGCCAGAAGCGAAAAGAGCCGCGGCAGAGAAACGAGGAGGTATTGTGCACTTTGAGATCATGCCCAAGAACATCAACAAGGTCGTGCAAGCGACTGAAGCTGTCGAAGGTGATGTGACGACTAACCTGGCCGACCTGGTACCCAAAGTCAAGTCCGTCAAGGAACGGCCCGAGTGGTTTGCGCAAATCAACGACTGGAAGAAGCGATTCCCATTGAGTGCCTACGAAAAGGAGACCCCCGACGGACTGATCAAGCCGCAATCATTGATTGAAAAGCTGTCAGACATGACCTCCCATATGAAGGAGCGGACCATTATCGCTACAGGCGTCGGTCAACATCAAATGTGGGCCGCCCAGCATTTCCGATGGCGACATCCTCGGTCCATGGTCACATCAGGGGGCCTTGGTACGATGGGTTACGGCCTCCCGGCCGCCATTGGGGCGAAGGTTGCAGCCCCGGACGCCCTCGTTGTCGACATTGACGGTGACGCCTCTTTCAACATGACCCTGACAGAGCTCAGCACAGCGAGTCAATTCCAGATCGGCGTCAAAGTTATCGTCTTGAACAACGAGGAACAAGGCATGGTCACGCAGTGGCAGAGTCTCTTCTATGAAGATAGATTCGCGCATACACATCAAAAGAATCCCGACTTTGTGAAACTCGCAGAAGCCATGGGTGTACCGGCGCGGAGATGCTTGAAGCCCGCTGATGTGGAGGAGAGTTTACGGTGGTTGATCGAGGGCAGCGGCGAGGGCCCGGCGCTCTTGGAGGTCGTTACCGACAAGAAGGTGCCCGTGCTGCCGATGGTGCCGGCAGGCAAGGCTCTGCACGAGTTTTTGGTTTACGACGAAGGTATGTTTTTGCTGCCCCTCCCCCCTCCAAGAAGTTTTGACGCGTTTCTTCTGAGCTAACTTTCTGGTACAGCGAAAGAAAAGGAGCGGAGAGCCATCATGAAGCAACGGTCTGGCCATTGAGCTCGTGCACGAAAGGGGAGAGAGAGTGTGTGTTGGATTGTAACTGGTAGGGGATGACACAAAAATTCGACGATCTTCCGGAACTCATCAAAAGTTGCTTTCCAAAACCCCAAAAAGAGTCGCATTCAATATGAAGACAGACAAAACCATATGGGCGATTGCAATCTGTACAGGCGAACATACGCATTTTCTGGGGCGAACGCCTTTCAAAAAAGGAAAGCCCCCAAACCAAAAGGCTTTTCCAAAATCTGAAATCTATTCAATTTTTACCTGCTCTGACGTCCTCTGGCATGCTCTGATTTGCTCTCGCTTGACGTGACCTAGACCGCATCGACTTGACGATCACTCCTTTGTACCTCTCCGAGAAGTGCTCTTACGAGTAGACTCTATGGACCGGGGGTAGGTTGTAACACGGAAAAAGAGACACAAGGGCATCTTCAGTTCATCTCGTTACAGATCACGGATCAAGCGCCGGCTCTAAGCTCAAGGTCCTGCTCCTGCTCCTGCTCCTGCCTGCCCTTTTCCCCCTTCTTGTCGCTTGTGCTGTCCCTTGCTGGAGGATTGTGTGAGTGGGGATATACAGTAAGTGGACCGGCGTGAACGGGATCCGGGTCGTGGTCGTGGTCGTGGTTGTGATGAGAGTGTGGTATTGATTGAATCGACAGCAAGCCTCTTGCTCCTTTTGCTGCTGGATGGATCATGATTAGGACGGTGATGATGGAAATCCTATCTTTTTATTTTTGGCAAAAGTGGATTCGTCAAGAGTCTCGCATGTGCCCCCCTTGCAAGGACCGTATCTTGGATACACGAGACTTGTCCTTGATTGATGGATTCGTCTGCCGTCGATGGTACATGAACATAAACCCGTGAGGACGGCTCTAGGCTGGTGGTCGATGAGAAGGGAACTTCACGTTTCTTGGACGAGATCAGAGCTTGTTCTTACGCTCTTGGACAAGATCGTTGCTCAGTGTTTGTCTCTAGGATGCTGCTGCGGAGGTATGATCTCCGACAAGCCTTCCCGGCCCCGGCGCTCGCAACATCGACCGAGGTATCAACGATCGAACCCACAAGGCAACTGCCAGACTCCTACCGTTGTTGCACCGTCTGCAGCTTCTCGTCGACCAGCCGGCCCACAATCTTCTCCAGCATGGCCGGGACGCCGCCTTGTTCCCGGCCGGCCACGCCCTCGAGGTACCCGACGACGCTCTTCTCGACGAGCTTGCCGACAATGTCGATCTCGACGTTGACCTCCTCGCCGGGCCCCTTGGCGGCCATGACGACGCGCTCCTGCGTGTACGCGATCAGCATGACCTCGAACCAGCCGTGGCGATCGTCGACGTTGGTGACGGTCAGACTGGCGCCGTCGAGGGTGATGTAGCCCTTCTCCACGATGTAGCGCAGCACGGCGCGCTCGCGCGGGGCCAGGCGGAAGGTCAGCGCGTTGCCGTCGGGCGTCACGCTCGCGATCGTCGCCACCGTGTCCACGTGGCCCTGCACAAAGTGGCCGCCCATGCGCGTCGCCGCGCTCACCGCCCGCTCCAGGTTGACCTTGCCGCCTTCGCGCAGCGAGCCCAGGTTCGTGCGCCGCAGCGTCTCCGGCGCCACCCCGACCTTGAACGCCGCGTACGGCGCCGCCGCCGGCTCCAGTTCCGTCACCGTCAGGCACGTGCCGTTGACGCAGATCGAGTCGCCCAGCGCCGCGTCCGTCAGGATCGTCGCGCAGTCCGAGATCGTCAGCGAGGTGCCGTTGCCGCCCGACGTCGACGGGTCCAGCGCCACCAGCGAGGTGACGGTGCCGACCGTTTCGACAAGGCCGGTGAACATGTTTGCTTCGCGTGGGCGGGAGGAGGGGGCAGCGAGAGATGTCTAACGCGCGGGTTGGGCGGAGTATGGGTATGCGTCTACAATTCCCTTGCTCTTTTCTTCCCAGAGACGGCGAAGAGTATTCGGTGGAGAGTCACGTATGTAGTTTCCGGGCTCAAAAATCAGTCCGCAGTTGTGGTGAGTCTCTCAGAGGGGTGTCCAATTGGTAAGCATGGCGGGACGAGGTGAAGGGACTGTCGATGATGCGAGATTTTACTTTTTCTCGTTTCCCCCGCGGCCCCGCATCGGCCGCTGCAGCCTCGCGTGCCTCTCCGCCTCGGGCAACCGCTCGACTGCGTTGTGACAAGGCTGGAAACTTACACCCTCATTGAAGGTCTATGGAAAACTCTCCTTCTGTAAACTCAAACAGTAGCCAATTATCATGAAAATCTCTAACACAGCGGATCTCAAAACTAGCTCCTCCGCTACGTTTTCCAGGGGTATCACATTACCAAACTCCAAGCTCGCTGAAACAACAGCTCATTTCACAATCGTCGATGTTCTGTACACCCTCCTCAGGCGTCCCAGCATTTGCCGGTTTATCTGGTCATTTCTTACGTTGAAGGCTGTTGCTTCCTTCTTCCTTTCTTCCCACCATCCCAGAATTCTGGTGGCTCTGGTGGGTGTCCCGTCACTGATACGGTCGTGAGATTACTTTGCCTCGCACAGGTACATGCAGAGCGCTATGCTTGGCTACCTGGCCGGGGTCGAATACTCTGCGCGGTTGGCGTAGTGGTCGCGTTGCTGCCCCATACTCAGGCACTTGCAAATGCTCGGAGGGGGATGCTGTGCTTTTGAATCCCGACGCAGGTATGTGTTGGCATGTGGTTTACAATGGAGACTTCGTCCAGCCATGGGACGCCATTGTCAAAACCATTGTTGGCTTTCTTGTGCGATGGCCGAGTCTGGACGACAGGAAGCAGAGTCCCGGTCTCCCTTGCGTGCGATGACAGATCAATGGTTTCGTGGATGTGCCCACACAAGAGGAGTGGCCGGGGAAAATCTGAATCCATGAGCTAGGAACTCCGCTTGGGCCAGGGCCACTTCAAGCTTGTGTTGCTGTCCATTCGTGCTCAACCGCTCTTCTTCCTGCTTGGCCGACAGCTCAGAGCAAGTTGGAGGAGGCTATCACGGTCTATTGACACGATAGTCAGTGACTGGAATGATGGACATGAGCACCGCAATCGACCCCTACCTTCTTGGTGTCTGAAGTAGATCTCTGCCTTGTCTAGGTACGGAAGGCTTCGATCCCACGAGAACCGTCTAGTCAACGATTTGGCCGGTCCTAGGGTCGAGTCCGAGTTCAAGGTCGACGTGGATGCTCGTCTCTCTGATTCCATCTCGTCAATTTGAGCATGGATACCTGTCAACAAAAGAGTTGACTTCCGCCCTGTCCCCTTGCTTTCAATCTTGATGCTGTCTTGACATACTGTGGCATGGGTGTCAGTAGGATGGACTACCATCAGAGCACAGGTGGACACTGACGGTTGAATTCCATGTACTTCTTCCGTCGCTTCCCCCTTTCCTGGATCAGATGCACCATAAAGCGCATCTCCGATCCCATCTCCCAGACCCGCACATTCTCGAGGCCGACCAGGCGGTCATCATCTCTGCCTCTGTGCGGGCGACAGATCTCAGTCACAGGTAGCAGGAGTCGAAGCCTGGACCCGTAGACTATCTCCTGGAATTGTTCACAGTCTATACCAAGAGATCAATAAGGTCCAAATCCACCTGTGCCAGATGCTCTGCCAGTATACAAACTCACCAAGGACGCTCTTGAACTTGTACTGGACCCAGGTGGTCGGAATTCGTGGGTGATCCCTTCTTTGACCCTGCTGGATTGTGAAGAAGGTCAAACCCTCGCCTTGCTCGACCACGGCCACGAATTCATCGCCATTGATTGAGTAGGGAATAATGTACTCCCAAGTAGGCACTAGGGAGTGAAGATAGAGACTCGTCAGGTCTAAAGACTTGGGTGTCTGTCAGAAAGGGAACGGAATCGTACCTCGTTGCCTGAACCGGATGGTTCTCTTGTCATTCAAGGTCCAAATATCCTCCACCGCAGCGCCATTCTTTACAAGCAGCACTCTTCCCGAGTCACTGGCCTCTATCATGACTCCGTCTGGAGCCCCAGGCTTTCTCCAGACAAAGTGAACTGACTCAACACGTCTGGGAGCAGATCAGCAATAGCCCTTCACAGCCCCACAGACTAGGATTGAGATACATTTCAGTAAAGTTGGCATTAGCAGTAAGCTTGTCAACAAATTCTTTCTGTTCCTTGACGGACGCGAGCTTGACGTGGCGGTACTGATCGCCAGGGGTGACTCCCGGAAAACTCTCGGGCAATTGCAACTGGTCACCAATGTCTTGTCCAAAATCGCAATCATCAATGTCGAATGTTGGATCTGGCAGCCGCAGAGGAGCCATGGACTGAGTTTGCGTATTTGATGAAAGTTCTGGGGAGTTAACCTGACTTCCAGAACCCCTGGCCGTAATCGACGGAGACGTCGGGTTGGGCGATGGACCAAAGGGACTTGACAGGGGGGTTAGATTTGGGCTTGACATTGCAAAGGCGACCATGTCTTGTAAGTTGCTGACTTGAACTGAAAGCTGACCAACTTGTTCACTGCATCAAGGTTGTATCAGCTCCCTGAATGGATTCCCCCTTCAAGCTCGGCCGGCCACAACTTACGAGAGCAGTCCGTTTTCCAGCCAGCTCAGTATCTGAATATGTCGCGACAGCTCTCGTCGAAGGTTCTCGACCACAACATCCTTTGTGGTCCATTCGATCGAATGGTAAACGGTCTTGAAGGCTTCGATCCATTGATTCCAGGCGGCATCGGCGCCTGTGGCGGTGCCCTTCTTGGTCACAATGTGCTCATACTTTGTCGCGATCCTTCTCAATTTCCTGGTCGTCTCCGCACACTGTTCGAGCATGCTCTGAATGTTGCTCTTCACGTCGGCATGGTCTTTCAGAATCGCGCCATGCCGGCGAAGCCTGCTTGCGGCGTCCCCCACACATGCTTGGTATCGGTCTGTCTCGCGGATGAAGAGTCTGATCTCTTCCGGCGCATGTGTAGCGGCATGCAATGTTTTTGCCGCCTGTGTGGTGACCTGAACTAAAGCGATAACATCTCCCACTCCGTTAATAGCCATAGGACAACTACAAGGAAGCAAGGTCACCAAGCAGAAGCAATCAACTCTGGAAATGTCCCCTCAAAAAGCCAATGCCGTCAACTGAACATAGCGAGCCCCCATGGACCAACAGGCCCCGGGAGGTAGAGTCATCAGCGTGGCCATTGTCAGCGGGTTGGGCGAGGTTCGTCGGCAGCTTCCGCGCGTGGCAGAGGATCCTTGCCTGAGCCTCGAATTTGTCGACGTGTGCATCTTCGACCAAGTCATACAAATCGGGCCAATTGGAATCAGAACGCCGGAAACGTGGGCACCAAGTGCGCCTCGCTACCAGGACCCCGCGCTAGCTTCAATCAGGAGATAGCAACGTGCAAGGGTGTGAGACAGGGCAACGGCTGTGTTGTCTTTATGGCTCAAGTTGGAACGGCCTGGTTGAGAGGGAATCTTGGTTCCGGTCATTTGGCGGTGCGCGATATGGAGCTCGGGCGTTGAGCTGGCCCAATGGCCCAATGGTACCTCCAACAGCAGGGCAACCGGGCGCGTACACACCGCAGGGTTCAGGGGCTCACCGGCTTTCGCATAAGGCTGGCTAGTTGAACTGCTAGAGCTTGTAGCCTGTACTCGTATGCTGCGCCCCATGGCGGCCCCTGGTCGTTGAATGTGGAAGCGAAGGCAATAACAACCATCCCTATTCTAGAGGAACCTCTGCGGTTGGGCTATTAGCAAGGCGAACCCAGCACGATTGAGTGATTTTGTAGCCTGCGCACATCCATGGACTCTAGTTCCTGGTTCCAAATTAAACAGTAACACTATCTTCCATTCGACTCTTGTCAGCCCGGTGCAGTGGGTGAACGCGAATTTGCTGCCCACGGTCCCTCAGCCTGATGTCGTCAGATTTGTGAAGAAACCAGAGCTTGACAGCCCGACAAACAGCCATCATGGTGAAGAGGCATAAAGCCTTTCGAGACTTGGAGGATGAGTACAAGCATATCCAGGTAAGTGGAGCGTGTGAAGTTGCGCGATACGCGGTGTGCATTTTGACGCTGATTGATATTGCAAAAGGATCCTACCCTTCGTCGTCGTCTCATTTTGCGGGATATCAATGAACGATCTTTCAGCCGTGCTCATGTTCGAGCGATCCTGGTGGCGGGGACTGGCTTCCTGACTGATAGTTATGATGTCTGTGATCTCTCGAGGGGACTGCTTCGTTCGACGATGCTGACGACTCCGCCAGATTTTTGCCATCAATCTGGTATCTGACATGATGTAAAAACCTCTTCTCTCCTTTCTTCTGTGACGAAGCCCTTGTCGCAAGGCTCTTTATCATCTGCATGCGCTAATAGATATTGGAAAGTGGGTTTTGTTACTTCCCGGAGCATGGGAACAAGATCCCCCAGGTCGACGATACCTTGATCAAGGTCATGACATCTGTCGGCACCGTTATCGGGCAGTTGTTCTTCGGTTTCCTTGCTGACAGGGTGGGAAGAAAGCGTATGTATGGGTATGAGTTGCTAATCATCGGACTGGCAACTCTGGGCCAATGCATCACGGGTCCTTCGTCAGCAATCGGCATAACAGGGCTGTTGGTGTTTTGGAGAATTCTCATGGGTATCGGTATCGGGGGCGATTACCCTCTTGCAAACATCATCACTTCGGAGTTTGCGTCGACCAAATGGAGAGGCACAATGGTTGCTGCCGTGTTCTCGACCCAGGCTCTTGGTCAGTTCATCGCCAGTCTGGTTGCCACGATCGTGATTGCAGCATTCAAAGACCAGATTGACAACGACAAAAATGTCTGTCAGGACAGTGCCTGCACTCAAACCCCTGCTGCACAACTGGCCGTGGACAGAATGTGGCGGATCATCATCGGGGTCGGTGCCGTTCCTGCGGCATTCGCACTGTATTATCGACTGACCATCCCTGAAACCCCTCGATACACCTTTGACGTGAATCGTGATGTGGAGCAGGGCTTTGCCGACTACAAAGGGTGGATTCAAAACACGATTGGTCCCAGAACTGGACAAGGAGAAGTCGAGGATGAGAGAAGGGAGATTCGCGCCGGCTTGAGACCCGGTGAGACTCTGGGCGGCCTTGATGCTGCCGTTGTACCACAGTCTTCATGGAGCGACTTCAGGCGATACTTCCGACAAGGCTTCAATGGCTGGATTCTCCTTGGGACCTGCGGATCGTGGTTCTTCTTGGATGTGGCTTATTATGCCCTGGCTTTGAATAACACCATCTTCCTCCAGAAAATGGGGTTCGGGTCCGTCCACAACAGCGACCCTACAAGATTATACACGATCCTCCGCAACGGCGCGGTCGGCAATTTGGTCCTGGTGGTTGCCGGCGCTATACCTGGCTCCATCTGTGCAATCCTGCTCGTGGACAGAATCGGACGCAAATCGATCCAGGTGGGAGGATTCGCCATGATCACCATCCTCCTTCTGATTCTGGGGAGCTCTTTCGAGAGCATGTCCGACGCTTCACGGGTGGCTGTGTTTGTCCTGATCCTGTTCTTTGTCAATTTTGGTAAGTGATGGTCTCGAAACCCACACTGCACCCTTGATTGATATTTTTGAGCAGGTCCTAATTCGACGACCTTTATTGTCCCTGGTGAGTGCTTTCCTACGAGATACAGGAGCACTTGCCACGGACTGGCCGCAGCCTCTGGAAAAGTCGGTGCAGTTCTCGCCCAGGCGCTGACGGGGCCATTGCGAGGCATCGGATTTGAAAAGGGCGAGACCGACGCTTCACCATGGCTCCCCCACGTCATTCAGATACTTGGGGCTTTTGCACTGTTGGGTTTGCTCTGCTCCTTCCTGATCCCGGAAACGATGGGGCGGTCGCTTGAGAAGCTGGCCGGTGAGGAGCCCAGAGCACTGGAAGGCGAAGAAGCGAGCGACCACGACGAAGACCACCATCCAAAGTCGCGAATGGGGTTGATGTGGGTTTCTTGCACGCCTGTGGTGTTATTTCAGTGGCTTTTCCCCACGCGCAACCGCAGCGCTGAATATGATGACATTGACGGGGGCGAAGGAACGCTCTCTGGAGAGCGGATATCGTTGTCAAGGATGGGCGCTGGTAAAGAAGAGTCCCCCACAAAGCCAATCATTCTCAGAGGAGATCCGCCGGAGCAACAGGATGACGGAGGACTGAAGATACTTGAGACCGAGATTGACAGATTATCCGGGGAAAGCTCTGACCGAAGAGTCCATGATGATGATGACGATGATATCCAGCGGATCGCTTGAAAGACCAACCGCGTACCTTATACTTGGGATTGTTTTGGTCCTAGGGGATGTCTTGAATAATATTATAATCCAAGAGTTAATTCCGCTGACCCGACCTGGATATCGAAGCAAGCGCCGGCTGTAGCGGAGCGAGTGGCCTTTGGCCTCCTCTCAGACTTATCCATGAACAAACCTCGACAGCCCGGAATGATGGCAGCAGTTATCCCAATGTCCAGCTCGGCCACCATGAGGTTCAACTTCACCTCAAATATAGTGTAGTGTGCCGTCTTGGAAATAGCCCAGCATTCCCGCAGTATTGTAAAGTTGCTACAACGGTAAGTGGCTTCCATAAGACATCGCAAAGACAGATTTCTAGAATGGGGGGATGAAAAAACACGGTTATGAATCAAGCTGGAGGGCGCGAAGATCCGTTTGGGGAGCCTATGCTAAGTGCCGTATCTGAACAGTGAACATAACCGGATAGACCGTATCCAACTTCAGTCGTAGGATCGCCTCCTCATGTCTCCCTTCTCATCCCAGCACAGCAAAATTCAAGGCATGGAAAGAACGGCCTGGTCCAGTCAGTGATCAAATAAATCTCGTTAATCAAAGTTCTGATTCAGCCTTCGGGCAAGGACAGACCTCTCCACCAGGGCAATTCGGAAGAAGCGGGAGTGCCAATCATGTCTTCAAGTGCGCCGGCGACATTTCGGGTTGTGCAAGTGTCGGATATCCAGGTACCATGCAGGCCACCCGTCATAGCACTTTTCTCCTCGGATCGTAAAGTTGGGCTAGGGGTATGGAGATACACCGGAAGAGGATGCGCTCAAGGTCCCCAACGGCCCAGTAATTTAGTCTCAACAGAGAACTTGAATCGCCGGAGAAAGGTGGTGTGGGTCAATAGCCTTTGTGGGACAGGATGTTTTCTTCGGCAGGTTCTCGCTGATTGCGCGATAAACTCAATAGAGGAGACAGACGTTACTCCATACTTACAGAGACAAGGCTGAAGTTTTCAACACCCGACCTACCCGGCTGGAACCCGCCAGCGGACCACAATGATATGCGTGGAAAATATGCATTCACTGTCGACAGAGCCTTCCAGTAGATTCCATGGATCAACAGCACGAAGCGGGGAGCTGGTGGTGGTCGTGGAGAAGAATCGCGGCATCCATGGAGGTCAAATGCTTCCTGTTTGCATACAGGGTGCAGAGTGAACAGCTCGACGCTAAGAATATGCTAGCGAACCAAATCCGCTGACCTCATATCCGGGATACTTTCCCTTCTTGGAGAAACGGCACCTCCCTCCACCTTCGGAACCAAGATGCGGGACTTTGGGTTCTTCTCATCGGCCCTCTTGCACGGCGTGGCCACTTTTTGAAAGCTGATATCTATTTCAGACACCCGTCTGCTCTCACTTTTTTCTACAGCTGACCTTCTGCAACCATATCTCGAACTTGATCAGAAAAGGGAGGGGTCAAGCATATCGCACTGGTGCAAACCGCAAAGATGAGCCAGATTCCCCCAGGTTCGCGATTCTCCCTCCCCACCCCTCCTAACCTCAATGGCATCCGTCGGGCTAACGCGAGGGCATGGTCACAGAAGTCGAAGCACATCACAAGATCATGCGGGAGACATTGTACGGGCTCCGAACCTGTGACAGGCCATATCTCTGGACTTTGCCATTGTTGCTAACACAGCGGTACCACACTACAGCTTCGCAGTGGCGACCCCGCTCCTCACGCCGCTCAACCTGACGCTCCTCGTCCTGATCCTGACGCTCGCATACCTGCGCCTGCGCCCACAGTCGGCGCCATCCCTCCCGCCGGGGCCCCAGCCCATCGTCTTCAAGACCTTCACCCCGCGCACCCTGCTCAAGAACAACGGCACCGACAACTCCCCCGTCTACCTGGCCGTCCGCGGAAAGGTGTATGACGTCTCCTCCGGCCGCAACTTCTACGGACCCGGCGGCCCGTACGAGAACTTCGCCGGCAGGGACGCCACGAGGGGCCTGGCCTGCCAGAGCTTCGACGAGGAGATGTTGACCAAGGACCTGGATGGGCCGTTGGACCCGTGTGACGATTTGACCCCCGAGCAGGTGGACAACTTGAATGGGTGGATCGAGAGATTTGACGAGAAGGTGAGTGCTCATTCGACTGGCACATATTCTAGCAAGAAAATGGTCGGCATCAAGTATACTAATGTTTCAATCCAGTATCTGGTGGTAGGCAAATTGCTCCCTTTCCGAAAGACCGACTTCCACTAGTTTTACGACACTCCCGGATCTTCCGAGAGATGAGATAGGAAAAGACCTTGAATGGGCAAAAGCAAAAGATGTTCCGGTACAAGCATGTTTTTTTCACGTTCATGGTATCTGTTATCGTAGCTAAGAAGCTCTAAAGGTACAGTCTCGTAAGCCTGTTCACCAGCCAAACTCATGCCTTGGTCCTCCATTGAATGATCCCTCACCGAACCAACTCCTCCGGGTCCTTGTGTCGCCACTGGATGAGAGCCATCTCCATCTAAGGGTATTCGTCATTCCTTCCATCCACGCCTACAATTCATGTTTAGCGCTTGTGGCACTCTTGGAAGCAGCGCTGGCTACTGAACTGGCGGACTTGGATGCAGATGCAGATGCCGTGGCAGCAGTACCTTGGGCTTGTCCAAGAACCCATTGCAGTCCGCTCTTAATTCGTTCAAAAATGGTTCCTGAGGGCGTCGATGTGCCGTACTTGAAATAGTTGTATTGCTTCTTGGCTTGGGCGCGGAGCTCATTGGTGGTCGAGCCCTGGTAGTTGGGGACGCCATAGCTGTCGAGATACGATTTCAACTCGCTGTCAGACCAAGTATCAAAGGCTGTGTCCTTGGCGGAGTCGGTCTGCTTCGCCAGGTAGCTGGTGACCGATGCGTAGTTTGTCCCGCCGCTCTTGGAAGCAGAGGCGTAGGAATCTTGAGCCTGTCTGATGAGGTCCTCGCGGCTTGCCTTGGCGTTCTTCTTGTATTTCTTGCCGTGGGCCTCCAGGTACTTCTGTAGATTCTCAAGAGTCCAAGTGTCAAATGTCCACGCCGACCAGCCAGTAGCAGCCTTGTGTTTGTTCAATCGAACTTGCTTCAAAAGCTCGTCCCGCTTGCTACCTTGAGGAACTGGAACCCCACGGGAGTCTAGGTAAGCTTTGAGGCGAGAATCAGACCAAGTATCCACAGCCTTGTTGAACGCATCTTCGGCCATAAGAGAAGCATCATCAGTTGCCTTTGCAAACTCATTGCCCGCCGAAGAAGTCGCAGCACCGAATCCAGACGCGGCCGTGCTGGAAAGCGAGGAGCCGCTCGCCTCAAGCTTCGAACGTTGTTTGCGAGCCAATGCAATGAGTTCGTTCTTGCGGCTACCCTGTGGAACAGGAACACCGTGGCTGTCAAGGAATTCCTTCAACTGACTGTCAGACCAAGCGTCGAACAGAGCATCGCTAAGGCTGGCCTGTGCACTGGAGGCGGATTTGCTCGCTACAGAGCTGGCACTGGAATAAGACGCACTCGCAGCAGACGCAGCGGATGACATGTTGAGGGAGGCCAATCGAGCATTGCGGCGAACATGGGCGATAAGCTTGTCTCGAGTGGTGGGCTGTGGAACAGGGATACCGCGCTCATCGAGGAACTCCTTGAGCTCGGATTCGGACCAAGTCGAGTAGAGCCAGTCACCCGGATAGGAGGCGTACTCTCCCAGCTGTTTTGCAACGCCATCGTAGTGCTGGCGGACAGTAGTCAAGAGGGTATCTCTGGTACGTGGTTGGGGAGCAGGGATGTTGTGGTGATCAAGGAAGCTTTTCAAAGACGACTCGGTCCAACTATTGAAAATTAGCGATGACGACAGGCAAAAGGAGCCAGTAGAGCCTCACCTGTCAAAGATCCAGTCCTTGACGCTGTGGTAGCTATCACTTGTCTTGTCCCCAGCTGTGGCGACAGGGTCGACCACCTTGGCCTGCCAATTCTCTTTGACGAGGTTCTCGAGGTCTTTTCTATCCGCAGGAGTAGGGTAGGGAACATCGTGATCGGAGAGCCAGCGCTCGAGCTCGGTCTCATGCCACTTGTTGTAAGCTAAAAGGAGGTCAGCAGTGTCGCTGTGGGCATCGCGCGGACAGTGGCCATACCAGCTTTGCTGAACCAAGTACTGGCAACAACGACCTCGGTCGAAGCCAGAGCGACGACGAGGAACTTGGTGAGGGAGAACCTCATGGTCGCAGTTTGATTTCGGGGTGTCTTCGGGTAGGTGATGGAGATGAGGAGAGTTAGAGAGGTGATATTGTCTGAAACAGAGGACTTAAAAGGTCGAAGAGAAGAAGTCCAGGCAAAGTTGACAGATTGAATGTTTGTGCCAGCCTTGACGTCAGAGTTTGTTCACAGTTTGACTGGTTGATGGGCAGTGATGGAAGGGCAGGTGGGAGATGAGGCAGAAGTGGCGCCACAGGCAGGTCAAGGCCCAGGTCACAAGCAGCGAGGCACCAAAGATTTTACCTTACAGGAAGCCATCTAAGTGGATGTCTAGGTACTTTTAGGGGTGCTTAATGTGCCTTTTACTGCCAACGCAGATCCAGTCAGATGTTGCGGGACACGAGTCCGACGAAACAAAACAGCAGCAGAGCTTCAGGTGCGTGACGCCAACAACTGACGCGATTCGTGATGCGGGGAAAGCAAGACACGCGAAAAACTCAGCCTGACGTCACCATCACTTAGAGCGAAGAACAAATCCGATGCTTGTGGCGCAGGCACTGCTACCGGTCTGTACAGGACGATGCTAGGTATCTAGTAGTCTTCCCGGGGAGCAAAGGACAAGAAACCCCTCTAGCTTCTGGCTTGCGGCTTTCAAGCAAGTAGTTAATCCATGTTGGTTGTGCAGGTCCGAGAAACGTGGGCAAGGCTGTGATCAGCCCCCTGCGGTTCGTAGTAGTATTCAATACCATCAATAGCAGGCTTGGCATTCCATGAAGTCATCAAGTCGACGCAATGCATCAGAGGATCATCAGTGGCACTCCTTGCAAGTTTCCATGGCCTTTTGACCTTCACTTCCAGCGTACTTCTGAGCTGGAGTCTGCCCATATCTTCTGCTGCCGAAATTTCTACCATCCACCAAAACCTTCACTGAAGCAGCCAAAATGCAGCCCATTCTTCGTGTGGCCGCGAGGCCAGTCCGAGTCCCTCGCCGTTTCCCAGCCCTTTACTATCCTGCACACCCAAGAAGATCCGCACATCAGTCTTATGGGAATGAGCAGTCTGGGATGCAGCAGGGCACCGACAAGGACAACCCCAAAGCCCACATGGAGCATCCCGGCCCAGAAGCTCCTGCAACTGGCAAAGGTGGAAGCTCGTCCACAAGTCAGGGTGGCAGCCCTAAAATCCACAGCCCCAAATCCGCCGCCGAAAAGAATGACCCGGAAGTTCGGAAGCATAACGAAGAGCTGGAACAACGACACGAGAGGACGGTAAACCAGTTGAGTGAGGACGATAACAAGGTGGACAAGCAGTTTTGGAAGGGTCTGTCTTCTCTCCCAAACTAGTCCGATATGGTATAATCTAACACTCAGGGGCAGGCGACGTTGGACGCCCATCAGAAGACAAAAAGTAGCGACGTTTCAGAAATGCCCGAAGCGGTGCGAGGCAGACGATGCAGGTGCAACTTGAATCATGGTGCCGGAAATTGAAATCGCACTGGGCGTTGATGGCATTCAAAAGGGAAGACTGTAACCTGGGGATCAGGTCTGAAGCGAAGTTGTGATGATGGGGGTCGGTTTTGCTGAAGTGTGCCAACAAGGAGGCATCCCGTCGTGCAAGTGAATGGGAATATATGAGTACAGTCATGCTCTGATAGTCTCATCATGCCTTTCCAGCATGCAATGCAATCGTGACATTTGTGTCATTTGGCGCGCATCAATCAAGACAGCCTTTGCTTCTCCATTAGTCTGTGGCGTAGATCAGATGTGGTGACTTGCCATGGCATGCGTGGTCTATCCCTTTCTCAGTGCGAGGATTTCCGCCAGGCGTACTTGGCCTCGCTGTCCCCAGCCGGCTTGGCCTTGTTCGACATCTGGCCGAACACGCGTATACCACACCTGTGCTCTCTGGTCAAGCTCTTGCGCGCTCAGCGTGGGTGCCCAACTCTTGCACACTGCGTCGATCGCCTTGAGAGTCATAGCGGCAGCTTCCTCCCTCCTTCTCGCCATTTCCTTTGGGGTTATCTTCTTCAAGGCAGGCTTCTTCTCGTCGGTATCCTTTACGGATTCCGCGGGGCCGGACTCGACAACCATCATGGATTTGAGCAGGTAGTTTCGAGGTGAAATAGGCTTGTGTATAGGAGGCCCGGTAGATTTCTTGATGTCCTTACCAGCAATCAAAGGTCCATTGGACTTGCGAAGCGCTTCGAGATCAAGGCCCCAGAACGCAACACTAGGAGTAGATGTCTCGTCATCGACGGAGGCAGCCACGTGCCTCCGCATCACGGCCACCTCACGTCCCATTATCTTGACTTTGGGTTGGCCTTGGGCCCAACCATCTTCTTCCGCAGTCGGCCCGGTTGTCAGACCAAGGTATTTCGCTTTGCTCTGTGCACCTGCGCTCACGACTGCTTGCGCCAAGCTCCATCGACTCGAGACAGGTTGCTCAGGATGTGTATACGCAAGGACAGCGATAGTGAAGGCGAGGAAAAGGGGTGCGCGGTTCGTCTCAATGATGATATTCTCTAGCTCGGCAATGGGTATCTCTGTCTGGGGTAGTGCAAGAGAAAGCTCATCATCATCAGGCAGATCTTGATCTGTCCTCGTGCGCTTTGAGGTTGGAGAACTCGACTGCGTGGCTGCTCGCTTTTTGGGATTGGAAACACGCTTGGCCGCGTTGATCACCTGCTTCAGCACCTTCTCATCAGCAAAGATGGATTTAAGATCAGTCTCGTCGGCCTTGGAGATGTTCTCGGGCGTATTAAGTTGGTGTTTCCGGAGGGCGTGGATCTTGGGCATGGCTTCTGCCAATGGAATGCGGGCATCTTTGGTCAAGAAGCGCAGCAAAGCCTGCACCTCGGCCGCAGCAGTCATAGTGTAGGAGACTTCACGGCCAGAAATGCCCCATACGATTAGTCCCTGACGCACAACGAGGTGCAACGCTGGCAATATTCCCGCAGTCTCCCGGTTAAACGATTACAGGATCTGAGAAGAACAATAGGGATCGACACCGATGAATGCCGGGTGACGGTCGTAAAGTCAGCCATGCAGATAGAATTATTTATGCGAGAAGGCCTGATGCCGCCTTGTCTCAAAGCGAGCATGATCGATGGGATTGCCAAGGCGACTAAGACCAACTAGCACGCTATTGGCCGACGGCCAAGACCAGAGTGGAATGGGCACGGCAAGTGCAGACTGAGTCTAATGAGACCTCCTGTTCCTACCTTTGACGGCTGCTCTTGTTCCGCTCTCACAATTCATGCTCATCCGACAAGTTCAACATCCACCGCCCTCAACTCACCCGCCTCCCTCCCTCCGATACGTTCCTTCCCACGTCGAACCTCCATCTGTAGTACCCCCCAATTGTCCGCCGATTTCCTCGTCTCCTCAACGGTCTGTCTTCGCGTGTCCGGAGCCGGCCTCCTAAAAGGGTGGCGCAGCGCCCATGGCGCGACGACCTCCTTCAAGACGATCGACATCGATGGACGGTGGCATCACGCCGCGAAGGTCATCGATAGACACCTCCAACCCCAATGTTTTCAGTGACGATTATGCCGTCGACCCTGCAGATTCAATAGGCGCTTCCAGTCCCACGGACTCGATTGACAGCCGACCGGAAGAGCTGAACCTCGACCAGCGCAATGACACAAACAACAATCCGCGTGAATATATCCCTCCTGGGCTTTCTGGAAACACAATTGGCTTAAATAGACTTTCCATGTCCAAAAGAACCCTTCCAGCCGAATCCTCCGCCTACCCCCACCGAGCCGTATCAACATCGTCCCGTTCCATCGCAGACACTCGAAGAACCCTCAGCACCTCCTCTCGATTCTCCATCCCACGAGCCCAGAGTCCTTACAGAGGACCAACGGCTCCAAGTCAGCCCTATGGGCTATATCCCCAAGTTACAAGAGCGTCTAGTGTTATCAGCGATTCGACCATTCGGCCCCTAGAACTACCCTTTGTCCCACAAGGCGGTCCCGAGCACCCGTACTCTATGTATCCTCAAAACACAGTCCCTGAGGATGATGATAGTTCGGACACCCATATCGCATTGGGGTTTCCTGGACTGGGTCAATCATATCCGCCCGAGACATCATCTTCCAGTAATGAATTGGGCGACATTGTTGGTAGCGATGGCCACATCGAGCAATTACCGCCCTACAGCCGATATGCGGACAACGTCATCGCGAAGGGAGACATGGCTCGAATAGACCCGCAGACATCGACCATCACCGAAGAATCGGGTCCTGCTTCCACCATTCAGCCTCCTGCGGGGTCTGGATCAGATGTTGAATTGACGGCCGTCGGCTCGGGGCCATCTCAAGATGAAGTCGCGAGGAAAGAAGGGCTAAGCGAAAAACGACGGAGAAGGACATGCTGTGGATTACCGATCTGGACAGTGGTGATTGTCGTTGCAATCGTCGTACTGGCAGCGGTAATTGGTGGAGTCATTGGTGGGGTTGTAGGAAATCAACATGGAACACACCAAGCCGAAGTGTAAGTTGAACAAACAAACGCCTATGCGAATATCTCTAATTGTTCAACAGCGCAGCGACTACGACCGTTTGGCTTGACGCTGACCCCGCTCAAACTGGTCCGTCGACTCCGTCATGTCCAACGGGTCACTATACAATCCCCCTCAATCAGACGCAGGAGATCGATTCGTGCGTAGTCGACGATGAGTACTCTCATACATGGGAATGTCTAGACTTCGCCCTGCTTGGGATCAACTTCTTCTCAAATGGTCCGAATTTTTCGGTAGTGTTTGACGACTACTCCGTGCGACCTCAACTGTTTAAGTACGGACCACAACCTCCCGATTTCAACGGGACATCATTCGGGCTGCAACCATACATGGACAAGGAAGACGATCAACTCGGTGTCGCCCTTTTTTTCAGTGTACTTTTCGACAAGCTGATCATTGGTGCGTTCTTCTCATGCCCTTGAGCAACCAATCACTGACTTGCGGTTCTAGTTCCTGCTGATCAACTCTCTCCTGAACCTGGGTCGATGAAACGCTCCGTCTCTGGCCCAGAGTTGGCCGAAAGAGGCATGGGGGGCTACTGGGGGGTCAACTATCTCAGTGTTGGAGACAAGCCCTGGTACTGTTTCTGGAACTCTTCCGTCAGCGAATTCTGGGTCTTTTTGGATCAAAACATGGACGACGCCTACGAGACGTATAGCAGTAGCTCTACGATAACGTCTGCATCCAGCAGGCCCACCAGCGCCGGTCCTCTCAGTGCGTCATATAGTGGCCCTGGATACGGGACTGGACCGACGACTACGCCCGCATCAGCCACCACGCCATACCCAAGTGAACCGACTGACGATGACGACTACTGGCCCGGCACCAAAGTCAAACGTCAAGCCACGGTTGGATCACCCGACTTCCCCAAACTCGTCAAGATGGTGGAGAAGCGGAAACCTGACAACAATGTGCAACCGTATTGCCAGCAGATGCAAGTCCTCAACAACTGGCAAATCATGCCCATACCCAATGTGCCGACCATTTGCATCGAGGAGAGCGACTACAGCGCCCCTACTTCCGGTCCCAGCAAGAGGATGGTGATGCCCCGACGGTCACCCAACTCGGTGGAGCAGCTGGGATCGAATTGTATTTGCGAATGGTTCAGTGTATAGACCCCGCGCGAGGGTATGGGAATCTGTCGCCTGTGTGTTTTATGTGTTACGAGGTCATGAGTGCGCTGCTGGAAGGCCTGCTGTTTGATATTCCCTTTAGGAAGGATGTTATTATCCGAGGACGAATTGGTATTTTAAATACGGGGAATTTCTGGTCTGTATATTTGGGGGGTCTGGTTCTACTGTCTGCACTTTAGGCATGGCGGACGGGGGACAGGCAAAAGTGGGAATTATGGTAGAATCTTTCCTACTGTTAGTGGCAACAAGAATTCCAGAATTCGAATTCGTTTTCCAGGACTCATATTCAGATTCCGTTGTGTCCTTGTTCAGCTCCGTTTCTGGTCCAGCCTCGTGTCGTCACCTATAACAAGGCTGAGGACCCAACCTCATCCTTCCTGACCGTGAGCCTTTGAGAGCGACCATTCTCCCCTTCTGAAGGCATTCACGCTTCTATCCCGACCAGAAAGGATAAAGCCTCAGGTCTCACATGATGAATCAGTCAGCCGCACCAGTCAAGGTTTTCCCGGCTGCGCCGAGTCAGCGTTGTTCGTGGTTCGGCTAATTGCGTCGAATCAACTCGTTCAGGCGTTGATTATTGCGAGCTGAGCGCGGCCCAACCATTTCCCAGAGCCGTGGCCCCGTGTGTTTGTTTCTATTCTTGCGCCTTGCAATGGCCCATGGGCTTTGTGGGATTTAAAGCCCCCCCGGTCATTCGAGGCTGTCGCATGCTCATCCATCTCCTTTGTCTGGAAACGAGAGGATGGGCCGCCGGAAAGCCTTGCTCATCGGCATCAACTACATGGGCTCGCAGCACCAGCTGCAGGGCTGCGTCGACGATGTCAACAACATGGCCGAGTTCCTGGCGTCGCGGGGCTTCTCCAACCACCCTGCCAGCATGGTCGTCCTCACCGACATGAACGACCCCCGCGGGCCCTACTTTCCCACTGCGCACAACATCCTCGCCGCGATGCAGTGGCTGGTCAGTGAGCCCGGGAGTATGTGTTTCTTGCACTACTCGGGCCACGGCGGTCAGGTGCCGGACGAGGACGGATCCCATACGAGTGGCTTCGCGGATACCATCGTCCCCGTCGACTTCGAGAGGACGGGCCAGATCGATAGCTCGACCCTGCACCGTGCCCTGATCAGCGCCCTGCCGCCGAACAGTACGCTGTTTATCCTGTTCGACTGCTGCCATAGGTGAGAAGCCCGGAGATCTACTTACTTCCCCCTCCTTCATAGGCCCCCGTGCCCCCCGTGAGATATCAGAATTACTAATTTGGGGGCGCCAGTGGTTCCGCGGTGGAGTTGCCCTTCGTATACCGTAAGTCTCGCCGTTCTTATCACTATCGAAATCTCCAGAACGAGAAAGTGCCCTATTTTCCTATCAGCATTAGGGGGATTCGGGTCTGGTGGCTTCTATTCCTCTGCTGATACCACGCCAATGCAGGGACCGATAATGACGGCAATGTCAACCTCATGGACAACCTGAGAGCTGGCGCCGAATTGATTGGCGAGGTGAGTACACAGTTGCGCCGTCCCCCCGGTCACCACCCATCGGCATCTTCGGTGTGAGTTACCGACCAGAGAAACATCAAAGCATGAGAGTCGGGCATATCCATCGCTGGGGGCTGCAATGTCTATCTGTCTCATGTGACAAAAACAGCACCCCTTCTTGACGCAAAAGTGCCTCACAGGGACCATCTCGCGCCGAGGACTGCAGCTTTGGGCAAGTGAGAGCGACGATCCGCTGACGAAGGGCATGGTTTTTTCTCCGCAGGCATCGCACCTCATCCGCGGCGACTTCGCCTTCGACGGCTCGGGCGAGGCGCGCCACCTTCTCGCCGGGGCGACCTCGTTCTTCCGCAGCCTCAAGCACCAGTACGACGGCGACTACGAGGAGGGTCTGCACGGCGTGGGCGAGTTCGAGGACGACTGGGGGCCCGAGAACAAGTCGGTCTTCATGTTCTCGGGCTGCAAGGACGAGCAGACCTCCGCGGACGCTTTCATCAACGGCCGACATGTCGGTATGTTCTCTCCCCTTACCCACCTTTTCCCAAGCCAGCCAGAATGATCTCCCAGGCCTGGCCTTTGTTTTCCGGTCATTCCCCCTTTAGGGAGCGGTTTACTGACCCACGGCTTTGATGTCGGCCGGGGACTTTAGGAGCCATGTCATGGGCGTTTCTCGAGACCATGAAGACAGATGTCTACTGGAACATTTCATACGTCCAGGTACGGTGGCCTTTTACCCTATTTTCTCTCCGATGCCGCTCGATTTACCTAGCGGTGGTAGCTATATATCCTTTCCAGCGCCCCAGTGCCCAGTGCCAGTGCTAGTGCTAACGACAGGGCTCGCTCCACCTGGGGCCTTTTTCCAGATCTTGCAAAACACCAGAGCCCTCCTGCAGCAGCATTACTCCCAGGTGCCCCAGCTGTCGTGCGGTTACCAGTTTGACTTGAACAATCCGTTCCGCATATGATGATAATGATGATGATGACGACGAGATTGAGAATGCTTTCAAGGCTGGGGTGGTGGGTGGTAGGGAGGAGTTCTGGTGTTCCAACTTTTGGCCAGATATCAAAAGGTCGGACACAGCTATAGTCGGGAACCACAAGCTTGTCGGCGTCGAGGGGCTTGATCTGAGGTTCCGGATTTGCATTGCGATGGGGGACTGTGTGCCCAGATACCGTGTTGTTCATGACGATAAAATCAAAATAGATTGAAAAGCTGTCCAAGAGGCCGAGGTCATTGTGTCGTTGCTGGCAAAGGGACCGGCTTGTTATATACAAACTCCACATTCTCGGCTTCAATGGCTCACCGACGACATACGCCGCCGCAGAGGCTGCAAGGGCCTATTTATGTGAGAGAAAGATACAGTCTGATAGAGATGGCATTCCTTGGCTGAGCGTCTATATCCTTGCTGCCTTTGCTTCTCTGTCTGTCTGCATTGTGGCTGTGCCTCAGCCTTGCACCTTCACCCTTCGCCACACGACTTTCATTCCAACGCCGACACACCCACTTTTCATTGAACCACGAGTGCCCTCCAGGTCTATGGCGCATCGGGAAATCAACGTGTATTCGAGTCCTTCTACTGCCGATCATTCATGCATAAAGTTCGTGCTCGAGGTATTCGACTTCAAGGCTCATACGAGGCTAATATCCGGATTGTGGTTATAATCCAATCTCCTACCTTCAGCGTTAGACCAGCAGATGACCGCGGGTTAGACCCGGCACGTTTCAAGAGCATGCGAGGCTTACCCTTCGTCAAACAGAAATTGGAAATTGTCAAAGGGGCCAAATGACGCAAAGAATTCGTCAAAGGCAGTTCCGCTCAGTCCGCAGGTGTCGAGAACCGTGTTCATGGGATTCGCCTGATCGTCACGAAGGTGAGGTGTGCTTGCTTGCGCAGCCGGATCTTGCAGGCCCGCCGCGTAGCCTGCATATTGCTTCGCGTCTCCTGTTCTCCCGGCGTTCAGCGCCTTCAGGACTTCGGTAAAGAGGTTGCGATGCATGTCTGCGCTCCAAAACGTCTTGTTGAGATGCGAGAGAACCATCAGGTGCAGGTTCAAATTGTGCCCAGCATGCTGACGGATGAGGCCATCGGACCGAGCAAGCTCGAATAAATGAATTTGCATTGCGACCATCATAGCAGTCACTAGCATTGTAGGCGAGGTTTCAATCATGTCCTGCGCGATTAGTCTGTTGAGAGTGCTCGTGGAATCGGCTGCAGCGGTCTTGGATCTCTGGGTCGCGGCTGCTTGGAGACTGTTTCTTTCGGCTGGTGACAGGTGTACAGGCGTCGAAAGAATGTAGGACCGATGAAGAAGGATGATGACCGCTTGACAGTAGCATTTGAAATGGTACATGTGAAGCGTCAGGGTTCGGGACCGGTTTTCGATGTCCACGGGAAGGCTGTCAAGAAGATGTGATATGTCTGCATAGTCGGTTTCTAATTGAGACAAAGATAGTGGCGGCCTTCTCGGGCGGTAATGTAGCACCATAGCATCTTCCAGCTTGATTGACAGCCGGAGTATTTTAATCCAGAGTTCCGCCAACCCTTCAAGATCGAGGGGCTGGAATGCTTCGCACAGTTCCGGCGATAAGTCTTTAAAATCATCCACGACATCGTGCACTGTTGGCAGTTGTAGATCGCAGTCATCCAGGTGGACGCGCATCGGCCTTCCAGTACCCAACGAGAGCCAGGCATCGCGGTAGTAGCTGCACCACCACAACCGCCTCCAGAGTGCTATTTGTGATTGAGTGAAAGGACATCGTTGAAGCCGAGAATAGCTGGGTTCACGATGGAGCCCAATACCAAAGCATAGGTGGATTGCCGAGCCAATCCAATAGCAGGCTCCGTCCAGGTCTTCCAGATCGACGTACCAGTACCCCAGAAGCAGAACTGACGCAATGATAGCGGATTTGTCGGTCTCGAGCTGTGCATCGTATGTTCTCTAGATGTTGTTAGCTCGGGGTGTATATCAGTACGAGGAATCATCTGACCTTAGCATTCTGATAGCAAAATTGCTTCAAGACCTTACGAGATTGGAACCCTATAGCTTTGAGGGCGTCTGCATCAATGTAGATGGCTGCAGCAAAAAACACTGACCACAGTAACAGACAGCTGACACTGTTGGGGTCATCGGAGTACTTCGTAATAAATTCCCCTGCATTGACGACAGGCAAGACAGGGTAGACGTAGCTGAAGAAGCAGCGAAGGAGCCGCGCGCAGACAGGAGGCGGAAACAGGGGCCTGGAGCCAGGGGTTATCTCTGGTTTGAAATGCTGTCGCTTGAGGATGTTGCGGCTGATGATATAAGGGGCTCCTTTCACCGATCGATTTGGCGAGCAGATATCGAACACAAATTCGAGTCCCTCAGCCTCTCCTAAGAGAAGAAGTCAGTCCTGTTGGGTCTCACCAGAGGGCTTGAAAATATACCGGCATAATAAGGCACCAGGATGTCCCGTGACTGCTCAGGCCCACGAGGCTTGTCAGATAGCGAATCGGAAACAGTGGTGGGAGTTTGCTGAGTGCCAGTTGCGATCTCGCTTGATGCTTCTGGCCCCCTTTGACAGTCTGGGGAGGCGACACGGGCAGGACTCTTCTCCACGTTTACGCGATCCCGGGTGATTTCAACGGTATCCGACCCTTGGTGCGTTACCTCGGCAATGGGTATAGATGCTGGAGACGGCGTGAGAGGGTAAACTGGCTTCGATGAAGGCTGGATCGCTGGATCTGGCCGAGTGTTGTATTCAATCGAACGCGATGAGTGGCCTAACTGATGACCAGGGGAAGGCAAGGACACGGACGCAGCATGCTGCTGGCCATAGACCTTGCAAGTGGTGCCATCCTGAGCACAGTTTGCACATGGGATGCCCTGGAAGGCCAGCGAACACCGGACCTTTCGATCATGACAACGCGTGCACGCGATGGCTGAGCGCTTCCTCTTGCGTGGCGGCTGTGTATCCATGGCGCCTCCTCCTGTGCTGAGCAAAGTTGGTGGACGTCCACCTCTGCAAGGGGGCCATCGCTTTTGCAGGAGTCTCCGCCTTATGTCTGAGTGGAGGAGGAGAGGGACCTCGGATCTTTGTCCATTGGCGGGAGATTGCGGGGGAGAGGCCCGCAAAGCGCCAAGTAGAAGGCGGGACGAACGAGGGAGAGGAGGATGAAGGAGGCTTTTGGTGCGGAGGAGGAGATGCTTGTGAAGGCCATAGAGGCCAAGCGTGGTCTCGGTGGTGATTAGGTTTTGGTGGGAGAATGTGAACGTTCAGAGCAGGTCGTCCTGCGCCCAGCCTTGTGTACACACCCAATGTCACAGGGATCCCCTGCCAACACCTCAACCTCTACCTCTACCTCTACTTGGTACCTATTGACCAGCTATTCTGCACAACTGCTCAGCCCTTCACTCAATGCAGGCCTCGGAGGAGAAGGGATCCACCATTGTGGGCACAATGGCCTCCCAATGCCGCCTCTTCGCCACATTAACGCGCCTATCCCTGGCCGAACAGGAGACTATCCCGCGATGTCCCCAGAATACTTCGTACATGGTGGAACATTTTCCTTCGCCTGTAGCACAGTCGACAAATCATGGCCGACAAACATACTAGCTACAGCGAAACTCTTTCCGCATTCAACCCCTAACGCAGCAATCCTCGTCCATCTCGCATCTCGCTCTCCACAGCATCCACAGAACAGCCCAACCGAGGCAGCATACCGAGGTAGCCTCTATATGCGCTCTTCACATATCTATAATGCAACGCCAGGGTAATGCGATAACCTGTCTATCGAAATCTACACCTATCTGCGGCGCCAGCTTCGAAAACTTCACGTTCACTACCACCGTGCCCATCTACACCGTTGCTCCATCATGGCGGAGAAAACAACTGGCCTAGCCGAAGAGCTAGCAGTCGAGGCACCTTCGTCGTCGGAAAAGTCTCAGGTCCATCATGAAGAATCACTTGACCAGGCCGAGAAGGTCATTGGTCTTCGGGTCGATGGAGATGACCTTGACCATGAACACGAGCCAAAGGTATGTCATGTTCTCCCTCTTGCGCACGATTCTATGGAGGTGATTGCGTACTGAGTTCCAATCTAGATGACCTTCAGACGTTTCATGAGTTTGCTTGCGATGGCCTTGCTCTGGACTGGCAGCCAAATTCCCGTCTACCTCTATGGTAGGATCCTCCTGATCGTCTGTGAGGGTTAGTCCTGACTGCCATCGCACAGGTAGTATTCCTCCCTACATCTACGGAGACATTGGCGGGCTGGATAGATGGATTTGGTTTGTAGGTTCTCGAAGATGGTCTGAGAGATGCATTTACACTTACTCGTCCACCAGATTTTGGGGAATTTGCTTGCTCTCGCGGGCGTTTGTCCTTTCGTTGGCTCCCTCTCGGACCTTCTCGGTCGACGCTATGTGGCTTTGATCGGTGCGGGAATGCTTGTCCTGGGCACCGTCATTGCAACGACTGCAAAGTCAATGAACATGTTTATCGGTATGCTTTCCTTCCATGCATTGTATCTTTGTGAGAGTTGAGGCGCCTAACACAATACTATCACAGCCGGCACAACCATTGCGGGAGCAGCTGCTGGGATCAGCGAGCTCACGGCGTTGGCAGTGACTTCTGAGATGGCTCCCACCAGGAAGCGTGGTGCCTACGTCGCGGTTCTGATCTTCACCATCGTACCCTTCTTGCCCTCTGGACTGTATGCACAGATGATTGCTTGTACGTGGAGACTTGCTTCCCTTGTCCCGAATATAGAGCTCGCTGACACACCTAGCCCATGCCGGTTGGCGCTACAACGGCATTATCATCTGCGTATGGAATGGACTCGGGCTCATCATCACGGCATTGTTCTACTTCCCTCCGCCTCGGATCAACTCCAAGGGCAAATCGAAGATGGAGGTCCTCCGCGAAATCGACTATATCGGCGGGTTTCTCAGCATATCTGGAATGGTGCTCTTCATGGCCGGCATGCAATGGGGTGGTTATCAGGTAGGCCGATCCTCTGCGACCGAGCTCTGTATACTTACTTGCGCAGTACTCGTGGGGATCGCCCCACGTTCTCGTTCCTCTGATCCTCGGTGCTGTCCTCATAGTGTTGTTCATCTTTTGGGAGGCCTACGGCGCAAAGTACCCCATGTTTCCGAAAAGGCTCAAGCAGGACCCTCGCATCCTCGGACTCACTCTGGTCATCACCTTCATTTCCGGAGCAAACTTTTTCTCATACCTCATGTTCTGGCCAACCCAGGCTTTCAACGTGTATGGCCATGATCCTGCTGCCGTGGGCTTGCGCGTCCTTCCGGGTGGTATTGCTATTATGGTCGGGGCATGCGTGACGCTCTGGCTGCTGTCCGTCTTCCGCGGGCGAAACAAGGAGCTCATGATCGTCTCCTGCGTTCTCATGACTGCCGGTATTATTCTTCGAGTGTTTTCCCTTCCTGCCTGTGTTGATACTGACCACATCTCTCGCAGGAAGCGGTGCTCTGGCTTGTGCAACCCCGGACAACATGGATAAATTATGGGGTCTTTTGGTCCTTGGAGGCCTGGGCATCGGTGGCATTGTCGTCCCGGCCTCGATCATCACCACCATCATCTGCCCGGACGACCTCATCGCCACGGTCAGCGCCTTGACCCTGGCCATCCGCGTCATCGGCGGCTCCGTCGGCTACTGCGCCTACTACAACGTCTTCCTCTCCAAGTTCACGACCAATTCCGTCAAGTACATCGCGCCCGCCATGTACGAGGTCGGCGTCACCAACACCACCTACATCACGCAGGCCATCATCCTGACCGGCGCCAGCTTGATCCAGGACCTGAAGACCATCCCGGGCCTCGCGAACGAGACGGCCTACCAGATCGTGGTCGCCGCGGGCCAGCTGGCCTACTCCGAGAGCTACAGGTACGTGTACCTGGCCAGCATCGCGGCTGGGGGAGTGAGTATCATTGCGGCATGCTTCCTGGGCGACATCAACAAGTACATGGACGAGCATGTCGCCGTGGTCATTGAGTAGTCCGCGACTGGATGCTCGAGAGGATCAAAAGGAGGAAAGGTGAACATTAACGGGACTCTGTCCATGTACACATCGTTTATCCCCTTCTCGTCGCAATCTTTGTCGTTTCACAAGTTTGTGCTCGGCGATGGTCGACGCTCGGGGAGCTGGCATGACCTCAGAAGGGCTGCCCGACAGGCAGTAAATAAAACCAAATTGCTCGACGCGTATCTTTGAGCTTGTCGTCTTCTATATATATACATATATTATATATGCCCCGAACTGCCAGTCCGAGGCAGCCGAGGAGACGGCCGCGGGGATGCCGCCATGCTCATTCAACTCTGAATTCATTGCCGGCTTGGTTTTGTGCCCGGAAGCCCCCTGGGCCTCTATCGATTAGGCGCAGCCTAATATGCGACCGTAGGGCCGCACGATGGATGCAACTCTACCGAAGCGCGTGGGCCCGCGGCTCGGACATAGTCAGACGACTCGAAGCCATTTGCATCACATCCTGCATGCAGTCCACTTGAAGTTTTGTCAAAGGGGACTCACCGAAGCATGTCCTTTTGTTATGCAACGGATCATCGCAGGATCTCATGCTGCTGTTGCGCTTTTAAAAATTCCAGAGTCAACAATCTCCCTTGACCAAAATGTGGCCGAACACCCAGCATTCGAGCACCAGCGGGAATAATTTGCTTCGCAGATCCAGTTTTCATCGGACCTTGGGCTTTCCCTCTTTGGTCGCTCAAATCGGCCGTGTCGAGCTCCTCTGAGTACAATAGAGTTCCAGCACACATGGCAGCTAGGGTTGAGTCCCAGAAACCATCACGTCGATTGAGTTGAGAGAGGATTCGCAATGCCTGACGTCGTAACTTTGGCTCACGACACCGGGTGACGACGATGAACAGCGGGGGTACTGGGGACAAAGCCGTGCATGTAAAAACGGCTTTGCTCAACATCGGTAAACGGGAGAAGTATGACGGCCGTAATGTGGCAAAGCCGTTGTCCTCAAAACATCCGAGTTCACAGGGTTCGTATTTAGACTTGGGGACCATGAATGCCTCGATTATCGGAGCCGAGGCCTTCTCGCGTTTCTGTGTAGTCGGCACCATTGATTCATATTCGCATTTGTTCTGAACATCCAGCAATCCTTGAGCAACATCGACCATTGACTGGAACATCGGCATGCCTCCATCATAATCCATGACCTCGTTCGGAGAGTCAAGAAGCAGAAAGAGGCGGCACGAAGAATACCAGAGACGGAGGATAAGGACTGCTTCATGGTGGTGGTGATTCGCTCGGTCTTGATTTCGTGTCGATTCTAGAGTGGAAAGTCTGTCAAAGGCCCTTTTCCACTGATCGAGTTGTTGCGAAAGTCGTATGTACCAGGTTCCACGCAACGCAGCCATCTCACTAGAACACTTGACAAGTTGTCTAGTGGTAGCTTCTAGTGTAACTCCGATAAGCTGATCAACAATGTCTTCGAGTGATCCAGAAGCTGCTGCTACCGACTGAAACCGATCTGGCAGATATGAAGTCTGACAACCTAGAGAGTGATGAGCTGAACGCACAGGCTGTTGCCCAAATTCCGCCAGCTGGCGATCCAGCCGTCTGAACAGGAGGATCAGTATCGTGAGCGGAAAGTATGGTCGGTAAGGATCAGAATTTGTTGGTCCAGCTCGGTCCATTTCTCTAGACACGGTCACATAAGTGTCGAGGAGCTTCAAACCACTGTGCACATGGGCCTTGGCCGAGCCGAGATGTCCCTGTAGATGCTCGCAGAACGTGAACATGATGCAAGCTATTAAGGTCACCTCCATGCACCTACGGCTTCCTTTTGCGGCGACAAGAGCATTGATCGCGTACGAGTATTGTTCCAGGCCCGTGCTCAAAAAACCAGAAGCATAGAGAGTCTCGTCTTCATATTCTTGGTGAAAGCATCCTAGAGCGCAGACCGCATGGCGGATGGCTGTTTCATGATATGCCACCTGTAGCACCAGCCTGTTCCACACTTCTGTCTCTTCTTGGAAAGGACCAGACAGTTCCAGAGATGATCGCAGCTGATAGAATTCGAAAGCCTGTCGTTGTCGTGTGTCGTGTAGGAAAAGAGCTGCAGAGAACGACGGTCCGTGGCTTATGTAATTGACGAACTTGAATGATTCCGCTTTTCGATGTTGCGTGACAACGTCGACGTATCCATCACAGTTTCGACCACTTCGTTGGCATCGATTGCATTGGGGCTTCGCTTCGTCGCATTTGACCTTGCGGGTCCTGCGGTTGTTGTTAGTGATGGATACAAATATGGGATTCGTGTATGAAGGATCAAGGAAGCTAAGTATACGACCACTGAAAATCGGCACATGCTCCGTTGAGCAGCACGACCAGGCGTCGCATGGGGGAGATGGATTCGATATGAAAACAAGGGCACATACTTGCAGGGTTTGCAGCCAGTTCTTGCATATGCACGATGCTTGACTTGCTTCGTCGACGGCATCACAAACTCAAGCCAAGGCATAACACAGGCTCGCACAGTAGGTAAACAGCCATAGCGCGTGGACTTTTGTGGAGAACGTCACCTTTTCACCCTCCCTATTGTGGCGCCACTCGCATTTCCATGGAGGTGAGAGGATGCTTCGAATCTCGCCGACGTTCAAGGACTAATCCAGGCTTTTGTTTAGCTAGTGCCTAGACCTGAATACGTTGACTTGGTTCCGGGCCGGAGTTCGCCAGACCGAGCCTCACTGCCTCAGATGCACCCGCCGAGCCGCTAAGCCTTTCGCAGACGTCACTTCCGACCCAGTCCAATCAAGCACGGTTATTACTACGCCAAGACACTGCGAACTTCTGCCTGAACTCGCTGGGCAAGGGACCTTGGACTTACACAATACCACAGCCCCATGTTACTACTCCCTTCTCGTCGTACGTTTACATTGTACATGTACAAATAGCTCAGCTAGTGGCTGTGGGTCGGATAGCGGGAATGGTCGACTCCGCAGAATCCCCTTTGAATTGGTCGAGTCTCTGCTACGTAAGCATGGTTTACAATTGAGCCTCGTCGACCCTCCCTCCCTCCGTAATTGCAGCATATGGTCCTTTGCACATGCCCTCGCTATTGGACGGTTCGCAATTGCTACACCGTAAGGAGATATCCTTCTGAAACAACGATACGCGTCTTCAATAGCTCGTAAATTGAAAACAGTGCTTCTGCTGTCCCTTAATATGCCTCGATTACCCTGCCAGGACACCTCTTCTTTGGTCGTTGAGATTTTCTTATTGATATCAGTTCTCTAAACTTGGCTCGCTTTTCTCGAAAATGCTTCAAAAGAGTTTCCCTGTTCGTGGATGGGCGTATGCACTTTTCTGCTTCATCTTTACCCTGGCAGCAGCTAGCCCAGAAATCCTCTGGACTGATTGCAGCGAGCACATTCCCCCCAGCACTGTTTTCGACCCAACGGGCGTGGACCTTCAACACCTTCCGTCAACGCTCAAATGTGGCCAGATTGTCGTGCCAATGGACTACTCGAGGCCACTCAGTGAGAGCAACAATATTACTCTTGGCCTTGCCATGCATCGACCCGTTGAACCAAAAGGCGTCATCTTCTTGTTGGTCTTATTCTTGTGAAATGTCTGGTGATGAAGAAGGCTGACCCCAGTGCCAGTTGTCCAGGTGGCTCGGATAATGGAGTGGTGTACGCATGGAATCTTGCACTCAATATTACCTCTCCGTTCACTCCCGATTTCTCGGGGTTGACAGACTACGACTTGATGAGTGCTGAACACCCGACCCGCTTCGTGTCATTGAAACTGATCTTTTCTTTCAGTGATGGACATTCGTGGCACGTATAGCTCCAATCCTCTGAATGTTTCGATGGACAAAGTGCTACCCTTATTCAACCCCTAGTGAGTCCCCGCCTATTCTCGCTCAGAGTGCACGAAGCATAACAATCAAAAAGCCCAACCTCTCAGGCCGAATTCGATGATGTGAAAGAGACCGCTGCCGCCGCAATACAGTCGTGGGTTGATTCAAGTTTGCCCACCGGAATCATTGGGCACGTCGGAACACGGGAGGTTGTGCAGGACTACAATCAGATTCGTCAGGCTCTAGGTTACGAGAAAATTCATTTCCTAGGCGCTTCTTAGTGAGTCAAGTCCAGCATGCGATAGACATACAACTGACCACAAGTGACATCATAGTGGTAGCTATCGAGCTTTACAATTTGCCCACGCGTATCCCAACTCTGTGGGCCACTTTGTGCTAGACGCGGTAGTGCCGCATGGAGTTGTAAGTCCAACACTTTTGTGGTTGACGTTGACAACTAACGACCAATGTGCAGGATCCTGGCCAGCAGGCAGAAGATGAGATAGTAGCCGCAAATCGGGTCTTGTTGAGGGTAGATGCATATTGCCAGAACAACTCATCATGCCCCTTTAGAAATGCGGGCAAGGGCAGTATTCCAGAAGTGGGCACCATAACCTCAGGAACTTGGATCTGACAAGATGATATGCTAATGTGTGTTAGGCATTCCGTGAGATCGTCAAGAGAGCCTCGAACTCATCTATCGATTCTGTTTGGGCCATCCAATCAGCTGTCTCCGGGCTTTTTCAGGATCAGCCAGACTTTCCTCAGATTATTGATTTGATTTCCGCGTTGTCAGTGAATATCAGCGCCTTGGAAGCTTTGCCCGAACAAGAGGTGACAGTCGAGAGCGTGGTTGCTTACATTCTGGAGTGCGGTGACTCTCGTATGTGTGAATCTATTGGCGAACAATCACAATTGGTCTGACGAATGTGTAGCACCAACTACAACCTTTTCTGAATTTCAGAAATCTCTGAACGGTGGTTTGGGGGTAAGATCCCCATTATATGACAGCTTGGACTTCGACATAAGCGGAAGGCTGACCAAGGCCGGTTAGCATGATACCAACAACTTGGGTCAAACAACAGTCTGGTTAACACAAGTCAGTTTTTTTTTTTCCACCGATTTGTGTCTTTTTCACTTGATGCTGACACGGTCTAGCTTGCTTGCTCAGCTTGGCCTTTTGATACAGCATCCTTGACACCGCTCCGAACAGAACTCCCTATGCTCCTCGTCACAGCAGATTTCGATGGCAGGTAGGTGTTCAACGAAAGGATCAAAAGGGGAGTGGCTCAAAGGCAATCTTCTGACCACTTCCTTGACATAGCGCGCCCACGGAATGGACGACTCGAGCAATGGACGACATTCCGAATGGTCATCTGGTTGTTCGGCATGGCGATGACCATGTTTCATTTAACTGTAAGTATTGTTTGCTCTCTGCATTCATAGAGTTCCCCGTAAGAAGGGCAGAGCTAACCGGCGCCTTCCTTTCAATAGTACCCTATCAGTACTCAACCGAGATCGAGAAAAGCTTCTTGCGAATTGGAACCTTACCGCGGCAATCCAACGATAGTTCTCTGACTGTCTACGCACCGTCTGTGAAGAGAGGTCCTATTGCCGATCCTTACAGCGTTCCGACTGGATTTTGGGCAGGCGACGTGGATAGTGCATGATTATGAGTTGGAGCGAACGTTCGATAGCAGTATTTCGCCTTGGGATAGATAGTTAGCGCGAACGTCTTCAAAGCGGCCTGGATTTCGATGAGCCCCCCACGTGAGCTCCAAGCAGATTTCATCTTCCTTCTGCACAAACAATGCAAATGATACGAAACTTTACGTATATACCTTAGGAAAGCTTGTTTTCAAAAGAAAGGGGACTGACTGATTTGTGGGCAAATAGAATGAAATGCGCAAGTGTCGGGGTTCCCGATTCGGACGTGCGGCGTGCAATTTGACTCGGATGTGGAATTTCAACCTTTCCGCAGTGCTCTCGTACCTTGTGATGCCCATGAACCACTTCCAGGCCTAGTGCTGATGGTCTACAAAGGGTCTGCGAGGCCACCACGTGCGCGGCGACAGATCCCTGTCGCCCCCATACCTAGCGACGTTGGGACGTCTCGACGTCTCTTTCGCGACGCTGCCGGTTTCCTCTAGGCCTGTCATATCGAAACCATCTCCCCGCTACGAAAGCACAATCCTTCACCGAGGCGAGATATGGACCTGAAACCGAGACAATCGAGAGCAAAGACTAGCTGTTTGTGCTGCCGACTTCGGCGCAAGAGATGTGACGAGGAAAAACCAGAGTGTGCCGGCTGCAAGAGGAACCATCTGATATGCGCCTATATTACTTATAACGGTACTCTAACTAGTTCCAGACGGTTAAATATAGATATCTTCTAAGAAAGCTCGCTTAAGAGGGAAGTGTGAGGGTTTGGAAAGAGTTCTACAACTAGCTAGCCAACCTAGTAATAAGGAGGATAAATCTGAGGAGGGAAAGAAAGAAGGAAGAACACTTGCCTTTTTCGTGCACCACGCAACCAAGCGACTATCATAGGGGACCAGAAATGGTCCCCCTTCGGAAACAGTAAGAGATCCGTCCGACTCTTCGAAAACGACGGGTGTCTTTGAATACACTATCCTAGCTAATAGCGCCTCGAGGACCTGGAGGCGGCTGACGTTTGTAAAGGTTCCATGTTCTCTATCAAAGGCCCTGGGGAACCCCTGGGTCCACGCATCTCCAACTATATATGCCTTAGGCATTCCCAGTTAAGATGAATAGAAGGTCTGGGGATGGCCACCCCATCCTCAACGCTTTACATCTTTACCTAGACCAGATATGTTGACGCTTGCCGTGGTGTGTTGGATCTTATGACTCCTTTCCTGCAAGTTTAAGCACCGCTCGAAGAAAGTTATGTGCAATCCCCCACACGCGCATGGCCCGTAGGATCTCAGCGACTTGATGGAGGAGATGCGATCGACCGTCTTCGGACAAGAGATCCGGAACTCCATGAACCGACAGCTTACACGGTTGGCCATTCCGGATCCAATTCCGTATGTTGACCAACTCTGGGCTGTCTTTCTCCCCGAGGAAATCGAGCCGGTAGATCCGCAAACCGACGAAACCGGGTGTGGTTGATTGCTTGCGCAAGATACCGCAGAGGCACCATAGCAGCGTCCCCGCGTGATAGACATTGAAAGCCTCCTGAGGATAATTGAAGGGAAACTCTCGCGTTAGGCCCAGCACCTGCCCACAGCGTAACGCTTGGTCTCGAACTCGAGAAGGGTCCTCGTCGGCCCATTGTTTCATTCTTTCCTCAGCCACCCCAAATTCAGGCCCACCCCGAAGAACAGGATACAACCAGTTAGTAAACGCTCCGGCACCGAGTATATGTGCCATGTGGACAGTCTGGAGACGGTGCACAACGTCAATCAGGGACCGGCTCGTGAGGAGTGCGGTCGGAGATCGTGGCGAAACCAGGAACTGATTGAGGATGTGCAACAGGAGCGTCCGGTTTTCAGCATGGGACTGTTTACCTTGGAAGAAATCCCTGACCGGATTGCCTTCCAACTCTCTGACGGTCCATAGAGTGCGCATAATGGTGAGAATGACGGGTAATCTGTGGTGGTCCTCGTTCAGGCTGGCGTGCGCTTTGGACGGATTTTGAAAGAAAGAATCCAGTAGCAGGTGAAAAGGAATATTCTTTGGAGTAAGTGTCCAGGGATGAAGGGCCGCCCACGCGTATGCCGAGGGCGCTTCCCAATGGCTTGTCGACATTTGAAGATCCATTTCGTCGGCTTCGAAAAGCGAGATATGAGGCTTGGCATTGAAGAGATAGCTAGACGACGCATCGAATCCCTGCCACAATGAGCATTAGTCGGTCTTATTATTCTCCTGACACTCACATAAATACCCCAGCCGAGCCGACGGAATCGTTCATCCACAATCCAGGCACTCCAGCGCTCCTCAAGAGATGCATTGTAAGGACAGGTAGATTTGCGGGGAGAGAATAACCCCATACGTCTGCCATGATTGACCAAAGTCGCACGACTAGACTCAGCTAGCTCGAAAAGGTGTCGATTGCTGCACGCAAAACCATGGCATGCCTGGAGCAGCTGGGCAGTAATGTAGTATTCCGTGCGGACAAATCTAGGATCCTGTTCTGCCATCTACAAACACTCGTATAGTCAGTGCTGCTTTTCAGGAAGTACGTGAGCGAATGGGCCGGACGAGGCCAACGAACACCCTGTCTAAAGTACACCTACTCAAACATAGACGAGAAGACTTACGAATACAAGCAGTCGTCGAACAAGTTCAGATAGTGCATTTGCAAATGCAAGGGCGCCACCGAAATTAGTATAACAAGCACCTAATGTTACCATGGCAAGAGTGACAACGGGCTCCAGGACTGGATCGAATGTTGGGCGGTGCACAACAGGGCAGTGTCGATCCCAGTGCGCAAAGAACAGGTCGATACATAGATCCAGTTCTTCCTTCGTTGGGAAGGCGGCCAAGGAGACGATATCCCACATCTTCTTTTCAAGCGGTAGCCGCAGCCAGTTTGTCATCAACTCTCTCGTCGACGAACCTACAGACTTGGTCATAAAGAACGAAGGGTATTCTTCGTTCCCAGCGGTCGTCGACAGAGGAGGAAGGTGGAGTGCTGGAAGCGGCGCAGCATGGCCAGCCATGGGATCATCGTGGCTATATGACTCTTGAGCAATGGGCACCGGTAGACCAAGCGAAGTTGAATCGTGTATTAATTGCCTCTCTTGAATTCTGCCATTGTCGGGAAGCTGCTGGGACAGTTGTCCTGAAAAGTAGAATGGTGGCTGGTCGGAAGCGTTACTGAAGACCTGATCTACTTCGGTGCTGAAGATCCAGTCAAGGTTTAGATCATACTCGTTCCCATCGTACATGAACGAATCCCGCCAAAGATCGACCCCTGGTGCGTCAACACCCTGTGTAGTAGATCCGATTTGGAAGGAGTCGAATCGGTCTGCGCCCGCATAGGTAGACTCTTCGTCAACAAACTGCAGAGCATCATAATCCAAGTTCTTTTGGGAAGTAGACGACTGCTTTCTTGTGACTGTCGTTAACTGTGGTGTTTCGAGAGGTTGGGGATGGCGGAGACGAAGCAAGAGAGCAGGATCGAACCGAAATTCTTGATTCGTGTTTCTTTTTTCTCCCTCTGCCAAAACGGAAGTCAGAAAGTCCTTGCGCAAATGCTGAGCGCTTCCGAAAAAGTGAATCACTTCTGCCGTCTTCGAGAGCGTCAAACTCGTAGCGAGAACAACAGAAGGAACAGGTAGAAGGTTGTACCCATTGACGCACCGTTTCAGTTGGTTTCTGACAGAGCAACAGAGTCCATCCAAGCTACAGTTGGTACAGGGTATGCTACGAACAGTCGCGTCGCATCTCACTTTTCGTGCATGGCACCGATCACAAGCCACACTGCATCTCTTCCTGATACTTGGAGTCTCCAAGGGGTGCATCTTTACTACTTGGCCCCGACCCGAATCCTTGACTGTGGAAAATCCAGATAGGTGAAGGCCCCAACTACATTGCTGGAAGGTGAATGTTACGTCGAGGCAACGAAATGAGAATCACAGAGCATGATTTCTTTCTCCTGCGGGGGTGTTGAGATTTCCGATCTTCGTTCCGGTCACCCTGTTGCTTGTTACAGAAACGGCATTGCCTCAATTGCTTCCACGCCCGCTACAGGCCTTTAGTGCGACCAACCCCGCTCGCCCGCTCTTTTCGTACTAAGCATGGCACCAAAGAATGAGCCGATGCCGAGGAGAATTCTCATTGGACATAGCCCGACTCCAACCTTTTTTACATCCTAGCAGTCAACCGAATGACTGCCCAGTAGTGGTACGTGCTGTCTGCCCGCCTGACCAGCCGGCTGCCTAGAATAGTCCTCACAGAAGAGGAAGAACATGTCCAATAATAATTCACCTCGGAAAACCTGCAAAGCGAACCTGGGGTCGACAGCTCCTTTCCTAATTACACCTAGAAAAGCATAGATGGATAGTCAGTATAATACACCTCGGGAAGATGTACATCGGTTGTTGTTCGGGAAACCTGCATTGCTTGAGAGGTATACGCCTAAATACAGCAAAACAAACCCAGCATGAATTGGTATAAGTGTCGGATGCCCTGCTCTGGACAGCATCACCGTCGGAGGCCTCAGAACGAAATATTGGATCTGATACGAAAGATAGCAAGAAAACTTTGTGCGGCCGTCTTTCAAACTTGCAACCCACCACCACAACAAAGAGGGACGCTGTCCTTCTGTGAAATCCTACGTGTCCAGGGGACTAGCTTGGTATCACCATGTCCGACAAGAAAGATATGGAACGCCAGGTTCACATTGAAGAGGACGTTGAATTGTCGAACCCTGACCATGTGAAAGGAGAACTGCCTCCAGTTAGAGGTGAGGTACATGCCATGGAGATTGTGAGGTCTGGGGGAGAAGAGGTCGATCTGCACATCAACGAGCTGGAAATCCAACTTGCCGCCCGCAATGTTGACGACGACTCCGGATGGTCCAAATTTCTGTCTTTCCACAACCCCGACAATTTTACGAAATTCCTGGCCGCCTTTGCATGTATTGGTGGCTTACTATGCGGCATTGATCAGTCACTGATCAGTGGCGCCAACCTGTTTATGCCCTCCGCGCTGAATCTCACTGCTGACCAGGCAAGCCTGGTGAACGCATCGGTAGCTCTGGGCGGAATGGCAGGATCTTTGTCCTTGTCGCCGATCAACGAGTTGCTCGGCCGCCGCAAAGCCATCATGGTGTCCTGTCTTCTGTATACGATCGGTGCAGCCCTCGAAGCCGGCGCCATGAACTTTGGAATGATGGTCAGTGGCCGCCTGGTGCTAGGTATGGGAATTGGAATTGAGGTTGCCACAGTCCCCATCTACGTGGCCGAAACAGTCCCCCGAAAGCATCGTGGCAATCTGGTCTCGCTCTATCAATTCAACATCACTCTCGGCGAAGTTTTGGGCTTTGCCGTCGCAGCCATGTTCATCAGCGTAAAGGGAAACTGGCGTTACATCCTCGGCTCCTCCCTTGTTTTCTCCACCATTCTCTTCGTCGGCATGATATTCCTGCCTGAGAGTCCACGCTACTTGATGCACAAAGGCCACCCGCTAGACGCGTTCCGAGTGTGGAAGCTGGTCAGAGATATCAGACAGAGAGAAGCGAAAGACGAGTTCTTCGTCATGATGTTCTCGGTCCGGGAAGAGGCTGCTGGGAACCGCAACCGGGGCAAATTCGCGTGGACGGACTATCTCACCGTCGCCCGATGCCGGCGGGCTATGATCTATTCCCTTGTCATGGGTGCCCTGGGCCAGTTGACTGGTATCAATGCGGTGATGTACTATATGGCGGTCCTCTTCAGCAAGGTTGGCTTTGACGCAAAGGACAGCGTGTTCATGTCCCTAGTGGGCGGAGGAACGCTGATGCTTGGAGTCATCCCAGCAATCATCTTCATGGAGAGACGCGGCAGAAGATTCTGGGCCATTACAATGGTGCCTTGCTTTTTCGTCGGTCTGCTCATCATCGGTCTAGGCTACTTGATCCCCCTAAGCCATACTGGTGCAGCTCAAGGGATCTACATCACAGGCCTAGTCATCTATATGTTCTTCTTCGGCCCTTACGCTACCTTATCCTGGATCATACCGTCTGAGGTTTACCCGACCTACCTGCGCAGCTACGGCATGACGGTGTACACAACTATAGCCTTCGTGTGGATTTTCGTCGTCACCTATAACTTCAGTCAAATGTTGGAGGCCATGACAAAGATCGGCCTTACCCTGGGGTTCTACGGCGGCATCGCCGTGATTGGGTGGTTCTATCAAATCTTCTTCATGCCCGAGACTCACAATAAGACTTTAGAAGAGATTGACTTGGTTTTCCAGAAGCCGACAATTGAGATTGTAAAGGAGAATGCGCGGAACTCGTGGGAGACAGCCAAAGATCTCGCCCACTTTCGGCTGAGGAAGGTATTTCTTACCCGGTCCTAGGAAGGGAGGGAGTCTATTTTGGACCACACTCAGACTGCTTGATCAAACCTGCCAGCTGCATCATCTATTGAGAAGTATCCGGTCTCAAAAATATGGGGGCGGCCCTAGCTGTTGACTTGACAAAAGCATATAGCATTTGAGCCTCTGCGTTGTTTTCTGGGGTCCTTCATCTCTCTTTTCAATGTCAGTTTTTTTTTTAAGCGTAGCATCTCCGTTCTGGATGGAAAATGGAGAGGTAGTTTTAATTCAGCATATCACATCTAGACCATTTGACCATTTCACATTGCTCATGTAATCTCTTTTGTGAATTCAATGGTAGTCATTCTGCGTGAACGATAGAAAATAGCATTTCTTTGGCGAGAAACAGAGGCGAGAATGAACTCGGCCACGAAAAGTCTTTCGTCTAACGGACTAATATGGCTTCAGCTGATTGCTCTTGATCTTGGGCCATCCCTGATCATGCCCCTATGGTTTCGAATGCCGCCCTGAAAATACGGATCTGTCCCCTGGTCCATTGAACCATTGCCTTCGATTTCGCAACCCAAGTGAATCCGTGTGGGACTCCTGGCACGACTTCCAAAATAGTATCGATTCCAGCATCCCTTAGTCTCATCGCGTAGGCAATGCCCTGGTCGCAGAGAATGTCACAGCCAGCGACGGTGATGTGCGTTGGAGCATGTTTGGCCGGAAGGGGCGACGGGTGTAGGAGAGGCGAGACGAGAGGGTCGGTGGGGGCGAGCGGGGGGGTTGTTATTATTGCTGGAAAATACGGAAACCGGTGAGCGCGCGCAAGAGAAATGGGGGATTTCAGACAACGTTACCGAAGAGATTCTCAATGTGCCCAAGAAAAGAAGACGGTGTCTCTTTGAGATACGTCTGCTTCTTTTTCTCAAATGTCTGTCCAAGCAGGCCGCTGAAAGCGTGCGGGTGGCAGACAGCTGGAACTACCAAGCTGGCTTGTCGTAAGCGGGAGGAAGCACGTTCCACCGCATCGCGCAGGAGACCCGTCGCTCCAAGGTGAGCGCCGGCGGAACATCCCCAAAGACCAAGGCGAGAGAGATCTACTCGGTAAGTGGCCGATATGTCTGGACTCGTCACCCAGTTCAAGGCTTCATAGCAGTCGTTGTGCATTGTTCGGAGATCATGTTCCGGCGCAAGACGGTAGTCCACGCTGAAGATGACGGCGCGGAGCTCGCTGGCAAAGAAAATCGAAAGGTCTGTCGGCTGTTAACAACGACAACAACAACAAACCCAGTCGTCACGACCACCAACCAGATGGCATGATTCAATGATAAACACTATGGCACTGGAGGGTACCTGGGCAGGAAAATAATCTGCTTGTGTAGAACATTTTGCTCACCTTCGTCTGCGGTCGGGTCACCGAGAACCCAGCCTCCTCCGTGATACATGATCAAAGCCGGCCGGTTGATGCCTTCAGACTGGGATCCGTCCTGGGGCTCATACACCCGCACCTGAAATTGCTCTCCTCCCCCTTGACCATATTTCACATTTTCGAGGCTCACCTCGACAGCAACTGGGGTCTTCAAAGGCTCGCATCTAGGCCTCAGATCGGCCTTGCGTGCATTGTCCTTAAACCATCTACGCATGAACTGGACATTGGACTGGGATTCTGAAGGGACTCTGTGCCCCTCGCTGTTCATTTTCATCATCTCCTACATAAAGTGCGCTGCTGTCAGCCCGATAATAACCTCTTTCTGGCCGCCGATGGCAGATTTTAAGCGGACTGATTGGGGTGATACTGACCGAAACAAAATCCCTGTCATAACATTCTACCATGTTGGCAGCCGAACGAGGGAGATCTTGCGCTACCAATAAGGCATGCAACGCAACGTCTTCTGGTATTGTGGAATTCTTCGTTTCGTGATGCTCGATAGTAGCTAACGAGCAAGGTCGCGTGGGAATAACAACCTGGTCGGCCATTTCTTTCCTTTGCATTTCTTGAGTAACCATTATGTCGAGTCTCCAGCTCGATTCATCTTTGGCGGCATTTGAATAATATCTATTGTCTGCCTATCCGCACTAGGCGAAAGGTTGAGTCTGTCATCATATCGAGGCCATGGAATCTGGCACGGCCCTTTTCGCATGCGGAGCCCCTACCACAGCCGACAAGACTCACCTCGGAACCAATGGGCCGAGCGCATGCAAATTATCCTCGGCGGGAGAAGGCTGCAAGCAAGCAGTAGTACGACCTTATCGTTATACGTCGTGCCGCTACTACCTTCTCCAGTGATTCGGATACCGCTTTCGTTGGGAACATGATCCATCGGCTCCAGAAGTTCTAGCAGCACCAGATACTCTCGAGCGGTGTCTTGGTAAGAAGCAGTTAAATCGACGAAATCGACGAAATCCGCTTTGCCTATAGACATTGTCCGAGTAGAAGATCTGGAGCTTTGTCTGCTCGACACACAAGTGGAAAACTCAACTGTGTGAGGTTTACTGAAAGTATAGTTATCGAAGAGCGGTGCCTTTAGTCGAGGTTGATATGCAATGAAGGTCGCCATGACTGAAAAACAAAGAAATATGAACAGAGCGGTCGACAGTAGTTCAGAGAGATCATGAAGGATATGAAGGAGAATGGATTTGACGAATAAAGATGAGAGGAGTCGAGGTCATACATATAGACGGGTCGGCACTGCCCAACGACCGCCCGGTTTTGACTTCCAAGAAGGCGCAGCTGCAAGTTTTCATAACTGCTGAATTAACGTTCTTATCCGCAAACAACTCTTCTACTGATGTTTCCCGGGGCCCCCTCGTGGCCTACACGCGGAAGCTCCTCCCAGTGGGTTTTGGGACGGTCTTGCCCCTACCTTTCCGAAACTGATGTGCGGCCAACCTCACAAGCACGCGCCCGCCCACCATGGGTAGCAGCTGCTGCGGAAGGAGAATCGATGTCCGCGTTCGTCCGAGCGAAATTGTGTCTTACGAAGCCGATTTTTTCCATTTCCCTCTGCGTCCTGTTGTCATCGAGCGCTAATCTTAGGAATCACCGTACAATGGTGTGTCTATAGGCAGGTGAACACGTGATCAGAGACACCCGCATCCTTTGCGGTTGAGAATGAAGAAGTGGGAAGAGGGAAAGCGGGAGAGAATTCAAAAACTTTGGGGCATGCGTTTGATATCTATATATAATAATAACGAGGATCTTAAGGTAGGAGACTTAAGTCGACTATTACTACCGCTATAGAGGCCTCTTCTAGCTAAAACCCAAAAAGTTGCGCCTAATGTTGTCTGAATACCTTTTAGGCGGCTCCTAATGGTTACGAGATATCCATACGGCGAAACCTCTCCGGATCTGTAGCTAAGTTTACCTTGAGGGCATTGTTAGTGCGATCGCGATAGAAGTGGAAGATGGTGAATTTGGTAAGTCCTTGATATGGGATCCTTGACGGCCGAGAGATTGAGCTCATTTAGTTTGGGAACGCCCCCCCCCCCCCCCCGGGAGACTTGAAAACATTTCCCAAAAGGTTCGCCCTTACGGCCCAATCACTCAGAATAATACACGAATGGATCGGCACATGCGTGGAATCCGAATCTAGCGAACATGTAGGCTGTTCGAAATCAAAAGAAAACTCCGCGCCTTTAAGACTCCTAAAGGTGAGGGACGGTGATACCATCCGGCTAGTCGAGACAGAAGGAAAAACTCTGACTTATGCGATTTTGAGCTATTGCTGGGGTGGTTCATAAGCGTTAGAGGAGGTCAAAACTAGATAGAAGGATCTCGCGACTCGGATGACGGAGTTTCCCCTCTGTAGCATACCACAGACGCTTTAGGACAGCATTATCGTCGCTCGCCGGCTGAAGATACCATACATCTGGATCGATACCATGTATATCGTCTAAGACTCGGACAACGAGTGGCGCACAGAGTCTCGACGAATGATGAGTTACTACGAAAACTCGTACATCACGATCATTCCTGTCTGCTGTACCGACGCCGATCAAGGCTTTCTTGGACCTCGACCACAGTGGGTCACCCAACGGATGAGGGGAACTTGGGCTGGCCAGCCTGAAAAGGTTCTGCATTTCTACTATCCGTAATGGAAGGATGCGAGCGACGAAGCAGCCAGATCGTATTGGGCAACCCGTGGTTGGACCTTCCGGGAACGCCTCTTGTCGACGCGGATCCTGTACTTCGGGCGCAAGGGCATCAGATTCGAGTGCCGCGGTGCTGTCTTCCAGGAAGTGAACCTCCGGAGCTCGGCCCAACAGGGCTTGCAGGCGTTCTTCGCCTCGCCAAACCACCAGTCCTCCGAATGGGATGGCGTGCAGAAAGATCCGACTTCAATGGTACACCATGGTGTCCGAATATATCGAGCGCCAACTCTCAAAAGAGAGCGATAGACTGATCGCTCTGTCGGGCGTGGCGCAGAAGTTTGGGATTTACTTTGGTGCAAATGACGAGTACTTGCTTGGATTCTGGAAGGACGATATATGTCATGGCTTATGCTGGAGAGCCTGGCGAGGTATGCTAGGCGGGCGGCGACAGAATGCATGGCCGCTGACAAAATCGCTGTCATTCCCCTTGTGGTCGTGGTGCTCGATGCAGAGGCCCCTGCTTTGGTCGGACGGAACAGGGTTGCTTCAGTGTGCCGACCTGGTTGAAACAGTCAAGAAGGCTTCTGGTGTCAAGGGTGAGCACACGAAGCTCCTGTTTGACGCTTGGGTGTTCCCAGCAACTCTGCTAGAATTCCAGTTTCCCAAGGGGGTGGAGATGCACATCCATCTTGATGCAGAAGAGGAGGAAAGTGACGATTTCACGGCCAACTGTGACCAAATGGCCGTCTTGATGACAGCCGATCTTGCCAATGTCGGCGATGAAAAGAAATGGAGCACATCACCTGCAGAGGTGCTGCATGAAGTCTTCGGCCTCGTGGTGGAGAATGCTGGATCTTTTCACAAGGGCTTTCCAGAGTACCGCCGGATGGGCGTCTTTAATGTTATGCGTGACATGCAAATGGAAGTTGACTCCATCGAGATAGATGAGGGTGCCGCAACACCCTTCTTCGAGCAGATGTACGCGTCCCGGTGCACGATTGCCCTAGTTTGAGGGGAGAGACTGCGCTCACTGAAGGAAAATGGGAATTCAGTGACTAGATGGTAGAAATAGATGGTGAGGCAACGAGAAGCCTACAGCTGCGCTGGGCCGAGGATTACAGTAGGTATGATCGTTTAGCGGGGAGGTACTTGGTAGCTAGAGTCGACTGCTAGAGAGCCGCTTTAGGTCCCCGATCGCAACTCAGGCCACTATTATTCGGTATGTGTTCCTGGGGTGCTTGCTCATGGAGTACTCCGTAAGGCTCAGTCCAAGCTCGGGTTAAAGCGGCCGTCGTTCACCTCTAGGATCGAACCGTACGTGGCGAATAGGTTGTTGGTTCTCGAGTAATCTAGGTACATATATACATATATTTCAGAACGAGACCCCGATTCCGTTCCGTTCGGCTCTGATGAACTTACCTAGATACCCCGGTGTGGTGACTCGACGGCCCGCGGGCGCATGGAATTAATTGTAGCCTTTCAAATGCCTAGATCCCTGGTCGTGGTCGTGATCATGGTCCTGATCGATCGTCTTTCACAGCGTCAGGTATTGTGCTATTTCTACTTCTCCTTCTCCTTCTTTGGCATTTATTCAGCGGTCGCACAGATGGTCAGATGGTATGTACATCGGTCAGAGAGATAGAGCACTACATGAACCGAGAACTGGTCTGGGTTGCATTTTCTCTTCTTTTCTTTTTCCTTTCGTCCCCGTAGATGATGCGATCCAAAACCCGATGAATCCTCTTCAAACACACAATCACGTTTTTCTTTTCTCTTCTCTCTTTTCTCTTCCTTTTCTTTTCTTTGAGTTTCGGTTCTTTCGGAGACTGTCTTGTCTAGCCAACTTCCCCACCAAGGCGCCTGGTTGCTGGCTGCTTGGGTCAGGTGAGGTTAAGCCAGATCAGGCCACGCCAGGCCATGCCAGGCCAGAGCACTCCCTACGCCACCACGCCGGACTGACGTAGCGTCTCAATCTCCCCGTCCTCCATGCGGAGCAGATCCCGTAGGACCGCGTCGGTGTGTTCGCCCAGCGTCGGGGGTGCGGTCCTGGCCCCCGCAGCGCTCTCCGAATACTTGACCGGATGGCTGACGACCTGGATCTTGCCGCAGGCTTGGTGGTCGAGCTCGGTGACCATGCCGCGGGCGCGGACGTGGTCGTGGTCGAGGGTGTCCTTGACGTCGTTGATGGCGGCGTAGGGCATGCCGCTGCCCTCGAGCACGGCCAGCCACTCCTTGGTGGTCTTGGTCCTGGTGATCTGCTCGATCATGTCCTCGAGCACGTCGCGGTTCTGGACCCGCACGTCGTTGGTGACGAAGCGCGCGTCGCTCTTCCACTCGGGCCGCCCCACCTTGTCGCAGATGATCCCGAAGAGGCGGTCGTTGCCGCCCCCCAGCATGATGTCCCCGTCGAGCGTCTTGAACCCCTTGTACGGGACAATGCTCGGGTGCGCCGTGCCCCAGCGCCCGCCGTCCCGCTCCCCGGATATCAGCACCGAGCTGGCAATGTTGGCCAGCGTCGCGACCTGACAGTCCGCCAGGGCCACGTCCAGATGCTGCCCCTGGTCCGTCCTCTGTCGAGCCAAGAGAGACGCCATGATCGCGTTGCAGGTGTACAGGCCCGTGGTGAGGTCGGTGACCGCAACCCCGACTTTCACGGGAGACCCATTCCTTTCGCCGGTGATGTGCATGAGCCCCATTTCCGCTTCGACCATGACGTCGTAGCCGGCCCGAGGACTGTAGGGGCCGTACTGGCCGTAGCCAGTGATGGAGGCATAGATTAGACTGTTTCGTCGGACAGAGGGTTAGCGGGCTCTGTTCGATAGGGTGAAGAGGGACGAGGGAGACAAATCCTTCTTAGTTGAAATGTCAGAAGAGACGCTCACCGAGGATTGATCTTCCGCATTGACTCGTAGTCTAGCTTGTACTTTTTCAACGCTCCTAACAGTGCCGCACGCAGTGGTTAGCTCAAGGCGCCCAAGCAGGAAGGGCAGTCTCAATCAATGTTTTTCAACATTTGTTCCCGGTTGTTTGCAAAAGTACAGCGGACACACCTGGAATGTAATTTTCCACCAACACATCCGACGTCTTGGCCAACTCGTGCAAGATTTTGATGCCTTCCGGGTGCTGGAAGGAGAGTCCGACCGATTTCTTGTTGCGATTGACCTGAGACCAGCAACGCCCTTTAGTGTCAGTACTCCGCGGCCGGAAGAAAATCACAATGGTAAGAGGCGTAATGATGATTGAGGCACTCACACCGATGAAATATGCACTCTCTCCAGGCTTGCCGCCTTTCGTAGCCGCTGTATCAGACAAATCCGAGTCAGTTGAGCATTTCTTGCGTTGGCTTTGAAAGCGTCGGATTGCTTTCGTGCCGGCTGAGCTTAATTACCATCTCCTTTATACTTTGCGTACGGCGGACCCCAGGCTCTCGTATCGTCGCCTCGGGTGGGATGCTCGATCTTGATGATTTCTGCACTGGAGGAGGTTGGAGAACTCTGTCAGTCAATGTACCATGCCGGAAGCAGGGCAGACATTTGGATTCTCGCGGGGAGGCGTTGGGAAGCGTGGTTTGAGGACCCAGGGTGACATAACGCGTACCTACCCTAAATCGCCCAGGATTTGCGTACAATAAGGCTGCAAAGTTCTCAAATGTCCAGCCAGTCAGTCTTTGATCCACGCTGACACAGTTCGTTGTATCCCGACAATACATAACCTCTAGACTCCTTGCCAGGGCGCCAACTGCTCAAGTGCGGGGAGGGACAAACAGGTACTCACGCCAGCCAATACTCGTGTCATGTCCAGCACGCGAACCCCCTCCAGCGGTGCTATCTTGCCAGTCTTTGTGCTCGTTGACGAATCCGTGACCGACGCGAAACGCCTCCGCGGCCTAAACGACATCTCGGGTTGTGCCCGAACCAGGTGGGTGCATCCATGGTTGCCGGCTAAGGCTCGTCGAAGAGCTCTGCTGGGGGCCATGTTGAGGTCGAGTTGTGGTACTGTAGGAGAGAGACGCAAAGAGGGCGGGCAATAGACGAAGAGTGAAGCAATTGAGAAATGGCAGTTGGGGAGGTTGATGGTTGATGGTTGCGGTTGACGGTTGACGGCGCCGTCGCCGAAAGACGCCGCCAAGCGCCGAGGCGATTCCCGCGAATTCGCCCATCGTCGCCGAGGTTGAGATGAGGCTTAGAAAACATCGCCCATAGCATCAATATATCGAGCCATCAGCAGAGGGTAGAGCATGTCCCGCACTGGGAGGAGCACATCATCAACGACGCCGACAATCATTACTTGACTCGAGGACTCTAATCACTTCATCTCGTTCGGCGGTCGTCATTCCGACTCACTCGCTCCTATCTCATTTCTCCTAACGTACAAGCTATAGTTACACACACAGATTGCGAGAGCTGCCACCAAGCCACTTCGCGACGCCCCCCCAATCGATAAAGACAGACATTTCAAGTTGCCAGGCGAAAGCCCGCAAGGTATCTTGGACAAAAGACCTCCCAGTATTTTTTCGAGTGATGGAAACGAGAGTACAAAACAAAGCACAAACAATAACAAAACCGAGAGCACTGCATAGGTGCAAAACGCAGAAGAGCAAACGCGCCGTCCCAAACAAAACGTCTTCCCAACAATCCCCATCGATTCCTTCGCCGTCCAGAGATCTCTAATTGATTCCATGTTATAGGTGTCGCAGCTCGCGCCGCATTGAAAGCCAGTCTTTTTGTTACCGTAAATCCAGGTCATCAGTAGGAAAAAGGAGATTTCGCACATTTCGAGCGAGAAGCCGGCGGTAGTCGATCAGCCTCCAGATGTTGAACGCTAGCATCCAAGACGAGGTGCTGACAGTGGGTGACCGAAGAGGTTGCCGAATTCCCAACCATGTGTGAAACAGAATATTCCAAGCAGTCCTGCTGTTTGTGAAGTCGTCGGGTCATGCCTTCTCTGGATTGGTCTCGGTAAGATCCAGGTCGTCGATGAAAGCCAACCGCTCATTGCGAGGTGAGACGCAGTCGTCACCTCCGTCAACCACAGAAGGGTGCATTAACGGCTCGCAGGTGCGTTCTTCTCCTTCGCTCGAAGGACGATCCGGGCGTCCATCGGGATCTTCCATCCAGAAGCTTTCCAGAGCTCCAGCGGCGCAGACAAGTCCGCCTGCCCACCACGCCAAACCGCTGCAACCAAGTTTCAGTCCAGCTGTGTGTACCAAGCCCGTCACAACGGGCCCAAAGGCACGAGCCAAGCACGCCATCGACGCAGCAGTGCCATTGACTCTTCCTAGTACTTTCTTGGAGTAAACGGCATTAGCAAGGAGAATTGCATTCGAGGGAAATGATATCGCTTGAAACGTGATTTTGGTCAGAAGAGCGGCATAGATGCCCGTTTTCTGCAAGTGTTCCGGAACAAGCACCAAATATGGCACCGCAAAGTACAGCAAAGGCCAGATAGTCAACGCTATCCGAGACGCATTGAGAGGACCAAAGCGTCGCGCCATGTAGGGGAAGATGAAAAATTGCGCAAAGATCGAATAGACGCCCTGAACCGCCATCATGAAACCGATAGCTCGGGTGTTCATGCCGAAGCCTCCCGAGAATCGGAACGGAAGAACGGGCTTCGACTGCATGCGTTCTTCGCTGAGAAAGGTGGGCATCAAGGCGTCAAATGAAACGCTGTGGCTGCAAAACATGTCAGCCAGAGTCAGAGGGCCAGGGAGAGGGAAGATGGCACATACTAAGCTAGGATCGCATAGGCAAAGATGATCACTTTCACCTGCCTACTGAAGGGTCTGGCCGGGCTGCGCATTTCTTTCTCGAGCGACATCTCCAAGTCCACCTCTTTCGTTGAGCGCAGCAACGGCGAGCTTTCCGTACTCCGGTAACCCGGGGGTGGATCGCAATGATCAAAGGGATCCGTCTGATTTCTGGGGGCAAACCAAGCTTTAATGCGCCGTGGTGAAAACATTTTCAAAAACTCGAGCCGTTGGAGGATCAGCATGAGCAACACAGGGCCGATGTCACGGTAACCCTTATCCCCGACATGTGTTTCTTCGAGGAACAGAATACCAACAGCAATACCGCAGAGGAGCACTGCAACGCAGACAAGGTTGGGTAACAAGAAAGGGAATTTGTCGAACAGACCGCCTCGGCGAAATCCAAGCGATTCACATGGCATGGCCAAAGCCCCGCCTATGGAGGGACCGATGATGGAGCCAATACTCCAGACCACTGGCATGATGGAATACGCGCGAGGCTGATGCTCCTTTTTCGTCACGAGCTCTGCTACAGTGGTCTGCAGCACTCCCACGTTGCCGTTCAGGACCCCGCCGATGGCTCTGGCAACTATGGCAAGCGGCAAATTCGGCGCAAACCCAAAGCATATCATGCTCAAGGCAGTCCCTGCAAGACCCATTATCAAGACGGGTTTGCGACCGACGTGGTCGCTAAGTTGGCCCCAAATGATTCCGGAACAAAACTCGGCAAAGGCGAAGGCCGTAATGAGCATTCCTGCATACACCGAGATCTGTGATTCATCTCGGGTGATGTTGAACGATTCAATCATACGATATGCATAGGGAAATATTGACATAAAGGCGATTGGTTCGCATAGGCGACATATTGCTGTCGGACGAGTTAGTGATTCGCAACAGCTTGCCAATTTGGGAGAGCCTGCGAGATGACGTACCCAGGACGCCCAATTGTCTGTACGGAAAACCACTGTCGACCTGTTTGGGCCCGCGTTGACTCGGGAACAGCTTGGTGAGAGGGTTCGGCATCGTCACCAAGGAATAAAAGGACTCGGTCGCGTGAGGGCGGGAAGGGAGGTGAACAAAGAAGAGGGTCATCTAGCAAACGGCGCGAGGAGGGCGGTCATAATAAGGGAAGGGAAATTTCCAGGAGACAAAGGATCGAGCAGACGATAGACAGGGCGGGCGGGGCACCCTCATCTTTCTTTTCTGGCGGAATGGTGCATCCGCCGCCGCGTGGAAGAGGCGGTGGACTGCCTGGAGCAGTTGGCACAGCACAGAACGCGGCAGCGAGCAGGAATTTGCGATGGAGACATTTTTGCGCAAAGCCAGTGGCCACCCGACAGCCACGGTTACACGGACGAGGGATTGCGGAAAGGAAAAGGTAATCAGAGCAAAAGTCTCTGACATCCGCGCCCGGTTGTCCACAGAAGGCGGTGTTGGGCAGCTCCAGTCAGAGCGCTAGAGCCTGAGCCGTACGTGCCGTCAGACCAGTTTGTAGTCACCCGAAATAAAATGCCCGCATTGACTGGGGTGGGAGATGATGCTTCTTCAAATCGGACGGTTCGAGCGAGTTGGGCAACTCGGGTTGAAAGTCAGGAAGGGCCGGGAAGTGGTGCGTGATACTCGGGGAAGCTGCGACCTTTGCCCAGGTGGGATGTTGTTAGATCCTGGCCAGGTGGACACTGGAGGGGGAACGGCACTGAATGGGGTCAAGGCCCGGGTGGTCGAAAAATGGAGAAAAAAAGAAAGGCCAGAAGCTGCTCTCCTTGGGCTCTTTTGGCTTTGCTCTGCCGTTTGGGCTCCAGAAAGTGGGTTTCAGGGCTGCCATGCGACGGTGGCGGTGTGGACCCAGGTTTGGCATCGTAACAGGGAGGCCAAAAGGCTCAGCCAAGCTCAGGTCGTTTTGGAGGGGAGAAAAAGGAAGGCGGAAAAGCAAACAGGCTTGGGTGATGTGGGCAAGGGGGGCGTTCAGAGAAGGCCGCCCCCCAGTGTCGATACGGAGTACTCGTTCAGCATGCAGCCAGTTGAGCGGCGGAGCCGGGCGTTGATCCAGGAAAATTTCGGCATCATGTACCAGGCCAGTAGAAATAAAAGCGCATCTGAGCCCAGGAACCGCGACAACGGTACCTTCGGGGCCTGGTGATTCGGAGGATCGATATGCATGGGCCTCACTCTGCCAGAGTGGAATTTACCCCTGACCAGAGCTTGAGTGGACCGAAGTGAGCCAGCTAGGAACCAAGTCCTGGTCTTCCGGAGGCCGGGGAGCCTGCTTACCGAAGAGTATATTACCTCTAGCGCTGGCACTTCGACCACTCGCCTAGCACTGGGCTGGACGCTAGACTGCCCCAGAAGCTTTTGCTTGTTCGCTCGCCCAGTGGCGAACAAGCCGGCTGGGAATCCTGCGCAGGCTCCAGTGCCCTGTACCGATTTATGTGACGAGGAGGCGCCACCGCTTGGGTACTGCTGCATCAGCAGCATGTCATCCTTCTCGTTTCAATGCACCTCGTGACCAACGTGCCGTCCAGGCCTGATCCAAGTCCCATCGTTATACTGGACTCTGAACCTTTGAGTCATCGGGTTTCCTTGTTTTCTCACCAATCGAACCTTTTGGCGACGTGGGATACAGAGGCGGTGAAAAAGGCGGTCATGCCCGACGGATTCGTGGATAAATCGATCCAGACTCGGCTGTAAGGGAAGGCCAGAGGTGTCAGGGTGTGCTGGGCCGGTGATTGGCGATCGAACAGTACTGCCGTGGGGTTTTAGAGTGAAGCGTACAGAGCAGGACATGTCATAGACTGGGGTCAGCTCTCAGGAGTTGGCAAGTAACCGTCGTACAGGAGCGGGTAGATGGGGGGGGGGGCGTCGTCTCGCTTTTCCAATCAAAGCTTTTCGAGTCGGTAGGGTAATGTGACTGCGCTCGACGTTGCCCCACCTGCTGTACTTGTACCCGAATTCCATGATGACGATGATGGTTTAATGGGTTCTGGTGGCCTCTCTGGGGGGGGCTCGGGCCAGCAGCCAACACGGGAAGATGTCTTGAGACTGGCGACGCACAGCAGCGGGGAGAGATGCAAAAATGACTCGACGTCTTTGACAAAAAGACCTGGAGAAACAAAGGCGGCCAAAGGATCCGGAAGATGAGCGGGCCAGTTTTCTCCTTCGTTCTCTAAACGATGGAGAGGGGGAGTGGACTGGGATAGGTTGGGAAAAAGGGAAAATGTCAGACATGTCCAAATGCACGGGGGCGGGTAAAAAGAAACAGACATGGGTCATAAGGTTCGCCGGTGAACGAGTTATTCTACGACGATTCGACTGTCGCTGACCAGACCAGGGCAGGGCAGGGCAGACGCACTGTCCAAGGCAGATTCTGGGCCAAAGCGCAGGTGAAAGATAGGTCAAGGGTGAAGGGAGAGTGAAAAGAAGGCAAGGGATGGGCAACGGAGAAACATGGACATTGGATGAGATGTGTTGCGTCGCGACAAGGGATCAGAAGTAGCAGGGAGCAGCACGGCAGCATGGGTACCCTTCTCCTTTCTGTCGTTCGCTTAGCAGACTTCGAATCGAACAAGCAACCAGCCGGTACCGTGTCATTGGAAGGGCACCACTCACCCTAGAGAACAGAGTTGGGGCCTACCATTGCAGCTGAACGGGGGGGAGCAAACGTAGCGAGAAGTGCCAGCGGCCGCGGTACTAGGGAACGGAGAAGCCAGCTAGCTACTGGTCCTGGCGAGCTGGGCCGCTGGGAAGCTGGGAAGCTGGCAAGCTGGCAAGCTGGCAAGCAAGGGGTCCGGAAGAGGGAGGAGGAGGGGGAAGGGGGGTGAGGGGCGACGAACGTTGATGGGTGGGTGATGGCGGGTGATGGAACTGAACCTTTCACGCAATTGACTTTGGGAAGTGAAATTCGCGAGTTTCAGCGGAAGCTGAACCCCAATCCCCCGGGGAAGATTCACGCAGCGCTGCTCTGTTTGACTTGGCGTAGCCCCTGATTCATTTTCCAGAACGACGCCACCGGAGCCTCCACCGATGCTGCCCCCAAGCTGACTCGCCAGCAGTCCAGGACTCAGGAGGAGCCAGGTGGAAGAAAGTTGCGGAGGATTGATGAGGCAAGAGCTGGGAAACAGACCACCTCGATCATTCTCCAATGGAATTTCTCCTGAGTTTCCGGAGCTGTGGTTCAGATGTCAACGATGGTTCAAAGTTTACAGAGTACGGAGTACTTACCAGCCATCTACTGTAGGTATTCGCAGGTTCCTCCTGTAACTTGGTAGGTGGGTGAAAGCTAGGCAGGCCGGTAAAGTACCTGCTGAACCTTAGTTAGTCCGAGTCACACCTCCTCGTACTCGTAGGTCTGCTTAAACGCGGCAGCCCAGGCAACGATTGGGGGGTGGAAGAATGCAAGGTTTCAGGCGGCGAGGCGGCGACTTAGGCATACCACCCAGGGTACCGGGGCACCTTCAAGTGGGCTCCGGATCCATGTCGCTTACCTAGGTAGCTACCCTATTCCATCATCCATGGGGCATCAATGACATACGAGCACCTCGTACCATCGATGACGCGGAAAATCTTGGATCCGTTCTGTCATGCCTCTAGCTACTTGCCGCTGCTGCCACCCATTCCTCTATTTTTGGGACCATGCTGAAGGGAATTGTCCTTTGCGTAACGGTACCCAGCCTTTTCATAGGTTCGAATGGCTCTGACACGAGCAACCCCCGCGCCCTCGGCGTGCTGCAGCTTTGTCTGCTCGAAGTCCCAAAGGGAGCACTGATCGGGTCAACATGTCATCCAAGAGAGGCCAGAAGCGTCTCATCAAACCACCTGCAAGTGGCCCTTTCTGTACAATGTTGCGCACATGATGTGTGTGTGCGTGTGCCCGTCGTCCTGCCACTCGGCCATGACACCTCCTGTCACTCGCCCAAAAGAGCCAGTTCCGTTGGAAGAACAACAAAGTCTGCTGGTTGTGGCATCATCGCCGTGCCCCGGAAAAATAAGACCTAAAACCTGGGAGCAGAAGGGCTTTGTCATGACACAGGAATATTGCTTGCAGCTAAACTAGCTCTGCCTCACTACGTGGCGAGGTAGTACAATTGCCCACATGAAAGATGCCGGAGAAAAATCCTCCTCAGATTATGCACCCTGCAGACTACGGCGACTGTGGGCAGGGGCCCTAGAGCATGCACAATGTCGTATCTGATTTTCGGATTGCACAAAGGACCGCACAGAGACTTCCGTGCCTCGCCTTGCGTCGGAGAGCCTCGTTCAGAAAAGAACCCCATCCTCAATATGCAAGGCGCCACCTGACGTCTCTTTCTCCCTTGCAGAGTTGGGCAATAATGGTATCTTCAACCATCGCAACAACCGTCACTTACCGGTTGCACGACGCATCCTCCCTCTGGTGCCAGCACATTCCCTGCCTGTCACCAACCCCTCAACCGGTGAGGGGATTACTTGTTCTGGTCGTCCACAGTCAAAGGAACAGGGTCGGAGCGGGTAAACGGCTCGCAATCGCCGTGGTTGGCCTCGGTCAGGGAGACGCATTTGCTTTGTGTAACCTGTCACCTCGCCTCCGACAATCAATCAGAAATGTTCAAACCTACCGAGAATGAATCATGCGCAACTCGCCCAGGTGGGCAAAGCGACCCGAAGGCCAGGCAAGTAGCGGTCAGATTAAGTTGCATCGTCTCCGATGGACACGACGTTCTGCGTCGGTCAACCCCCTCCCCAGAGTGCTCTTTCATCCCAAATCTAGACCATCGGATCCTGCATGGGCTAGATCCACCAAGGTACTTTGGTCAGAAATGGAGCCTTGCAAGTGTTTCGTGCATTCCTGTAACTCTGCATGCGGTGGATGGTATGTGTCACGCTCCCATTCGGTCTGTTAAACTCTTGCAGTTCTTTTGTCTTACTGAAACTTCAAGAACCGCCGGAACAGCCGACTTCTGGGATACTGATCGCCTGGTCCGCTCTGACCCGCCTGTGCCCAACATTCTTGCTTCAACGTGATGCAGTTCGACAACGTTAGCAGTTTCGACGCAACCCACTCCGTCTGCGCACTACCGGAAAAGCTGCGATTCATGACATTGTGGGGGAAATAGTGGACCACTCGGCGGTATGCCTGTCCAGCGAAGCAGACAAGCATGACCCTTCATAAACAGGGCGTCGGTGGCGATCTCTCTGGGATTAAACCGGTCACCTGCTTCGTTTCATGGGCGTCTTCCTTGTTTTCGTTGCTATAGCGGAGTTGACTCCCTGGTCCTCGGGGCATGAGAAGTAGCCGCAGATTGGACACATGAAAATTCGTTTTGGTGTCCGAGACATCACTGCGCCTTGCGACGGTGGAAAGTCCGGCGTGGAGATGCAACCCGGGAATCGGTAGGAAGCTGAGACGGACATTCTTGTTGCAGACCAAGGCGTTGGCAGCTTGGAACATGACTCCGGTGCAAAAGAGCGAGATGTGTCGATCAGTGGCACCCCTACCAACGCAGGACCGCCAAGTCCTACTCGATGTGAGCAACTGGGGAAATTCTTCCTTCTCTGTCACGGACGCCATGAATCCCACTGAAAGACCAACAGCTTATCAAATGCCATTTATGGGCTCAAGGTTGGAAATGATAGCCATCGAGGTTGTCAAATCGTCTGGTGCTGTGCGACGCTCAGGCGGAGGGCTTGGCTTTTGTCTGTGCTGAACAGGAATTACACTTGAATGACTTGGATTGGCAATTGACGCCTGTTGAGGACACGATGTCTGTCGTCATACAACTTGAGTGCGTGGCCATATTGTGTATGGCCAGACTCTCAATGCTTTGAGCAAGATGTTTTGTCATACGGCACGTTGTTGCAACTGCCACGGTATGCATCTGCCACTCTCGGATTGCATGGTGATTTTGCAGGTTAGATCCCGGCACTGACCTTTCAGCAGGCATTGATAGGATCGAAAAGGCTCCTTGAAGTCCGTGTCCAGATGACCAGCGTTCGCGGATGGCTTAATGGACGCTTGTCTGCACGGTTTCTGCACTTCTTTTTTCTCCCCAAGTAACGCATCTTCACCAAATCCGATGTGAGTCAATCCAGAGTCGTGCACAGCTCACATATTGTGGGATCTGCTTCAAGAGCGAGACGAACAACACCGGCGACGCCTGAATCTCCGTGCCACGAGTCCGTCATATGCTGGTTCGCCCAACAGAGTGTCCCTCATGGAGAAAGAAATGTACCTGATATCACTGTTTCTGTCCTGGTCTCCTGCGAGTTCCCTGTTCAGCAAAAAGCACGAACAAGATCTCTGACTCATTGCGTTGTTCATGTGTGATGAAGTGGGCAAGAGAACCCTTTTTGATCTCACCCACATTGCATAGGCACTCCCACAGACGTCTCTCCTCGTCGGTGCTGCCGCGCTCGTAGGGAAAAAAGAGGGTCTTGGGTGATGTAGGAGCATTTCATATCCGTCTCCGCGCTGGCATCATTCGAGAAGGCAACGATAGTTCTGGTCCTCACAGCTATAGCGCCATGACTGTGCTTGTTATGTATTCCAATCCAGATCAGCGATTCGCGAATGTAACCGCGGCAGTTTATCTGCCAAGCCGTGGGCAACGCAGCGACGTGATTTGCTGAAAGGCCATCTCGAGATAAGCCAGCCCAGCGCAGGCAAAGGTCATTTGCCCGCTCTAGGTCGCCATGCTTTTTCTCCAACCAGCCACTGAGATCCTCAGTGATATGCGAGACTCGACGCTGCCCTCAGGCAAAAAAAGGGCTCCGCCATGGCCATCCACACGCCGCGCGAGGCTGACCTGTCCTGCTTGAGTCGACTTTGCCTGCTGTCTCCGTAGCACTGGATAGTGCACTCTCTCAAACTACTGGCAGAAGATGTCAGTGTCCTTCTCTGGTTCATGACATGCCCTCATCCGCCACCTCTCCTCAGAGCGCCGGCCAAAAGCGAGCGTATCCCGCTGACGAACCCCTCCTCCAACCAGCACAGGATGTTGCGGTGGCGGCCTCAACCAACTCCCCTCCTCCCCTCTCAGCTGCTTCGGCCACCTCGGCCTTTAGAAATGTCTCGGCCTGCAACCGCTGTCGCATCAGGAAGAATCGTTGCGATCAACGTCTCCCTGCCTGCTCCACTTGCGAAAAGGCCAATGTCCGCTGCGTAGGCTACGACCCTATCACCAAGCGGGAGATTCCTCGAAGCTATGTCTACTATCTCGAGACGCGGCTGGCATATTTCGAGCAGCAGCTTAAGGCGCATGCGATTCCTTACAATGCCGCCGAGGTGTACAATGCAGAGTCCAAGGAGCTGGGCGACCCCGTCCAATCGCCGGGCAGCGCAAAGAGTTCTTGGATAGGACCGCAATCCCCGAGTAATGGCTCGCCGCGAGCCATCAAAAACGAGGATTGGGACAAGAAGCAAGAAGATGCCGATAAGCTGAACAAGCTGGTGTCGAACATTGGCATGGTCTCGGTGCAAGGAGCTTCTGATGCCAGATACCTGGGGTCTACATCTGGGATATCGTTCGCTCGCGTCGTGCTGGCTGCTGTCAAGAGTTCGGTCTCTTGCAACAACTCAGAGCGAGCTGGTGTCCGACCTAGTCGTCCGTTGCCTAATATGGCCACTTCGGGCGGAAGCTCCATGAGAGATTCGTACTTTGGCCTACAGACCAAACCCACCATCAAAGAAGCTCCGTTCCCAGACCGACCATTGGGTGAGAAGCTGGTCAATTTGTACTTTGAGCATGCCAATCCCCAGATCCCGATCCTCCATCGAGGCGAGTTCATGGATTTGTTTGACCGCACATACTCGATCGATCCTTCGAAGCGCACCAGCCGCGAACTATACTTACTCAACATTGTGTTTGCGATTGGCGCGGGCATAATCTGGGGATCGTCCGATCCCCAGCCAAATTCTCAACAAGGGGACTATGCCCACAAACGGGCCAGGCTTGCCATGCAACAAGCCCAGCCCGAGGAATATCATGCTTCCGCGATTGTCAATCTTGGGTCATATCTGGCTGCCAGTTCATCCCTGGAAGCCGCTGAACGTCCCAATGGTGATTTGGAGGAGCTTCAAGCTGTTCTGCTACTGTGCAGTTTTGCCTTGCTTAGGCCTGTGGCCCCTGGACTCTGGTATATTGTGGGCGTTGCGATGAGGCTGGCCGTTGATCTCGGTCTGCACTATGAAGATGGAACTGGCATCGACAACAATATCGAAGGCCACCAGGGTCCGCCGACCACGATGGATATGAAGCCACCAGTGCCAGTTGACGCGAAAGAAAAGGGACGACGAGAATGGATCCGCGACTTGCGCAGGCGACTTTGGTGGTGTACCTACACCTTTGACCGCCTAGTCAGCACTTGCGTGGGGAGACCTTTTGGAATCACAGACCAGGTCGTAACCACTGAATTCCCCTCCCTACTTGATGACAAGTACATCACCAGAGCTGGATTTCTGCAGCCGGCCTCACCAGACGAACCTACCTATAAATGGGTCTCCCACCACTATTTCCGCCTGCGGCTCTTACAATCTGAGATCCTGCAAGTCCTCCAACATCAGCAAGCTCAGCAAGCTCGCCTGAACGGCACCAATCGCCGCAACCAGTTCATGCACACCAAGCTGCCGTCTCCTTTTCTGATCAAATTCGACTCATTCCGTTCCTGGCGACGAGACATTGATCAGCGACTATATGATTGGAAAGAATCAGCACCGGAGCCGTCGGAGACCGGTGTGAGTTTCTCGGTGCAATTCTTGGAGCTCAATTACTGGCAAGCCGTCATTATGCTCTACCGGCAGAGCCTCAGTGTTCCGGCACCTCTGGCAAACGAGCTCAGCCCGACCGAGGACGTATCAAGCCCGTCAAGCATCAGACTGGAGGAAAAAGAGGATGAAGATCTGGTGTTTTTGAAATGCGCCGAAGCTGGTCAAAAGACGTTGAAACTCTACAGGCAACTTCACCGACTGCGCCTCGTCAATTACACGTATCTCGCGACGCACCATCTATTCATGGCCGGCATCTCCTTCTTGTATGCTGTTTGGCATTCTCCGGCAGTTAGAGCGCGCTTGGTAAGAGTCTTCCCACCTCCCCGTTTACATCTTATGCTAAAAACTCATCTCTTAGACACTGGATGATTTCGACTTCACAGTCCTCGCTGCAACGTCTGTCCTAGGCGATCTCATGGAGAAATGCCCACCAGCAGAAGCCTGCCGCGACGCTTTTGAGCGAATGAGCAAAGCCACTGTTCAAATGTGCATGTCTACACCTGGATTTGGCTTCTCGATGGAACCGCGGGGAGAATATCAATCACGACAACAACTCGCCCGACAATCCAGCATGCAGAGCCAGTCCGCACAATCTCAGACCCAACCCATGCCCATGCAAATCGACTCTTACCCTTCTTCAACGACCTCAAATGCACCTCGCATTGCTCCTAAACCAATGACTAAACGACCACCGCCTAAATTTGATATGGATCTCCGCGAGCTGTTCCCCGATGACCTCGAACCGAGTACCCGACCCTCTTTCTCCTTCCCTCAGCCACTCCAAGGCCTCCAGCAACAGAGATCACCACAAGCGTCCATGGCAATGGGGCTGCCGCCCTTGCAACAGCAACCACAACATTCCCCTCGTCAGCAACAAATGTCCCCTGCCTCTAGTATCAACTCGCAAATCAACAACGGTCTCGGAATGGCCACATCCAACAACCCTTTGCTCTTCAACCAAACTCCTGCCTCACAGCAACCCCAGACGCAGCAGCAGCAGCAACAACAACCATTCTACATGCAAAACACGTACAATCCCGACTTCATGTCCAGCTTACCAGGCATGGACTTCCTGAGCACCGCTATCACCGGGGGTGGCGACGGCGAATTCAATCTGGACGTGGGTGGTGGGCTGGATCTGGGCTTTGGCATGACGGGATTGGATTTCCAACATGACTGGAGCGATGGTCAGGGTCAATATGACTTGTTCGAGGGCTTTTTCTTCGGGAATGGCTACAGTGGGAACGGGTACGGTGGTGGGAATGGGAATAATGGTGGTTCAGGTGGTGCTGCGGCCAGTTAGTCCTTTGGTGTCTGGGCGAGACGTGCTGCAAGGTGATTAGGTTGATTTTAATGCCATTCAATCCAATGCAAGCTCAATCGACGTTGATTACCCAGAACCAGTTTTGGAGACTCGCAAACAATCATTTTTATTCCTTTGCATTCCTAGTCTCCCGCGCCGCCCTTCTTCCTCCTCGTCCTATATCATTCCTTGTCACCCTCCTCCTCCGCGTGGCACTCGCCGCCCTTGTTCATCTCCATATAGAGACTTCAAGCACTGGAGATCGAATCGTCGATTGGCAACGGACTACAGGCCGGCCTCTGGGGGTGTACACGCCGACATTCCAATCCCGGGCTTCATCGCGGGCAATCTCTGTCCCTGCTGTTTCCCCCTACCGACGAAGTAGATCGTACAGGAGGGATGGAGAGTGGTGTTGCGTCATTGTTCGGTGGAACAACCGCCTTCTCGAAGGTCCCTTGCGACTGTGATCCTGGTCGCAACTGTTTGTTGTGGTATGTTGCCCCATTAGGTCCGGAGCTGGCGATCTCGGGCTGCTGGGTGAGGAGGAGGAGCATATAGGCAGGCACTGTCTCTGGCTCATTGGGTGCTGGGGGTGCTGTGCGAAGGACCATCTCACAGTGGTCGAGCATGCTAGGTCCCGGTCATGCAGCGCAGGTCGCAGTTGCGGCGAACAAGGCTGGTCGCATGAAGTGACGGGTCGGCATCAACCCGAACTGCACCCACTCTAGACTAGCTTCATATGAGTTTGATGAGGGTCACGGGGTAATCTGTCGTTGGCGGACAGCGCGGTCTGTGCTGAGCACCCAACCCGGCTCATCCAAATCCTTCGAAGACGTCTTCTTGGTGGCTGTCCTTCGTTTGCTGGCGCCGGAGCTTCTCAATCATCCGTGCAGTCTCGGCTTCATATTGCTTCTCGTCTTCCGTCATCTTTGCCTTCCTGTCGTGTTGTCTTCTCGCTTCCTTCTTGGATCGCCTGACCTCCTTGTTTGCCTTGCGCTCGAGCTTCTCGGACCATGCCACTGTGCCCTTCTTCCGCTTCTTGGAGTCGGTCTCCTTGCCACCTCCCCGGTCATCCTCTGGACCCTCTTCGAGCATCTGTTTCCGATGCTTCTCCCGCTGCTTGTCCTTGTACCCATAGCTGTCCCAATCAAGATCAGGCCCCTGGTAGGGCTGTAGCTTGGTATTCTTGAGCTCGGCGATCTTGGGCATTTTCAACAGACCCCAGGCAGCTGCGTGATCGTTCCAATCAATTCCACCCAAGCTGAAGATAGATTTTGCTTCGTGCTTCGAATAGCTTCTGACCCAGCTGACGAATGCCCTCTGCCCTTTGTCGTGCAGCGCTCGATCCGTCAGGACAATTTTTCGGAACTTCTCCTCGGCCACGAGGCAGTCGTCCGCCATGTCGGAAGTACCAGGTTCGGTCAAGGGCTCAATGGGGGTATGGCGGACTTTTAGAAATTCCACATAGTCTTGCTCGTGAGGGAGTAGAAGGACGACACTGAGACCTTTGCGACCCGCGCGACCCGCTCGCCCGCATCGATGCAGAAAGACCTTAGGATCTGATGGCGGGTCAATCTGTACCACCAAATCCACGGAAGGGATATCCAAACCCCTGGCGGCTACATCGGTAGTCAGAAGTACAGAGGGAGAGCCCGAGTCTGTGAAGCGGATGAAGTTCTTCTCCCGCACATTTGCTGGATGCTTACCATGCAAAGGCACAAGCACTGCCTCTGATGGCATGATTGATGGTAGCAGGGTCTGGAAGTAGTCCACCGCGGCACAAGTGGACAAGTACACGATTGTCCGGAGCGGCATTGGGTCGAGGTGTCTCAGTAGAGCCGCTAAGAATGGAAATCTCTGAGTAGCTCTGGTCACCACATAGGTCATCTTGAGACTCGCAGGGGTCCGCTTGTCTTCCACGCCATTTGCGCCCTTCACTTTGACCTCAATCTTCACAGGATTCCGTAGTCCCACACGAATCAATTGATCTAGTGCCTCGCTCACACTTGCGCTGAAGAGACCTGTCCTCCGCTCCTTGGGCAGAAGATTGAGAATCTTGGTCAGCTCGTCCTTGAATCCATGGTCGAGCAGTCGGTCGGCCTCGTCAAGCACAAGCATTTCGAACGAGGACTTCGGATAATGGACATCTCTTGAGGTCATGATGTCGACAAGGCGACCTGGTGTCGCAACTAACACATTCGGAGAAGTCTTGAGGAATTTACTCAGGTCTTGTGCTGGGCTGGTATACCCGCCCACGAGCAGCTGCGGGACAACCTTCAGTGTTGACGGGGCAAAGGACTCTGCCCTATTGTTTGCATCAGAGTCAACTGGCTCATCCAACGGTTCGAGGGCCGCAGCGGAGGGAGGGTGGAATCTCAGTAAAGAAACCAAGACGCTGTATATCTGTGTGGCCAATTCTCTGGTGGGAGAAACGATGATGGCACCCACATGGTGTCTCTTGATCGGCTCTTCCAGTCTTAACAACTTTTCCACCACCGGTATAAGATATGCCAACGTCTTTCCGCTACCCGTGACCGCTTCAACTACGACGTCTTTGTAGGCCATGAAGAGGGGAATGGTCGAGGCTTGGACTGGGGTCATGCGAGTGAAATTCATGGCGGCCACTGCATCGAGGATCCATGGCGATAACGGAGGGTTGAGAGCATCCCACGTCCTAGAGGATTTCCCTCTGGAGGGAGCTATGCCCCTGTCTGGCGCCATGTAGTGTCAGTGGAATTGTAGATTGCGAGGAGAGAGCACGCAGAAGGTCAACCAACACAAGGCGCAGGAGAAAAAGACGTCGATCGGGAATTCTTCGGTCCATTATTTTTTTCTAACCCTCATCCTGGGTATCGATAAGAGAAATCCCGCCGTTCTAAAGTAGATATATACTCTAGCTTTCAAGTTTACGCCAACGCCAAAATCTCCTTTTCAATCGCCTCCCCAAAACTCTTCGTGTTCCCCTTCCCTCCCATGTCCGCTGTAATGACGGCCTCGTCTGCTCGAGAGAGCACGTTCTCGACCGCTTTCAGCATTGCCGCTGCAGCCTCCTTGAAGCCGAAGTGTTCCAGCATCATCTGACCGGCCCAGATCATTCCTACGGGATTGGCGATGCCCTTTCCTGCGATATCTGGCGCACTCCCATGTACGGGCTCGAACAGGCTTGGGAATTCACCCGTTGGATTGATGTTTCCTGACGGGGCTATGCCTATTGTCCCCGTGCAGGCTGGGCCCAGGTCTGAGAGAATGTCTCCAAAAAGATTGCTCCCGACTATCACGTCAAAGATCTGAGGCCTTTGGACAAAGTGTGCCGTCAAGATGTCGATATGGTATTTGTCGACATTCACTTCGGGGTATGACTTGGCCATATTCTCGACCCTGGTATCCCAATAAGGCATTGTGATGCTTATGCCGTTACTCTTGGTTGCACTCGTCAGGTGTTTCTTCGGCCTACTCTGAGCCAATTCGAAAGCATATTTCAGCACTCTGTCGACTCCAGTTCGGGTCATCACTGTCTCTTGGATGACTGTTTCTCGGTCGGTGCCCTCGAAGATCTTTCCCCCAATACTACTGTACTCTCCCTCAGTGTTCTCTCGAACGATCCAGAAGTCGATATCTCCTGGTTTGCGCCCTGCAAGTGGACAGCGCACTCCTGGCATTAAGCGCGCAGGCCGCAAGTTGATATACTGGTCAAACTCGCGCCGAAACTTCAGGAGGCTACCCCATAAACTGACGTGGTCGGGGACTTGGTCTGGCATGCCTACTGCTCCGAAGTAGATGGCGTCGAACTTGGACAAGGTGGAATTCCAGTCCTTTGGAAGCATGTCACCGTGTTTCTTGTAATAGTCGCAGCTTGCGAAGTCGAATTCCTCAAATTCAAGTTCCAGGTTAAAAGCTTTCGCCGCTGCTTGCAGACATCGTACGCCGTACGGCATGACTTCTGTGCCGATTCCGTCCCCAGGAATGACCGCGATTTTCAGTTTCTTTTGTTGAATCATGGTGACAATCAATTGCTCCAACACAGACGTCTGACAGAATATGCAGCTGCTTGTAAAGTGAAGGGGACGTCAATGCGAAAGGATATATACCTATATACCTAATAACATCACTGTTGGGGTAAAAATTTCCCCGACTATCTTTTGGCCGATCCTGGTCAACCACTGCGAAATCGGAGTTTCTACCAAGGGAAGTATCGTTGTTTCTGCACCAATTGACTGACAACAGTTGTTTCGGGTTTCATAGGACATGTATAATTCGGGTCTTCCCGCTTGCTCAGGCAATCTGGGTAGTCTGCCTGCCTCGCCGCGAGAACTGTTCACCGGCCACACAAGGCTTCGGTCTTATGCAGACCCATCATAGGGGCAACATTTCAGTGACCCTACAAGCTTATATCTAATGATTTTCTACCTCTATGAATGTGGCGAAAGCTAGATGAGAGCTCAAAGGAAAACATTGCTACCAAACTACCTTTTCGTTGTTAAAGGCCCAAGACGGGAATGTCTCTTATATAAGCAAGGCTGGTCCCCCTCATTGATGCACCTCAGCTCCGGTCGCGGGAGAGATAGCAAGATACTCTGCTTTACAGGTTCATTTGCTCGTCTTCACTTCGAATTGTGACGTCGTACTCGAGCTCGAGCCGACAACGGAAGCAAGGAGCAGTTCTCATCTTCCTCGTTCGCTGCACGTCCAACCAATCTTGGACCACATCCCTACTATTACGTTGTCCTAGACACAGAAAAGCCGTCTTGGAAAAGGTCCGCTTGGACTTGATGCTGACTTTGAACTAACGTCGAAGAGAATGAGCCGTGTCCTTGAAGGCGCATAGATGGCGAAGACTGTTGTAGGGCCTCGTGGTGCAAATGCCACAGTATCTGACCTATCTCCTTATCCTTCTTGCCTGCCTGAATGTGGCTAGCATCCTATGTCATGAATATGGTGTTTTTAATTAGGGGAATCCGCGCGTCAACCAGTGAATGGCTGCTGCATGCTGTCAAGAATGGGATGATCTCTGGGATTACTGAGTGGAATGTGTTGTGATCTTCCGGAATTCTTGTGCCATGACCCTCCCAAGCCAGCCTTCCGAGGCACGTCCTTAACCAAACAAGTTGTCCTGAGATCATATGCAGCTCCCGCAATGATTTCAGAGAAGAGTTCGGAGTGTCCAGGCTCAGATGGAATCCAGACTGCTGCAACCGTCGATACCAACGTGTATTCTGTGTTCACTGGTCCATCTCGACGCGCCGTCACCGTGTTGCTTGGGTTTGCGACTCTCACGTCTCCCCTGACGGCGACGATATATCTACCTCTGCTCCCGCTCCTCTCGACACACTTCGACGTCTCCCCCCAGAAGATCAACTTGACTATAACAATATTCATCATCTTCCAAGCGCTGTCTCCTCTAATCGTGTCCACTTTTGCAGACACTTGCGGGCGTCGGCCTTTATTTTTGGCGTCGTTCACCATCTACACCCTAGCATCACTAGGGCTTGCGCTCAACCCCTCCAGCTATGCGGCATTGCTGGTCCTTCGCGCTCTGCAGAGCCTGGGATCCAGTGCCGTGCTGAGCATCTGCTACGGTGTCGTCTCAGACATATGCATGCCTAGTGAAAGGGGGGAAATGCTGGGACCGGTGTTGGCAGCAGCTAATCTGGGGACCGCAATTGGGCCCATTGTGGGTGGCTGGATTGCACGGAGCTCAGGGAGTGTGTGGTGGGCATTCTGGGCCTTGGTGATTTTTGGTGCCCTGATGGTGCTTACACTTGGACTGTTTCTCCCCGAGACCGCGAGAACCGTGGTTGGTAATGGATCGGTTGAGGATCAGGTATGGAATCGGCCCTTGATTGACCTCACGAAGCCAGTGGGTTTGCGGCCTGGCCAGAGCAACGAACAACCCACAAGGCCACCAACGAGAAGCGTGAAATTCCGCAGCCCGCTCATGTCGATCAGGATCATGGCGTATCCTGATACAGCACTCGTTTTGTGGCTCGTGGGGACCCTCTACGCCTTGTGGTACACGGTACAGGCATCCATCCCATACACATATGGGCGACACCCTTACAACTTCAACGAGCTGCAGATTGGCCTAGCATATCTCCCTGGGTCGGCAGGGGTCATCTTCTGTATGTATATTACCGGCAAGGCGATGGACCACAACCACCGACTTGTTGCGAGACAAGCGGGCTTAGTGGTGGACAAGGCCAAGGCAGAGGACCTTGTCGGGTTCCCGATCGAGCGGGCGAGAAGTAGAGGGTGTATCTGGCTCTTGCTCGCGAGTCTAGGCATCAGCACTGGGTACGGCTGGGCCATCCAAGAGCACGTCCATGTGGCCGTGCCCTTGGCTTTCCAATTTGCCATGGGGTTTTTGGCCACGTGGATCGTCAACTGCTTCAACACGCTTCTTGTTGATGGATTCCCGAAGATGCCCAGCACTGCTGCTGCCGCCGGAAACACAATCAGGTGTGCAATGAGCGCTGCCGCAGTGGCGGCCATGCAGCCGCTTTTCGAAGGTGTGGGGAGAGGCTGGTTCTTTACTCTAGCCGGCGTGCTGAGCGGTCTCGGCGGAATAGTAGCCGTCTGGGCTTTGAATGAAAGAGGGATGTACTGGCGAAACAAGAGAGATGAGACACAAGAAAAGACTGATAAAGGTCACATCACACCATCGAAGAGCACTGGGATATTATTGGTGAAAGTTCGTATTTCGGATTCGCATTAGAAACTGCTTGCAGATCAACTATCCATGGAGAAGAGATTGGAATTGCGCAGTCGGAATTTAGAAATTCTCAGCTCTGTACTGGATTTCGTGGGCGATCTAATTGGATCAATAGACTCTGTCTAGCAGTGTCCTGTCTGCTACCTTTACGGCCTCAATCCTTCTCTGTTCTCAGGTAGAGACGCCTTTCTTTTCCCCCATCCGTATCTCCTTTCCGATCCCTTCACTCGCCCTTTGCTGCGTACTGGCTGCGTAAGACGAGCTTCACAACATTCTCGATATTCGTCGGAGTCTCAACGACTATGACACGCCCTCCACCCTGGTTGCTGTTTCCACCGCCCCCGACGCCGGGAGTGCGTTGAATATGGTCCACCTGGCTCTTGATATCCTGAAGAGCTACCGACATACCCTCAAGCGTACGAATGAGCTTGCTCAGGAGGTCCGGGACGTCTTGGGGTGTGAACGCCGGAGAAACTGCTGGTCTTTCGGCCTCATTCTCGTTCTCGTCCGAAAGATTCTCGCCTTCAGCTACTGGAGTACTCGCCGGGCTCTGGTGTGAGCAAGTCGAAGAATCGGGTGTCGCCACTGGGGTGTCCTCTCGAGATGTCTCGGCCTTGATTCTGTGGTCGTCGGCTTCCGGGGAGGGACCAGGCGTGGATTCCATGGCCGGGCTGCCGGAGGATGAACAGCCTCCAGGGCAAGTCTCCCAGTCCACCGGCACTCGCATCTCGTTCATCTCGCCGCAGTCCCCCGGTTGCTTCTCGGCGTCCTGCGTGATGACGACGCATTCCTCGACGTAGCTCGTGAAAATTTCCAAGATCTTCCCGCACTCGCAGTATCTTCCGGGGATGACGGTGTTACACATGTTGAGTCTTGTCCTTCTTGGAGGAAAAGCAAGTTGGGTATGGCGCTGAGCTAATTTTCTGGACTTGCCGATTGTAACGGTGGTTTTGTATGCTTGCTGAGGTACGCTGGAGAGAGAATTCCCAATTCTGTGTCTTGTAAAAAGATGAGCTTTGAAAAATCGACGAGACCGAGAAAAAGGGGACTATATTGGAACAAAGGCAGTTGTAGTTGTATGTTTGCACTGCCTTGGCTCGCATGTCCCTTGTTCACCTTGTTAAATAGGCGCCACTGCCACATTCACAGAAGGCGTTTCAGAGGACTGCCTCATACTATCACTTCCCTTTGTTGACGGTCTCAAGACGCTGTCATCGACCACGACCACTTTTGGAGTCAAGGTCTTTGTTCTTGCCAACCTCCCCCCGCTTCCGATCTGAAACATTCAGCCTTGCCGACGCAACGACATAGACTGAGAGGTTGAATCCATCTTCCAGTTGGGACGCACCACACTTGGCTAGGTGCCTCTGTCGGCTTCATCCTAGGTGGTGGTTGGCCAGGATCATATCAAACCATGATGCCTTAGATGTATGACTGGTTTTGTGTCTCGGGGATTGACGTATGAGTGTCCCGCCGTGTGGAAATCCTTGCGACTTGCCAAGTCAGACAAAGGCTAGACAAGCGCAGTTTCAAAAAGCTTGTTCTTGGGTCAAGGCTAAATAAAAACAACAGAAAGGCCATAACATTGAGATGTGGAAATGGATTTTGGAGAAGGCCATTGTCGGCATCAACTATCGCACTACCGCAGCCGTCAGATATGGGGTCTCCGCACATTCTCATCCTTCTCCACTCCATTTCACTGTAGCCATTCGCAGAGCCTGGCCCGGAGAATGCGATACGGAGAGCGCGATCGGAGAAGCCGAGGGATGAAGGTTGGAGCAGGAGGTTTCGAGGACCTGCCTATGTCCCGATGGCAGTCATGCACCATGGTCGGCTCGGGTCGTTGAACGAGGTCAGCATCTCACGCCGGCTCACGCAATCAACCCATATATTTCGACGCCTTGATCTGCTTCCCCCAGCTTGGAGTTTCTGTACACTCCGACCACGCGTCAATAGGAACAGCTAGATTGCAATCGTTACCAGGCCCTTAAGAGTAAGAATAGTCGGAGGATCGACCAAAATCAAGATGCCAGCTGCGACCGATAACAAGGTGGAAACGCCATGTCACAGGCAATACTTCTACGTTGGGGGAGTCTACGAGGAGGACAAAAGCCCGACTTATGGCGGGCATATCATGAAAAACCAGACCTATGTCGAATGCTTGACGCCACTAGGCGGAGCCACGAGAGAATACCCTCTAGTCTTCGTCCATGGAGGTGGCCAAAGTGGTTTGGTATGGACATCTCTCTCGCGGCGAGCGTGGGTGAGAGGCTAACATCAGGCTAGAACTGGCTGCATACACCCGACGGTCGAAAGGGCTGGGCTTCCTACTTTCTTGACCAGGGCTACACGGTCTACCTGGTAGACACGGCATCAAGAGGCAGATCGGCGCCGTCTCTTGTACAGAAGCACGTCCATTACCCCACGAATTTTGTAGAAGACTATTTCACCGCTCCGAAAGCAGCGGCAAAGTGGCCGCAGGCGCGCTTGCACACCCAATGGCCCGGCGTGAGTCGAACGCTCGTTGAAAGCGATGCCTCGTGTCCTTTTCTGCTGACCTCCGAGCGTTAGACAGGCCGGCGAGGTGATCCAGTCTTTGACCAGTTTTACGCCTCCACGTTGCCCAGCATGAGTGACTTGGTTACCTACCAGCAGGCTCAAAAGGCAGGAATAGCTGCTCTACTCGAACGGATCGGCCGCCAGAGCATCCTAATCATACATTCGCAGGGTGCTCTTGGTGGATGGCTCGCCGCGGATTCTTGTCCCGCCCTTGTCAAAGCCATCATTGCTGTCGAGCCGAATGGACCACCCTTTTTAGGGTCTCATCCACGCCCTGACTCCCCGGCCCGGAGGTGGGGTCTGGCCGATGTCCCCTTGGTGTTTTCGCCGCCGATAACAGATCCTTCGGAGCTGCGCCTTGTCACCATTCCGGCGACCCAAGATGGTCGATCCCCGATCGTGTTGCAGGATCAGAGTGAAGGGCGGGTGGTGCACAAGCTCCAGAATCTCCAGCACATACCGGTCCTGGTGGAAGTTGGCGAGGCCAGCTACCATGCCGAATACGACCATGCTACCGTGGCGTTTCTGCGACAGGCCGGGGTCTCGTGTGATTTTATCCGGCTTGAGGAACTGGGGATCAGGGGCAACGGGCACATGCAAATGCTGGAATTGAACAACCTGGACATCGCACGAGTACTGCAAAAGTGGATAGAAGGCAAGTTCCCCAACGGCAAGGCTTCACTCTAGGCAAGGACATCTCGGATAGACACAGTTATAGGAATGAATTCGGTGGGGTCCAGCTATAGCATAGCCACCATTCAGCACTAGCTTTGTCACCCTATGTGCATGAAGTGGCCAGCGCTCAGGTCTCGGGACTTTAGAAAGACTCAATCTACGTTTTCAGCAGTTGCATATATTCCTATGTTTGGTACATTCCAAAACATCAGGTGGAACGGGGATCGTGTCGACAGGGCAACCCTACAAACGTCGTGCACGGATCAATCGACTTGGTCATTCAGCTAGAATGGTACCTCCCAGGCATATTCTCAGACACTAGAAATGTGTATTGTTTTGCTATCAGAAGATCGTTGTCCAAGGGAGCAGCATAATGACTGCGAGAGTTGATAAAAATCGAACATGCATCCCCGAACTTTCCCACTTGCCTGGAAGTACTGGAGTCACCTCCACTTCGAAAGCACGCGCTATTGTGGCTGGATTGAGGGATTTACCTCCGGAAAGCTATATTCAATATGTCGATCCTAACGTGGCGGCCAGTGAGTATCCTGTTCTTCGAGGACTCGAGCGTATCTTGACTTTGAAGACTTCCCACCAGGGTCGAGGGTCAAGGGTATCTTTGCCCATGGATCCGCCTATTGGACGAGGACGGCAGCAATTCAAACCGTGCAAGCCGATGGTAGCCCCCTAGACTTCTTTCTCAAAGTAAAGTCTACCAGCCGCCCGGATACCTCCCTCTAACGGTGTGAGTCCAGATTACCAAAACCACGGTCGGGAAGATCAGTCTCCAAGGGGAATATGCATCGATGTTTGCAATCTCGCGGGCCGTTCCGGACCTTGTCCCGGTGCCAATTGCAGCTGGAACGTACGCAACCGACGGCAATGTCCACTTCTTCCTCTCCAGATTCGTCGGCATGACTAGCGACGTGCCGGATACGAGAGTATTGCCTGTGAGGATTGCCGAGATGCATCTCAAGGGAGCTTCTCCGACTGGCAAGTATGGATTCGCGGTGCCCACCAGCATGGGCGCTTGTGTCCAGCAGAATACCTGGACAAGCTCCTGGGAGAAGTGCTTTACCGTGTTGATGAACGCCATGTTCGAGTTTGAACAAGATATGCATGGCCACGGTGAGGAGATGCGGCAATTGCACCACGTGGTCCTAGGGAAGGTGATTCCCCGGCTCTTACGGCCTCTGGAAACAGGAGGGAGAGATATCAAACCCAGGATGGTGCATGGAGACTTGTGGGACGGCAACACCTCTGTTGATGCGACGACTGGAAAGCCAGTCATCTTCGACGCTAGTGGAATGTACGCCCATAATGAATGTAGGACACCGCACGCGATATGGGGCCCCAACTTGCTGACGGTTTCAGACGAACTAGGAGCATGGAACTTGTCCCGCCATCGAATATATCGCTCCTATATCGAGGAATATCGAAACCACTTCCCGGCTTCACCTCCCGCGGAGGATTTCGAGGATCGCTTGATCCTTTACCGGCTTCGATTTAACTGGACTTCCTCTGCCTGCTATTTGGATGGCATGCATTTCAGACAGCTGTAAGATGATGTCGATTAGTCGTATATATTCGTTTGCTGACGGCGATGGAAGTGCAATCGAAGATATGCGTTACCTGACGACGAAGTACAAGGACGGTTATCAAGGATCTCAGCATAGGAAGCCAGAGTCTGGATAGAGTCTGCATCACATGTGCTGGGGAGAGGGATTGCGATAGGTGATCTTGGATTATGAGATTCAGGAAGAACTCACGATTGCCCATCACACGGTGTCACAAGGACGGTGCAGGAGATGTGTCCAAGTTCATAGCCTCATGGTGATCTTCGGTCCGCCTCAGCAGTAATTCTTAATGGACTGTCCACCTCAAGCCCAGGTACAGGCTTCTGATCCCTGTTCGGCTGACACTCCCTCGGAAGGGATCCAAAAAAAGCAAAAACAATCAACAATCAGGATTCCCACCTGGTCACCCACGGTAGTACTAACTGATCGGCATTTGGCTTAAGTACGGCTGAGCGAACGGGAAGCCCTGTTTTCCAAATCCTGTGGTCGATTGCGGGAGACAGTATGACTTTATAAAATATAAAGAGACCATATACGGAGTACCTTGTATGATGAGATTGGTGGAAGTCAGCGCTCGTCGTCCACCTATCTCAATACGGGATACTCCATCATCTCAAGTGGTGGATAGGCCTGTGAATCCAAGAGTCGCCGTATTTTGCAGACAGAGAAATTACCAAGTGTCATTGAGATAGCTAAGCCTTTCAGCGAATGCTCTGATGTGATGATATGTACCGAGTACCGCACTACGTACTAAAGCCCAAAGGAGTATTTAGTGATGGCATGATAACACAAGCAGCACAAGTAGCTGAAGGCAAACGGGATGACGATTGCGCCGAGTTCCTTGATAAGCGAGCCCTGGGCAGCCCGGGCCGAGCAATTGCTAGGCTGGCAGTGGCTGGAGGCGCCTGGAGGCGCCTGGGAATTGGGAACCACGAGGAGAGTGTGGCTTATGCACTGCTTCACAAGCCCAATCAGCGGGACACAGTGGCTTGCTTTGTTCGTGGCATCCTGGCATCCTGGCATGTGCCCCATCATGTCCCCCCTTCCACATCCAGTTTTCTTTATCCCAAATCCAGGGCACAAGATCCCATCCATGCGCACCGCCCTTCCGCCTCATCGTCGGATTGCAGGTTAACGGCCAGGTTGGAGAGATATTGTGCAACGCAGGCCCTCCCACCTCTTCCTCACTATGCGGCCAATTTGATTGCTTTGCTCGACGCTGTCCTCCACAATCTTCCCTCTCTCTCCAGTCGCTGCCGGTGCGCAGGCTGGAAGAAATTTCCAATCTCACTCCTGCTGCCCGCCGGCGTCCTCCCTACCACCCTCGAACCTCGTCGGCCAGCCTGGAATCCTCCAGATGTCCTACCCATATCCTATCCCTCCCACTCCGAGAGTTATCTCGCCCTCCCCTACCCCTTCCGAGTCCTCCGAGCGCCAGGACTCCTATTTCGCTCCCGTCACACGATCGGCCGCCAAAGCCCAGCGCCAACGGTCCCCTCAACCAGATCCCATAAACGAAGAGAAGGATGGCTCTGGCTCCGACTCGAGCTTGGAGAAACGGGCCAGAGCGCGCTCCAGGAGTCCCGTCTTGACCACCACCACCCGCCACATGAACGGCTCGGCAAATGCCAGCAAGAGGAGACGCATGAGCGGCCTGACTTCGATAAAGCCAGTCGCTAAATCAGAGCCTCTAACAAATGGCACGATCCCGTACCCACAGTCAAATGGCCATCTTTCACCCTACGACCGAGTCAAGAAATCCTGGCGAGAATTCTCTCGCTCCCCTTCACCGCTCGGTTTGATCCCGCTCCACCGCCATTACCGAACTTTGATCCACAAGCATGAAATCCCCCGGAAGGTCCTGCACGTCTCGATTGGGTTCTTCACCTTACGATTATACATGACAGGTGTGCAGACCTGGGCTATAACACCATGGCTGCTGGGTGCCCTTGCCATTATCGCTCCGACCGACGTCCTCCGACACCACTCTGAACGATTTAATAGATTCTACATCTCAGTGCTGGGCGCTCTGATGCGTGAGACCGAGGTGGACGGATACAACGGCGTTATTTGGTATTTGGTTGGCGCATACGTCGCGTTGCGATTCTTTCCGAAAGATATCGGCGTCATGTCGATCCTTCTGTTGTCTTGGTGCGATACTGCCGCCAGCACCTTTGGTCGGCTGTATGGACGTTATACTATCCGTCTGCGGAAAGGCAAGTCTCTGGCAGGCTCCCTTGCCGCTTTCCTCATCGGTGTCCTCGTCGCCCTCTTCTTCTGGGGCTACCTGGCTCCAAGAACCGGCCCGTTCGCCGACGACCCTATCGACCCATACATGTTCCAAAACCGCCTGACCCTCCCTGCAAAAGTGAAGGAATTTCTAGGCTGGGAGCCGGATCAGGGAGTCATTGTCGGTAACGCTGCGCTCGCAGTCATGAGTATTTGCACCGGGATTATCGCCAGTGTCAGCGAGTTTATAGATCTATGGGGATGGGATGACAATCTGACGATTCCACTCCTCAGCAGTGCTGGCCTTTGGTTGTTTTTGAGCGCTTTTGGATAATCCAGTTTTTACGCCGCGGCGGGACAGTGGCGCATGGATAGGAGAATTTTCTCTTCTCAAGGCGGTTCTTGTCGGCCTATTACGAAGAAAATAATTGAATATAATGACGGCCTCACGCAGAGTTCTGTGCTCTTTGATTGCTAGACGAATCCAGTCGCCTGTCCACGTTGTTCAATACGACGTTTTGGGCGACATGGCGGCGTTTTGGATGCTGCCTTCATGTCCTCAGTCCACGAGCTCCAGGTGTTTTCGGACCATGACTCTCATCCGCTCTAAGTAGTGGCATCAGAGACAGACCGCAGATCATGTCGGAGATTTGTGATGAGGAACCTGTCTTAAGACTGAAGCCAAGATACAGATCGAGGCCACAGCCTGCTAAAGATTGGACTTGTACCAGAGAAGGCTACACAATCTTCATCAAAATGTCCGCAGGCTGTGTCCTCAAGGTACACCAGCTATTCTCTGACAGACAAGCGTGTTCACCGGCCTCGAGAGACATCATCAGACTCCAGTTGATTACGGACAGGGCGAATCCTCACAAAGAGCAGCGCAATTGAAGGAGACATTACTTGCCCGAGGACTGCCGGTATTCATGTCCAATGCTTTTTGGGGAAGCCTCTGACACTTTCGAGACGCCCGTGTGATTCAATAAAAGACCCTCGGCGACATCGTGAATGCCTGGTGAGTGGTTTTCCACAAGCCTCACTCGAAGAATTCTTGCAGAAAAGGCCCCCAATGTCTTGAGCTTCGGGTAGTTTGCTGCGGCGCTGCAGTCTCTCCAAAGCATTGTGCATCGATTCCCAGGGTGCCATATTTGAACCCTGACCCCCCCGACGAGACGAGAGAGTGGACATGAATAAGTTCACATGTTCCGCAAGGTGGCGGGAAATGGCAATGCAATCAATCAAAGAGAAGAGTTCATCGGTCAATACCTGACCTTGAGAATTCCTGGGCCAAAGACATACTGCCCAGTCCCATGCTGGCGAGTCCCGCAATGCATGGCTCCCTGTCAAACCAGGCTGGCATCGGTGCACATGTCTTCTACCAGTCGTGCCACCGTGACCTACCAGATACACGAAGCCAGCTTAGCCAAAGTCGGATGCAATGAATCTAACAGCTCAGGACGACCGATCACTTCGCTGCAGAAGTCGAAATATCCGGGTCTATTAAATCAGGTTGACGGCGAGATAGCGAGAGAAATCTACTCTATCACAGATGGTGTCTGTTCCAAACGATTAGAGGTTCGATATCTCACTCGCGAAGAGATCATCCGTGTATTGGTATAGATCTTCGATAGAGACAGGACTCCCGACTGACACTCAGAGAACTCGCAATGCATCCTTATTCGACACATCAGATGATTCTTCTCCCACATATCTGGTAGTTGAGACTGATGCTTTGTCCTCCGTCTCCATGGTCCCTCCGACCTGGGATGCTTGGCATATGTCTCCACCCACGAGGCTGAACCCCTTGTCCCGTTATGCTTCGAGGCTTCAATCGAACCAGCAAGGGGCCATGGACAGGAGGTATCGTCCAATGATTTTGGCGCTGTTGACATCTTGGTCCTTTTGCGGCGGTCGATCGATCACTACAAGCCATGGCGACCTCGGATAACCTCTTTCTGACCGACTTTGGCCGGCGATCTTTGGAGAATTCGCCCTCTGGCATTCGTGCTATTTCCCCGCAACATCAGCGACCCCGAAGTCTGCGGAGACAAAGGCGACACCACGTACTCCTCTTCGGACTTCGCTATCTAGGGTTGTAAATTATGCCGTACGACTGTATATACGTAAATCACCACGAGAAGGAGCAAAAGAATCCCACCTTTCTTTACGGTGCTGATTGACGATAGTCTTTCACGGTTATGGCCAAAATGGCTTCCGGCGCCTCGATCGCAATGAAAGCGATCGGCAGACACACGACAGTTCGATCAATCTCCCGAACCCTTGTAAGGCCAACAGCATCTTCGCTTCTACACTCGACCACAAGCCAGGCAACTCGCGCAATCTCAACGTCCCGCACAACCCCAGCAGCGGTGGCGGCCCAACAACACATGACCACGCCGAAAGACCCGCCCAACTTCTCTCCGGAATTCACGTACGGCGCGTACCAAGAGACGGGCACCCGGCCGGTCAAGCGCATCCGGTACCCCAAGTTCCAGTCGCCGGAGAGCGAGCGGGCGTTCCGCAAGCTGCACCACGCCGCGGCGCTGCGCTGGCTGGGGGCCCAGGGGTACAACAACGAGGGCGCGGGGGGCCACGTCACGGTGCGCGACCCGATCCTGCCGGACCACTTCTGGATCAACCCGCACGGCAAGTCGTTCGCGCACATGACGCCCGCGGACCTCGTCCTGATGAACCCCGAGGGCGAGGTCGTCGAGGGCGGCAACATGCACAGCGTCAACCCCGCCGGGTGGGTGATCCACAGCGCCGTCCACGAGGCCCGGCCCGACGTCGTCGCCGCCGTGCACTGCCACAGCGTGCCCAGCAAGGCTTTTTCCGCCCTGGGCTGTTATTTGGAGCCTATCAACCAGGATGCGTGCCGGTGAGTGTTGCCAATCCCGGCCGGCGTTCAAAGAATGAGGAAAGAGAGTGGGTAGCAGAGCCGGACCGGAGTGGGAACGGGCTCTCATGGACCCGGTTCTCCCCTCCCGGCCTCAAGGGAGATCGGAATATCAGCCAAGCATACGGCTAACATCAGGGTGTGTCACGTCAGATTCTACAAAGACCACGGCATCTACTCTGGCTTCGGCGGGATCGCCTTTGTAAGCATCTCCCCGTTGGACCCCCTCGCGCAGTGGAAAGAAAGACTCGTAAATTCCCCTCTTGACGGGGCCATTCATTTTCCCTCACCATTTCAAACCCTTTTCCTTCCGTTTGTCTACAAATTCTCCACCCATCCTTTTTGCCTCGAGCTAACCGTCCACCCTTCAACGCGAGCAGAAAGCGGACGAGGGCCACCACATCGCCGCGGCGCTGGGCAACACCAAGGGCGTGATCCTCCAGAACCACGGCCACCTGACGGTGGCCAAGACGGTCGACGGCGCCGCGTTCCTCTTCGGCGCCATGGACCGCTGCATCCAGGCCCAGCTGCTCGCCGATGCCGCGTGCGCGGGCCGCGGCACCCAGACGATCAAGGTCGCGCACGACGAGGCCGAGTACTCGCGCAACGTGTACAACGACGAGATGGTGTATATCATGTTCCAGTCCGCGTGAGTTTTCCCCCCTCCCACACAAGAACGATCCCCTGCCTTCGCGTTATGAGCAGGACGTGCGCTGGTCCTCAGGAGTCTCCTAACCCAGGGAGCAATCTTGCTAATTTTGGGTTGTCTTGGACCCGTTTGTAGGTTCGAAGACGTGGTCAAGGCCTCGAACGGGGAACTGCCGATGCATGTGCAGGGAGAACTCCCCCGGGACTGATGATGGCTGAAGGCGATACCTGTCTCTTTCACTTGGGGTTGACCTGCGCCTTATGTGAACTAGATCTCAGAGTTACATGCGCTCTTGCATGTCAACGCCGTAGTGTTTCAGCCCTCTAATCACCTTGAGAAATCTTCAAGGCCGGCTGGGCCAAACTGTGTTCGTCACTCTAGTGCAGCAAAATGCCGGCACAGACTTGAGCTTCTACCGTTCTAGTGGTTCCAGATTGTACTACTAGAGTCCCATCTTAGTGCGCGGATACTCTGGTGACTGGTCTGAGTGATCTCTCAAAGCCACTTCGTGCTTCCAATGCATTCGCCGAGTGATATCGGAGTTACTTTGCTAGACTTGCAAGGGGTCCACGATTCCTGATCGACTGCCGGGCAGAGCCAGCGATGTTCTCCAGCGCACTGTGATACCTAATTCAAGTTGAATGGGCCCAAGGGTGATATTGAGTAGACTGCATTTGCTTCTCCTTTCATAATTCCAGGCACATATGCTTCACCTATCATGCGGAATAAGTTCTCCGCCTTCGGTCTAAGAACGAAGGGTGTCCTAAAGCCATAGAAGACGCAAATCCTATCACCGCGTAATGAGGTGTCGGGGACAACGGCAATATTTGACAAGGTGGAGGCCAGCACTCGGTATTCCATCGCCGCCGTAATAAGAGGGATGACAATGCCGGTTTCCTGGACTCGTGGATCAGGCCTTGTTGGACCTTGTGCTCGCGTTTGCCGGCCCTAGGCTAAAGCGCAAGCTCGATAGCCGGTTGCTGGCCGTCACCAAGCAAATGGAGTGTTTCTAAACTCATCGCAACTCAATTCGAATTGGCCGCGACTGCCGAAGCCACATTTCTCGCGAGTACGCTCCAATTCCCGTCAAAGCGCGCCGCACTGTCACTTATTGGCACTGATATCGCACCCATGTTAGACGGATCGAAAATTGCCTCTTCCCGCCCACTCAGGGGTAGAAAAGAAGCGGTCGGGTAAAGAGGTAAATCCACTGTATTAGCAGAGGCACCAAGGCAGAGGCGGCCGGGCCCCTTCATACCTCGCGCAACGGTGATTTCTCCAAAACAGGGAATGGCGATCTTGATCTGGCACTCTTCTCCACGATCGGACCCGGACTGAGGACATGAGCCGAACTGTTCGTCCATATTGTTCCCTTTCGCACCTAACAATACGTCCAGAACTACCACCGCTTGCTTAGCCACGACGCTCTTGCGGTTATCCCTGGATTCTCGTCGGAGGATATCGGCAACGTCGGCGATGGATTTCCAATCTCGTTCGTCCTGCCGATCGGAAGCATGTTCCCTGTCCGATTCTTCATTGCTTCCCGTCTTCTGGTCTAGTAGATGCAAGATGAGCAACACGGCCATTGTGAAGGCCTGGAAATCTAGCATGGTGCATAAATATGGGTCGAGCCGCAAGCCGATGCGGAGGTATTTGTAAGCGACAAGAGCCTGGCGCGATGCTCTCGTAGCGGCTGCATATGAATACTGGCACACCCCTTTGTCTCGCTTGCCGATACACTTCAGCATTAGCGGCAGGTGGAGGAGTGCCTGAATGAAATGCATGAGGAAATATGCTTCAATGCGCTCAAAAGCCTCCTGGATGTAGGGGTCCGAGGATCTCGAATCAGCCTCCCACCGAAAATAGTTCATGTTGCCCATGACCTCTTTCAGCTCTTGATCTATTTTCAGAGTTCGAAGCAGGGAATCAGAGTCGTCTAGCGGTTGCTGGTTCCGATCAATGATCTGGCCCATGATGGAGCTCATTGTGGCATAGAAGAATTTCACTTGCTGCGAAGTGTTCGGTGTCGCGTCTAAGCCTCTCTTTGGTAAGTCGAGGTATGAATGTCGCACACCGTGAGGCAGCCCCAGGACCATGCTGAGGTATCGATCCTGGAAACACATTGCTTCCCATACCTCTATTTGTCGATGGCGGGTTTGATCTGGCACGATCGGACTTTGATCGATAGGGGAGGCGCGGTCAAGACCGATGTCGATGGCGTATTCAAGTGCTCGTCGGCAGAGGTGCCAGGCTTTCCGCAGTTTGCCTTGGTTGCAGAAATACCTCGATAAGAGTACCAAACATTCTATACCGGGTAAGGTTGTGGCGATATCGTCCTCGAAAACCACAGCTCTGTTGATGGCGGGCAGGATGCGGCTTTCCAAAGTAGCTATGGCAGTAGGGTCTCGAAAAGTACCATCATGAAAGATGCCATCACTCAGTCGTTCAGCACTTATCAGTGTCCAAAGGAGAGCCTTGGCGCTCTCGGCAGGATTGGCAAGACCTAATTTGTGGTTGAGCACCGACCTCCAGGTCTCAGTAGTCGTCTCTTCGCGGTCGAATAGCTCTGGAAATCTGTGAGGGGCCAAGTTCCACCAATCTTTGCTCAGATCGATCAAGGTGTTGAGGTCAGGCTCATGAGGCAAGAGTGTCAAGAGCTCATATCGCGCGGGATGGAATCCTAATGGTTCCGTACCAGATATGGAGTTGATGAGAGAAGGTTTCGTTGCATCGCATATGCGTGTAATAACATCATTGTCGAATAGACTGAGGATAGGGTTCGCCTCGAGATGACTATTGGTGGACGAGCGTGCCCGTCCGTCCGGCGCTGAGTCTGTCATACCTCGTCAATCAATGTTGGTCGGCTTTAGGTACACGGTATGCCCAAATTACCGGTATACGCAGTTCCGCTGTTGCGTCGTTTGCGATTTCTCCCTGTGTCCGGCGACTCGGTAGTAGACTCACTGCTCAGATAGTTTTCGACAAAATCCTCCAAACGGGCAACTCGTTCCCGCAGACTGTATTTAGCTCCGTCGTTGTTGCCATCTGCTTTAGTCAATGTGGCACCGATGCCTGTCGCATCCTTAGGGCCTTTGTCTTGGGCCACGCAAGGTGCACCACGAGCATAGCATTCGTCGCATTTCGTCCGCCTTCCTTCTCCGTAGGTGCATTTAGTTTTCCGACGTCGACCTGGTCACATCTTCAAATCAGCCAACTCGGTCTAATCGGTGTTTGGGCGATGTAGCCGAACTCCGGAACATGCTAACATTGAGTCACCAATCTCGGGTGGACAGCCTTACACTCAGAACAGCTTCGGGTGCCCTTCCGCATGCTCAAATGAGCCTGTGCTTGCCGCAAGCCGGAACTGCTATTGGCTCCGTTCATCCTGGACGCAGATAAGTCGAAAGGCGCATCGCTTGACTGCAACTCGACAGTGTTGCACTTGCCTGCTGTAGCAGAGCGAGCGGAAACCGTGCACACAGAGGACTGACGGCCTCAGAACAAAAGTTCAAAACACCCAGAGTTTCTAGAGGACCAAAACGGACTTAGCAAGCGTGTCTCATGTTCCACTTGAATCTGAACACAGAAACTATCGTAAATGGTAAGTGTCCCTGGCCTCCGGATTTTCGTCCGACAGGGATGGATGCATTTATTCAGCCTCATCAGCCAAAGAGTATCACTAATCAAATCCTGGATCACGCTGGCGGCCAGACTCCGTGGCTGTGCGGAGCATCCAGCCGCTCCTTCATGCTGTGGGTAAGGGCGAAGCGGAAGCCCTTCTCCAGCACCTACCATTGCACCGACCCTATCTGAGGTTGTGTAAGCAAGCCATGGTCCCGAAGGAGATATATCTAGGGGTGGACTGAAGAAAAGACGATTAGTGGCCCGATTCCGCCAAGACTTTAAGCGCTCCGGAAGACTTTCCTATTGAAGCGTCAACTGCGTGTTGCCCTATCAGGGGCCAGGCTGTCACCACAGCTACAACTCTCCCTAGAATACGAGGCATTATGGCAGACTGACTGCTAGAGTCTCTCCATGGCCCACAGCCTTATCAACATATCCAGGCACTGAGCACTATTGGATATTTCCTCGCAAGTAACGCAAGGGCCTGGGTAGGCACGTCGAGCCTTCTCACAAAGGTACTATAACCTCGCAGATCAGCAGCGGTAGCCACTAGCATCTTCGACCACCACGTAATCGATGCTCATTCAAGCTCCAACAGCCTCATTGCCGTATCAACAACGGTCTGCTTTAGCGGCCTGTATATCTTGTCACCAAACAGTTGCTTGGCCTCGGAATCATCCACCTTGAGCGGATGATCTGCATCCTGCTCCTTGTTCGCCACAATAGCTGCAGCTCGTACCGAAGACAGTCGATCCACCAGTTGTGGGAACTCGTCAGCCAGGATTTTCAACACCATCTGTGCAAGCAATGGCTCGGGACTTGCTAGCAACAAACGTCTCTTCTCGGTCCCGCCTTTGATGATTGATTGAACATGCAACGCGGCAAGGTCGCGGACGTCGATATACCCGATGTACAGTGGCCGCGAAGGGCCGTCATCGGCGCCAGAGGAAGGCTTCAGGAATGTAGTGTAGAAGAGGTCGGCGCTCATGTTGAACTGACTCTTGCCAGATGCATTCCGGTGGAGGTGTTGCAGTGGTGGCCCGATGATCAAAGGCCTTTGCTTGATTAATGGATGACCGCACCCCGAGTAAATCGACTTTCCATGCTTACACTGAAAGAACCGACACACCGAATGATGGTTTCTCACTTTCAACAAATCGCCAAAGAGCCTTTTCCGCCAACGTCTTGGAAATCATGTAACTGGCGCTGGGGTGCTGCAACTGCCGAGCAACCTCGACACTAACCTATATCGATCCGACATCGCATCAGCTTTGCCTCCAGCCTTGGACCTCCCAATTGCGACGTACCGGATTCCAATCTGTGCTTTTCAGCACTCGTCCGTCTAATGGCTTTGTGACATCATACACAGTCACTAAACTACCGGTGTAGGTAAAATGCTTGAGAGATTTGCAATACTTCCGGGCTGCCCGTAGCAGCTCGAGGTTGCTGTTGCGAGTCAGCAAGCGACATGAGATTGCCCCAGAAAGCAGAGCTTCGTCACCCTTGAGCACCAGGCCCCAAGAAATCTCTATCAAAGTCTGTCCCACCACCATCAGGCACCGGTGCTGCTGTGTGTATGATGTAATCAAACTGCGTCTCTTCACATATCTTGTCATATGCACCCGGGGCTGACATGTCTGGCACCACAACGAGGCGGACCCTCGATCTGAACTCGGGATGAGCACCGAAGACGTCGTCAGCCTTGGCCTCGGAGCGGACTGTGCCAACCACATCGAATTTATCCTGTTGGAAGTCAGGACACGACATCGCGAGCGAGACAACGGCCTTCGGTTGATACTCACCTCCACTAGGTTCTGGAGGACATGTGTAGCCAGAAAACCATTGGCGCCTGTCAACAGAACAGTAGGCATGGTGAAGGTTGAGTTGATGGGGACTTGAGTCTAGGTTGGAGATGTTGACTATGCTTTATAGGCAATGCCTTCCAATGCAGCAGCTGTTCCATGGAATCTGGACTTACGGTTCCATCCCTTCCACGGCCAAAAATGTTTGTAAGTGCCGAAAAACCGTGCTATTGCGGGTCTCACTAATCCGCCTGGACAGGACGAAATCTCGGAAGGCGAATGTCTATATTGATAACTGGCAATTTACTAATTCAAGCGGAATTACCATACCCGAATAATGGTCCGGAGGCTCTTACCACCGCAAAAGGAACGGAAATTCGAGATAGCCTACCTAATCCCGTTCCACATTACACGTGTAAAACGGCGAGACCTGTTCACGCCGTCAATATCAACCAGGTAAGCAGACGATGGCACAATGTCAACAGGTCCACAGCATAATCTCCGAAAGCTCGAGAAACTTGGTTCTCCCTACCATGGAGCCTCCAAGGCGGGTTTTGTGGTTACAAAGCAATGATCCAAATAGCGGCCTACCATTATAGAGTCAGCCAGGGGTATTAAAGGCAAGTCCCGTTGGTTACTGTCCTCCTTGTTGCTGCTGCCTCTGCCTCGACCTTGACCTCGACCTGTCCAAACATATCCTGTGGTGATTGAATTGAGAACCACTCCTCGGGTTGACAAGCACCATGCGTCCCTTCGACTACCTTTTCTCCCTCATTGTCTCGTTGCTAGCGTCCCAGACAGCCCTCGGCTCGGCTCTGACCGACTTCGACGATTGGGCTCACCAGCGCGTCGCCCTCGAAAACGTCTCCATCCACCTCCGCTACGCCGGTTCTGGCCCGCCGATCGTCCTCCTGCACGGCAGCCCGCAATTCAGCCTGACATGGCGCGTCATCGGCCCCGTGCTCGCAGACAGCAACTACACCGTCATAGCCCTTGACAACCGCGGCACGGGAGATTCCTCGCTCCCTCCCGACGGGAATTACACGGCCATGGCCTCCGCGGCGGACACCAAGGCGGTGCTCGATTTCTTGAACATCACCTCCGCCTACGTCGTGGGCCACGACTTCGGCTCCGGCATAGCGGCCGCTCTCGCCGCCAGCCACCCGTCCCTGGTGAAGAGACTCGTCGTCACAGAATTCGTGCCTCCGGGCTTCGGGTACGAGACGGCTCGCAACCCCGGCGCGTACTGGGACCTCTACGCGAATTGGCAGCTGGCCTTCTTCTCGATCCCCGACGCCGCCGAGTTCTTCATCGCGGGCAGGGAGAAACAAATGCTCGAGTGGTTCTTCTACCATGGCAGCTACTCCGGCGTGACGAGTTTCTCCGATGACGTGGTGAACCGATACGCCAGCTCGATCTCCAAGCCCGGCTTTCTGAGGGCCATGCTCGGGTCGTACGACGTCAGGGGAAATGCGGAAGTGGCCAGCTTCTTCAAAGGAACGATTGGCGTCGATCCTCTCCAGATGCCGACCTTGTCGATGGGAGGGGAGGCCAGTTTAGGCCCGTTTTCGGCGTCGCTGTGGGCGAACATCACGACAAATCTCGAGTCAGACATCATCCCGAAGGCAGGACATTGGATAGGTGTGTATATTCTGTGCTGTCGGATACTTATCCCCCCCCGCCTTGAACAACGAAAGATTCACTGACCTGCCATGGGTATATCTAGCGGACGAGAACCCGCAATGGGTGGCAAGTCGTGTCCAACAATTTCTCGAGCAGGAGCCCAACCCGCCGCCCTCGGTCGATCTCTCCTCCTTGACGAACAAAGTGACGCTTACGGTTGGATATTTCGGGACCTTGGGAAACGAAGCTTTGGCAAGCTCTTGAAGAGAGTCGAATAAACGCACAAGAAACAGCTCAGAGAGCCGCCCTGGTCGAGAAGGGGTAGCGTAGGAGGTTGCGAATGTGAGATTCGCAAGTATAGCTTTAATTTCTTTCATATCTGAGGTGGGATTTATATAATCATATAGAAAGTCTTGGGTTGGCGTGACGATCACACAGCACGATGACGCCCACCGGGTGTCACTCGATGCAAGAAGTGTAAGAAGCTTGTCCAGCTCCGCTGAAGATTTGGAAGTGGTGAGGGTGGTGCTTGAGAAAGCACTCCTCCATCGCACGCCTCAAGCGAATATGTTTGGAGAAAGACGAATGCTGAGCTTGTCTTGAACACCGCCGCCGAGAATCGCATATACGGTGGGACAATGTTCCTGCGTTAGGATACAGGACTGCGCACACTCAACGAGGTCCAATCTTCTCCAGACCGCCCATGTATGCTCTCAAAACTTGGGGAACGACAACGCAGCCTTCGTCTTCACGCCATCCATTCTCCAAGATCGCAGCAAGAACTCTCGGGATTGCCATGGCCGTACCATTCACTGTGTGCGCAAACTTCTTCCTCGATCCGTCAGCCTCCAAGATCCTCGTGTCTAGTCTGCGACTTTGGTAGTCTGTGCAAATGGACGCTGAAGTGACTTCGCCCCATCCCTCGTCCTTTTTCTTCCTTGAGGGGAACATTGCCTCGATGTCGATCTTGCGATACGCGCTGGCACCCAGATCTGATGTTGGCATCTCGAGAACTCGGCAGGGCAGACTCAGCGAAGACAGGATTTCCGTCTGTATTTCCACCATTTCGGTCAGAAGTTGGCCTGAATGCTCCGTCCAGCTTGCCTCATCCGTCGAGCTTCCATTGCTGCTACTAGATGATGGGCAGTCGGTCCATGCGAACATCTCCACCTTTGTAAACTCATGCACGCGGTACAGGCCCTTGGTGTCGACGCCGCGAGCACCAGCCTCGGCGCGGAAACACCGACTTGACCCAACAAGCTTGACAGGTAAGCGTTCTGCGGGGATGGCCTTGCTGGCGTACATTCCTGCGAGAGGGATCTCGGCTGTCGCAGCAAGACTCCGGGTGGGTTTTCCCGCGTCCTTTTCCGGTTGCGCTATTTGCCAGATCTGTTGTTCATCGTTTTGATCCCGAGGCTGAAAGCCGCACGCAGTGGCCATGTGGGAGTAAATCAGAGACGGTGGAGAGACAACGGACCAGCCGCGTTTCATGGCGACGGACAAGGCATATTGAACTAGGGCTTGCTCCAACAAAGCCGCCTCGTTCAACAAGAAGTAAAACCCCCAGCCAGACGTCATTGATGATGATGCGAAGTCAAGAAGACCGAGCTTCTCGCCGATGATAGAGTGATCAGCCGAAGGGCCATATTGTGGAGGGTTCTCTGGGTCGTAGTTGATGTAGGAACGCAATCTTGGTTCACCACCAGTCGGTGTGCCCGAGTACGTCAGGTTGGGCAAGGACAGCGCCATAGAGCGCGTCTCGAGCTCCAGAGCATCATGCTCAGCTTGGAGAGCGTCGACCTCTGGCCTGACCGACTTCATCTGCGACACAAGGTCCGCCTTGTTTCCTTTCGTAGTGTTCAATTGCTTCTGCAGCTCTTTCAGGGTATGACGAGACCCGACCATGCGTTGGTCGAGCTCTCTCATCCTTCTGACATTGTCCGTCACCCGGCGGGGGATATCCTCATGGCTGCCATAATTTCGCACCAGGCAATTTCGTTCGTAGAGCTCGACATTGTCTCGGATTTGGGTGAGAGGAGGAAATTGGCGCGGCGCAGTCGCCGGTCGGAGTTCCTGGTAGGCGGGTTTCGTGGTGCAGTAGGCTCTTCTGCATCGAAGCAGGAACGCCCTAGCCTCGAGAGCTTTCCTCGACATCAAAGCTGCGAACGTTGGCTGAACAGCAATCCGTTACTGCGCGAAAACTCACAACGCGGTTGGACGCGGTCCCAAAAAATTCCCGCCAACTTCAATCGACATCGGCGAAGTGTGGAGTGCTTATCACTGCCTAACTAGATTTGGTCGACTCACTCGCTGTTTTAGCTGAGGCTCGGAATCCAGCCTTGCGACGGTGCGACAGCCACTCGCTCACTTATTGGGATTCCAGCTCGCTCAGCGTATTTGTGGAAAGTACGGAAAATGTGTGGGCGTCACATTTGTTTCCGAGTGACAACAGCTGCTAGGAAATAGTAGATAGTATACACATTTCATGTGGGACCCAGATTTCGTCGATAGACCGCATTACCCGCTCTTTACTTCATCGCCGGGTGTCCCGTTTGTGCTCAGCCTCCAGAAGATCAGCATAGATGCTGAGGGACTCTCCAATCAAGTTGACCATCTGCCACACGCTGCTCGACTGATACAATTTCGCCCACAGCCGGACAACCATGCCACTCAGCCGAGCCTTCTGCGTCAGGATCCGGTCACAGCTCATTTTATACTCAGTCTCAGCCACGAGCTGAACCACAAATTCGAGCACCCTCTGCTCAGGGGCTGTCAGAGCAGGGCTTGAATCGGGCACCGTGACCGCTTCAAGCCACTTTGCGAGCAGTACGGCGCACTCCAGCGAACATAAAGCATGTTGATTTGACCACAGAATCAGTTGCGTCTGGGCGACGTAGTTAATCCCAAGTTTCACGGGAATGCTGAGGGCATGTGCACAGTGGAGCGCTGCTCGCGTCATTTTGTCACTGCGTTGGACTTTTGGACTTTGGTGTAACGAGTTGGCAACCACTTCCGGATCCCAGCTGCTGAGTGACCTCACAGGGCCTAGATCCATGTTGAGCCGAATATAAGCCAGCCGAAGAAGTGCAGTCGATGTGAAAGTCACGGGGCCGTGGGGGCTTAAGGGATCCATGGATGACTCTTGATTACGTTCCCAATACTTGGCCCAGCGCTTCAGAGCCCGCTCGAAGACGTTCATTTCCTCGTCCGACAGGCTGCTTGAACTGCCCTGCACGATGGGCAGTCGAGCATTGCGTGCGAGCCAAATGTGTTGAATGATGGCATGGATGAGAGCACAGCCACCAAGAGCAGAGAACCCTCGCGCAACGATCTGAGTCGAGCCATTCCATTCGCCCGGATTTGCAAAGAGGCACGAAAATGCGTCTTGAAAATCTTGACGAGGTGACCTTGATTCGGCGCGGGCGTCACGCCAATCTAGCTCATTGCCTGCCTTCCACTCTTTCTCGGAGCAGGGAAGGTCGAGCCGGAGTCCACTTGCGAGCATCATGGGCGGCAGATCGAACAGAATGGTGTGGATATTAAAGAAACAAAAGACCACTAGGTGCGTTCTTTTGATGGTCTCAAACCGAACCCACTCCTGCCAGTCCCCGGTCGGTTGCTCCTGGGTTTGCGATATCTCATCATCTTGGATAAGCGAGTGCAACACACTGCGTATCGACAGTGCATCGGTGACTGCTGGCTCGCGTCGGTACCAGGACGCAATGGCGATCAAAAGCAGTAAAGTCTGCACCATCTCAACCACACAGAATCTTTCGTCCCCCTTCCAATTCGAGTCAGGGTTTACGGTGAAGTTATCTTGCGCTCTTTGGCCCAAGACCATGTTTGCTTTTCTTTTCTGGCGTCGGCGCAAGCGTTCCAAGACTATCGCTCTTGAGACACGGAACAGTTCGACACCCATCTCTGGTTCCCTGGTGTAGCGAGCTCCGAGAGCTGCGATCGCAAGGAGCAACTCGACATGGATACCGTCCATTTGCAAAGTGGCAACGTGAAAGAAGGGATAATGAGCATGGAAGTTTTTGAAGTATCCACCTATCAGTCGTGACAATGCATGTCGGGATGGAAGGACAAAGTCGCCATCTATGCAGCCGGAGAACGTCGCCAGTTCATCAATTATGTGTTGTCGACAGACGGCTGAGATGAACAGATCGCGACTGTTCAGCCTCGTGGGACCTTGTGGGTGAGGCCCAGTGGGCGGAGGCTTGTCCTCAGGAGCCAAGGACGGCAACCGAGAGCCAAAACGCGAGATGGACGAGTCGGCAGCCCTGATATTGGAGAGTGACGTAGGCGTGGCCTGTATCGTGGTCGTGGCCGTCGTTTCATCACGTGAGTTTTCGCCATCTCTGAGATCGTTAGTGTTGTCAAAAACACCGGCCAGAGGGAGGTCAAGGTTTGTAAAGAAGACAGGCAATGGTTGGTAGGTCGGAGAGAACGGATGCGTGAGATTAGGCACGCTGTCCATGAACGTAGCAAAGTCCTGTGTATAGGCGGACTCGAGGGCGTCGAAGCCGCCATCATCCAGACCTAGATTCATCGAGTAATCCGGAACCGGCGCGGTGAAAGGCTCTTTGCTTCCGTGACTTGAATTCTCGTCATTTGGGTGGCCGTAGAAGCGCGCAGACAGGTGGACCTGGTCGATGTGCTGCTGATCTGCTCTGGTATTGCTCACGAGAGATTGCGTCGCCGGCGGGACTACATGAGGCTGAGAGGAAAGGACGGGGCCAGGCCCTGAATGATAGTCGGTCCAACTCGCCAGAGGCAACGGCGCTGGCAAGAGCGTTTCAGGTCTCGATGGTACATGGCTCTGTTGGGAGCGAGTCTCTGGAGGCGATTGATGTGATAAGCGTATGTGTCGGGTTAGCAGATCTCTTGTTCTCAGGTCAGCAGCGTGTCAACGACCAAATTAGTCTTATGGAGGCAGCAGCGTACTTCCGGGTGAACCCTTTCTGACATCGGGGACAGCGAAACGGCTTCTCCTTGGTGTCTCGAATCTCAGTCAGTCATTAATCCAGACGCGCTTTGTTGTGTTCCCCTTACGCGATCTCTCATGGCGTTGGAGATGCTCCAGGCGGGCGAAGCCACGGCTACAGCGGTGGCACACGAATGATTTGGCCGGGGTGGCGGAATTTGTTGTCATGGTTCGCACATTGCTCGTCGAGCGGAGGACAGATGGCACTGGTGGTAGTGGGGAATTTGACATTGGATTCGGGGAAGAAGGTACATTCTTTAAGATGAAAATTGGAAGGTGAGGTTGAGTGTGTAGTATGCGGGGCGGCGGATTTGGCGCGGGCTGGTAGCTAGCTAGACTGACGGAGCCCCGGAAACACGGCTAGTCCCTAGCGCGATGCGGGCACCAATGAGGCTGCCCATGTAAAGGGACTATAGCTTCTCCAATTTGGAGAAGTCAGCTACCCATCGACAACAACACCCAACGACACCCATGCTTACTCGGCAGTGCTCGGCTGAGAGTCTTGCTGACCAGGAATATACGTTGCCCTGTACTATGCTTGTGTCCTCGTGTCCTCCGGCCCCTCTCCGAGATGACTGGTAACCAGGTCTCACAAGCACCTAACTTATCATGCCCACCTCCTCACTCCAATGGTTTATTCCACGTTCTCCTGTGCATGATCCACCGACCAACGGCGACCCTACCCCGAAATTTCCCATATCTCTCCCTCTTCCCGGTAGCCGATATGCAGATGTGCATCATATCCTTAGTTACAAGATACTACAGTCCGTGGCTTCCACCTAAGTCTGCCCACAATCTCTCTTCCAACAGCCGCGAGCGACCCACTGCCCACTATATATCGTGAGCCTCTCCACGTTCATAGGGTGAACAGAGAACACCAAACCAAGTTTCTGCCCCTGTCTAAGAGTAGATATCTCTGAGGCTCTCTGATAAAGGCGACATCTCGACAATGCGAGCACAAGTGTTAGAGGCGTTCAATACGCCCTACAAATTCAAAGAAGTCCCGGTCCCTCCAAACCCAACTGGTCAAGATATCCTGGTCAAAGTCGGGGCCGCTTCTTACTGCCACACTGATGCTGTCTTTGCCTCTGGTGCCATGTGGCAAGACCTGCCCCGGATTGGGTCGCACGAGTTTGCAGGCACAATCGTCCAATTGGGTCCAGATGTGTCACCGAAGTTGGGTCTTAAAGCCGGCATGCCTGTTGGCGTTCCAGGTAGAGCATTTCATCCTTGCGGATCGTGCTATGAATGCCTGAACAACGACGGCGATCCAGAAAAGTACGGTGTATGGTGTCCCAAAGCTGGTAACCTAGGTCTCTCGGCCAATGGCGGTTTTCAAGAATATTGCATTGCGGATTCTCGTCAGATTGCGCCCATGCCGGAAGGCATGACAGCCGTTGACACCGCTCCACTCATGTGCGCGGGTCTGACTATCTGGAACGCTCTGGAAAGAGCGGGGGTCACGATGGAGGCAGGCGGAGGGAAAGGACTCACGATTGGCATTTCCGGTGCCGGCGGTGGCCTTGGACACCTGGGAGTACAGTTCGCCACCAAGCTTGGATGCAAGGTCGTAGCCATTGAGGCATCTGATCCGGCATTGGCCCTTCTGCAAGATGTCGTCAAGGATCTAGGACCGGCAGGGGATGGTGTTACCATCGTTGACGCGAGGAAACAACCCGCAGAGGACGCCCGCATATCAATTTTTGGATCCCCCGAGCCTAGTTTGGAAGGCGAGAAGGGGGTCGATGGAGTCTTGATTCTCCCCGAATCCCAAAAAGCTTTCGAATATGGGATGAAGCTGGTCAAGAACCATGGCATTTGTGTGACCGTCAGTTTCCCAAAGGAAGGTTTCCACATGCAGCCACGGGACCTCGTCTTCCGCCACATCTCCATGACCGGAGTCTTGGTCGGTCGGAACCGACAGCTCAGAGCCATGTTGAACTTTGCCGCAAAGGAGGGAGTGAGGGCGAAAGTGACCACCTACAAGTTGGAGCAACTAAATGAGCTAGTGGAGGATTACCACAAAGGAGCAAGCGGAAAGCTGGTCGTGGATATGTCCAAGTGAAACTCCAGTCAGCTTCTGCATGCTATTTCACGGTCCAATAATTTAGGATGTACGCCTCTGTCGTTATCGTCGTTATTGCAGGACATGAATAGATGGGGCGCACAAATGATATACCAAACTTTATATGGACTGCGCCATTACTCTCACGTACACCACCAAGCCTCACGAGCGCCGGCGAAAACGCCATTTGAAACAAAGCCGACTCGCTAATCGAGGGAGTTTGGAGCAGGGGCTGGCAGCGTTAGTCTCTCGATCTCGCCTGGGATGACATTACGACGCGTTTCGAGAAAAGGCCGCCATGATCTCGATTCTCGAACTTGGAATTCTCGCGTCTTAGTGCCTATGCTCTAGCCGACCAAGGCCGAAGTCCATCGGAACCGTCAGAGCAGCTGACATGTCTTCCTTTGACTGTCCTCCAATTTGGGGACCTGGAGTCTGTTCCCGATCTCGAGATTTCGAATTGACTTGCGCTCATCTCGAGAAACCCGATCAGAGAGACCCATCAGAATGTCTTTGTATGCTAGCCACGTATCTCCAAGTGCCGTTGTTCTATAGACTATAGTCGAGCAATGTCTCAACTTGAGAGGTCTCACATAATACAGCCTCGTGAGTCATTTCAATTGAGCTTGGTCGGGATATCTTTTCCTTCAAGCCATAGCTCCAGATTCGACGCTGTATCCTCATACCATCGGTTCATGACACCTTCTTCCACGTATCCCATATGCGGGCTGAGTAGCACTTGGCTTCTGCCGTCCTTTCCCCAAGCAGTCGTTCGCCAGGGGCTACCTAGCGGTAACGGTTCCACATGATAAACATCCAAAGCCGCACCCTTGATCCTGCCGTGGTTCAAAGCATCCAGTAAGGCCTTCTCATTGATGAGGGCACCTCTCGAGGTGTTAACCAAGAGTGCAGAGGGCTTCAACAAAGCGAGCTCGCTCTCCCCCAGAATGTCTCGACTTCGTTCAGACAGAACATAGTGGATGCTTAACACGTCCGCCTCCTTCAGAAGCTCTTCCTTACTACTCGCCACCTTAAATGTTCCCGGAGGTAGACCGAACGACTTGGCCTTCTGCTCGGCGACATCCTGGGTGAGACTACTAGACCATGCTAGAATCTTCATCCCGAAAGCCCACGCACCTGCTGAGGCAACCCTTGCCCCCAAGTTGCCGAATCCCAATAGGCCCAGCGTTTTGCCTTTCAATCCTGTAGCCGGAGAAATTTCCCAGAGACCAGACTTGACGGCGGCATCGTCACGAGCGATATTGCGAGCGATGCCTAGAATGAGTGCCCAGCAATGTTGCATGGTGGAATCGATCGAGGTCGGCGAGCTCACATCACCAGACTTCCCGAGCCCCTTGGCACCTGCGACGATGATGTTCTGCTCAGCACAAGCAGCCATGTCGATTGCCGAGTTCTTCATTCCCGTAGTCAGAAGCAGCCTGAGGTTCGGGAGCGATCTGATCACGTCTCCCGGCAGGGGAGTTCGTTCTCGCATAGTCGAAATAACGGCGAAGGGCCGAAGGCGTTCGATGAGCGCATCCTTTTCCGCCTTGCCACTGGGGTTGATAGTGTCAGGGAAAGTCGTGACTTCGACCTTGGGCTGCAGATGAGAGAATTTGGCGGCTGCAATCCCCTGGTAGTCATCGAGTATGGCTAAGCGTATCTTCGAGGTCGCCATTTTGTTGCTATGTCGGCTCAAATGCCTGAACGAGACTGAATAGAGCCAAATGTTGAATCCCCAAGTTTAAGGCCTTCTCACACAAAGTAGTTGCTTACACTCAGGTTCTTGAGATGACGTCCACATGCTTGCGCCGGCCTGGACTCATATGACCGACGTAGATGCTGATGAGGCTCTCCATGGCTATCGTAAGAACACGCTTCTCCAAATCGGAGGCTGATCTATACACTTTGACGTTGAGTTAAGCTGGCCTAAGTGAGGCTTTCTGTAGCATGGGCCCGAAATGGACGACCGCATACTCTCCCCAACTTGGAGAGTCGTGGATTACAGGATCGCCCGGAGATAAGTGTGCATGGACCAGCATTGTAAAGTGACACGGCAGATGCAGTCGGCGATTTAAACACTTGATATTTATTCACGGGCTCTCAGTTTCATTCTAGGGTGCATTTTCCCCATTGAACAATCACCAAGAGAGAGAGAGACGTCCCGAGCTTGTCATATATTCGCATACTCCACCATGCATCCCGCCATCGGATTCTTCTTTGTTGCCTCTGTGATTGCGCTACTCGTTAGGTGGGCCAATAGAACCGATATCCCAAAGATCAAGAACCTCCCCGAACTTCCTGGAGTGCCAATTTTTGGGAGTCTCATCCTTCTCGGCAAGTATCATGCTAGGAACTGTGCTCGGTTGGCCAAGACATACGGCGACGTCTTTCAGGTCCGCCTGGGTAACCGCGTAAGTGAAGACTCCCCTCGATGCTATATTGGATGTGTCACCAGATGGTGTTGACTCTTGCTGCCATTCAGAGATTCATTTATGCGAACTCGTTCGACTCGGTGAAGGAGATATGGATCAAGAACCAGTCAGCCCTCATCTCTCGACCAAAGTTCTGGACTTTCCACGACGTGGTATCGCAAACCCAGGGAGTGTATACCTTGGGGACCTCGCCATGGTCTGAATCCCTCAAGAGAGCCCGCAAGGCCGCAGCTACGGCCCTGAACAGACAGGCGGTTCAGACTTACCTCCCATTCATCGACCTGGAGTCCACTGCCAGCATCAACGAGCTAGTCCAGAACATCAAAAACGGTTACGACATTGACCCCAACGGCTATTTCCAACGCTTTTCTCTGAACATCAGCCTGACTCTGAACTACGGCATCCGCATTCAGGGCACTGTCAAAGACAGCACTCTCAATGAGGTCGTTGCCGTTGAGCGAGAGCTGGGGAACATCCGCGGCATTGCGCATAACTGGCAGGACTATGTCCCTTTGCTCCGGATCCTACCGGGGTACAAGTCGAATGCCATCAAATATCGAGGCCGAAGGGATGAATACATCCTCAGCTTCTTCAACCAGCTGAAAGAGCGAATCGCGAACGGGACCGACCACCCCTGCATCGCCGGCAATTGCCTGAAAGATCCAGAAGCCAAATTGGCTGAAAGTAAGAATCGTAATGCTGAGATCTGTTGGCTTTTGTTGCTAACGGGGGACCAGATGAGCTGAAGTCAATCTGTTTGACCATGGTCGCTGCCGGCCTTGACACACTGCCTGGAAATATCAACATGACGATCGCTTACCTCTCGTCACCGCACGGCCAGGAGATCCAAACACGGATGTACGACGAAATCGTCAAATCTTATCCTGGGCAAGATCCGTGGCATGCGTGCTTGTACGAGGAGACGTCCGAGTACGTTATCTCCTTTGTAAAGGTGAGTATCGGAATGGCCATGAGTGATCCTGCCTCCACCAAAGTGAGACTGACCATGACACAGGAGGTGCTTCGCTTCTGGTCGACTCTCAACTTGTCCTTCTATCGCCAAAGTGTTAGTGACATCAATTACAAGGGTGCTGTCATCCCTGCAGGGACGCCTTTCTTGATGGTAAGGGACCGCCTCTCTCTGACGCGTTTGCCAATCATCATGCTAACATTCCATCTCGCAGAATATGTGGGCAGCCAACCACGATCCTACGCACTTCAAGTCTCCCATGGAGTTCGTCCCGGAACGCTTTATGGGACAGTCTGGCGTCGGAGAGGGCACGCAGCACTTTGGCTATGGAGCTGGTACGCGGATGTGTGCGGGTGCTCATCTCGCCAATCGAGAATTGTACATCATCTTCACTCGTCTGGTCTTGGCTTTCCGCATCCATGAAGCCACCGATCCGAAGGACAGGCCGATTCTGGACACCATCGAGTGTAACTCGGTGCCGACAAGCATGGTCACCCAGCCCAAGCCATTCAAGGTCAGATTCATTCCACGGGACCAGAAACAGCTTGAAACCTGGATCAGTAAAAGCTATGAGAACACCTCACACCTCTGAAAGTAGGGAGTCCCCCAATTGTATAAGCTGACATAGACCGACTGTGGGCGCTGAGTTACTGGTCCAGCTGACCCGTCGACCTTTGCCACAAGAATCGACCGCATCCGAGAGCCACTCATTGCTGAAGGGCAAAAATTGAACCCGGCCAGTGGGTGTACAGATGGAGCAACGTGGATCTTTAGGCCATATGAGGGTATGGTTTTGACGTGGACAGATGAATCCGATTCGAGCGGTGGGCAAGGAATTTGAATGTGCTAGAATTTAGGTAGTCTGTCGAGATCCGACAAAAATTGAAATGCGACATGATATAGCTTTGAGCATGATGCAAACAACATAATTTTCGAATACTCTTTAAAAAGTATGGTCCAAGTCTGGGCGAAGGGTGTTGTAGAACAACTGCTCCCCCCGTGTAGCTTGTGGCAAAAAGAAACGTGGAAGGTGAAATGGTTCGGCGCCTGTGCGCAGGCGTTAGCGCCTGGGGCATGTGTTCACCTCCACTGCCAAGTCAACGTCTGGGACATCGAGAGGAATAGATAATGCTATTACGGGTTAATGCTCTGATTTGGCTCACGAATCGCACACAGAAAAATGTGATTCCTCAACACCCGCTCTGCGCGGTGGCGTGGCCTAATGGTAAGGCGTTGCTTTCCGGTTACAATTCTGTTTCGCCAGGGGATTGGCAAAGACTGTGGGTTCGAGTCCCATCGCCATCGTTTTTTTTTCTTCATACCTTTACCGAAACTCTGTACCAACGCCTTTGAGGCTCGTTGGGGAATCGGGCACAAGTGAGGAATCCGCGGGTTGAGAAGACACTACGCAGCTTAGATATCTTCCTGCATCATTTAGAATCCTAAAGTGCCAAATCACCTGGAATTCTTGACGAGGCGCCTTTGCAACTCGTACCGTAAATGGTAACATAAGGGTTGTGGAAGCTCTGTCTATACCTGTGAAGATGACCAGTTTGACAGAAGACGTGTAATCTTTTTTGTACACCAGCTCACCTCGAGTGAGACTCTAATAGAAGGCAGCAACTATGTCTAGTCTAGGAAGCTTAACGGAACGTAGACTAAAATGATGCCATTGAAACGCCATGAACTTTTTCCTCGCCCTGCAACCATCTAAGAAGGCCACTCTACTCAGCCCAGTTGCCTCAATTCCATTATTGGAACTATATACATCCAGCCAAATAACAGCAGCCCAACACTGATGTCTTCCAAACTCTCTCATCTGTTCAAGTACATTCTCAGCCCTTTCATTGATCCACACAGTCCTGCTCGTGCAGATTCCGATGTTGTGTTGTGGTCACTCAACGTCGACCATAACCGCCCTGGCTATATCCGCCGCCACCATAGTTTCCACTCCGGTTGTCCCTAGCTGGCGGTCCCCGATTTTGACCTTGGTGGTAACCATCACTGAAAGACCTTCCGCCATTCTGTTGATATTGTCCATTGCCACCATGGTACTGGTTCGGTGCCTGGCCGCCATAGTATTGGTTCTGTCCCGGGTTTCCATAATAACCTTGATCCTGACCACCATGGCCCTGAGAAGTATGCGTTGCATACCCTCCGTATCCGTTTGAAGGTGGCGGGTTGCGACTATAACCTCCTTGGCCACCGTAGCCTGGTGGGGGAGGCGGAGGCATTCCTGGAGGCCATTGACTCGGTGGCGGCATCCCAGGAGGACCTGCATCAAAGGGAGGTCGGTCGACAGCGTAGTTGATGCGTCCGCCTCGATTCTGCGTATCGAGACGGTCACGTCGAGTATTGTCATATAGTGGCGCACCGCCAAAGTCCCTTCCCGATATCCTGGCCTTTGATCGGATCATGGCCAGGTCACCCTTGTCGAGAACGGGTGGAGGCAAGACAACTCCAGGGAACAACATGGACTTGTGAACATGGGTAGGAGGGGGCATCGTAAAAAACACGTTCAGAGAGCGATCATCGTCCACCGCAGGCTCCAGTCTGATGTCTTCTTGCGGTCCCACCAAGTCCATATGAGGCAGGAAATCTTCGTTTTTGATCACCTCACCAGCCAGCTGACTCTTTTGCATTGACAACTTCACGGTGTTCGGGCCTCCTTTGGCTTTTTTCGAGTAAAATTTCATGGCCAAGATGTCGTACAAAGGATTCTGATCTGATATTATTAGAGCGTCGTGGCCCCGCTCGTTCCTGGCGTGCTCGTCATCCGTCAGCAAATGATACTTTGTGTGCATGGCGGCAAGGAGCCGTCTCTCGTCAATGAACGGCAACAATACAATCGCTTTCCAGGATTGCTTCGCGCCATTGAGATCGAGATCGAACTCCTCTGGGTAGAAGTCGACAATGTCGGATTCCGGATCAGTCATGAGAGGATGGAACGCGCTCGGGATGGCGTGATTTGAAGATGCCGGTAGGACACCCATCAATTGCTCATATGGTTTGAAAGGTGTTCCTTTGTCGAACTTGACGGTCTTTTTCTCAATATCGACAAAGTCTGCGGCGAATGGAGCGTAGTGATAAGGATAATACCACGTCCAAGATGGACATCCTTGGAAATAGTAGAGAAGCACCCAACACAGCCCCTCGACGTAGGCTTCGGCTACCTTGTGGCGGAAGCCTATATCCTGGGGGTCGACATGGAACTTTTGTTCATAATAACGGTCAGCATATCCCTCCTCCCACAGCCGCACTGTGTCTGGCGGAGGGTTGTTGGGATCTCCGCTGTTGTAAGTCTTTTTCTCAATTGGTGTATTCCTTCCAGGAGTGCCAGCACTATCTGACTCTTCTTCCAGCGCTGTAGCTTTTCGCTTGCCCAATATTGACGAAGGACTACCACCTGAAGAATTCGGGGTCCCATTGATGCCATTAGCGCCGTTCTTAGTGGGTGTCTCAGCAGCCTTCTTAGCGAGCATCTGCTCTTTCAGGACCGCTGCTGCGCTTTTGTTCGACGCCAGTGTTTTGTCCACAGCAGCTCTGTTCACAATGGAGTTGTAATCCAGAACTGGGAAGTTTGAAGCCTCAAAGGTCTCAACAGGCCCGGTGGGCACTCGGGCATCCGCCCTGCCACCCTTAGTGTAATCTGGCGAGCTACGGCGTCTCTTCGCAGAACGAGCCTCTCGAGCCTCGTTTGCCTGGTTGCGCCGCTGTTCGTTCCGAGCTCGTTTATCTTCCACTTCCTTCCTGCGTTTGAAGATTGCATCCTCTTGCTTCGCCAGACCTTGCAGAATGATTTGGGCACGTGCAAGGTCAACTCTTCCATCGCAGGTCAAGTAACCCCCCATGATAGGGATGTTGTCCCTCCAGATGGCAATGAGCTTATCGATACCGTCTTCTCTGATTTCGAGACTAGGAAGATGAGGCAAGAAGTCATTGCCGACGAAGAAACACATAAACACCCAATCGTCAAGGGCACGCTCGAGATCGAAACGGAACGTCTGGCCAGGGACAAACATCTCCGCGCCAAGATACTCACGTAGTATGGGCACATTTAGCCAGACAAATGGCTTCAGCTCCTCTGTAGTACCTTTTTCGTCGAACTGGCCAGATTTTATCTTGGCTTCGCCTCTGCAGTTCTCAGCATAATGACCTTGCTGACCGCAAAGCTTGCAGGTTTTGGCTTTGGCATCTCTGACATCGACGTCTTCTCGAAGGACGCGGAAGTGAGGCTCATGCGTGGCAATTCCAAGCATGATTAAGTCTGCATCAAGCCCATACATGACATGTCTTGTATTTGGATCATAGGCGGGATCTGAGCGCTGGGAACGAATGAACTGCATAATCTTGTGCTCACCTTCTCCGGGCACACTGGCATCTGAGATTATGACCTTCAGTTGAGCCCAGGCAGGATCCGTGTTCAGCTTCCACTGGACCCAATATCGAATAGATTGAGCAAGAATGAACATGAAAGGCGTGCCAGGTGTGATGACATTACTATCCCATGTTTTCTTGATTACGTCGTCCACTGTTTCTTCGTTTTCATCTTCATCTCTATCACGTTGCTGTTGACGTAGGAGTGTTTGAAACTCTGCCTTCTTTTCGTCCGCCTCTTTCGCATCTCTTGCTGACCGGAAACGACGAGCTCGTTGCTGGTTCATCTTTGCTCGTGGAGCAACCCCATCTGGTATACGTTAGAATCCCTTTCGGAGAATAATGATTGGAAACACATCAAAGGAGAGCAACGTTACTCACCGATTGCGATCATCAACAATCTCCGCGGTCGCACCATGTTCACAACTCGCTCAGTGTACTTGAAGATTTCCAACATCATCTCGCTCTCATTTGCTGGAGGAGGCTTGTTCTCGGGATGCGAACAGGGATGGACGATGCCGTTAAAATCAAGATAGAGGTTGTGCATTTCTTCTCCATTTGGATTCGGCTTGGTGGTGTCCACAGGATATTGCACGCCATCAATCTCGTACGGTTGTTCCTCGATCACGGGAGTAATGATCTTAGGGTATTTTTTGGTGAGCCATCGGAAGAGAGCTGGGACACCCATCTTGACTCGATGGTACGCCGCGAAAAAGGGAAAAGAAGGTAGAAGCCTGAGTGATTGTGTCGGTGCCTATGGGAAAATGCGCAAGGGATTATGCTCCCAATTGTCAGAGGCAATAGAATAAAAGAATGTCACCCGCTCTGCGAACAGGAGAGGTCTCAAGGATTGCGTGAGATCTGAATCACCATGAAGAAAACATATTAGACTCGAAATTGCAAACAATAGAGTCGAGATGGTGATGGATGCCTGAAGGAAACTGCGCCTTGAACTCCGATCGAGTCTTCCCTCTAGGCCCTGCCCCGTGTCCAAATCTGGTTGGTGAAGGCTTGGCAAATTTGTGAGCAATGACGGAGTATAACGCCATATGGCGCAACTACGGTGGGTTATAAGTAAGTCTATGAAAGTAACATCTACTGTAAGTTCTATGTGCCCTCCCCATCTATCTGTCTTTCCATCCTGTCGACCTTTATGTATCATCTTGTCTAAGATTGCATGTGCGAAGGGCAAATGCTGCTGCCAGCCACTTACTAGCGCGAGGCTCTCTCGTGAGCGTGGTCATCACGTCTTGGTGATGACCCGAACGAGTCGTTCTGTGCTCCGATACCAGTCACAGTTTCAAAGGCCGGGTTGACGGCACTTGAGGCAGGTTTCGCCTCATAATCTTTCCGCTGCCTGTTCTTGGGATTGCGTCGATGAAGTAGATACCTCCGGTTAGCCATTTGTGAGGAGCAAAATTCTTCTGGATCATCTCGAAGAGTTCTTTCGCGGTGAGTGTATCACTCTTGCGGACAACAAATGCCCGAACGTATTCCTCCCCATTTCTGTCGGTGGATAAGTTAGCTCATTTAATAATAGAGGCTGAAAACAGTTTGGAGTGTGGCTGCCTACATAATGGCACCCACGACAGCTGCGTCTGTCACTTCAGGGTGGTTGAGAAGTGTCAACTCAAGCTCTGTTGGTGAAACTTGAAGACCCTTTATCTTGATAAGTTCCTGTCGGATCAATAAGCAAAAGAACGATATGACTAACTTCGCCGGTTCAGTGTGTTGAAGACTTGCCTTTAGACGATCAACAATATAAAACTTTCCCTGATCATCGCAGTAGCCGATATCACCAGTTCTCAACCAACGGTGGCCATCCTCTTGGACAATGGTTTGTGCAGTAGCCTCAGGCTTGTTCCAATATCCCTTCATGATGTTCGGCCCAGATACCCATATTTCACCAGTCTTCTGCCCAGACGCGGTAGAACTGCTCAATTCCTCGTCTACAGGGACAATTTTCGCCGCGCAGTTGGGATTCAGCCAACCAATTGAGCGTCCATCATCCTCCTCGTCTGGGGAGAAACCAGTCGCGGAACAGGTGCACTCTGTCATCCCCCAGCCTTGCTTTACCTGCACACCGGGTCGAAGATACAGCTTCGCAAGGAGTCTCCCTAGCTTGGGATCAAGGGGTGCTGAACCGCTCACGACTTGCTCGAGAGATTTCAGATTGTATCGTTCGGGAGCGTCTTGCTTGCACAACATTGCGATGACAGTCGGCACACCTGTCATGAATGTGATGCGATAGGCATCAAGGTACTGTAAATATCTTGTGACGTTAAATTTTGACATTATGAAAACCTTCGCTCCCAATACCGCAGCATTTATACCGTAATAGGTTTGACCCTATGACCAATGTCAGTCTGTCTGGAGTGTGCCGGACTGTACGACACCCGTATCCTGGAGAGCCGTCACTCACATAGGCATGATACATGGGCAGTGGTGCTAGCCATCGCTCCCCAGAGACGTCGAGTCGTTCCTTGCGAGCATGTGCTTGTGGTGTGCTTCCAACTAAAGCCCGCTTGAACAGGAGTTGTACCGAGTTGGAGACGAGGTTATAGTGAGATATCTGCACCCCTTTTGGAAGCCCAGTGGTTCTCAAGAATTGTCAGTAATGGAACAGGCATCTCTTAAGGCCTCGAAAGTGTCTTGCCGGAACTCACCCACTGGAATAGTTGATAATCGCCGTCTTTCCGTCGACTTCTTCGATGGTAGCTAGGCGCTTCCAAGACCAATGTCGAACAGCGTCTTCAGACGCCCAGATATTTGTCCACGAATTCAAGCCGTGAAGGTTGTACGACGAGAGATCCTCGTCTGGATCATGGAACACCAAAATCCTGTTCCGCGATAGCCCTACTTCAGAAGCGGCATTGAGAGCAACAGCAATCCCGTCCGGTCCAGTGAGCAGCAAGGTCGCTCCGGAATCCCGCAGCTGGTAAGCCAATTCTTTGATCCGAAGTCAGCAGATACAGCATTCTTGAATCAACGACGCCGCTATGAGAAAATCTGGGAGAATAACTCACCCGATGCCGAAGCCGAAGGAGATGCTGCAGAAAAAATGCATCCTGCCGCAATTGTTCCCCAAATCACAACCGGAAAGAAAAGTCGATTGTTGGAGTATAGCAGAAGGCGCTCATCGGCTTTAAGGCCAAGTTGTTGTAATCCAAGAGCTACTCTTTTCGAATAGATTTCACCCTGAGCGAGACTAAAACATTTTGCAGGTGTGTCGGCGTCGAAGTATTGAGGTGCCTCCCGTGAAGCTTTACTCCCAGACTGGAAGACAAAGGTATTGACATCGATAAGAGGAATATCGATGTTGTAAGGAGATTTGAACATTTCCTGACCTGGTTCGAGCTCAGCTATCCAAAGCCGGCTCACTTACAGAAGAACACGATATAACCGGGCGTAGTGCCAAATTGACAAGCAGCGACCTTCGATACGGTAGTTTGAACCCACGTCACGGATCTACAAGGCGTCTACAGCGTACCATCACATATATATTTATTAGTCAACCCCAAATTATCATTGTCGGAGACCCATACTTGCAGCCGATGTGCGGAATACATTTGGGAGGGGTCAGCCTTTACTGCCTCGGCAGGCTCAAGCGGATAGCCAAGACAGCCTTGGTCTTGATGACAAGGCTCGCAAGGCTGGCGGCCTGGGTTGATCGCGTTGCCGCTTTTATGCCGGAATATTTCTTGGCCTGCGGACAACTTGTCTATTCAGCCCAAAGTCACAACGCGTTCTATACCAACATTGATGCTGGAAACGGTCGACGACTGCCTGCCTTGCCAGCCCACACTTATGTTCTTGATCCGACTCCCTGCCCAATATGTGCGCACCGATCCTTTAGTCCATGGCTGACAGACGCTCAGTCAATATAAGACGATCGTCCCCATGACAATGAAACGGCCATCAAGATGATGCGAATTCTCGAAGCACAGGCGCCTGCGCGACAGACTGCTACCGACACCATCCAGACTCTCAGCAGCCGCCTCTCAAGTGCCACGCTACTAGAAGATCGGCGGGCTGCGATCCTCGGTCTACGCAGCTTTGCAAAGCTATACCCTGCTTCGGTCGCCTCCGGCGCATTGAGAGATCTGATTGCCGGACTGAGACGAGATGGAGACGATTCAGATACAATCAAGATTCTGCTGGAGACCCTTTTGATGCTGTTTGAGCCCGATGAGAAATCAACAGAGGCTTCGGAGGAGATCAGTCTGTGGCTAGCCGACGAGTTTACGCAGAGACAGGACAACATCACCGCTCTCCTAGACTTGCTCGAGCCTAATGAGTTCTACTTACGTTTATATGTCCTCCAGATTCTTTTTCATATATCCACCGCCCGGCCACAACGCACACAAGAGGCTATATTCTCGGCACCTCTGGGCGTCTCTCGAATAACAAACATGTTGGACGACAGGCGGGAGGCGATTCGAAATGAGGCCTTGGTACTCCTGGTTGCCTTGACTCCCACCTCTGGAGAAATACAGAAAGTGGTGGCCTTTGAGAACGCATTTGACCGTATATTCGCTCTCATTGACGGCGACGGTGGTCTTACGCACGGCTCTACCACCGTTCAGGACTGCCTGTCACTTTTGGCCAATCTTTTGGACCTCAACACATCCAACCAATCGTACTTTAGAGAGGTCGGTGGGATCCTAAAGATCAAGAAACTGTTGTCGGCCGCCGTTGACCAAGAGGACTCTGGAGATGGCAGCTCAGAATGGCTGAAACCACAGCGGGATATGAACGTGTGGGGCTTATTGGGGATTATCCAGTTATTTCTTGCTCAAGGCGCTCAAGGGACTGTGGTCAACCAACAAATATTTTGGACGACCGGAGTTCTAGACGTTATTTTGCGAATTGCCTTCCATCCTGCATTCAGCACTGGTGTGCGAACAAAGTCACTACAAACATGTGGCGACATCATTCGAGCAAATCATAGTCTCCAGGAAAGGTTCGGGGATCTTGGAGTCCAAATCAGAGAGCCTGATAGCCCTACTACAAATGGCCATCCGTCAAACGCCACCAGTGAGAAGGCGCCCAAGCCCAACAAACCTGCCTTTCGAACTCAGAACGTAATCGAATCACTTCTAGAGGTGGCACTAGAGCCTGCTCCTCTGGCTCTATTCGACGTCCGACTGGCTGCATGTTCCTGCCTCGAAGCATTCATGAATGGCCATGTGGGCATACGAACTCACGTGCTACGGAGGGCTATCGATGGACACAAAGCAGGCGACGATGCAATTCCCAACATGCTTACCGTCTTGCTTGAACCCCCCGGAGCACGTAACAACTCTGACCCGTATCAACAATGGATGGCTGCGGTGCTTTTGCTACATCTCCTGTACGACAATGCTGACACCAAAGAGATGGCCTTGAAGGTGACAGAAGGTGACGCCGAAAGTGGAGAAGAGGTCGTTACCTTCATACAGAGCATCGCAAGCAACGTGGTGGCGGGTGTACAGCACGTCGAGGATGAGCGCGCTTTACTTGGACATTTGATGTTGTTGTCCGTCTGGTTGTTTGAAGATCCGGAAGCGGTTAACGACCTGCTGGCAGAGGGCAGCAATGTTCAAGGTCTTATTGCGGCTGTCAAGATCGCCAAAAGTTCGATGCCTCTCGTTGCGGGTCTTTGCGCATTCGTGCTAGGAGTAATCTATGAATTCTCAACAAAAGACTCTCCGATTCCGCGGAGCACGCTTCATGGACTGCTGAACACCAACCTGGGCAGGGAAGCCTATGTGGATCGCTTGACAAAGCTTCGAGAAAATATCTTCGTGCGAGACTTCGAGGTCCTACCGCAGACCGGCAACGGCGGCCTGCCAGAAGTGTTCTTCGACAAGACTTTCATCGACTTTCTCAAGGACAATTATAGCCGATTCCTACGAGCCATTGACCGGGATCCAAATTTTGAAGTTTCTATTGTGAGCAATGGCGTGCAGAAGGGCATCTCCCGAGACCTCGTCGACAGTCTCAGAGCTCAAGTCGAGGAACAGAAACGAGCGTTGGAGGCCGCTAACAGTGAACTGCTGCAGCTCAAGAGGAGGCTAGAACAAGAGGAGCTCGATCACCGCCGCACGCGAGAATCCACCACGGTCGAGCTATCTAGAATCAAGCAAATCAATCAGAGCCTGCAACAAAATCACGAGGATGAAGTCCACAAAATTCAAAAAGGCTTTGAGCAGGAGAGAAGCACTCTATCGAAGCATCATGAGGACGAGCTCAATCGAAGACGCAATGATCATCTAACCGCCATCGAGACGGCGCGAAAGCAGCATGAGTTGGAAGTCCAGAGATTCGAACAGCGTCTGAAAATGATTGAGCAGGAAGCCGCGCGAGAGCAGGTGGCTCTCAATGAGCGGCACACACGAGAACTCAGTGAGGTAGAAGCTCAAGCACAGAAAGCCCGAGAGAGAGAAGCGGCTGAAATTGCAGACCTGAAAAGCAGAATTTCAGAGTTGGAAGCTCAGCTACAGAAGGCTGAAGCCAACCACGCCCAGGATCTTGCCACAGCGCATGAGGAATATAAGAGCAAAACTGAGAATTTGGAAGCGCGCCTGAAGCGGGCGGAGAGTCGTGCTCAAGAGGCTGAGAACCGTTCCAAGCATCTCGCTGAAGACCTTGAGAAAGAGAAGGCCGCTCGAAAGGACGTTCAGACTGAACTCGACGACCTTTTGGTCGTCTTTGGCGATCTCGAAGCCAAGAGATCTGCCGACAAGAAGAAGCTCAAAGAACTGGGGCAGGAAGTTTCTGAAGATGAAGACGAAGACGAAGACGAAGAGGAGGATGCCGGCGCTGAAGATGAAGATGAGGACGAGAACGAGGACGAGGACGCGGGCGCCAGCGACGACGCCGTCGATTGAACAAGCGTGCGTCTTCCTAACGGTGCCTTGGCCCTGTCTTCTCATGTCGTGTGTACAACTCGGGGCGTTTCGCATACCACGGGGCCCAAGTATTGGAAACTAAAAGTTGACAGTATAGAACTATACCCTGTACAGTAATCAATGTCCTTCCTCCGGAATTTCAGGTGTCGGTGCATTGGGTCTTGGTTTTCCATCTTCAGCATCTTTTGTATCACGACCCTCTATTTCCATTGTCTTGTGCAATCCTCAAACGGTGATTCTGCCCACTCGCCCAGTACTCCCGGAACCCACCGGGCCCTTCAGTGCATCTACGGGGAGTACCTGGCCGTTCCTGGTCTCTGACTCCTGAACAGCACATCGCCTGACAGGTTGTGACAAGAGAACCACTATAAGCTGGCGTTTAGCCTGAAAAGGAGGCAGGAAAGTAGTGGGGAGAAAGAAGCCAGCCATGTTGATATCACATCTACCTATCGCCGGCTATAGACTCGTACCTACAGAAGCTCAGGCAAAACATCAAGAGCGAGACTGGACCGGTTTATGGCTCGGTAATCTACAGTTTCCGCACATCGCTCCCGCCGTCTTCGGCGAATAGCTTCCACACGCTCCTCGCCTCCATACCTTTACACTTGTCGTTCTTCCTCGCCTCCACAAAGACCTTTTGCACCGGGTCGGCCAGGACGGTGCTGGCGCCAACGGAGTTCATGAGCGCGACTGCATCATCAATGACGCCGCCGGCGAGCTCGGTCGTGAAGCCTCCCTTGAAATCTCGCGCGGAAGATGCGGCCGGGTTTACCCCTTTGACCGGGTTGTGGTGGAGGGAGTTCCAGTTCATGCCGGACGAAGCGTTAATAACATCTGAGAAGGCAGGCTTAGTCGGTCTTCCTCATCTGGTGAGACAAAGGACGGGGGGAAGGAAGTTCAGGGGGGCAATGGCACGGCGGGGCGTGTTGAGAGATTCGAGGAACTTACTTGAAAGAATCTTTGGGTCAAGGCCGTAGAGCAGACCGGCGTTCATGACTGCGATGTAGTTCAAGATCAGCATTTGACGGGCGAAGGAGCAAGCAAAGCATATATCCATTGTGGCCGGAATGATTCAGAGCAACTCACCTTCACAAAGCCCCAAATATCCAACATAGCCCAGGTAGTTATTCAACTGTTTCGTCGCGAGCCCAGCACCTAGTCCTCCACACTGGTAGATATTCTCCTCCTTGCCCATGGTTGCTAAAATTGGCTTCACGACGCCAAAGATCTGCTCGTTGGGCGTTCCAACCATGAAGGTCAAAGTGCCCGCATTGGAACCCTGGGGTCCCCCCGAAACGGGAGCATCAACAAAGAGGCCTAGTCCAGTAGAGGCGACCAATTTGGCGAGGGACGTTGATGTCGCGACGTCAATGCTTGAGCATTCAAGGAATATACGTGGCGGCAACGAGGATGATAACCCGGATATGAAGCCTGTTTCGGGATTTGTAAAGGCGTCATGGACGTGCGGTGCTCGTGGGAGCATGGTGATTATAATGTCCTGGAGGATCACGGCTTCCCTTTAGAGTCAACTCATTCCGTCTCCCTGGTGTAGGAGCTCACTCACGGCCTTCTCGGCGACCTCGCGTGGCGAATGCGCCACTTCCACAGAAGCCTTACATTCCTGGAGAAATTGCTCCCTTCTTGCCTCGTTGATCTCACACAGCACAAACTTGGCTGTCTGGGGGATTTTCGCGCGGAGGTTCATTGCCATTCCATATCCCATGACTCCAATCCCCACAAATCCATACACGGAGTCCGTGGGGAGCTTAAGTGGTTGTTGAGCCGCATTGTTCTCCATGTCTGGCTTCTTACAATCAATGAACATGGGGTGTCTCTCCCTCTCTTTCACCTGAAAGTTCAATGTAATGTTCTCAGCGGTCCCCGGGGACGATATTGTAGCATGGGAATCGTTTTGGAGATAATATCTCCCCGCATAGCCTCATTCGGTTTGCCGTTGCTGTAGACCAGTCAGACACTGCGCTTCGCCTGCTGAGTATGTTTTCCCCTGTCCCCTTCTCCAACGGCTCTCCAAGGGCTATCCGGGCCCATCTCCTGTTGTCCTGTTGCTACCGGGACGTTAGACTTCTCGGTTCTGGGCGCTAAAGTCTGGCCCATTGGGAAATTTGTCCTCCGCAGGATACGGAGGAACAGCTCCACAGTACCCTGCTTTGGCACACGCAATCATGATCGTAAGGCACAAACTCAGCCGTGTCGAGGCTCCAGGCATCCTGGAAGTTGCTGGGTTGAGGGCGTCAGACCGGTCCCTGAGGCTAGATCATGAGAAGGTGAATTCATCGCGGCGTAAATGGAATGGACATCCGGCATGCGCAGTTCAACCCATTGACTTGGACATGGTGTCCATAGAAAGTCCAGATCATATTGGAGTAGCCATACCATCTAGTCTGGGTGCTAAGGGTAAGATTGCTTCGCCGGATATGGTGAATTTTATGGACGAGCACCCCAGGCTACATGGCCGTCTTCCACCTCCGGCCATATTGAAAATGAGCTGGTGGCAGGATTGCCCTGGAAGGGACAGGGGTGGGAGTTGAGTCACCCGGTGGTTAAAAGCGGCGCCGGAGCCTCGCGTTTCGCCGCCAAGATTTGTATTGAATATTGAGTCACTCCGCCTCTTGAAAAGACCCTCATACCCCCCACCAACTCGTCCCCAGCTTCAGCTCTGCAAACATGGCAGTCGATTTTGCTGCCGAAGAGGCGGCTACCCTCAAACGCTGGCGGGAAATTGACGCCTTCCAGACCCAACTGCGCCTTTCCAAAGACAACAAACCCTACACCTTTTACGATGGCCCGCCATTTGCGACCGGCTTGCCTCACTACGGCCACTTACTGGCTTCCACCATAAAAGACATCATTCCAAGATATTGGTCTATGAAGGGCTACTACGTCGAGAGGAGATTCGGCTGGGACACACATGGCCTGCCAATCGAGTATGAGATTGACAAGAAATTCAACATCTCTGGACCAGCGGCAGTGAAAGAGATGGGGATCGCAAAATACAACGCGGAGTGCAAAGCCATTGTCATGAGATATGCGACCGAGTGGAGAGAGACCATTGACCGGCTGGGAAGGTGGATTGACTTTGACAACGACTACAAGACCATGAATCCTACCTTTATGGAGTCGGTGTGGTGGGTTTTCAAGCAGCTGTTCGACAAGGGCATGGTCTACCGCTCCTACAGAGTCATGCCCTTCTCGACCGCACTGAGCACGCCGCTAAGTCAGCACGAAGCTCAGTCCAACTACAAGGAGGCACAAGACCCTGCAGTGGTCATCGCCTTCCCGCTACTTGAGGATCCTGAAACCAGCTTTCTGGCTTGGACAACCACTCCCTGGACCTTGCCCTCCAACATTGGCTTGGCCGTCAATGCCGATTTTGAGTACATCAAGTTCCTGGATCAAGACTCCGGTCGGAAATTCATCATGCTCGAAAAGCTGTTGCGGACGCTGTATAAAGACCCCAAGAAGGCCAAATTCAAGATTCTAGAAAAGATCAAGGGTTCAGACCTGAAAGGCAAACAGTATCTCCCGCCCTTTGACTACTTCTATGACGAATTCAAGGACCGGGCGTTCAGAGTCCTCAACGCTGCCTATGTTACGGATGATGATGGTACGGGTGTTGTCCACCAAGCACCAGCTTTTGGTGAAGAAGATTTCCGAGTCGCCATGGAGAATGGCATCATCAGCCACGAGCACCTCCCTCCCAACCCCGTCGACGATACAGGCCGCTTCACAAAAGAGGTAACAGACTTTGCGGGTCAGCATGTGAAGGAAGCAGACAAGCATATCATCAAACATCTGAAGGGGACCGGACGTCTCATCCGGGACAGTCAAGTGACCCATCAGTACCCGTTCTGCTGGCGATCAGACACGCCTTTGATTTACCGTGCTGTGTCGGGTTGGTTTGTCAACATTGCTGGAAATGATAAGGTGCCCAGCATCATTCCAGATATGCTTGACGGCATCATGAAGTCCCATTGGGTTCCCAATTTTGTGAAAGAGAAGCGATTTGCGGAGTGGATCAAGAACGCCCGTGACTGGAATATCTCGAGAAATCGATACTGGGGAACCCCCATTCCGCTGTGGGCGAGTGAGGACTATTCAGAAGTTGTTGCGATCGGCAGCATAGAAGAACTGAAGAAGCTCAGTGGTTACAAAGGCGAGATCACAGACCTCCACCGTGACAGTGTGGACGACATCACCATTCCGAGCCAGAAAGGCAATGGCGTGCTCCGCCGGGTCGAAGAGGTGTTCGATTGTTGGTTTGAGTCTGGAAGCATGCCATACGCCTCGGCGCACTATCCCTTTGAAAACTCAGAGTACTTTGAGAGAACTTTCCCTGGTGACTTCATTGCAGAAGGTCTCGACCAGACTCGTGGGTGGTTCTATACCCTTGTCATTCTAGGTATTCACTTGAAGAAGGTCTTGCCCTTCAAGAACTGTGTCGTCAACGGTATTGTGCTCGCAGAGGATGGCAAGAAAATGTCCAAAAGGCTCAAGAACTACCCAGATCCTAATACGGTGATTGACAAGTACGGTGCAGATGCTCTGCGGCTGTACATGATCAATTCACCCGTTGTGCGAGCTGAACCTCTGAGATTCAAAGAGTCAGGTGTCAAGGAGATTGTTGCAAAGGTTCTTTTACCTTTGTGGAACAGTTACAAATTCTTCGAAGGGCAAGTGGAACTGCTGAAAAAGGTGGAGGGTGTTGACTACTTGTTCAACCCGGAAATGGACACGACGAACACCAACGTCATGGACAAATGGATTCTCGCCAGCTGTCAGAGTTTACTCAAATATATCAACGAAGAGATGGCGGCTTATCGACTGTACACGGTCGTGCCAGGCCTGCTCAACTTGATTGATGAGACGACGAACTGGTATATCAGATTCAACCGGAAGAGACTAAAGGGTGAACTTGGTGTGGATGATACCCTACATGCCCTGAACACCCTTTTTGACGTCCTCTTTACACTCGTTCGTGGACTCGCACCCTTCACGCCCTTCATTGCCGACCTCATCTATACCAGACTCCTTCCATACATACCAAAGTCCCTCCACAGTGAAGATATGCGAAGCGTTCATTTCCTCGCGTTCCCTGAAGTCAGACAGGAGTTGTTCGATCTGGTCGTGGAACGACGTGTGGGACGGATGCAAAAGGTCATTGAACTTGCCCGACAGTCACGAGAAAGAAGAGCTATCGGCCTGAAGACGCCACTGAAGACGCTCGTGGTCATCCACAAAGATCAGCAGTACCTGGACGATGTCAAGTCGCTTGAAGGATACATTACGGAAGAACTTAATGTGCGGGACTTGGTCCTGTCGTCAGACGAAGAGAAATACAACGTACAGTACAGCGTGACTGCGGACTGGCCTGTTCTTGGCAAGAAATTGAAGAAAGACATGCAAAAAGTCAAGAAGGCACTTCCGGATGTGACCAGCAATGACTGCAAGACGTATTTATCCGAGGGCAAGCTCACCGTGGCTGGGATCGAATTGGTTGAAGGGGATTTGGTGGTCAGACGCGCGCTCAAAGAAGACGAAACTTCGAAAGACCAAGAAACGAATACCGATAACGACGTCCTGACCATTCTCGATGTGGCTATCTACCCGGAACTGGCACAGGAAGGTCTCGCGCGCGAGATCATCAACCGAGTGCAGCAACTCCGAAAGAAGGCGAACCTGAAACCCACGGACGATGTCAAGATGGAGTACAGAGTCCAGCAAGACCCAGACAATATTGGGCTGGCGCAGGTGTTTCAGCAACAGAGCTCCTTCATTGAGAAGGCGCTGAGACGGCCGGTGGACCATCACGTTGTTACGGAGGTGGAGGGACCGATCGTGAACGGGGACAACGGCGGAGCCGATTTGATTGTCGAGGAGGTGCAGGAGGTGCAGAAGGCGACTTTTTTGTTGAGATTGCTGAAGCTCTGAGCAGATGGATTTCGACTGGAAAACCATGACGAGCATGAAGATGACATTTTTATGACATTTGTTGTAGAAAGACAAGACCGGGTGAAGAGGGCGTAGATCCGGCCAAGAGGATACGAAAAGAAAGTGTAAAACATGGAGCATGCATGTCACGACTTCTTTGCGTGTCTCTGCGCGGTTGAAGAAAGAATTAGCTAGATGTCTGCCAAAGAAGGAACGGATGAATGAGATTCTTGATGAGAAGATTGAAAGATAGAGGAGTCCTGTAGAAAAGCACCCCCTGATCGAACGATCCCAGCATTGCTCTAGTCGAGTCTTCCAGGCACAACCCGATCTTTCTTTCCCCCCTAATAGGCATGGGCCACCAAATATCGTGATGCAAAACGGGCTGATGACGACCTCGTCGGGACTTACCAGATAACAGTCCTTCAAGCGCAGAAACTCCTTGGCACACATGTCCTGGTACGTCGACTGGTAGTCTGCCAAGATGCACTTGCCGTACACGGAGGCCTGTTCTCACTCAACCGTCTCAGCACTTGGGGTTCTCGGTGATTGTGGTGATGCGTTTCAAGACGGGCATAGGATTCATGAACGCAAAGGGCGACAGCTGTAGCGGCGCACATACCTCGACGGAACACTTTGCGGCGGCGGCGGCGAATTTCTCGATCGGCCTGGTGCGGCCGGACAGGGTGGGCATGGTGACTGAATCTTCCTGTAAGAGGTGGGAGGATGTGTTGATGGGAGACTACATATCAGTCGTTATATCAGGGTGTGAAGAGCAGTCTGATGTCTTGCTGGACCGGAAAAATTGTTGACGTCGGTCCGTTAGTCGCAGCTCTGGGATGTATGCACCACCGTACCTTTTTACGGTGAACCATAGACAATCTGATGACGATCCTGGCTTCAAGGCGCCAAGCCAAGCATCAACAACCCAGCTCGCAACGTAGCAACAATACGAGGTTTCTTCTTCGACTCTACAGAGGCAATCAGCTTCCCTGCATCTCTATACCAGCGCAAATTCAAGGACGACAATCTTCAAGGAGCCACCCCATGCCAACCCCAATCAACAACCAGCCCCCTCCAACTTCGTCCAGAGGAGACCCTCGCCCCTCCCGAGACGACCATTCCACCATCGAAATCTCCAGGCCAGCGATAGTGACCGAACTGTTGGGCGATGCCCGCTGCCAACCTTGCAGACGACGGGCGATGAGATGCCATGTAGAGCCAGGAGCCGCGTCTTGTTTGCAGTGCTCGGTGCCCGATGACTGTGTCTTTGAGCGCCTCATAGTGACCGAGCGCCGCCTGCCAGACTTTGCATGGTCTGATCTGATCGGCCAAACATCCACCATCAGAAGACAGTCCGGTTCAACTGGTTTCACCGCTCAAGAACCTCTAAACAGTCCCGCTCTGCCCGTCAAACGTGAAATCTCCCCTCAAAGTCTCGAGGACCTGCCACAGGCCGATGATCCTCCTCTCAGTGCACCGCGAGCCGACTCTTGGGCTCTGCCGGATGACGCCCTCTCTGCCGATGGACAGCTGTCTTCACGACAAACACAGACCCCTGAGCCCGAGGTTAGAGCGCAACACGCTGGACAAACCGTAAGGTCGACCCCAAGTGGGGTGGTTCACCTCGCAGGGCCTACGATCAGATCATCAGAGCTCAAACGTGCTGATTGCGGCTACCGCGCGAGAACTCGTGCAGAATTGAGGTACAAACCCCCGCCGCAATGGCACTCCCGCGTCACTGCTGATATGTCTCCCACCAGTCATAAGCGCGACCACAAATGCACATTTCCAGGCTGCCCTCGTGTGCAGAAGGGGTTCCTCAGCGGCGCGGACCTGGACAGGCATCTCTATGGCGTTCACAACATTAACAACAGGAACGCCCGGTCCTACATGTGCTTCGGCAAAGACTGTTCAAAACCGGACAAGGAATTTCGTCTATTAGTCCACTTCAGGACTCACATTAAGAGGATGCATCCAGAGGAGAGCGCAGCCACTCTAATTCAACAGTGAGTCCTTGTCAAACGACCTTGGAACACAGCTGATGGGGGAACAGGTCCAATTACTGGTACGATCGTCAGTTTGACTCCAATCCGGAGCATTATTCTCATGAATCCCTCGAAGAGACTGAGGATGCTGCAGCAACTCCACTCTCCATAATAGATCTTACACAGCCGAAATGGACACTCGCTCCAATGAGCCCTTGATGGACGAAGGCGATCCTTTTGATCGACAAGGCTCGATATATGGCCGTGGAAAAACCAGCGCTGTTCATCAGTTCCAGAGCTACGGCCTCGGCAGCTGAACTGCTCGACTTCGATAGTGTTGGCATCGGGCCTGCAGAAGGCACGACCAGTATCAGCGCCAGGATCCTCAATCCTTGAGAATACACAGGTGAATGCTTGCACTGGCTGGTAGCAGTTTTGGTTTGAAGAATGTTGGGCGGTATCGAGCAATGAGGCTGCCTCAATTCTCATTGGCCGGAGCTGGCACCAAGAGAAATACCTCTTGCACGTGCTTGGAAACTTGTGACGTGAGATGTACGTCATCGACCTCTTCATCTGCACAGCTCGACGGGGCAACAACAACGACGGCATCAATCAATGAAAACAGAAAGGCGAACGGATGTCATATGTTCTGTACACCAGGCTGAAGTGAGGCTCCTTCAATCACCCGGATCACTTCTGTTTGTCACTGCTTCCTGATCCTCCTCACCTCTACCCACGAGAAAACCGACAACCACCTCAATCATTTTCACAGAGACACCTTCGAAGTATGTCCTCTCATCACCACCACCACCCTGACCACCACCCGCACTCCTCTCACCAGCACGGCGCAACCCATGATCCCACCGTGCACTCCCCCCACCGGCACAACCACGCCAACAACCCAACCCATCACCCCTCCCTGCACTCACCCGACATCCACAGCGGCCCCGGTCCCACGACGCACGACAAGATGACCTCTGACCCAAACACCACCGAGCCTACCTTGGGCACCGCCCCGGGGCATACCGGCAAGGGTACTAGCGCGACATCCACCTCATCGGACCCGTCGACCGCGCCGCACGCGCCTTCCACGCACAAAATCCTCGGCGACATCAAGGGCGCGGTGCACGGCGTGACGGGCTCCCTCCAGGCGGCCACGGGGACCGTGTTCGGCCAAAAGCACATGGCCGAGAAGGGCTTCGACAAGATGAGCGACGAGGACGCGCGCCTGGCGGCCAAGACCGGCAAGCCTCCCGTCGGGACGGACCAGAGGGGCACGGTCTCCGGGTCGACCTCGACCTCGACTTCAACGCCCACATCTACTTCCACCCCCGGTGACGCTCCGCATGGGCGGACCTGAGCAGACCTGGAACCTAGGCTATGGTGTTAATGGGGGGGGGGGAGGGGCAAAGGTACAGAAATACGAGATGCCGGTATGAGTTATGAGAGAACCCATTCTTCCGAGCGATGGGAGGGGAATTTAAATGCACAGGCAAGGCAGGAAAGCGTTCGGGGTGATGAATACGGGCATCTCGACCCGAACCGGCGCATGAGATCCAAGAAGCAAATGCGTGGGCTGCACGAGACCGAGCAGTCCCTTTCCATTCTATCTTCCGCAGCTCGACAGAGGAGAGGAAGCAGTCGGCTCTTCGACCGGTCCTGTACCGAGCATCCAGATGAGCAATGACCCGACCTAGCTGGCGGTCACTCGCAATAAATATGATTAGGTACCTAGGTACAGAGCATGCGTTCCTGCCGTAGCAGGACCTTTCAAGTACAACACATGCATGACCCAGTGAGCGAAGGGTAAGAAATTGGAATGGAGCACCCAGATTATCGATTCTCAAAAAAAAAAAAATTGGGGAGGATTGATTTACAGTTCCGTTTCAATCTGCTTGCACTTGCTCTCGCTCTCGCTCTCGCTCGCGCTCTGATCTGCTCATCTCGTGCCATGTTTCTTTCCTCCACCACCACGACGTCTGGGTCATCTGTTTTTCTTGTTGCTTTTTCTTCCCCCCTTTTCCCTTTTGAGTCAGCTCAGGCTCCTACATACATACAGGCATGCTTGCTTGCTTCCTCAAGGGCAAGGAAGCCATGTACCATCCATCTCTCCAGGCAGGGCCGCCGCCCAAACCGTGTCAAATTGGAACTGGGGTCGTCGGGATTCTTGTCACTTGCTCAAAATCCCTTTTCGTCTCATCTCGTCTCATCTCGTCTCATCTCAATCTCATCTGATCTCGCCAGGTCATGATAGCCCAATAAATCCCCCGAGTCGTTAGAACGTAGCGCATGGAAAACAATGACAACGAGAAAATTAAAACAGTTTTGCTTTTTGTTTGTGGGTATGCAATCGTCCATGCCGGGTCAAGCCCGCGTCAAAACATGTACGAGCATCAGCAACGCTATGCACAGACAGTCATTAAGAACGTATGGTGGCTTTTTGGTTGTCCCTTTCCCCCTCTGGGTATTATCACCGGATCCGACGCGCAGCTGTGCGCGGGATTAGCGAGCCACATTGGGAACGCTGTGCCTGGAGTGGTTCGCGCCTCGGGCTCAGGTATCCAACAACGGCATAGGCGCCTAATCGCTTCTCGTGCCTCATTCCTCGAAAAAGAAGCCATCCTCTCCCGTCTTCTGTACACCGCTCATTCTGTGCTCGAGCGTCTTCGTCCGGGCAAGGAAATTGTCATCGACCCGATGATCTTCGGCATCCCGCGCCCCGCCGAACTGCTGTTCCATGGTACTCTCGTCCACAAACGTGAATCCTTGGAAGGCGTTCTGCATGGTGGGTGACAACGGCGTCGATGCTGGTGCAGCTCCAGCAGCCAAAGCAGCTGCGCGGGCATTCAGAGAAGACGAGGTATTGAGGGCGTTGGTGAACTCGGGGTCAAAGTTGGAGGTGTCGGCGATTGACGCCAACTTGGGCTTGAAAGGAGGCACCAAGTTCTTCTTGCCAAGCGCATCCCAGTCAATATCCGCAAAGAAGGGATGTTGCATCAGTTCCTCCGCATCTCCGTGGGCGCCAAGTCGGTGCTTGGGATTGCGGTTCAGCAGTCCCTTGACAAAGTTTCGACCCTCGGTGCTCAAGGCATCTCTCGGAAATCGCACTTTGCCGAATGCGATGTTCTTGTACATCTGCTGAGTGTCTTCCGCATAGAATGGACTCCACCCACAGCACATTTCAAACACGAGCACGCCGAGGGACCAAAAGTCTACCATCTTGGTGTAGCCTTGTTCGTCGAGCAACACTTCAGGAGCTAGATACTCGGTCGTTCCGCAGAAGGTATTGGTAGTGTCGTCCTGTGCCAAGTTGGCCTTGGAGAGACCAAAGTCACACAGTGCAATGTGCCCATTTGCGTCGAGGAGGATGTTTTCGGGCTTGAGATCTCGATAGACGATGTCGGATTGATGCAGATGCTTGAGGGCAAGAATAAGCTCGGCAATGTAGAATTTGGCTCGGTCTTCTTTGAATCGGCCTTCCTTTTGAAGATGCCAGAACAACTCGCCTCCTGACATAAAGTCGGTGACCAAATAAAGATCGGTAGGAGTTTGGAATGAGAATTTGAGGCCCACAATGAAAGGCGATTCTGTGGTTGCCGTTCGAACCAGGATGTTTCGTTCGCCTATGGTGTGCTGGATCTCCTTTTTCTGGATTATGACCTTCTTTGACAGGACCTTCATGGCGTAAATGCGGCCGGTGTCCTTTTTCCGGACTTGATAAACTTGTCCAAAGGTTCCCTTCCCGATCAGCTTTAGGATCTGGAAATCGTTCGGACCGACATGTTTCTTTTCGACCGGAGAAAAGTGCATTCGGATGTGAATTTCGCCGGTAATATCATGGTCTTCTGGGCTACGGGGTTCCAGTTTGAAAAAGCCTTCCAGGGTGGGATTTTGCTCTGTCAACTTTAAACATAATCGAATATGCCCCAGGAATGTTTCTGCGTGGCGGTCGTAGACCGTCACGTCCAATTCTGATTGATCGCTGACGACGTCGCTTAAAAGCAGTCAGTTAAACGCAGAACAGGGTATACCATTGAACCACTTACAAGATGGCTTCGTGATCCCACTGGGGATCGCTGACTCTGCCATCTCCATTCGTGCTGCTTTGGCGACTTCTCATGGGAATAGCCATTGGCTTTCCCATGTCACTGTCAGTCCGCCGGACTGACTGTAGTTGACCAACCGGACCTTTCCGGTCATCAACGTCGACATCCATCTTGTCATGTCTCGGCCCTTTGGACACGTACTCATTCCATTCAAATTGGCAGACTACGTAGGGATCAAATGATGGCTTCAAGTCCCGACCTTCCGCAATCTTGATGGAGAGCTTGCCTCTTGGCGTGCTGTTGGGTATTTCATCTTTGGCTAGAGATCGCTTCTCGACTTGAGAATTTGCTTCACTGACGGTGGTACTGGCGCTCGAAAGGGGCGACCGAGTATCGGCCCGCCGATGATCTTCTTGGGACAAGGCTCGAGGGGTATGAGGAGGGGTGCTCTTTTCACGCGGCCCGTCGGCCACGTTGGAAGTTAGCTCATCTGACCCTTTTAAAATTGCAGACGGTGGTAGCTTAGCATGACTTGGAGAAGGAGACTTGGGGCTCTGTGGTCTCGAAGAATGCGTGGACGATGCAGGGTTTGAGATATGTGCGGCCGAAACGGTGCTTTTAGTGACACCTGAAACGGGTAAGGACTGGTGGCGGCGGTCTTTCACCCCGGACACAGACTTGGGAAGCACGAAATTCCTCAAAGCCTGCGTGATGGAAGCTATACCACCATCTAGGAGGGACCCGCCATTCTCTGCCACTTCGCCATCCCTATGCACCACGGATGCGGCGGACGAGATTGGCGTGGGTGGTAATTGAGAAGTGCCACCATCTGAGACGGGTGGTGCAGACTCTTCAGGCGGCTCATCCGGTGGCGGTGTTTGAATGGAAGCTTGTTCTCGCTCCACCATCACCATAGAACCCAACGAAGCAGACGAACTTCGCCGCCTCTCACTCTCTTTTGCGGGCTCTCCCATGTCATGTTGATCGGTTTCAGGTTCAGGGTTTGTGGCAGCTTGAGATGACCGTGACGGTGTACGCTGAGAAGGATCTCTACCCACCTGGCCAAAATACCCGTGTATTATCCCCGGCAGTCGCTTGTCGTGGAGGTCTGGACGCGGTGTCTCTACACCTGAGGGCGTGGGTGAATTCGATCCAATCTGATCGTGAAAGTCCTCTCGGTTTTCGTGTCTCGCACTGCTATTCGGGAGGTTAGCTAGAAGATTCAGAGGATTCGCACGTCCAAGCAGAGAATTCTTCGACGATGACGACGTTCCAGCTGCAGCATAGCCAGAGCCCAAACCGAGCGGGCGGAACATGGTAGCTGCCTCTGAGTCCTGCTCGCCTGTCGGGCACACAATGTATTTCTTTCCATGACCCGTGAGCCCGAAGACTCGACTCACAAGGTCATGGGTCTTTTAAGAGGCCAAGGTGACCAGGCCCCAATTTGTTTGGAACTCCTCAAAACCGAGGCTGGGGTAGGAATCAACCCCGCCATCCACATGGCCAGCCATACACAGCTCTTTCCCAACACGAAACTTGGTTGCTCAAAGGGAAAAGATCGGGACATACTTCTGGGCCATGGCTTGTCTCAACAGATCTGCAGCTGCAGCTGCATGTGGGTTGACTCCAGTCTGCGCCATGTTGGCGGCCTTCCACTCTGGTTTTCCTCCTCTTTCAAACCAACTCTTGTTTGTGAAGTGTCGGGCTAAATGTCGCCGCACTCACCCGTGCAGGGAGGGGTGTTTTGGTTCCTGAGATTCCCGGACGGCAGGCTGGAAGGACGAGTGACGGAAGAGTTGCAGAATTTGGAGAAAATCGGAAAATCGGTCGGCAAGGATCGCAGGGCTTTCTCGGAGCTGGTTTGCAGAGACTTTTAACTCTGAGCAGCGGCCATCCGGACCTTCAGTGAAGGGTGAGACTCGAATGAAAAATTTCGGATCTGAGGTGGCGATTTGGTGGTAGAGGTCAAAGATAACGACGGCAAGCTCGTCAGGAACGGGAGGACGGTGGGTGATATAATCGAGTTGCAGGGCGAAAGGTCAAAAAAGTGTGACTTGGAGAAAAGTAGGCGGGCGGCAGGCCCAGGTCCTCTTCTGGGGGGCGAAGACTCAAGGTTTTTGGGGTGGAAGTCCAAGGGAAACACGGAGATGGAGTGAGAGCGGGATGCAGAAAGTGGTATGATGGCAAAACTATGTGCAGAGCGAGGTCGTTGGGCAGCCCAGCGAAAAGAAGCTCGACGAGGCAGAGAAAAAGGGATTTAAGAAATGGCAGCTGGTGGCAGCATCCAAAGTCAAATAGTAGAGAGGGCGGCCAGAGGCTTCCCAAGGTTCCTGCTAGGTACAGAGAGTCATGCTTGTGGCCTGTGGCCACCGCTCATGCCGCCTACGCCTACGGGGGCGGCCAACTCCAAGATCAAGGACAAGTTCCGGGGTCTGACGCTGGGTGACGGGAGACCCAGGCGTCAAGTTACAGCAGGCTGGGGCCCAAGCGCCCCTCAGTTCTACGATCCGTCATACTGATTCGATTATCGGTGAGCCCTTTTTCGCCTGTGGGAATTTTGCGGCGAGCGGGCACCATCAGAAACCTACCAATTCATAACACACCATGTGCCACTCAGGGCCAGGCTGTGCTCGACCAAGCTAGCAAGGGCTTACGACACAGACATACAAGTATACGGCGACTCAGACGGCGAGACCAGGGCATTCGTCGTGCTCGTCCATGCCTGGTTATCTGCAGGTGTACCAGTGGATGAGCGGTGGACCGAGAAGATATGGGGAGAGAAAGAAGAGCAGACGACGTCATCGCTCATGGGCACAGCGGCATAGCGGGCACGGCGATGGGCACATGGAGGATCCTACTGACTTCCGCCTGGCCTGGAACTTAAACACTCATGCCTTTTCGAGCGTCCTCATGTCTGTCTTGGTCAAACACAAGCTGTGGAGGAAATGTCTTGGCCAGCTGAATGCCTCTTCGGAAAACTGTTGAGCAATATGCTTCGTTGCTCAAGCATCAGCGTCGGTGCGACTCACAGGCAATAAGAATAGTAGCCGCGATTGATTTGCATGTGGCTTTGGCGGTTCTCGGTCAGCTGCAAGTGTCCCCAAAATCCTGTTCAACCAGCAGCGACTAAGCGCCCCAGCACCCAGCACATGCAACGTCTCGGAAGCCCCGCCATGTCATATGCCCTGCCCTGTAGCTCCAAACGCATCTGGACAGCGATGGCCGGCTCGGTTATCCTGGTAGGCTATCGCATATCTCCATAGCTTCATGGGGGATCCTTTTTGGAGTGGAAATTTCTTTTGATTGTCTGACCCGCTCATTTCAGAAATTTCTGTATAACCCATCAATTAATGGAGTATCGCCCAAAGGGTGTTCACCCTCGACCGACAAGGCATTCGACCTTGAACCAAATTCATTCTGTCCCATCAGTTGGTGAAAGACCAAGAGTCCAGAACCAGTTACGCTGGCTTGCCGGGAGAGGGCGATATCCGTCCAGTAATCGGCGCATACGACCTTCTCCGTTGAGCTGGACTTTCTATTCAGGGCATGGCTGGGGTCAGATTGTGCAGATGACCAGCTGCTGTGGAATAGGATGTGAAAGACATCGGCAAGATGTTGTGTAACTCGTGTAACTCAAGATACGATCGTCGTACACTTGGTGGTAAGGCTGAAAAGCAAAAGTCCCAGTGATCACAGAGACTGCGACTGGGGAGCGTTGTAATGATATGCCGTTCGCATCCTCTGTTCGCTTGAGAGTTAATACACGAAAGCTTTGGGATAAGTTACTCATCTTGGTCCAAAGTGAGGTGGCATTGAGAAGCAATACCAGCGACCTATTGAGAATGCCGTGATCTGTGTGACCTTTTTTTCAGCCCTGGCGCGAAGCGTAAAAGAGGTCGACCGTAGTTGCACTAGTTGTCTTTGTAGCCCGCCATATGCGCCAAGATGAATGGTTGACTCGCGTGGCGCGTTTTCGACGCTTGTTGCAAGTTGAAGTCGCAAGTTGGAGATCCTTCAAGACGAAAAGATCGCTATCGTATAGTTCGATTTGGGTTTCGTCAACACAATGGCTCGGCGTCCACGTCTTGCTGCGCAAGCTGCTCAAGCTTCGATGCGTAAGTGTCCTTCTGATGAATCCTTCTATCTTGATCACATTTGCTAACTTGGGCAAGGAACTCCTATCCCTAACATATCCGACAACGAAGACGAAGACATGCCAGATGCTACACCTGCAGAAGCCCCTACACCACAAGATGACGACGAAGATGCAGAGAATGATGATGAGGAAGATGGGATGAATGATGCAGAAGAAGCACCGACTCCCTCACGAGGGTCAGAGCAACCGTCTCGATCGGCGACTCCTCGCCGCGGCCGACCTCCCCTACCGCGTGGACGTCGAGGAGGCAGACTGGGCAGGCCTCCAAAGCATCGTGTCACTACAGCATCGGAAGACGGAGATAACGATGCTGCTTCTGAAACTGCCACTCCGAAGCGAAGAGGCGGTTTCCGAGGTCACAGGGGTGGCAGATGGGCTAAATACAGAGCTGGAGGGTCACGACCACAGCAAGCTCCTCTCGACGACGATGGGAATCCAATGGAAATTGTCAATGACGAAGTCTTACTGCCCGAAGATCCGGAAGGCGAACAAAAGGTTGACAAGAATGGCTGTTTGCTCGGCGGGAGAGAATATCGGGTGCGAACGTTCACCATTCTCGGCAGAGACGACAGACTTTACATGCTGTCAACAGAACCGGCACGTTGCATTGGATTTCGCGACTCATATCTTTTCTTCCAGAAACACAGGCATCTCTACAAGATCATCATTGACGACGATGAAAAGCGGGATCTCATCGAAAGAGATTTGATCCCTCACTCGTATAAAGGTCGCGCAATTGGAGTGGTGACGGCTCGGTCTGTATTTCGAGAGTTTGGAGCCAGGATTGTCATCGGAGGGAGAAAGGTAGTTGATGACTACGAGACCAAGAAAGCACGGGAACGTGGTGATGTCGAAGGGGAGGTGGCTGTCCCAGAAGATCGCTTGCCACCTCCCGGAGAGCCTTACAATCGGAATCAATATGTAGCATGGCATGGTGCCAGTGCAGTCTACCACACCAACACGCCCAGTGTCCCTCTTCCCCTTGCCAAGGCGCAGGAGGCCAAGCGGCGAAAGATCATGGTAACAAGCGACAACTGGATGCTGGAACATGCAAGGGAAGCCAGGCAAGTACCCAACTTTTCGAGAGACCAAAACCCGAACTAACTCGGTCGGTTCAGTCGATTCAACGCGCAATTGACGGCAAATCGCTTGGAAAACATCAATGGCGTCTACGACATACATACCAACGTCATGCAATACCCCGCCCATATGCAACCAACTCATGCACGATGGGAGATTGTCGACGATCAAGAGGACACTGAAGCCCTGGAGAAATCAGGGCGGCTACCTCACCTCGACCCAGTGTATGGACGAAACTTCCGAATCCATGACCTGTGTCTCGAATCGGCACCAGAGTCCTGGTACGGGACGCCTGGTACCCCCGAGGAAGGTAATAGCCTCTCTTCTATCCCAGTGAGCATCCTCGAAGAACTTCCCGCCGACTGTCTACGCGCGTTTGAAGAAGCCAGATCACGCGAAGCTGAATGGCGGGGAAAGTGGCATACAGAACGGGAAGACGGGCTCAGAGCACGCCTGTTGCCATCCTTTGAATGGTTTCCAAAGTGAGATGATGTTGCGGAGCAAAGCATAAACACCGTTGTCGGCGGAATCAATCTGTGAGAACATCTCAACCGGTTCCGTCTTCCGATCATTCGCACCAGCACCGATACAAATCTTGCGCACACGACACTACAAACAGCCTCGGTCGGTCGGACCACCGCACGCAACAGCAACCGGATTGGGTTTTATCAGACGCCGAAGTTCTCAAGGATGAGCTTGGACACAAGACTCGGCAGCGAGGAAAGGATTTGGAAGGAATTGAGACCAGAGACTCCAGCCTTCCATTGCTTGGATCCGATCCAACCTCCATATGCTAACCATGCTTCCCTGCAACGGCCACTGGAACAACAGTGGGTCCCAGGGTCCAGGGGCTTTGCAACTCCCGGTCTGTGCGCGTGGGAATGGATGCGTATTGGAAGTTCCAAACTCAAAATCGGTCGAAGTCGGGGAAACGAAGAGGGGCGTGTTTAATGATGAGCTCCAGAATTCCTCGAGGCAGAGTGCAGCAAGAGACCGATTTCCGGCGGTGATTTGAACGAGAGAATCGTTAGGATTATGATTGGACGTGTTCAACCCCATCCCGACTCACCTGGGCATCTTCCGATCTGTTGGACCAATGGCCTCTCTCGAATGCAACCCATTCTCGTCGAGGCATCGACTGGCGTGCTGTGACCCCCGAAAATTTTGTGCCGCGGCAAACCGCACTCTTCTCGAGGCACGGGAGCAAGAAATGCAGGAGAAGCTACCGTGTGCTCAAGGCTAAAGGCTCCCTCCGTATTCTCTTCCCACAAAAGGCTATTATCGAAGATGATTCAGAGCTAGACACAGCCGATGGGCCGGATTGTGTGTGGTGTTCCATTGATAGAGCACGGGCATCTTATTCAGCTGCACTTTGGGGGCGCTGGCACTGTGACCACGTGAGGGGCGGGCGCACGATGATGTCGTCGTACGTAAGAACCAAGCCGTGTTCGAAATGGAAACGTCGAGGCATGCACAGCACTAAGGAGTAAGTTGTGGCGGCCTTGCTTCCTGAAGCGGATCGGGGCAATGTCGGTCAGCGGTGCTTGGTCCTACAAGCACACATATTGGATGCTTGATGGCGCCTAGTGGCATTTTACACAGGTGCACACATGAGGTAGAGGAGTGTGCAGGTGGGTGAGGAGAATAGGCATCAACGTTGGGGCCCAAATGAAACAGGAAATGCCAATGACTTGACGTGTTGAAGTGAGAGCCACAGCGGCAAACAATGGGTCACTGTTGGAGGGGGGGCAAAACCATGCATGCATATTCATCTTCTCACACCTCGTCACGGTGACGCGGGGTGGCTTTTTCTTCTTGCGAGTCACTCTTGGCCCTCGCATGCTGTGCACAAATAATGTCGTCAGGTTGAAAGTGGCAAGCGGCACAATAGGGGAAAGTTTCGAGGGAGAGGTGCCTAACTCCTACTAATGAGGATGGATGAACCGTTCGTATAGAGAGTACGGAATACCCAGTAGTCGTATGGTTGACAATCAGATCAGTCATTATTATTACCAGCAGTCAGCGGAGTCGTGACCATTTTGAGTGTCTTGTCGATCACACCAAGCCACCGCATCAACAGTGGTCATCTTGCAATTTGATGGTCCGTACTCTGAAACTGCATCGCGCAGCTGAAGGCTGAAGGAGAGGTGAATACATGGGGGTTGAGGAACAAGGGCACTGGACCGGTGTCGTCAGTGCTGACCATCGCCGGTCTCGAGCGTTGCACTGGGGATCTTCGTAAGGGGGGCGAGGGGCGCAGACTGCAGAGCAACTGCAAAATCAAAAAAAGGCCAAGGCGGTGTTCGGACGGACCGGAGAAACGCAGTCGAATAAGTGCAGACTGAGCGCAGACTGAGCACAGACTGAGCACCAGTTCCTGTCATTGGCTGCGGCGTGGCTTTCAACGTCGCAGAGAGATGCAGCGACCTGATCGAGGCCTGACCCCAACTTTTGGGCCACTTGGGGCCTCTTAGCAGCCGCTAGTCCTGTTTGGCGCCTAGCGGCTTCTCAATTATTAATGGCTCGTTCGCTGTGGTGAATTGTTTTGGTCCCTGCTGCTGCTAGAACGAACAAGCCCATGGGATATCACTCACCTCAAGATTTGACGCCCAGCAGCCGTCCGTGACTCCCGCAACTCCATGCTCGCCCACAGCAGAAAGGGCTCATAGAAGCGTTAGCGATCAGGGAACTGTAGATAGTGCGTAGTGGTACGTTGATCGTCACCTCCTCGTCGCCAGCAGCACACACGAGCAAGTCAGCCCACACCCCCCGACTGCATTATTCTGGTCTTCCCTGGCTTGGTCGGGGGTCTTCTGACTGGGCCAAAATCCCCTCGTGCAGTCCCGCGTGGCCATTCAACGGGCCTATGGGCGGCTGGGGTGCCTGTGGGTGCCTGTGGGTGGCCCTCCAGAAGGGCTCTGACGAATGATCCGCCGCTCCCCTTCCTGCTTTTTCCCTGCCCTCCCGACTCCTCTTCGCTGCAGCCGCCTTTACCCAACCCAGCCCAGATTCAACGAGCCTAAGCTAGCTTTGAGCCCTGGCGTCGCCCATCGTCCTGCGCCCATCCTCGGTTTCGCCTTTGGCTCGCCCGCGCCCTCTTCCCTCCGCCATTCCCTTCCCTCGCCCTCCACTCACACACCTTCAACTCGCACCTCGCTGCGCTCTTCCCAGGGTCTCCCTCAACCACTCCTTTTTCCCTTTCACTGGCCCTCCCCTCTCCCGGCCGCTGCAGCTCAAATTTTCGACCTCAATTCATCGTCTGGGCCAAATTCACTTTTTGCCTTTTCTTCCCATCCTAACCCTCTCCTCTCTCCTCTCCTGAAATCTTTCTCTTCACGAAACCTCTCTCCTCCTCGTCAAACAGCGACCGTCCACCAACTCCCCCCCCCCCAAAGACCGACGGTCTGAGTCGTTGTTCGTTGGTGCAGCCACCGTTGCTATTCTCGGCGGTCCGACAGGATATTCCCACCCAGCCCTTCGAATTGGTAATTTCGGGCCCGGGCCCACGTCCTGCCTCAAAGTGAACCTCCTGGGTGACGACTCCTTGCGGTCAGCTTGATTGCCACAATTTCCCACGGCACCACTGTCGCCAGGCTACCGATATTTGGGCCTGCTTCGCCATACCGACTACGTCTCGCAAGCCTCCCGTCGTCCCAGGCACCGTTCAAACCATTTCGTTTGTGACTTGGTGGCCAGATTGGAAGGTTTTTGTTTTTCTGACCAACGACCACGCTGAGCTGCGAGTCACGAGCCCCGTCAGAGCCATTTTTCCTGGCCTTGCTTGCGCGCTCCTGTCTTTGCCGTTCCTAGTGGCTGTGTGCTGCCAAATTCGGGGCGCACCCGTCTGTCCACGCTCAAATTCTCCGTCACAACACCCTCCCTCCGTGCCTGTACTTCCTTTCAAACAAACGCCCAACATCGAACCTGCTGCTTCTTCGCGGTAGCAGTGCATTGTTGATTGATTTGGAGAGCCATCACGCACCGAGGTGACAGCACTTGGTATGATCATCTCCCATCCTCAAAGGGTTTCTCACTGTCAAGAAGCAAACACTTGATATCGAAATCGAGCACCCTGCCTTTTCTATCCGTGTGTTCTCGTTCTCTGACTCGTTGCGCCTGCAGGCTGCCTCCCGAACGAGACTCATTCTACGTCGCCGCCCTCCACCCTGCAAGGCACCAAACTCCAGCCCGATCGACGAGCTTTTCACTAAGTCTTGTCACCCGAATTCGAGTGTTGCTCAACCTAGATTAATCCGCGAGACATTCCTGTCTGTCTACCACCACCCACGATCGTCAAACCCGTCATCCGCCGGAACAGCTACGACTACGTCTGATAGATCAGGCTCCCCTCATCGCTGTTTCCATTCGTTTGCGATAACATTGTTCGACCATACCGTTTGATAAGACAAGAATACCGCCTCCATCCATGACCAGCTTTTGAGTGGGATTAAAACACCAGCTTTTCAGCTCCGGCTTCAACGCCTAGGGCGTGGCCGCGCACTCAGCGGAAGCAGACGGTGAGGACGGATCTCTCTACCCGATAAATACTGGAATTCTAACGGTACCAGGGCCCACGGCTTGTCTGCTCTGCTCAACCTCCCCAACCGAGCATGCCTTCTTACCACAGCTGGGGGGCAGCTGCCCAACACCCACGACTTCCCCCTACGCCTCCGGAATACCAGACCACCTATCTCACACCCTTGAGTGCGGTGTCTGACCAAGGCTTCTATCCTTCGCAAGGCTATCACTCACGCAGATCGCTCTCATCCAGAGACTACAACGATAGATATCAGCCTCCGCCAGCCTACACTGCTCAGCCGTCTCTAGCTGGACAGGTTTCGCGAATCGGGCATGCTCACCCGTCACAAGAATATCCCTATCCGCAACCCTACCACATGCATGGTTCGTCCTACTGGGCAAACCACGTCGGAGCGCCTATTCTCCCACCCATCCGTGTCACCGAGGCTGTAGATCATTTCCCTGCACATTATGGAGCACAGCACACCGAGTCGAAGCCTAAGGAGGAAAAGCCTACAGGGGGTGTCGCGCAACACTTGGATTATGATATGGACCTCATGTCCAGCTTCGTGGCCGAGATATCCCAGAAACTGTGAGTACCGCAGATCCAGGTCTAAAATGCCCGATTCTAACCTCTGCCACAGTGTAACACCAGAGTCCGCACCAACAACCCAGTTCCGCAAATACGTGTCTCAAATTCTGTCGTCTACTCGCCTGCCAAGCTCTACGATCATGCTCGGGCTGTTTTACTTGGCTTCTCGGATGAAGCAGGTGAACGAACGTGGACAATCAACCTCCTCTTCTGGCACTGTCTACCGCATGCTCACCACCTGCCTCCTCCTCGGGAGCAAATTCCTCGACGACAACACCTTCCAGAATCGTTCCTGGGCCGAAGTCAGCAGCATTCCAGTGCACGAGCTAAACATGATGGAACTGCAGTGGTTGACGGACTTCAACTGGGAGATCCATGGTATGATGTACGATGAAGAGGAAGGCTTTTTCATGTGGGTAGAGCACTGGCATGCCTACGAAGAAAAAGCCCAGCTGGCCAAAGTCAAGGAGCTGCAAAAGCTCGCCCCCATCGAGACCAATCTTCATCGCCATCATGCCGTCCAAAATCAACCCCTGATGTCCCCCGAGGGTCCCATTCCACCTCAGTATCAACAAGGCTCACAGTACGATACCCGTTGGGTTCGTGCGTATATTTCGGAATACTCACCACCGTCTGCCCCGCACAGTGGCCCGCCCACGCCAGACTACTACAATGCTTCTTGGGCTTTCACACCAGGCGCTCCTCCCGCATATGGGCGCCAGCAGTACCACTCTGAGAGTGCATCGGCATACACTGCTCAGCGCAATCAACTGCCTACGTATGCTCAGACCTTTGGCTATGCATCTGGTCTGACGCCGACTTGGGTTTCTCACGGACCCAACTGCGGCTGCAGTCTCCATGCCAAACACTCGGATTACTACTTCAATCACCCGGGATACACCATGCAAACTGTGGTGGGTTAACTTGTTCAAACTCCAGCGTTCAGCGATCCGGGTCCGGCTCAAAAAGTTCTTGAATCATACCGGGGTGTTCGGTATTGTTTTTACCATCATCGACCTTTTCGCCTTCAAAGAACCAAAATCGGGATTATGCGAGGATCAGGCCCGTCATGCTTGTCGGAGCTCCGGTCAACTGCTCCTCCTCGACGAAAATTTCTCTAATCGAGTTTCCCAATCTAACGACCTTTTACGACCGGCACTTTCTTGTCTTTCGTTATTCAGCATCTAAAGCGAGCAACTCTCCTAAGAATAGATCAAGCTTTCTTTTCACTATACATTGACGATGGGCATGCCCGGGCGGCGCTTTCATGGCAGGAAAAGTCACCAAAAGTTCCGACTCGGGAGAGGGCTTATTATCGGGCTGGCGTCAGGTTTTCATCAGCACAAGGGGCATCACACAGGGGCTTGTTTTTCTTCCATTCAAAGACTTTGTTTGTTTCACAGTTATTACACCGTGTTTTTATGAGACTTCAATTGACACAAAAGGATGCCAACGGATCATGGCTTGCGTCAGAGCTTGCATAGCACGGCATCGCGGAGGATGGTGGATTGTCACAGAGGTTTGCTGCATCGTCATTCTTGTAATTAGCCATGTGAAACGAGGTGGGGGGTCCAATGAACGAGGTTGAAATGTGCTACACGGCTGTCCAACTGGGCCCGAAAAGGCCCTTTCACGGTCAAGAGTCTGCTGCACGAAACCACAGAGGCACCCTGTACGGAGTACGGGTAGTGGTGGTGTTGGGCAAAAAAGGAAACACAGGACACATCGGTTGACGTTGTCATGGACCTTGCTGTCGTCTTTTTTATTCAAACGGCCGAGACTTGATGCTCGGAAGGCATATACCCCTGATAGATTGCAATGGGCGCTTTTTCATTCGCTTCCAAAAAGACTGCAAAGAAAAAAAAGTACCAATAGAATTTAATCTGTCATCAATATTCCTTCCTTGCATGCACTGGTAGAATGGGATTCGTGTGCTCATGCAGGATCATCAGGGATTCCGTCTGGGTATTGTAGACGAATTGCATAGGGAGGCATGGCATCGGAGCAGGATGAGCTGAAAAGGACAGGGTAAGAAGGCTGGTTCTCACGTATGTACCTCGTACAGAGTAGGTGCTTGAGGTCAGGCTGCGAAGAGTGACGCGGTAAGAATGGTGCCAAGCCTGCAGCCGCGGTTTTGCCGCAGCGACTCTCCAACCTCAACTGCGAGCTTCCATCTCGACTCGGGAGGATTGTAATCAATTCAACCGCCCATAAAACCTTCAACACACCGCTTGACTTTTAGAATCTCAACCTATTTCCCTTACTTTCGATCTCTACATCATCATCCAACAGCACCGATTCCTGGTCCGATCCAGAAACTCTCAACATGTCGACGTTAGAGGATCTCGATGACATGGAGCGCGATGAGAAGGAGCAGAGAAAGGAGGGCGATGACAAGGACAAGAAACCGGCGTCCAACGGCGATGCTAAAGATGCTGAGATGAAGGATGCAGACTCGAAAAAGGATGAGGAAGAACAATACATTGATGACGAGATTCTGCAGTCAAGTACCAGAGACATCATCAACCGGCGGCGACTACTCGAAAACGAAATGAAGATCCTCAAGAGCGAGTTCCAGCGGTTAAAGCACGAGGAGAGCACGATGAAGGAGAAGATCAAGGACAATTTGGACAAGATCGAGCAAAATCGGTGAGTTTCAGGGACATGTCTGGTTGCATCAAGCCGAAAAGCTGTGGCTAACACGAAGCGTGTCCAGGCAATTACCATACCTCGTGGGCAACGTTGTCGAACTCCTTGACCTCGACGTCGAAGCTGAAGCAGCTGAAGAAGGCGCCAACATTGACCTCGACGCCACGCGAGTGGGTAAATCGGCAGTGATCAAGACAAGCACTCGTCAGACCATCTTCTTGCCTCTGATCGGCCTGGTTGACCACAACAAACTGAAACCCGGCGATCTTATTGGAGTCAACAAGGATTCCTACCTCGTCCTGGATACCCTGCCCGCTGAATACGATTCCAGAGTGAAGGCGATGGAGGTTGATGAGAAACCGACGGAGAAGTACACTGATGTTGGTGGTCTGGATAAACAGATCGAAGAGCTCGTGGAAGCGGTGGTCTGGCCGATGAAAGAGGCGGAGCGGTTCAAGAAGCTCGGCATCAAAGCGCCAAAGGGTGCACTGATGTATGGGCCTCCTGGCACGGGTAAGACTCTTCTCGCTCGAGCCTGCGCCGCCCAAACAAATGCGACCTTCCTGAAGCTCGCGGGCCCCCAACTTGTGCAGATGTTCATAGGTGATGGTGCCAAGTTGGTCCGCGACTGCTTCGCCCTCGCAAAGGAGAAGGCTCCGTCGATCATCTTCATCGACGAACTCGACGCCGTTGGTACCAAACGTTTCGACTCGGAAAAGAGCGGTGACCGGGAAGTACAGCGGACGATGTTGGAACTGCTCAACCAGCTTGACGGTTTTGCTTCAGACGAAAGAATCAAGGTCCTTGCCGCCACGAATCGAGTCGATGTTCTGGACCCTGCCTTGCTTCGTTCTGGTCGATTGGATAGGAAGATCGAGTTCCCCTTGCCAAACGAGGAATCCCGAGCGCAGATTCTGCGGATCCATTCACGCAAAATGACCATCGACGAGGGCAACATCAACTTTGATGAATTGGCGCGGTCAACGGATGAATTTGGGGGTGCGCAGCTCAAGGCCGTCTGTGTCGAAGCAGGTAAGTCGTCCGCCTCGTTCATCGTCCCGCTCTGGCGAGATCGCTAACCATTTCTGTCAGGCATGATTGCGCTTCGCAAGGGACAATCAAAAGTAAATCACGAGGCATATGTGGAAGCCATTGCGGAGGTGCAAGCAAAGAAGAAAGACACGTGCGTTCTCATGATCCCCATCTGCCACTTACAGGAAGACTGACTCTAGATTTTGCAGGGTTAATTTCTACGCATAATCCAACCAGGCACTTTTCCAATCGGCCTTTCCCAGAATTCATGGCAGAACATGGCATGTACAATACTCAAGCAAGGAGAATGTCCTCAGATAGATGATTGCCGTTCCCTGGCAGTCCAACTATAACCCATTGGACGGGGCTTTGCGTTGCCGTTCTTCAGATTTGTCCCGTCGTGGCCAAACCTGTCCCGCTATTCAGCCCTCTGGCTGTATGTAGTCGACTACACTTGACTCTCCTGCAGCACAGTTATATCGGAAGCGCCCCAATAAGAACTACGACGACGACGAACCTGGCATTGAAACTCTGTAGTCTGATGTTTTGAGTTCTTATTGGCCGGGACCGAGATGGCTTCCCAGTTTCTTGTGCCGAATTCATGGTCCAACATCCAACTTTCGTATCCGTTCGCCACGGCCATGGTTATATTTGCTGCCTTTCCATAGATAGATGTTTCCTTATCTACGCGCCTTGGTATCTATTTGACCCTATACCAATTAGCAACCGCGGTTTTCTGGTGAACCCCTATCGGGGAGGTTTTTTCCTTTGATGGCATAGACAAACAACACGTTCAAAGTGCTCCATTAGCAGATGAAACGGTGGCTCACGTTTCGGTGAAGCTGAAAGACTTCAAGCAGACTTGAAGAGCTCATATCTTTTTCTTATTTCGAGCCATCTAAGCTGCGTTGATGCATACACTGGCACTCGATGGAAGAACGACCAAAGGACGCCCAATATGATCGCTACGACCATTCATGTTCTCCTCTGGTGTCCCAAGCTCAGCTATTGTCATTTGGATATATCAAGCAAATGCAAGGTAGTACGCCAGCGACGCGAACGCAATCGCTGCCGTCCTTGAGACCCTCGTCGACACCACGACATAGGATCAAGTCGCGCTTCGCGCTATCAACATCAACAGTCAATTGGAAGAAAATTCCACCATCGATCCTCAATCTTGTCCTAGATCATCTCAGGTATCTCCATATGAGTCCTGGATCTCCATCGTGCTCAACATGCTACATGAGGGATTTGAGTTCAGCACAGCTGACGTGCAAGGCATGGTTCTCCGACGCACAACGAATACTGTGAGTTTGCCCATCCCCCTCGCATCCTCCTCCTCAATAGTCTAGGTACACCAATATACAGATCGTCGGCCAGGACGATCCCTCGATGCTTCGGAAATGGAGAGTCTCGCGAGCAGCGCGCTTGATACGTCTGCGGTCTACGCTTCGTTCAAGACCACTCCTCGCCGCTCTGGTCAGGACCCTACACGTGCCAGATCCTCATACACCAATTTATTTGGCCAGTGGGAGTCCAAATCCCGAGTATGATGCTTACCTCTGCACGATGGCGTCCGTGGTCATGGAATGTCCCAACCTGGAAGCCTTGACCGGATTCGTTGCATTCTACAATCACACCTTTGACAGGCTGACGCACGCGCTGTCAACGCGGACGAAGCTACGGCAGCATGTCTGGATCATCGCCGAGAATGAAGACGTCAGTGTGCGAAGTCAGACCCAACTACCGCCGGGTCTTCTGGATGGATATCAGACCTACCAGTTCGAACTTTACCACCGGCGGTGGAAACACCTCGAAACGCTGATGCTCTGCTCACCAGGTAGCCTCGGGGTGATCGAGCACGAGTTGGTCATTCGCGTTCTCCACTCCTTACCGGCTTTGCGTAACTTGTGCATATCTTCCTTCGACGCCGACGACTTTCATGACGTGACACTGCTCTCACTGCCGCCATGGGTCACTACATTACGCCTGGAGGAGTGCTCAGGGATCACTGATGCAGGGCTGATGCAGTGGGCGGCGAACCCCAATGCGGCGCAGATTGAGCGGCTGAGTCTGCTTCATCAGAATGTCGCCAGCTTACTGACGCTGTCGAAAATCTTTGCCAGCCTGAGTCGGCTGTGGAAGTTCACCATCCTGCAAACTGATGTCGTGCCGTCCTGGCCCAAGGAAGTGGGAGTGCTGTTCCAACCAGTCCTTGCCTCGGGGTCTCTGAAATTTCTCCATTGGGATATTCCATCCCAGTCGCCAGAAGCCTCTCCCCCGAACTATGCTTCTGAAGCTGGACGGCGGATGCCAAACATGCAGCTTGCACTCTCAATCTCCCACAACGGCTTCCCTTCGTTGAAGCGACTACGCGCCCCTCGAGATATCTCCCCGCCCGGCGCTCTTCAATCAGTTTGCCAAGCGGTGGGTGCTGATATCATTCTTCCAGACGACAACCCCCTATATCATCAGCGAGGCCTCAGCAGATCGAACTCCCTACGAGCAGCTCGCCTACGTGCTAGGCACTTAGCACACCAAATCAGGACACAAGGAGTGGATTCCGTTCCTCCGTCTGTTCTCCAATATCCAGTGACGCCAGTTTGGAGCCATGGAACAGATCCGGCACAAACACCCCCTAGAAAAGTGTCGATTTCGGCCTCTAGTTACTGGGAACCAGCCGCCTCTCATTCTTACAACCACGGGATGAACGTTCCTACTCCTGACCGGTCCACGATCCACGAACTGGTGTCGCCCATTTCTCCCGGAACTTACCCCTTTTCGCCACTGGCCCCTGATGACGGTATTATTTCTCCCATTACTGCGGAACGGGAGGAGAGGTGTTGGTGCAACGAGGATCCAAACAAGGAAGTCGTGGTGGGGCCACACCGACCGGGCGTGCCTTTCGAGAGCATAGGACCGTGGGAGCCTACCTGGCATGCTCCGAACGATGGGAGCGTATACATCTGTGATGATGATTGGGAAAGTCAGAACGCCGAAGAACAAAAATATGCCATCTCGCCGCCTCCCCGGAGTCCTCTCCGGTCTGCACCGCGCGTTACAAGTCTTGTCTCGTCTGCCTGCGGCAATTTTGTGGCTCGTGATTGTCCTGCGCCAAATGGCCCAGCAAGAACGAGTGACTCCTTACGCCCCACCTTCTATCTCCAACCCGACATTGCAGGACGAGATGAGAACGGCGGTTTGATCGGATGGGCCGAGCTGCTGAACATCCGCGAAAAGGCCAAAGTACGCCCGAACGACGCTTCGCGCGCTGCAAGACCCGACAGACACGACGTCCAACCTGTCGAAGAGGGCGGCAGGGATGATAATGTCAGTAGCACAGGAAGGACAGGCAATATATGCACAGGCTGCTGGGACCGAAGCGTCGACTCCGAGGAACAGCCCGGTGAGCTCGGCGGCGCCATCGTGAAAGTCCCATCTGCGCCGTCCACGACGAGCGCCGCCGCCGCGGGAAAGAAAGACAGACCGAGGTCGAGATCGAAATCGAAATCGAAATCAAAGTCGGCCTCGAGGCTGAGTCTGTCTCTGTCTCTGGGTCTTCGTGGCTCGAAGGAAAAGATATCCCACGACACGGTGTGGAGGCAGCACGTGGCACGCCCTACAGGGGACAGGGGGGGAGGTGTGTCCGCCTTGGATTTCTTCTAATCATGGACCGCGGATCCAGTTGTTGCTTCTTGGCCGGTGTCCTCTGGTGGGCGTCATGGCAAGTTCAAGACGTGTGCCTGTAAGGATAATGTAGTTGGCCATTTTGTACACACATACGTCGGTGTCCTGTCGCGAGACAGAACGCTCTGATAGAGTTCTCGAGAGCCTTGGACAGCTACATATGGCGTATACACAGGTAGTCTGGCGAGCGTAGTTGTGAGTCGTCATTCTGAGAACACTGTTCCTTTGAGTGGCTATGTATTCTACGCTTGAGACAATTGATAGGTGAGATGATTTCGAGGAGACGATATCGTGGTGCCCGAAGGGCATCATTGTCATCACGAATGTGCCTGGTTCTCCTTACTTCTTCTTGCAAACAGGCCGAATATCGCGCCAGTTGCTGGTGGGGTGGATCGGGCAACTGTGTTAGATGAGGATAATCCCCTCCCTCCTTTGCACACATTTTGCTATTATTACTTTCTCACCCTCTCTCCCAGAGCTAAAGAGAAAAAAACTGGAGATCGCGCTTGTTGGCGACTGTCAGGTGCTGCGTGCCAAGACTTAACGACATCAACTTGTCGTTATGTCTTGGCGGCTCAAGAGAAGTTCCATCGACGCCGAGCTCACCTCGCGCCTCACCCGGCCGGCGCCGCTTTTAAACACGCTCACCGTAAATCATATCAGGGACTGGATTACTGATTCTGAGCTTCGAGCCGGGCGCTAGGGACAACATGCCAGTGGCCACCCACTCAACCGGTTTCCAACATGGGGGGTTTGCGCAAGGCCGACTTTCTCGATCGAGACGTCGCCTCAGACCAGACCAAATCACCCATTGGAAACGTGCATGTGAGGATGACTCGACATTCCGGCTTCTCTTGCCGGCCTATTCTTGTCGACGACATGTAACATCCAACACGTGGGACAGGCCCATTTCCAATGGCCCATGGGCTCAATCCAAATGTCGAGTGGAGTTTCAATCAAGCCGGCGTCGTCAGAGAATGTATGATTGGAGCTCACCACATCAGTGTATTTCAGGAGGCTGCTCTACGGGACCTGAAAATGGGATATCAATAGAATAAGGAACTTCAAAGCCACCTGTCTAGATTGCGATGACTTCCCCCAACTGCCTGGCAACTATCATTTTGATTTGCCCTGCCCCAGATGGATCTTGCCCGCTTCCTGCCCATTGCTCGCCTCCCAAGCATAATATAGCGGCCATATTGAATCCTCAAAGTAAACCCAATTTCTCTGCAAGGGATTCTTCCACCCAGTGCCCTCGTCTCGACAAAACACTATGCTTTCAATCTCTTCAAACATTCGGGCGGTCTCGATGACTTGCAGGTCCAGAAACGGCCACTGGCTCATCGTAGAGCGAAGTTGCAGGATGTCCGTGAATAGCTCCTGGATTGTATCCGCGGTCGCACGGAGAAATGGTGAAAGTAGATTGAGGGTTACTTTTGCAGATTCGGCATCGCACCGGAGCCAAAGGTATAGCGCAACGGCAATAGAGATGCGAGCATAGCCCGAAGGGGGAACCGATCCGAGCCCTGTTTTGAGAAGAGCGAGCGGATCGCCATTTAAGAAGTTCTCAGCTTCTCCTATAACCGAATCGCTCGGATGGATGTGTACCGCTTTTGCGAAGTTTATGCTTGCGTGACGATGGTTGCCGAGATGGAATGAGCTGATTGCGGCAATGCTGTGCAGTTGATACCATTTTTCTGGGATCGACATCAGATCTCGCGAGGAGTCCAACATCATTGTGGTCAACTTGATGATTTGGCCCCAATCGCCATTTTCGTATGCAGGTTGTAAGAGAAGTTGGCAGGTCGAGAGCGCTTTCTCTGTATTCCCGTCTCTTAGGTATGCTTCGAGCCTATCGAGTTGCTTTCCAGGAGTCGAACTTTGGCCAGACATGAACAAATTGACAGCTGTTTGAGAAGACATATCGGGAGGCAGGTATCCCATTCGCTCCACAACAGGCAGCATATCTCCCCAGTCTTTGGAAGTTGTATCGATGAGCCTGCCGAAGAATTCACGTGGAACGTCTCTGGCATTGTTCTCTGGCTCTGTCAACATGCTGACCATACGATGCCAGAGGAAACGACGTAGATGCAGAAGTGCTTGTGCCCAAGGCTTGGTATTGAGCTGACCAGGGTCTAAACGGTGGAAGTCTTCGTCCTTACAGATGCCGTAGAGGTTGTCCTCGATGTCATTTTGGCTGGCCCATGCCTTTTGTGCGTCGTCGATTTGCAAATGCGAGAGTAAAATAACAGCTTCGAGCCTGTAGATTCGAGCGATTGCTTTTTGAATAGGTTCGAGATTTGCACAGTACGCTTTGGATCTGGCGAAGACCGCTTTCGCAATGGCGATGTGTCGGGTGGCGAACTCATCCTGCTTCTGATTGCCATCCCAGGAGATGTTTGGTCGAACGATTTCATAGATCCAATGAAGAATTGTCCAAATCAAGTGCCAGTTTCTCAGCTCAGGAGAATCGTCTGAGTCCACAAATTTGACCACCTTCCGCAACGCCCTACTCAAAGACGCCAAGAAGTCCGATTGTTCGCGACTAGTCATCGTATAGCGGTAAAGAGAGACCCAACTGCTGAAATATTGGAGCGGCCACTCGTTGGTTCGGAGTGGCGTATGCAGGCATGCCTCTATGCACAAGGCCAGGTTTTGCCTCCCGCTCTTCGACGATTGCGCAAGCCCTGCGAATGAAGTGTGCCCGGCATTCTTCGCCTTCCAACGCTGAAGCATTCCGTGGAGTAGCTCCGCGAAGAGACCTTTCCAGATTGATGGACCTAGCGCATCTTGTAAATGGTAATGGCATGCTGGGTCTGCATCCTGAATCATGTTCCGGAGACTCAGCGTAAGCAGTGGATGAATCCAGGTAATACTGCTTCCTTCATAATCGAGTCCGTCAAGATCCTTGAGATGCCAAATAATATTTCCCGTTTTCTCCAGGAAATCCTTCTCGTGTGTTGGCGAGGCAGGTTCGATTCCCTCGAGGATCCCTGTTTGCACCAGCAGATCGGTATACCGATGCCATTCTGGGCCTTCGTTCCAAAAGACCGACAAGCTATAAAAGGTCCTCAGTGCCACTGGTTCCGGTATGCTAAACCAATTGCTCATCAGACGAGGCTCCAGCACTGGTGTTAACATCGAGAGGAACGTGCTCCCTCCGACTTCGAATTGTTCGGTTTCGGAACCGAGCTTAAGTCTTCTGTCAAGCCGTCCGCACAGAAGGGCGTTGTAGTATTCAGCCAGTGGCATTTCCATTTTGTGGAACTGCCGCAAGACAACAAATAACGGTCCTGGTAATCGGTCCAGCAAATTGACAATGTCTTCCAAAGCATCAACCCGTTCGGCCATCAAGGATGGAGTTTCTCTGACAGGAGGTCCAAGAATCTTCTGCGCAAGATTTAATGCCGATGCAAGACGGAGTCCGCCGAGCAGAAAGTAAGGGAGCTCGATCTCGAATAGATTGCACCATCGGCTTGCGATCCAACGACTCGAGACCAGTATGGTCAGGCTTTTCCTGGAACTCAAAGTGTTCGGCGCCCGACGCGCAATGCTAAACAACTTCTGAAGATCCGGTAGGATGGTTTCGTTGATATTACTCGCGTCGCAGGCTTCGACCAATCGAAGAGCATCGTCCAAATTGTCGAGGACGAGTATTGTTGACGTCCGTTCGTCGAGGGCCGTTCTTTCGAAGAATTCCCAATTTTCCGAGAGGATACGATCGTCACTTTCGGAAAGAGGCAAAGAAACACCAGACCAGAGCAATTTGTTGATTACCATTGAAAGAAGAGTTTGACCATTACCGGAAGCGAATTTCGCATCAACGTAAAGGACTCGGTCCGCAAATCTGGTAGCTTCCCAAACATATGAAAGATGCCGCAGTAGGCGTGACTTTCCAGTGCCTGAGCGCCCGCCCATGGCCACGATAGCATTAGTTGCCAATTTTGCCTCCAGTCGAAGGACGTCGAATTCACGGCCAACCAACAAAGCCGCATCAGGCGTCGGTTTCGTAGCAATTCCACTTGCGGGGGTCCGTATGTTTGACTGGGAAGACACGCAGACAGGGTAAGATGATCTACGATCAACCGTAGACGCATAGGTCACTGGGACATACCAGTCAACCACTAGGACCATGATCCCAAATCTGGCTTCTCTCTGAGCATCGGCACGAAGGGCTCCCCTGGCCTCGCTCGATGCCTCAGCAAAGGATGTCAAGTCAGCACAGATTGAGCGGTAGAACGTTTCGGCAAACGTAGTCGTCGCAGAGCTCAGGAATTCAAATGACATGCCTAGGACGTCGGACATGCCCTTCGACACAAATGTTTTGGCCAAGTTTGCGTCCATGCCGTCTCCGCTTGTCGCGGTCTTGCAGGCCGTCAATACGACTCTGTCGATTTGATGGTCATTGAGAAGCTCCGCCACCCGCGAGGCTGAGACAAGCTGAAGCCGTCCGCTGAGGTCAGGATGAGCAAATTTCAAGAAGCTTTTTGGGGATCTGTTTAAAGTCAGTGGCCAACATATGAGTGAGATTGAGCGTTAGCGACATGGGGAAAAGACGTACAGCTTTTTTTGCGAGCCTTGTGCGACCATTTTCACGATGCCATGCATATCGAAGTGGACCACGTCAAAATATCCAGGCCCGTGGAGTTGAGTGGCGTGCCGCAAGTGCTGCTCCAGAGCGGCGAATGTTCCGGGCCGTACGACTTCAACCCTCAGTGGAGGCCTGTCTGTCAAAGTCTCCAGGATCGGTTGCATCCGAAGGTGTGCATTTAGAACCGAGTCCGGAAGTGCATCGTTGTCATGCTCCCGCAAATCACGCGCAACGACAAGAAGCACATTGTATGTCTGCTTGTCGGGTAAATTTGAAGAACGTGGCGGAGTATGCGATGAAGCTTCTGGCGTAAGGGTGTGATCCGGGGGAACTTTTCGCACCACTGTCACCTTTGAGAAGAAAGAATCCCAAAGCTCAGGAGTTTCCAGGAGTTCCCAATGTAGCCGATGAAAGGCTGCTTGGTTGATAAGAGTTGGGTTCGGATTTGCAAGGGTGGCAATTTCGATCGTGAGATGTTCTGGCTGCCTGTCTGCCGGAGAGTGGTGCAACGATAGGACGCTTCGCAGATCAAGCTGGCGAAATAGATCTTGAGCATATTCTTCAATTGATTGTGAAAAGCGCCGTGCTCGTCCTTCCTCAAACGGACTGCGTGTCGCATATTCCTCTAAATACCACTGGCATTCACGCTCTTGTTCAGAGGTAAAAGGATCGTGAACATCTCTTTCGGTTGCATCATATTGGAATGAAACTTCCCTGGACACTGCTACCCTCCAGCTCGATGTTCCAGTCGACTGGAGTGCCGTGATGGTTAATGTCTGCATTGTGCTTCAATTCTTCCGAACAGATACTCGGCGTCTAGAGTCTTGAGCTGGGTGCGAGAATCAGCGTCGAAGCGAGTTGAACGTCAAGACTCTGGCGGTGAGGCTCGGGCTGTTTGTTCTTCCGTTCAAAAGGCATCAGCGGTGTTATCTGGTTTAATGGGTAACAGTCACCATGAAGTAAGCCATGGAGCTACAAAGTCCAGGTCGCTCCGTGCAAAAGCCTGTGTGAATGCAGGTCGTCGTTGGGTGTTGGAGAAGGAGGAGCGCCGATTCGCCGACCCCGGGCAGGCTGCAGCGACACGGCCGGAGCCTCAACGGGAACTCGAAGTGCGCTTCTTCTGAATTTCTTGTCGTTTAATCATACCACGCCAGAGTCCACAGAGCACCGCTTGCCGCTGCGTGCCAAACAACAGTCATGGATAATCTATACTTCGTCCTACCATACCCATTGCACGGAAATGTCGTCTCGTCGCTCATGTGCCGAGTAGTGGCCAATCCACTGAACCCCGGCCGAAAATTCATCCCGAACCTCGATGAACCTAGTCCCCTCGTGCTCTCAGAAGTCCTTCCGAATCTTCTCCCCGACCCTATTGCTGTGGAGCCGACAGCCTCGATGACTTCAGGGATGAATACCACCTTGAAAGCTCGTCTGGAGCAGCTCTTCAGCTATACCAACAAAACCAATACCACTCAGTCGTTCGAGCTAAAGGCGCAGATTCAGCGTTACACACTGACACAAAACGACTGGAAGTTTAGAAAACTGCTGGAGAATGACAGGTTCGCGCAGGAGGTGACACAGCTAGTCCGCGAAAATGGCGGGAAAGCCTACATGGTCTCAGCATTCCTGACTTGCGAAGAGTCAACGTGGATGAGGAGCACCAAGGACCGCAGCTCCCATTCGGGGCAAGCCAAATTTGGAACCACTGACGGCAACGCCACGAAGGTGGAGGCGTCCGGGGCTGTTGTGAAGAACGCCGGTCACCGCAGGGAAGGCGAAATCACCGACAAGCTTGTTTTCGCCATTGCCTATGACGTTATCGGAACTGAGTGGTATTTCGAATGGAATGCGAAATGGTTCCCGCAGCTGAAAACGAAGATTGTCCTGAAGTCGGAACTCAGAGCAGATTGGCATCAGTTGAGTATGGGGAAGGAGGAAGAAGAGGAGGAGGTCCTTGATGATGGTGACGAAGGGGACGACAAAAAGCGAGTTTCCGCGGCCAATCTCATTCTTGCGGGGATGAGCAAGGAGGCGTATGATCTTCTTCAGACGTCTAACCCAGACGGCGAGGCGAAGGATTCTGAACACGGACCATAAAGCCGGCTTCGTCTGAGAGTCGTACAACTCCGTGACGCGAGGGAAACACAGCTTTACCTAGGCACGGGGGGGGTGCATATAAAGGTAGTTCTGCGCTAAGATTTAGCACCTGGCACTAGATGGAGGGCCAAGAGAAGGCTGAGAAAAGACGTCAAATCGAGGAGCGTAAGAGTATGCGTGTAACTGCACGAGAGATAAAGCTGGCTGAACAGGCTAAACGGCGCAAGGAGAGAGAAGACGAGAGAATCTCCCGTGCAGCGAACAAACAGCTCCAGTTCGATATCCACCAGAGAGAACAGAACGCTAAGAGTGCTATACCACCACCACTGCCTGTCAGCGGCAAGTAAGCTATCTTTGAAGACCAGCTTTTCCTGCTGTGAACCTCCAGCACTGACAGCAGAGCGAACAGATAGTAGCGTCGAGAGAGATAGGCGGAAGAAAGGGAAACTCGCGAAAGCGGGGAAAGGGATTCTTTATTAATATATCTTCTATCCCCTTCATAGTAAAGGCGAGTAGACTCGGATTTATAAGTGACAGGTAGTACGCTGAGACGATTAAAGGTCTTTCTAGTCAAGATAGTAGCCTTTCGAGTGTGGAATTAGCGACGCCGCTTTTAAACCGTCCTCTCGTTTAACTGGCTGAGCTGGCAGCCACGGTGGTTTTTACGACTGTGCATTCGAAAGGCCAATCACAGCAGCCGCGTTCATCTCCCCTAGGTGAACTTCGAGTCGAGGGGCGGGCGCTTGGTGCCTAGGCGCGAGGCGTCGCGGCCCCCACGGTGGGTGAGACACGGGTGAGGCGTCACCGGGCTCACCCTGGCCTCACCCTGGCTCGCGTGCGACCGGGGTGAGCGCAGGGCGGCGTCACCCTCGTCCGTAAGCGGGGTGAGCTGGGCGTCGATTTACCTCCTCTTGGCGAAACTGCAACTTTTTCACCGAGCCCTCAGCAGCCATCAACCTCCACCGCAGCTATCAATCACAACAGCTATCAACCGCAGCATCCATCATCCATCCACCGCAGCAGCTATCTTCCCGTCTTCCACCGTAGCTAATAGGTGGAGGACGCGAAGGTAGCTGCTGCGCTGAGTGGATGATGGATGCTGCGGTGGGTGGATGATAGATGTTGCGGTTGATAGCTGCGGTAGATAGCTACCAGCTATCATCCTCCCATCCTCCACTCAGCGCAGCTATCCTCCCCTCCTCTACCGCAGTTATCCTTCCATCCTCCACCCACCATGTCGCCTCATTCGGAATTTCGCGAGTGTCTAGAGAGGTTGAAAGCAATCGAGGCCATATTCACCACCCATCGCGATCAAGAGGTCCTATCTATAATACATGGAGTGCAGACGGGGTTACTCCATGTCCAAGAAGGGATGGGAGAATTGAATCCTGGTCGGCAGTCTGCTTCCTGTCGACTCTGCCGCCGACACAAAGGGAGCAGTCCTCAGGGGGATGATGGTAGTCCTTAGAGGCGAGATAAGGTTTTGACTAATGGTATCTAAATGTTCCCTCCCGTGCTGCTAGTGCCGTTTTTGGCCTCGGTCACAAACTTGATATTTTGTGTTGTGGAGACGAGTATGGTTCCTCCTGGTCCATTATTCATGTAGTAACCGCTGAAGGATCTACCCGAGCGGACGAAGAAGTGCAATGCAATCCTGCCCTTATCTGCCGCGCTGCACGTCAATGGACGGCACGTAGAACCAGTGTGCTTCGAAACGCCGTACGGACTCCCCTTGTAAATTGTGGTCATCCGAAAACAAATGCTATCTCCTGTTCCGTGGATTTGGCACTTTTTTTCTTGGCACTTGGCAAAACGATGCCACCACGGGGATAGATTTAGACATCAAATACTATTCCACAGCAAATTTCTATGTAAATCTATATGGTATTTACGAAAGCATCCCCCTTTGATACATAGATTCACCCCACAGGCATTGCAGCCAAATTGCGTGTTTTTTGAGCGTTTGGTGGCGCGAGATCCGTTAGTTATCTCGGCCAACGCAGGCCGCCGAGCGTTCTGGCGACGACGGCGACGTTGTTGACGCTCTGTTTTATGCTCATTGGCGCCCTGTTGACAGTCCTCAGGGTGTCGAGAGCCCCAGGCACATCTCCTCCTAGTTGGACGCCTCTCTACCTCGTGCTCAGTGCCTTTCATAAGGAGCGAATCGATCAATTGTTGATTAAACTGCTCGCGTAAGTGGGTGCGATTACGGCGAGATTGAGACTGCCTGGAACGCCAGACAACGAAAGAATTGGTCAGGCACACATCTAGTAACCACCAGGCTAGTGGGCGCCAATTACGGCGCTCACATTGTCAGTGGCAGCTGAATCCTGATCGGATCTGGTTAGCCACGTCGACAGCATTCATGCTGTGGTTATAGGCGTCGATCGCGAGCGGAATAGGTAGTGGTTTAACCCATTCATCGCCGAACACTGGTAGGGCGATCCTGGCGTTTGTTAAGGCATCTCCTGGTCGTCTACGGTCGCGAACGATAAAGTCGCCGACCTTATCAAGCGAGAACGCTGTGGTAATGCCCAGGACAATGTTATTATCCTGCCAGGCAAAGCATAGAACGTTCTCCTTGACGATTGCAACGTATCCTCCATAGATAAGTGCCTGGTTGAGGTCCTTAAGCGTGAGCAACTTCTCAGGTAGGCCCTTTGAGTTTTTGCGTGTCGTGCCCATTACGCCGATGTTGAGGGCTAGTAACGTATGAGCAACGTTAAGATTGAGAAATAGATTGTCCAGGAACACTAGCCATTTGCGGTGAGGATAGTGGTCTTTCAGTCTCTTCAGGAGTACCACTGGCACTTGGAAGGTCTCCGATAGCATAATAGGGGTCCCTTTGGCATCTCGCGCAAACGCGATCGGTCGTCTGCGATTACAGCCTTCTGCGCCTTCCACAGGGCTATGTAATAGCCAATCGTAATAGTAGCCGCCTATACAGCCTAGGCACCACACCTTGAAGCCCTCCTTAATGGGCTTACCTTTCTACTTCACGGTGTGCCTAGAACGGCCACAGAACGGCACCATTACCTCGTCAACAGATAGCCAGGACGATGGATAAATCGCAGCCTAACAATTAGCGCGAACAGTGGAATAGATAGGCTCTAATCTCGATCGTAAAAAGCCCTAAGATTGGTCGATTTGTGATGGTTGAATAGTGTCGATATTGAAGGTCAGGAATCGATGGATCTGTTCCCACCGTTCCTGCGACATAAATCGACGCAATCGATCCCACTGATAGTCTCTTCTTCTGCCAGTATAATTTGCTAGATAAAATAGAATTCCTAGCCAGCAGAGAAGTTCTCCAGAGCTCAACGGGTGCCAGGATCGCACTCGACGTTGGTGGGGCCCCATTAAGCTAGTCGCCCTTACATTTATCGCGTTCACAATCGCTATAACACTTGATTCGCCCAGGAACTTCATAAATAGAGAGAATGGATCGTTCTCTATCCAGCGAAGGTTGAATGGCACAAATTGGACCTGAATTGGTGGAGAATATTGAGGTGTTGGTTGGTCGGTGAGTTCTTTAACTTCCTGTGGTGGAGGCTGTTCTGCGGGACGCGTTTCAAGTGGTTCCGGAGCCGATTTTTTTGCTTTTTTTGGCTGTTCATGTTCTCTGGGTACAGTTATATCGTCAAAGAATCGTTTTGGCTGTTTCTGTCTAGTAGATCGCCTCATGATTGCTATAATTGTATGGTAGAGACATCGATTCGCGAGGTAAACAAAGGTTGGTAAACAATGACGTACTAGTGCCAAGAAAAAAAGTGCCAAATCCACGGAACAGGAGATAAGCCTCTTCCGCCAAATAGGCCGGCTATGAAAACTCTCACGCCTGGTTCTCTTCTTCTCATGGGCACCTTATAGTGGCCGTTCAAGTCGACAAGCCTGCCGGTCTATTTTCCCCAGTCTTAGATTGCCATTCGCACGGTGGACGGCAAGCTAAAAGTCATCACTTGTACCCTTGCGGGCGAGAAAATCGTCGATTGAGTCGTTCCATGTGATTGAATGATACAAAAAGCATACCGCCATACAAATCCAGTATCCCGCCTCTTCGGCTGCACGCACTTGGGGTAGACGGCGAAACTCGATGGAGCCGCACCCGAGACCACTTTGGAAATTCCAGCTGGCGTATCGAGTCGGCGACATTTGCGGTGCCAGCTGGCCTTCTGTTGGGAATGAATCGATCCAGGTGAATATCGGCTCATTCGTCGCGTCGGGGTGTCGAGAAGCGGCATATAGCTGATTGAGTCTGGAGCCCGCGAAATCGACATTAGGCAGGGTGCTTTTACCTGACTTGCGAGATATCATGGCCTCCGAGGAGCCATACAGCTACTGGCGCGATCCCGAGGCAGCGACATCATGGGAATCTGCTCGTGAGAAAATTCAAAAAGGGAGAGCAGCTCATACCGCCATGCGAGATTCCTGTGATGGTAGCCGGCGAAGATGACTTGCTGGTATTGAAACAGATTGCAGGCCTCGTGGACACTCCTGAACTGAAACCGGCTGAAATCTTGGACGAGACCGACGCCGGTGAGGCCAACGCTGTCTCCATCTGCAGCATCACCGACGAAGTTATACCAAGGCTCGACGGATGGTTCGACGAGTCGCAAGAACGCCTTGTTCGGTGCAACGGCAAGGAGCGGTACGCGCGGAAGTTTGAGCCAGACGCAAAAGTACGTTGTGATCCATTGAAGCCATTCTTGGATAGTTGGGCATCTCACTGTTGAGTCTCAGCCGTGGAGTCTAGGCGGATCGTCTGAAAGCTCAAAGCCAGTCAGAGTTCTCTCACTCGGTGGTGCGTTCTTGGGTTCGCCGGCTCTTGCACCTACTGAACTTGACAGACGGACCGGATTGTGATCCGATTGCGCTGGTCAACTTTATGGAGAACCTCATGAATGCGACAACCCCGGGCCTGAAACCATGTGATGCATTTGACCTTATCGGCGGCGTTGGTGTTGGGGGGTGAGTCAACCCCGGGCATGCGGATTCCTTGGATAATCTTTACTGATTTCTGTTTTTGTGAAGTCTCAATGCCCTATTTCTCGGACGACTTGGTTTCACTTTGGATGACTGTCCCAGATTGTCTCCCTGGTGGCCATTGGTATTTGAGCTAATAACAAACGATGAGGGATTCACAGAAACTATCTGGCAACCAATGCTGGCTTCGGAAGATGAATCCCTCCCCACCACTAGGGATGAATACACGTAAGTTTCCTCTTCTGTTCGGCTAAAGTTTTGCCTATCTTACATAGACATATCTATGTTAGCTTCGTTGTCGCAAATCTGAAGAACAGACAAGACCAAGTGTTATTGCGCACATACCATGGTTCCGATTCAAAAAGGCTTTCTGAGCAGAGCAGAATCCGAGAGGCTATGATTGCGACAGGTTCATCAGTGTATGGGCGAGCTTTCTGGCCCTGGAATTTGATCGAATACCAGGATATTTTGTCACGCTGGCGACAGGAACAGGAGCTGGACTGGGAGTTTTCACCCGCTTCGGCCTACCCTTCAGCAGACCAAGTCACCTCAGCCACCAATGACCCAATATACCACGCCTATCGCGAGGCGCGCTCAATCTGGCCTGACCGGGAGATCAGGATCGCTAGCTTCATGCCTCGAATGAAGACAGGTGACCCGGGACGCAAGGCTGCCATGGAGGTACGCGGATTCAAAGTGGATTCCTCGCAGAAAGGAACTGAGGGCCAGCTCCTCCGCGCCGACGACGCGATGGACTTTTCTTCGGCGGCGTTCTCGGAGATGGGCAACGCATTTTGGGCAGATGGGTCCTGATGACGAAACTTGACAAGAGGGCCAACCAAAGTCGTCAGATGGCAAATCAGGCAATTCTGTTCCCCCAACCTTCACGAGGATCAGTAGGGCTCCGGTGTGCGGGAATCTCATTCACTTTGGCGGACGAGAAATCCTGAGAGCAGGAAAGTACGGAGAGTAACCCCCCCCCCCCCCGGGCCCCCCGGGGGGATCCCGACACTTAAATCAGCGCCCTCCTGGAATCCGAGTTCATAAAACGTCAGGGTTCTGAAGGTCTTATTCATTCCCGTTCACACGCAACAGGGTAGAGAGATATGACTGCGGACAATCCCACGAACACGAACACAAACCCCGAGGTCGACGATCATGGCGGATTCGCGTGGTGCCTGGGTCAGCAGAGCGTTTCGCGGCCCCCCCCCCCCCCCCAGGCCCTCTCATCCATTGAGAGACCCCCGGACAAAGTGTCCTGCGCTCTACAGCGCACACGCCGGAGTGCATTTTACTAGTTCTGACCAGGGGGGAGGCGGGGATCAAAGCTTGGGTTGGGGGGGGGGCATTTATGCTGTGAAATGCGAAGAGCTATCTGTGTGCTAGGTGAGTCAGATATCGAGTGTGCCTCGCCTGGAGGCAAAGGGAAGAAACATGAAAGAATGCTCGTGATATCTTTGCACTTATTTCAATTGATGATTGCCAATGCTGCCCTTACATGGTCATTACTTCATGAGCTTCGTCCACCTTAGTCCATTAACGTCCTCGACGTGCTAGGAGCACACCCTCGTAGACCCAAACCCCAGAACGACGCCCAATACCCATCAAATTTAGGGCGAGAACACGCTTTCCAGCATTCGGGGGGGAATTGCTGAAATTACTCCTCGTCGTACAGGACGTGCAAGGTCGTCGGGATGGGCGACTCCTTGGCATTCGCGTCGAGATAGATCTTGGCCTTGACGCCCGCAATGTCCTGCTCGATGACGCTGAAGCGGCCCAACTTGCCCTCGGCGCGACGCAGGTTCTTCAGGCGGAAGACCTCCTTGAGCGTGGCGACGAGCGCGGGTCCAATCAGCCGGGCGCCGAAGCAGTAGTGCATCCCGTGGCCCAGGAGCGTATACGACGACATGGGGCGATGCGGGTCGATCTTCTCAGGGTTGGGGAAAGCGGCCGGGTCCATGGCGGCCGAGGACGTGGCGATGAGCAAGTACTGGCCGGCCTTGATGTCGACTGGGCCCCGCGCGCCGTCTTCGAAGGTGACGTCCTTGGAAGCCACGCGAGGGAGGCCCGGCACGACACCGGCGTGGCGCATGCCTTCGAACACGAACCCCAAAAGCTCCTTGTCTGAGGCATCGTCGTCCTTCTGCGCAAGCTCCACGATCCGCGCCTTGTACTGCTCGTATCCCTCGCTGAGGTACAGATTGATGAGGAGGGACGCTTGTTGGGTGATATTGCCCGCGACAGGGGCGCCCATGCCGATACAATCACCTACCATGTCACCAATATCCAATCCCGTCTTGTTCATGGCGTGGTAGAACCGGTCCGCGTCGGGGCCGACCTCGTACGCGGAACCCTTGGCGAGCCAGTCCACGATGTACTCCGTGAGACCACGCTGAGTGCGGAGATGAGCCGTAAAAATCTGTCTCAGGATCGGCGCCACCGTCTCGGCCGTCTCGCGCAACTTCCACTCGTTGACCGGCAGGATGTTGAAGCTCTGGTACATGAACAGGACCAGGTAGATGTCGAACAGTTCTGGAATCGTGACCAGGCCGCGCGGGTGGACGGCGTCCTTGATCGGAATGGCGAAGCGGCGCGCGAGCCACATGATGGGCGTGACGTTGCACACATCTCTGACAATGTCGATCGACCTTCGGTTGTCGGGGTACTTGAGAGTGCTCTTGTGAATCAGGCTCCTGACGGTTTCTCGGAAGTACTGCGTAAGATTCTGCTCAAAGTTCTCTTCAAAGAAGACCTTGTGCAGGATGACAGAACGTGGGTCGTGGCGCGTCTGATCGTCCCAGCCGATCATGAATTCGTGCCCGTCGGTGCAGTTGCGGATGGCGGCTTGATACATGACGTGGAACGTTTCGCGATCTTCAAAGGCCTTCTTGACACCCTCTTGAGTGTGAATCCCTACGAGCCTCATCACATTTGGTGGAGGTCTCTTCAGGTCATACTTGGCCAGCACTTTGTTGCCTTCGAGGATCCCTTTGATGGCCTCGGGGGTATAGAACGGCATCAAAGCATATGTCGACGTGCCGGTGAACTCGCCTGGAAGGCCGTTGAAGATGAGCTTGGCGAGAATGCCTCCGTATGCGCCTCCTGGGAGGTCTGCAAGTTTAGATACGCCCCAGTTGGTCAGGGTATTGGAGTTGAAGTCGTAGGTGAGGAAACGGTCGCCTCGCACCAGGGCTACGGCGTCATCCAGGATGCCGCGTCCAGTGGTTTGACCCGGACAGACACCACTACCTGGCATCGGCGGCTTGGTACACTCTGCCTGCAGACCTGGATATAGTTCGAGGTTGTCGATGTGGCCGTACAAGAGCTCGGCAGCTCGAGAAACTACAGGGTCATCGTTCCATTCCGAGAAGCTCTTATACGCCGTCAAGTTGAGGTACTTCCGGAATCTAGTAAATGGTTGTCAGCATATTTGCAGTGGTCATCTCACGCAGAATCTCGATAGTGATATGTTCCGACTCACTCATTTAACGTGCAGGTGTTGAAGATCTCTCGGGCCTGAAGCTGGCCCATGAGATCCACCACCTTCAGACTTGCCGGTGTCCCATTAGCACCGAATGCGTGGGCGGGCTCTTCGATGCAGTCCTTGATGAGGCGGCCAAGGTCGGCGTCGTCGAAGCTTCCATCCGGACCGCGCTTTAGATCTCCAAATGTCCATTCGCTAGCAGGCTTAGACAATAGGTCTTTGGTGATTTTTCCTGTCATCTGCCAGAAGAGCTGGGGCGTCATTTCGTCAACGGACTTGATGTGTGGAAGATTCCAACTAATGACATCTTCCATCCACTTGGCGTCGGCTGCGCTGAGTGCCGCGTGCCAGTGGTAGAGAACCGCAAACTCCACCGAGACGGCATTACCTAACCCTCTCTCCACACGTCCTCCCTGTCCAGACTTGATCTCTTCTCCCAAATTGAGAGACCATTCAGAATTGGCACGGGGAGTGTTCAGGATGGCGGCGACGTAGTCTCTCAGTACCACAGAGGCGAAGAAGCCGACGTTGATGTTTCTGCTAAGCTGGAAAATGTCTTCGTCTTGCCTGTGGTCGTGTTTGGTCAGATGTGCGAGCTCACCAACTTTGATATCTCCGTAGGGTGGACTCACTCTTTTTGTTGAGCTTCTGTCAGTTTGTCCCATTGACCATAGCTTCCTTGCTCATTGATGGACAAGAGCGTCTGGGCGATGTGGTTGTGGTTCCTGGAGAACATCATCAGAACAGCAATGACGCCCGGTGGCATCAGCATGATCCTCTCGGAAGCGATCGAATCTGGATAGATCAATCCATTCTTGTACGTCCGCACCCGTTTTTGTTCTTTGTCCGTGTTTCCGTAGAGTGTGCTGAGGTCGACATAGCTGGACGTCTCGTTGACCCAATTCTTGTCCCTTGAAGTTTGGAAGCACTCGTGGATGACGACCGTGGCGAAGGAGAAGAACAGTCTGTTCAGCCCGGATGGGTGCTTGCGGAACTCGCCTTCTTTCCGCCGGAGCAGATGTTCGAAGACGAGTTCCACGTCTGGCAAGTTGGGCCCTTTTGGTTTCATCGGCGGCACACTTCGGCTGTAGGCTGACCCTGCCTTTCCTAGCTCCGGGTCCCAGAGGTTATTGTTGCCTCCATCGTGCCTCCTGTATCTCGTCGTAGGGCCAGCTACGGTTCCCGGTGGGTGGGGTAAGTCGTCCCATAGCATCTTGATGAACCGACCAGCGGCATTTGCGCCCAGCCCGCTGTTGGGAGGGAGAGACTGAAGCATGTGCACCCCATGTTCGAGCAACAGCTCTTTATCGTTCAGAGGCTGTCCCGACACCATTGTGTTGAAGGCCTGGACCATTGTCGCGGCGTTCTCCCGACCTAGATGGGTTAAATCGTGGAGTAGCGACGTCTGGTTGACCGAGGGCGTGGCTGCAGCTTCGGCATCCGTCCGCCCATCTGGAGCGGTGGGAGCATTTTGAAAAATGGTTGCCTGTAATTTGTGCAATTGTTCCATGTTGACAGAATTCGCGTAGGGGCACCTAAGCTTCCTGCGTTGCTTCCAACCTGCTGGCCAGGAATTAGGCAACTAGAAGACAGACCTGCGTACGCAGAGGCGGTAGCGGGGGGATGTGCTGGATAAATACGCTCGGGCAGATGCCAGAAGCGACTCAGACGTCGCGTCATGTTCTGTGCTTGCAGCTAAGGGTGGACGTGCCGCAAGGCCAATCGAGGGGAAGAACACATGTCACAGACCTGTCTAGACTGACCGGACTTGGTGATGATTGATGATCTTGGTGTAACGACGACGTTCTGGATGTCCTCACGAAAAACAGCATCCAGTAGCGGCACAGCCGAATGACGGCTTCCTGTCGGTGCAGCGATTTGATGTCAACATTGCCCTATGGGAAGTTGGGCAAACATTGCTAGCTGAAGCATTTTTCAGCTCGGTGGAGTAGAAGATCCCTTGGGCGGGAAGCCTTCAGCAGCATGTCACACGAATGGCGACTCTACCACTCCTCCAAAGGCTAAATCGCTCGATCGAGAGGCCCTGAGAGCGGTTGGGGACACAACTTGACCGAGTTCGTCTGGCAGTTGTCTGCAGCTCTGCCCCTCTCCGGCTACACAGCTGTCTCCACAAGGCCCGATTCGTCGCTGACGGGCATGGGCATCGCAGCGTTTGATCTTGTTTGCGTTAAGCAGCGTCGGCTGTCGACTCGGTTCGCTCCGAGGAATCTTGGCTGTGCAGTAGGAATGTAAAACAAACAGCAGATTGGGCAGCAAACATCGCTTCACCGCAACAAGAAAGAGGCGTCTTGACCTGCCAACACCCCGCAACACCCCGCGTTCAGCTCATCCCGCCTGCGCCACAAAGACAGCGGGATTCTGAGAGCTGGATTTCCAATGAGTGGTGTTTCATAGGAGCCTGTGTCTATAGTAGATGCCGGATTGATTGGGATATACGCATGTCGAACGATTCGAGTCCGAGTTTGATGATGGCACGACTCCTTGAATCCGCCCTACCTCTTGGCTACCAGCTAATTTTCTATTTCTCCAAGGGTACACAGCGCCACTGAATGGATCCAGACAGCTTCTTGAGTGATATCTGGAGTCTCCTTCCGCTTCTCGAAAGTTAAAGTACCTATCTGCTGAAGGAACGCCACGGAAAGGGTGTGTGTAAGCCGGCGACAGAAAGACGAATGTGATTCAATTGAATCGCCATAGGGTAGCGCCCAACTTGGGGGATATACGCATGCGTCTCGGATGCTCTCTGATATATCGGGCATGCCTGACAAGAATCAGGTCCATCGGCGTAGATGGAGGTAAACCCGGACACAGGTGGAGGAAGAGGTATATATACTCGGAAGCAAAACCATTCTAGGCTTCCGAAGAAACAATATACCTTCCAGCGACCCGTGAATGGGACAATTTGTTGCCCAAAGCTTATCTTCCGCGCCAAGTTGCTTTCGGGATGATGTCCTAGCAGTCATTTCTGCGGCGTACCTCATCTATCCCGACAAAAGTAGTTTAGCTGGTATTAGGGCGTGCGCCGGTCTCGTCATTGGAAGAACCAAACTTTGGCGTGGAAAGCGGCTGGAAGCTGTTGAAACCGTCACCTCTGGGAGGGGTGCGGTGTAATCATCGTCTGTCTGCATGCATTGTGTCACGCAGGGCAAGCTACTCTGGCGTTGGAGCAAACCGCGACATCTGGCGCAGCTTCCGCCCATATCTGTAGAAGAGAAACGGAGCGGGGATGGCCAACACGCACAGAAAGCCGAGAACGCTCGTAGCCCATGCTGTGCCCAAAGATCTGTACATGCGTGATGCCGCCAACGGAAACCCGGCCGCCACCAAACTCCTTACGATTGTGCTTGCCGCCATCGCACTGGCAGCGGACTGAAGGTAGATGTCCACCAGAAACGCCACGGCGTTGGTGAAAATGAGCATGATGCCACTCCCGATGAAGAACCCAGCGATGATTTGCGGGACTGGGGAGATGTTGCGTGATGAAGTCCAGGCAAAGAAGAAGAGGCCGATTGGCAGAATGAGGCTACCGAGCATGACCAATGGTAAGCGGTCCTCGGGCAAGACCGAGCCTCGAGCCCGTAGCCTGGGACGGTAATATCGTTTCGAATACACCGCAACCCCGTACGAAGATACGATCACACTTGTTAGGATGCTCAGAAACGGGAGTGTCCCGGTACGGGGATCCCAACCTCGGCCTTGAACGAAGCTGTACGGAAATGCGAAGAAGGTCAGATAGAGAATCCCATAGACGATGGCGATATACAACGCCATGACCATCAGCATTGGCTCGACACAGAACATGATTGCAGGCTTGAACATGTACTTGCGGACGAATTCCGAAAATGCTGGCTTTTGCTTGAGTTTTTGTGTGGTCGATGCTGACGAATCTTGAGCCAAGTTGAGTTTCTTGTTTGCTCTTTCCTGGAGGGTTGGGCCATATGTCTCGGGGACGAAGAGGAATGCTGGAATTCCAACAACAACGCCAAGGATGAGGGACACCCAGCCTGTCCAGTGCCAACCGAGGCTGCTCTCGGTGATGAGGGCACCAAAGATAGGGCCAAGAGTAGGCCCGACATAGACAGCTACCGAGTAGACGGCCGTGGCGACGCCACGTTCTGCTGGCTCCCAAAAATCAGCGTAGGTGGCGCCGACCAGGACCTGAGGCGATGCTCCGAAGCAGCCCGCTAACAGGCGACATACAAGAAGTGCAGGGAGATTCTTGACCACCCCGATCGGTATTTGGAGGAGTGTCCACACGAAGAAGGCAGAAAAGAGTGGTAACCGACGTCCTTTAAATTCCGACAAGGGACCTTCAACGACCACACCATCACGTCAGCACGAAGCGCGACCACTCGAAAACATATAGGTAGGGTACTCTCAATGGATGTAGAGGGGCCAACGCACCCCAAACAATAGGACCCAGAGCAAATCCCAACACATAAAGCGACACCCCCAGGAGTGACACTGTTTCACTGACGTTGAACTCCTTTGACGTTACGGTGATAGTGGCCGACCACACCGAGCTCGCAAACGTGACGGCCGTGGTCATCAACGCCAGAAGCGTGGTAATGACCCATTTCCGCCATCTCGGAAGATTGAACGGACTGTCATATGCCGCAACTAATTCGCGGTCGCCGTGGTCCTCGACGATGTGTTTTTCAGCCGGACCTTCTTCGAGGCGGCTAATAGGCGTCGCAGGCTTCTCGAGGTCGATTGACATGCTTCAGCCTAAGACAAAACATATTGACAACAGAGGACAAACGCTTCTCGGCACGAAGAGCAGAATTTGAAGTCGACCAGCCGGCAAGAGTCTGCAGGGACGTTGGTGCTATTCTCGTTTCGGAGGCTCGTGCCGTCTTAGCCGGCGAAGGGCGCCATGAGGGGGCCTCCACGCCGAGGCAGATCGTCTTCATTGTTGCTCCTCACTGAGGGACAGGTTGAACTTCGTGGGAAATCGCGGGTGACGCGTCAAGCCTGTGTGCTTGGTACGGAGTTACATTTGTATACTGACCGATTTGTGTTGGCAGGATTTCCCCCAGCGATCTGATGCTTACTGTGCAGGTGTGTGGTCGCCAGGTCAGCGAGTCGCTCACGGGCGCAGTCTGTGTTGAAGCCTCTCTCACGTGGTAAGGTGCTAACACGTGATGTCAGTCGGATTGTGGCTTGTGGCTGTGGCTTCTGATTGTCATACTGCGCCACACTTTAAGCCAGGTGCCCTGATGAAGGGTCGGTGAGGCTCTCATCTACAACTATTCAGGACTGTTGGCTGATTCCTGAAATGCTGAAATCTGTGTGTTGATCAAGATTCCCCTTCAAAACCTCGTCCTCTTTGATATGAGCGGACTCTGAATCCCTCTCCATGTTGCTGTACCTTCTTAGTCAGGATCCCGAGTGCGGACAAGGCTCCATCGAGATTGAAGGGCGTCATTGGAAACTGGCTGCCTACAACTTGGATGCACCTGATGCCGAGCACATACGATTCACTTGTGTCTCCTATGCATGGGGCGAGGGAAGAGAAGGCAGTCCCTTTCATCCCGGTTATGACATTTCCGACCGGACGATACCAGCATTGAACGCCGTTGTGAGCCACCGCCCGTCCTGCGCTCGCATATGGATCGATGCATTCTGCGTGCCCGTCGACACGCCGGAGAGAATCCACACCTTGGAGAGCATGGGCTTTATTTATTCCCGGGCCGAGGAAGTCATTGTCGTCCTGTCCACGGCCGCACGCCCTGTGCTCGAACAGATGAGCACTTCCGATCGCGTCGACCCTGTCCATCTCGATGCTTTGGAGAGGGAGGAATGGGTTTCGAGGGCGTGGACGTATCAGGAAGCGGCGAACAGCAGGGCTCTCTACATCACATGCGAGGAGCCCCGCGGGATCATCATCCCAGGCAGCCATTTCCTGAATTGCCTTGGCTACACCCTGACTCGCCTCGACGGCTCGGTCCCCACGGCAGCCGACAAGAGGCAGCGATACCCGCGTCTCGACGCATTTGAGGACCTGATTGCAGAGCACATGCTCGCCGGGTACCAGGAACGCTCTGCCCTGCAAGTCATGTCGAACATGGATCGTCGCACTCAACGCCGAGGCGAAGACCACTTCTATGCCATGATCGGCGCCATCAGCACTGCGCGCGCCAGCTCCTGCCCGACTCTGGACCCTTGCGAGGCGTTTATGTCCCTATGCGAGAGGAAGGGTGATTACTCGTTCATCTATTCCACCGCAAAGCGAGACTCGACGCTGTCGAAACGCTGGCGTCCGGTGTCAGGAGATCTCCCGGCCATTTTACCTTGGCATTGTTACGGCGAGGGCCAGCCTGCTCATGAGGCGTCTGGGTCCTTATATCTAGACCTGATGCTGCCGCTTGAGGTCTCGCCAGTAGACGAGGATGGAAAGAAGGTCATCCAAGGATGGCTTGCCGCGAGCAAACTTGGTTCTGTCGACTCTGGGGAATCCCTCCAGGAAGCGGCCTATGCGGCCCTTCGAATCATGGGCTTCACCGGCAGTCCAGACTGCGTGACCACGACGCATGGTTTCTTTTTCCCATCCGAGCGGATCTCCACCGACCAATCCATCACCATTTTGGTCGCGACTGAAGTGCGATGGAGCTTTGGCGCGCCGGGGCTTGCTCGCTACAGCGGAGAGGTGGAAACGTACACCCCTGGGGTGTTTTTCGGCCGCATCGACAACGCAGCCGCTGTCTCAGTCAAGGTATCCTGAATGATGGACTGGGGAGAACGTCAAAGGTTTCGTCGCGGGGAACGAAATACTTCACGCCAGAAGGACGAAGTGCCGCTCAGAAGGCTTCACCCAAAGCTACAACAGCAGCTAAACCCTCCCGTCCCCTCTATTTTGTTCTCTATACCTCCATCGTGGTGGAAGTTGAGTCACGACGGGTTACTTCCTCGGTGCTGCACCTGCTATATTTCTACCTGTTTCCGGGGTAAGATCAGCAGAAGGCAGACTCGTCAATGCCCAACTACCTATCTTCTGGGGCACTACACAGCGTGCTGATGATACGTACCCACATACGCACATGCATATAGCTTTGCTTTCGATGTTGTGGTATTAACTCAACGTCTACGCCTCCATCGCGGATCAGACTCTGCAAATTGAAAGGAGGCGGAGTGATGGTGGGTAAGGATGTGGGTGTAAAATGTATACATGCACACTAAGGGTGAATGCATAATGTATATGCAATGTTTACGTAGGTAGAGCAGGGAGACGAAGGCTAAGCGGACGGGACCGAGGACGGAGAAGATCTATTCGTGCGGATAGATCCATTGATTCCATTCCTTGCATGGACAGCGTCTCCCTACAGTAATATTCGAGGATCGATAATCACTTGGCTCCATCAACGTCCGTGCCCGGCTGTGTCCCCCACAAAGATCCTCAAAACCTCCCACCGACGAGGAGATGGATGCTTGGACAGACGTTGCATGGTCGTCTGTTCACGGTGTGCAACGACTCTATTCTCACCGGAACCGTCGTCGAGGAGCTTTATTGATGACAAACGCTGGTTTGATTTCCTAAGGATTCTATAACAGAGTGGTTACCGCTCCCACCACCACCGCCACCACCGTCCCCGTCCCCGTCCCAGATCCTGCTCACTCACCAAGATGGTCTCCCTCGCCGACGTGCTCCTCAACAACACCTCCCTGCTCACGCCCGGCAGCGGCCCCATCTGCGCGCTGGTCGGATGCACCGAGGGGATCGGGCAGGCGACGCTGCACGCGGTGCTGCGCCACACGTCGTCGCCGACCATCTACGTCGTCGGGCGTGGCGGGCCGGGCGGGGTCGACACCACCATCGCCGCCGCGCAGGGGCTCAATGAATCCGCGACCCTCATCCCGATCACTGCGGAGGACTTGGGCCGGGTGTCGTGCGCGCAGGACGCCGCGCGGGCGATCGTCGCCTCTGCTCCGCCCAGGCTGGACCTGCTCATCATCACGGCGCCCTCTTCGCCGGGGCATGCGTTCCTGTCCCTGGGGAGGTGGAGGAGAGCCTCGCGGGACTTTCCCCCCGCGGAGGACAGCCTTGACCGCGCCGCCTGCGTCCGGTACCTCGCGCGCATGCGCATCCTGATCACGCTGCTCCCGCTGCTACGCAAGGCGGCGTCGCCGCGCGTAGCCTGTGTCGTTGTCGGTGGGGGAGAGGGCACACTGCCGCTGCTGCTGCCGCCGCTGGAAGCGACAGCGGATGCCGTGACGACGCTGTTCTTCGAGCACGTGGCCCGACAGCCCGGCAACGACAAGATCGTGTTCCTCCAGATCAGCCCGGGCCTTGCATTCCCTGGTTCGAGCAATGCCGCCCTGCTCCCCTTCCTGTGGGACTGGGTGCTGACGCCCATCTTCAGGCTGGTGGGCTACACTTTGGCAGAGGAGGCGGGCGAGCGGGTCCTCTTCGCCGCGACGAACGGGCGCTTCCGCCGCATCCAGGACCCCGAGCGGGCAAAGGGCACTTTGATCCAGCAGGGCAGTGATGGCGTCTTGGGCAGCGGCGTGTACCTCGTGAATGCGGACTCGAGCGTCGTCGAGGGCGGCAGGGACAAGGAGCTGAAGAGGTTGAGGAGTGGGATGGACGCCGAGCAGAAGACCTGGGAGTATACGATGGGCGAGTTGGCGAGGATCGGAGGGGATGGTCAAGACTGAGAAATGATATGTGAATGGGAGCGTATACAGTACGGTCTCTCGGGACACGCCACAAACACAGTAAGCCAATCAGCAGGCGACAGCAGATGGTAACTAGCTAGCGAGAGAGGGTTCTCACTCTGGTAGAGGTAATAGTAATGGTTCTTGACGCTTTAGATCCGGGCAAACTCTACTCAAACAAAAGCACGCAGATGATTTGGGCCACTTCAGCACGAAATCTGATGACTCCCCGTTCGCCCACTCCAAAAAAAAGAATCGCTGAAACACACGTCTTAATCCAGCGTTGCTTCCTGAACAAGGTGAACCTCCCGCCAGTTCCGCTCGATAGTTCCGGTGTCCAGATTGGCTCGCCAGACGCTCAACTGCCATCGTGGAGATCCATCCTGTGATGTTTCGGGTAAGTGGAACCGTATCGGGAAGACGAAGAACATGCTATAGGGGCGCGTCTTCTGCTTGAACGCCTCTTTAACTGGACCGTATCCATCCCTCGATTCCAGAACACGCCATACATTCAACATAACATTCGCATCCGAGAGCTGTTCGGAGTCTGCTTGGTGCGGAATAGTGATAGTCCAGCCCTTGGGGTTGGGTGCGAACGTCGCTGACCGCAGATTGGGAAATTTGTCCAGGTTGAGTTCCCATGTTGACTCGAGTTCAAAGACATTCAGCCGCACGTGGCGGACGTCGTCCAAACTGTGTAAGGCTTTCATCCTGTTCACGAACGAGTGCAGCGCTTGGTGACAATGAAGCTCCCACATGGCGATCTGGATGAAGACACGCTGTGCCTCACGCCGCACTTGTCCCGGCGGCGCAGACTTCAGCAGCCACTGGTGGTCCGCACGATAGGGGCCCGTCGCATCGGAGAAGCAGTAACAGCCCGACTTTGCGGTTACGGCAACCCGATTGCCATGGAAAGCGTGTGCAAAGACGTCCCATCGGATTTCGGCGGGCAGCTTTGTCAGGCGCGAGATCACGTCTGCGAGTCGCTTGTCGCGAGTTTCCAGGGGAAAGAAGTAGGGCCGCGCGGTGAGAGTGTGGAAATATGAGGTCTCGGCTACCGCAGACTCGGACATGGCGATGGAATGCTGATGGCCAGGAGGATAGGTGGGCAGCGTTTGGTCAAGATTTCACATCGTTAGGCGGGCGCAGATGCTCGAAATGAGAAGAAGCTCACTCACTCACAGCCAGGACCCAATTACCAGTGTCGACAGTGCTCCGAGGGTCGATAGCTGGCACGAGCTGTTATAGAACAAGGGAATGGTGGACTGATAGTGGCTCATCGCTCACTTCCGCTTTCATGCTTGCACAGGAGAAGTCTATAGTGCACCGTAGGAATTGCTACGGTGACGCAAACAGCCGCTTTGGAAACCAATATTCTATCACGTGCCAACAGGCCATCTACATACAAGTATCTCGCACGAGTAAATACATTATCCTTCGTTCATCATCAAAGGGCCACGGCGTCTGTGGCTGGCTTCGTGCCTATTTCCAAACGGTAGATGCTGCATTTGACGAATATCGATACAGAAAGGGAATCTGACCCTCAAGAGCAAGCGAAAAAGTCGACCGATTTAGGAAATGCAAATGCTTTTTGTATTTCGAATACCTGGAGTCTGCCCGACCAGATGAGCGAGAACATGCTGATGGAAAATGGCTGTAAGCAACTGCGCACCGACGGAAAAATGATTGCACTTTCCAGGTCGGCGAGGTGGTAGTACAGATAACGAGGTGCCAACTTTGCAATGTGGCCAACCCGAAATTGTCAAAACTTGCGTTAACTCGTGCACAATCGACTCTCAAATAGGAGGTGGTATCGTTCAGCGCTTGGTTCGTGGCATATGCGTCACGGAATCGTAACAACGCCCACAGTAATCATAAGAGACCGAGTTGATAGATGCCAACGGAGGCTATTCAACCTCTGGTCACACTGGACAGTCCTTCGTAACCATGTTTTTCATGCACGTGGTCGTTATACACCTCTTCGCACAGAGAACTGGTCTTGCCTTGACCGACTATACGCTTTCGCTGGGTGTGGATGCCTCATCTGTCGAATCTTGTCGTGGAAACCGTCATCATCATGGTCCAATGTCTTTGGAAGACTGTCAACTCGCAGTGGACGCCCGCCGGTAGCAGCAGAAGATAAATGATTGAGCACGGCAACATCCTGACTGGATGTCTTGACAGCGGCTGCGTGTTGCTTTGGCTTCAAAGATCGAGACCCTGTCGGCAAGGATGGCACTGGAGGCAACTCTCGGTTCGGGGGTGGTTTCGCTGGTGGATCAGAAGGTGGTCGAGGAAAGTACTTCACACCTTCATCTGACGACGCGCTCGTGCTATAGTTCAAGTAGGTGAATGCACCTGTCTCGATCGACTCACCAAACGACAGTCTGGGGTCCACCTGACTGTCATTGTTGTGCCAATTATTCCAGTGCTTTTGCCTGGGTGTGTCCAGCTCATTGGACCAAGGTATCAGATTCGGAGGGGCAGCTGCCTCCGCGCGACGACCATTTCGGTGGAGGGAATGATCACGGGAGCGCGGACTATCAGCCACAACCGTGTCGGAGACGCCGTCGAAATTGAAGGATAAAAGCGAACTGACGGACGTTGCTCCCGGTGTCGTGGTTATGCTGGGAGGTGTGTGGCTGACAGGCGAGTGAACCATTGGAGCATCCAGAAGAATGTTCTGTTCTCGCTGCTGTCTTTGGTCTCTTGTGATGGAGCGTGCATTTCGAGATTCCTGACGGAGGTTGTCTCCTGAACTGTGGCTCTCTGGTCCTCGCTCCGGCACTTTCCTCTCCCGAATTGGAATGTTTCTACTCGTCTCCTTGCTCTCAGTTTTCTGTTGAGCTGCACAGTGGAGTCTATCGACACCAGCAAAGCGACGGATAAGGTCGCCTAATTTGTGCTCGAGCTGACCGCTAGTCAGCCGTGCGAGGGGATCGCGCTCGAGACACTGAAGAATGAGCTGCACGACAGGGCCGACGGCATGATAGACCTGGCCTTCGTTCTTTTTTGCCTTCTTTTCGGCTTCATTCTGGAGACTCTGCGCCCATAAGAAGACCTGACCAAGGTTGGCGTGGAAGCTCGCGTCCGCCAAACCACCACCACGGCCAGCCATCCGATTTTTGGAAGATCGATGTCGTGAAAATGAGCCATAGCTACGTTTGCAGAGAAGATTCAGGACGTCCATTATCACAGCCCCGAGTGAAAAAACATCTGACGCAAACATGTCCTGCTCCACAGACTGCCAAGTCTGAACGACAGCACTTCGGCCCTCCGGCGCCGCGACAAAAATAGGGTTGTTGAGGGAGGGAGCATTCTTGCCATTGGAACTAGTAGACGATAGAATGGATGGCGCCCTTCCCGGGACGATCGGGTCAAAGCCGGGTCGTGCCTTATCTTGGGTTAATACGGATCTGTTGTCGGTCGGCGACCCAACGTCCCTAACACGGCCACCAGGCTGGGGTGGCGCGTCAAGATTCATCGCTGCGCTCAAGCGAAGCCTTGCATACCCCCCTCTTGAAGTAGGTTGAAATGTATAAGTTGCTCCGGACGATGCCGACCTGCTTCTTGCGGTATTCTTGCCATCAGAGTTCAACCTCGAGTTACCACCCACCTTCCGGCCAGACCTTCCGCCAGAGGGAAGCGAGAGGGCGGCAGAGCCAGTGCTTTGCACTGTTACCGCTCGCTTCCATCGCTCTGGCGGGCCGTACTGATAGGCCTCGATGTCGTCGTGGCGAGGCCTGTGGCGAAGCAACCCGTCTCCGTCCAGGAGGCCTAAAGAGATGCAGAAGGAGTCGTCAACCTGGATATTGGAGGGGCGAATGCCCCCATGAAATTCGCCGTTCTCGTGTAGCCAGGCTAAAGCGCTGGCAAGGCAGTGTGGCCAATTGATCAGAATTTGTCGTCGCCGAGGCTTTGGGAGAGCACCAAAACTTTTGGGAGTATCGGTGAGAAACGTCTTCAGAGTCCATTCGGCCGCAGGCGCTGAGATGACATTGAACGCCCCTTGGTGGAGATAGGAGCCAAAGACTGACACGATATGTTGGTGACATAGTCTCCTGCTCGCGGCGATTTCATTCAGAATGTCCTCCTCCGTCAGCGGAGCCTCGAGGATGATACGGCGGCGAATGAAAACCCTTTGATTGTCGGACGGTAACCGAACTCGGTCGGTGCCTTCGTGGCTGAACGAAAGAACGACGGATTTCAAACTGAGAGGGACGACCGGGACTGTCTCTTCATCGGCATAACGGATATGCTCTCCTTCCCCCACAATGCGCGTCAGAAACCGGAACTGGTTCTTGTAGAAACGTCGGTCCAAGGACCTGTCCGGTTCATAGGACAGTCGGAGGTCGGGGACGGCTTGCTCAATGATGGGTAGATCTTCATCATCGTACGAGTCATCGATGATGCCAAAGATTTGATCGGGCACACCAGTGGCAACCAGGATGAGGAAGAAGCGTTTCGCTCTGGTGAGGATCCAGTCCAAGTAGGTATCGTCGGTCAGATCCCCTCCAAAATACAACGGCCGCTGAAGATATTCCTGTTCATCTGCGCGCAGATGAGAATGGACATATGCGGAGGTGACCGTTTCGTCCACACGCTCATCCGTCCACAACGACATGGTTCAGATGATTCGCCCTCGTGAGCAGGACGATAGGAAGATGGTCAACGCGAGGTTTTGAGTCGGTGGCTAGCAAGTGAGCCATAGTCTTATCGGAGAGCATCCGGCCAGGAGAGCAGGGGTTTTGGAGCAAACACGTGGAAAGTGGGCAGTAGTCATGATTAGCAGCAACCAAAAGGGATGTCAGGAACAAAAAGCAGCTGCGATGCTTACTCTACAGGAGATGAAACCGGGGAAGAGGACGGGATAGATCGAAGGATGGGGAATCCTGGCGTCTTATTTGGCTCAAATTGGGAACGTTCAGGTCGCGTGAATGGGTGTGGAGCGGGAACGGTCTCGCATGGCAAGTGGCGGCGCGAGAGAGGAAAGAGATAGAGGCATGGATGACGGCGGTATGTTCGAGTGGGGGTTCGACCTACTACTAGGTAGGGAGGCAAAGGGAGATATACTCGTACCAACTCACTAGATAACATGGGAGTAAGACGGAGGGGGGGAGAGAGACGCAGACACACCTTATCTCGACCCAACAGGGGGGGAAGTAGTGACAGCCCATCTCTTCGACCCTTGCTGCTTGCTTGATTCCCTGCAGATGTGCAAAAGCAGTTTGAGTTTCTCACATCCTCCTTTTTTTCATTTTGAGACGCCTCGACATCGCTGACGGCGTGAGGAGGGAAGAGGGGGTGGCCTAAACTGAACGGTGTGCCAGTCCGAATGGCAATAATCTCACAGTGTATCCCGTCCGAGTTGTTGGTGATATTGCACGGTGCTGTGACGAACTCTAGCAACTCTCTGATGTGCCGGGGGTTTGATTGCGCTGCAAGATGTGCTGCAAGACTTGCTGCACGGATGATGTCGTTGCTCGTACTGGATGGATGGCACGGGATGGCTTGCTCAACGGTGGCGGCTGCAGCGGTAGCGGGTGATGGGACCAGGGGGGAGACAGTTAGAGCAAGAGCAAAAGATCGGATGCACGATGCATGACTCCTGTAAACTGCCCAGGGGCGCATTTGACTGGTCGTCCGCCAGCCTTATCAGCCCTGATGGTCGATTCAACCCTATTATCAGTTTAGTTGCAAATAAAACCAAATGACCACTCTCTCAAGGCCCCGATTCGCGTGGGTCTCTGCATCCTCTCTGACAGAAGCAACCTCGGCTCCCTCGATAACGCTGCCGCAACGATCCAAAAGCACTCTCGTCCTATCCCCATTCGATGGAAGTCTACTTCATACTATTGCCTGAGGCGACTTCCGCCGCTCCATGGTGTGGGGCACCTTGTCCTGCTTCGGGGAGGTCAGCGAGAGGGATCACGGATCTGACTCTCTGACTGCGGACTAAGGCCTCAAAATCAGAGTGAGGTTCCGGGTTGACCCTCCCTGGTGGCCTATTATAAACACGACTGACATGATCGGCAGTTTGTCATTGCTCCCAAAGAAACCCTCGAACGACCCGGTGCACTGCAAGGGCCAGTCCTATAAGAACCCGCAACGGCTCGACATGTTGCTGAGAGTGAACTCGAGAACTCTTCCTGGGAGAGAGTTTGGCACTCTGTCATAAGGCCTTCCATCTACAAGGATCACTCCAGAACATTGCACACCCCGCAGGACATGAAACAGGAGAGCAAACAATTTGGACCAATATCCCCATCAATAACCAAGGGAATCATGACGACCATCCGAACTAGTTATCGTCATCTACTTCCCGCGACATGCCCACATGTTTTCAGCGCAGATCACTTTTGTCAACATGAATGGAAGCAGCCTGCCTTCACAGCGATGTGCCGAGTCAGTATCACAATCATCCGGTCGGAGTGCAACTTTAAGAGAAAGGCGTGTCGTCAAGACAACTCCTCACCGACAGCCACTGGGTGCTGTTGGCCGTCCTTGCCCATGATTTGTTGACCGCCAGTTGTTGTTTTTTGTTCACGACCATCTAGGTGTCGAGTAATATCGGTGATGCGGACCCGTGGCTCTGGATGCCATCTCTAGTCGTCAATCTTTCTCAAGCATTGTTGCTTCTGTGGGAAATGTGGTGTCGGTTCATCCAGAGGCCGATACGCCACTTGCCAAATCATCCCGACCGAGAACTCAAAAAGGTTGCCCCCCTCCACTCATCTCGCAATATTTGATTAATGCAAATATGTGCTGTCAACAATGGGTTTGAAGACGTACACGCAAAGTCCAGGCAGAATGACAAGATGACAATTTAAGGGAGGAATATTTCAATTTTCCCTGGCAAACCCGTCCCCAAGGTGCGGCGCCCCCGAAATACTTGACCTTAAGCAGCGCAAGCCCCAAGCAGCTGACCATTCCATTTGTGTTCTTGGGTGACGAGGTTGGATGCCTCCGTGCCATGGAAAATATGTGATGGCCCATCTGAAGAGCGAATCGAAGTCTTTCGCTCGTGTACCCCGTACATGATCAAGCCTGACTGCTCGAGAGAGTATGACTCACAATACTCGCTCTGAAACAGATGAACAGCATTCAAATGTCCCTTCCGAGATCCATGGTGTGAAAGAGTTTTTGGTTGCTCGGCAGCGAATGATCGGCGACGATATCAACAAACCCCGAAAATTTCAGCCTTGTATTCACTCATGAAACGCGGTATCCACTGCAAGACAGAACGGATGCTCCCAGAGGTTGTGAGGGCCGGCTCTGACCGGTGCTCAAACCAGTTGTCACCGCGGTGCAGAAAGCACGGACAGCAGACTATGATCATTTGTCCTGGAGCAAAGACCTCACCTGCACGGGCGCAGAAGACCCATGTTGATGAAACGCGTACACAGCAAATGGACAAAATGCCTTGGCCGTCCGTGCAGTCGCTTGCAGAAACGCTACACATTCCATATTGCCTTCACCGCCCGTGCAAGGAGGAAGGATGATTCGAGGAGATGCTGAAGACTGCCCGAGTGTAAGGCTCCCGTGACGGATCATTGCCAAGTCCGCAGGATCTCGCGAGACTGGGGAGATTGGGCCCCCCTGATCGACAACCAGAGAACACATTTCAGGCCCGAGGAATTTTCCCCCCAATCGTCTTGATGCGGGCGTAGGGTTCGGGCACCATCCAGCTAAGTGTAGGTTCAAACAGCGGTCTATGCGATACGCTACCAGTGCTCGGCTGTTGCAGAGCGGTAGCATGTTCCGAAGGGGTTGTGCAGATGGTGCCTTATAAACTTGTGTTGCAAGGCGCCAAGATCACAACAGCTCGTCGAAGCTACAGTGCTGTACTGTAAGTCCAGGTTGATACCACGAGAACCAGACGTATTACCGGCGCCACCAGCGCCAACCCCAAAGCCTTGCTCCGCAAATCGGTGAGTCCAAATCTCGCGGAAGGCTTGGTGAGATGAGCCGGATGAGACACGGCGAGACAGGATGGTTCACAGCCACAGGCTCCCGGGGCCTGGAGCTTAATAATAGCATCTCTCAGTAGGGGCAAGACAATCATCCTCGACACCGGTTTCGAAGTCCTCGTAAGCTGCGGGTTCATGACGGCTCAAGGCCTGATATGCAAGGCCGAGTCGTGCTGGGCCAAAAGAGCATAATGGACAGGATGGGAATTCCCTGAGCACGGGCCAGCCACAGGAAATAAATGCCGCCCAAAGCTTGCGAGCTTCGTCTGGATCAAGCCGTACTTCGTAAACCTAGGTAAGTGCCTGATGGATCTCCAGCTGGAGCTGTTCGCGGCGAGCGCAGCTCGACAGGGGACTCGAGCCTATTATTTCACAGGCTCGCAGGTGAGGAAAAACCCTAAAGACTCATGCGCAACGGCCCAAGATGATCCACTGGCTCCTTTAGCGACCTGTCCTTCGCTGGACGCAGCTGGAACAGAAGAATTTGAGGCCAGGGCTAAACAACAGAGTTTCCCGTTCTGCTACGGAGCCCCTGTCACGGATATGTGGCTCGTACGATCCACGAGGGTCTAGAACACGCCAACTGTCATCCTCGACCACCCCGATCCTAGGGATTGGCACTCCACTGCGATGTTCTGCATAGCCAGATGCCTGTGCCTAATCCTCTCTTGCTCGTTGTTGGGCCTGTTCCAGTGCCCACGTAACTTTGGACCTGCGAAAAATGGCGCGAAGGCTACGGTGTTGTACCTGCAAGTGCTCCCACCGGTCTCCTTGACCGCGCCTCACCCGCCCAAGGCCATCTGAGAAAAAAAAAGGACCCTCACATCTGGTCGTACATGACTCTTGTGGCCCGACACAGCCGAGTGCTTCCTCGACGTCTTTTCTTCTTTGTTTGTTCACAGCTGGTTTCCGTTTGCCCAAAAGGCTGGTCTCCAGAGCATTTTGGCTGTGAGAGCGTGGCCCTTTATCCTCCTTGTTACTCCCTTGTAATAATTCCGGTCCTTCGTTAATACTTCTCCCAGCTCCCGCATTGGCTTTTCTCACTTGCAACCTGCCCAGAGAATTCCACACGCCTCCCTGCACGGTTGTCCGAGTTGTCTCTACCCTTGACCATTTTCCCGGCAGCCGATCTTCATGGGCGTGCGAGATCAGCCCTGCCAATGACCTCCCAGCCTCTGTCGCTGGATAATGGCTTGCCAACTGTCGCCAAACGGCAACCGGTAGTCGTGCAAATACAAGAGCTTGGCCTGTGCCTGTCAAGTAGGGGGAGATGCGACGAAGTCACTCATGGCGTCGTGGAAGTTTTGGGAAAGTCGGAAGATGGTATCAGGAATGGTGCAAGATCCATGTTGGACGGACTGGGACTGAAAAGACCATACCATGATATTGGATTGGGTCAGAAACGGACTTTGCGGCCCAAGCCGCGACGGAGGTCATCGTCACTAGGGTCACTGGATGGGATCAATATGGGGCATGACGACGACTTGGGTCGGAGCGACCAGCCTGCGAGCATCTATAAAACCAGAAGTTCCGACGCCGCGGGGCCTTTTATGGCGCGGGTGGGAAGAGAGAGGCATGAGGGATTCCATTACGATCTGAACGGAGACCGTCCAACATTCTTAGACGTTACTGCCGCTCCTATCCACGTCCCAGGACCGTTATCCACCCATGGCTGGTACTACCCCTCTCAGTTTCTAGGACAAGTGCTCAACGGACCGTGTGGGATTGTACCACCCCTTACGCCCCCGGAGGATCTTGACTCTTTCAAATGGGAGACTCCGTCACAAACAGGCTCTAGTGGAGGTGTTCACACCGCATCCAACGTTGAAGGCGGTTCTGCAAACCAGAGACAAACCCAGCCTCGCACTAGTTCCACGTCCCGACCATCAGAGATACGAATGCCAGAACCATCGAACATGGCGCGGGACGAACCAAGCAGATCGAACTGGCTCGAACGAGCCTGCCACCATCTTGGTATGTTGCTCCTCGACTCAAACTTGATATATTCGCTAACAGGGTCTATGTACAGTTTCTTCCTCCGGAGACTCAACCAGTCCACAACAGATTCAAATGGTTGTTCAGGCTCTACCATCTCAACCAAGGTCGACCGAAACGAGGCCAATCTACGACAGAGTGGTTGAAGATGTCCAAAACCACTTCACCTCCCCACCCTACATCACAATCACGCACGCATATTTCCAAGCCATCAGCATGGACGAAGTTCCCGCCTCGCCTCCCGCGACACCCAACACCAACTATCCGAGTGACGACTACTTCCAGGATCACACCGTGTTCACACATGCGGCCGTGGTTCCGGCGTACCACTCCCAGACAGCCACTTTCAGTGCAGTTGCCCCACGGCCCTCGAACATCATTGCAGCTCCAAGCAGTATTCAGATTTCGATCTTGGAGCGGTACATTCCGCCTACCACACCCCGGGAAGTCGAGGACTTTTTCACGTTGAGCAGACGATCCTATTTAGCCGACCGGCTGCTTGAATTGTCCTCGAATGACGGGTCGTTACTACTGATCTACCCGACGAAGCAGGGCGGGCAAACATTTGCGAACCGTTACATCGGGCCAGTCATCGAACCTTTTCTACGGCAGTTTATCCTTTTGAATAACCTCTACACCGACATTGCGATCCAACTAGGCCGCATGGAAGCGGTCTCGAGTATGAAGAGCTTCGAGGAGCTGCAAGCCCTACTGTCGGCAATGTGCGAGGCTCTCAGTCAGAGAGCACCGTCACGGGGTCTGCCAAGTCGGTACCAGATTATTCACGCTGAAACGGCTGAGGTGGTACTAGACCGCGCCCTGTGGAAAGAGTGGTATATTGAGCAAGAGCAGCCTCGGTTACGACAAAACTTGGTGGATTATCACAAAAGTGGCGGTCGTATGCCAGCTAGAAGCGGTCGGATTGAAGTGACACCGGGCATGCTTGCCAGAGAAGTGGTTGATGGGATCCGCCAGAGTCGGGAAACTGCAGGAAATGTTGGTGTGGAGGTTGCAGTGTTTGTCGTTCGACGCACGACTGTCGTGTAATACTCCTTTTTTTTCCGGCGACAAAGAGACTGCATCATTGACGGCGCGGCTGGCAACTGGGGATACAGCATGGCACTGTAATTTGATCAAGCATGGTGTTGCGGGCTGACAACGAGGTTTTTCGGGTGGCGCAATTTGGAGCCACAGGACAATGAATGAGCAACGAGATACCCAGCCGACTGTGCGATTCTAATGAAGTTAAAGTCGATGCACATGAACAAAGACATCCTCATGGGTGCCGGTGGTCCCATACATACCTCCTCGTCTGTACAGAGTTGGGTCAACCGCAGTTTTCCCGAACTGGCACCCATTGTCCTCTATCAACACTGACGTCGACGGCGTCGTCCACCAGGCATTATCAAAATTAGCACTGCTGGTGCGGCGATATGAGGATGACGTGCGCCGTCAAGCGAGATTGTAGATGTTTCAGAAATCTTATCACGCTGTCCAGGATTAGGATAAGTAGCACAGGAGTTCTCGATGGCTTCGAGAAACAGGACCAGCACCTACAATTACAAGTAGGGAGGCGGCGAGCTAAGTTCAACAGGGGGGGGGGGGGGGCAGAGCAGGTTACGGCGGGCGGGCGTAGGAGGGGGCAGCCAACCAAGCTGTTCAGGTACCTCAGACAATCCGGACAAACTCTCCGGGGGTGCCTGGGGCCCTGCACCTACCAATACGAGTACTTCGTACTCTGCCCAGTGCGCAGTGCCCACGGGCTTCCACCTCTCCCGCCACAGTTCCCTATCTCGACCACCTCGGAAGCCCAGTAGATAGCGGGAGATAACAGGCCGGGTCGCACAATCTTGCATCCTGGCCATTCACCCACGCCTCTAGCGACTTAGCAACCTGCGTTATCGGTTCGACGGCATGGGTCAAGAACGGGGGGATCTTGATGGACAATGCATGAAACTTGTCCATCTCCCACCACGCTACGGCCCAATTCTACCTCGCGTCTTCCAACTTCCTTGCGTCTTGGGCCTGCGATTGACTAGGTTCGGGGCAGCGTGCAGCGGGAGGCGACCTTGAACTCTACCACTACTGACTGCGACTCGCAGGATTGATCGCATTTTCCGTAGCCAACGGATGCGCAACTGGTGGTGGGCAGCGGCTGAATTGAACCATGTTGAAGCTCTCCTCGAATTTCACCACTTGATCTTCCCCTGTGCTCCCCCTCATCCGTCCTTGCCATTGTCGTTGCTGGCAGTCGCCGGTGATGTCTGTCGTTCTTGCATGACCTGGTTTCTTCTCCTTCGTTGTCTCCTGGTTGCTGTCGCGCCTGCTCTGTGAAGAGAATTGCGACTGCCCATCGCTTTTTTTGCTGCGGCTCCCGCTCGTCCCTCTTTATCTTCACTGACACTTCACTCACAGGCGGCACAGTCACTCAAATCTCATTGCCTTGGGAACGAGATCCTTTTCTTCTTTTGCACATATTATTTGTCACTGCTGGTGGTTGGTTTATGCCCGACCTCTGACCCGGCGTTGCTACTTTACCACCACTGGCAACACTTCTGAGCGATTGAACTCGAAAGGTTCTCCTTTTGCTCAGACCACCAAAGTGTTTTGACATCAGTACTGCTCTTAATATTACCTCCCTCCATCCAAGGCTCGGGAGACCTCAAAAAACCATGGGTGCTCAACCAGTCTTGATCTTTCTGGTGCTTGCGGCCATCTGCGCCACAATCAACGCCATTCCCACCATCTCAGCGGTCGGCTCCAAGTTCTTTACAAGTGATGGCGACCAATTCTTCATCAAAGGCATGGCTGAGTCCCTGCAAGGCACTTCTTGATCGTGGCTGACTGAAGCGTTCTCCGCAGGTGTTGCCTACCAGCTGGTCGAAGATGACCCCCTCGTGAACACCACCCAATGCAAAATGGATGCCGCGCTCATGCAGCAATTGGGCGCCAACACCATTCGTGTGTACCATGTGGACGCATCTGCGGACCATTCGGGTTGCATGAACGCCTTCGCCGCGGTTGGGATCTATTTGTTTGTGGATATGGACAGCTTCAAAACATACATTCGATACGTACGGCAGAGAAGAATGACCAGGGCAAGAGACGGGACAGCTGACACTAGGCCAGGATACTGACTCGTCGTGGACCGCGAACAAATCAGCCTCCTACAGAGCTGTTATGGACAACTTTCAACAATACGACAACACCGCTGGCTTTTTCGTGGGTAACGAGGTGCTCAATGTTTGTATGTGACAGATGCCTCTCACTGAGGGTCCGGGAGCCTGCTAATAAGCCAACAGTGGCTGATTCTGGAGCTGCTCCATATCTTCTCTCCGCCGCTGCCGACCTCAAGAGTTACCGGGACGCCAAAGGCTACCGCAAGATCCCCATCGGCTACTCGGCGACTGACACTGCCGTTCTTCGGCCTATGCTTCAAGACTACTTGGTGTGCCGTCCTAACGTGACCGAACGCCTCGACTTCTATGCATTGAACAGCTACGAGTGGTGCGGATCCACACCCGATTTCCAGACTTCGGGATACATTGGATTGCAGGCGCTTGCCGAGAATTACCCGGTCCCCATTTTCTTCTCGGAGGATGGATGCAATACAGTGCCGCCGCGAACATTCGACGATCAAGCTGCCATCTTTGGCCCTCAGATGGTTGACACCTGGTCTGGAGCAATCATCTACGAGTGGATTCAGGAGATGAACAATTACGGGCTCGTCTCGTATGGCCCGCAGGTCGGAGCAGACGTCAACGACGGGTCGACTATTGTGCAAGGGTAGATGACGGCTTACCAACCACGAGTTTTATGCGCGATCGAGCTGACCAAGTGACAGATTCACTCGCCAAGGAGTCCCGACTCCCGTGTCACCGGATTTCAGCAACCTCCAACAACAATGGAAGACGCTGACCCCTACAGGCGTGAGTTCTGGTCAGTATGCGGCGACAGTCACGACCACGCCGCCGGCTTGCCCCAGTTCGACCGCAGGAGGATGGACAGTGGACCCCAGCGCACCTCTCCCGACGATTGGAGTGGGTGCCGTCTCAGCAGGTATGCCAAGCGGCGTGCCGAAGGGCAGCATTACAGTGGTCCCTTCTGCCGCCGGAACCCCTTCTCCTTCTACTTCGCTCTCTGTTTCTCCTTCCACGTCGCCGTCGGTTTCGACTTCGCAGACCAGTAGTACTTACAGCTCGACAGTCACCCCATCATCGGTCTCCTCGACAGCCAGCGGCACCTCATCAGGAGGCGGCAGCTCGGCCACCTCCCAGGGAGCTGCTGGCAGAACCGCCTCCGGACCTCCCTCGTTCAAGGATGCTGGATTTGTGGGCATGGTGTTTGCATTGGCGACCGTGGGCGCCGGCGTGATGGTCTGGTTGTGAAGCACCAGCAGGGGTGTGGCAAGCAGGGGGTGTGGTTGATCTTACGACTCACGAAAAACATAACTGCGAGTTTCGAACGGGGAAGAGTTCAGAAATGCGACCAAGTGTTGGGTGAAAGTGGAAAGGTAGACGATACACAAGTATGGTACGTGACTGCAACAAGGAAACCGACATAGATTTAATGGTAATGCACGATTGACGGGCAGGCGTTTGCCATGTGTTCTGTTTATGCTCTTCACTCGCCAGCAAGAGTTGATATTCCGATAGATGCAAAATGGTGGATGCCGATTGACATATAGCCTTCGCGATCTGCATAACCGAGACGTGCTTGCGCAACCATTTGTCAACCGCTTCGGCTGATGCCCGAGACTCCGTCCCAACCAGAGTAGCGGCATGTCCCATTCGGGAAGCGCTGGTCTCGAACAATGTGAGTTGACGGCCTTGTCGCAGCGGTCCGGCTATTACGGCACGTCGCCCCCTTGTGGTCAGCCAAGCAGAAGAAGAATAGTTCGAATAGGAAGATAATGAGGACCGTAAGGGTGATGGGATCCGGGAGGAAGAAGGGTGGACAGAGTAAGCCGTCGAGTATACCCCCGTCCCGTCTTCCTATTCTGGCCACCCTACACGGAGGATCCAGTAGGCGTCATCTGCCCGAGAAATTCGGCCGAAGAACATGAGTCAAGCAGGTGGATTGGGCAAGTGGTAGAAGTGAGCGACGCGTCGAGATGAGCCACACAGCTGTTGACACTTGAGGCTGACACGAGTCGTGAAGGCATGAAAGCGAAGGTGAATGGAAGGGGGAAGAAAAAAATATTAAGTTAAGTCCGGAAAATCATGCTGACCCACCGTGTAATATTGTATCTACTTGTAGTGTCTAACTGCATCGCCCTTGGTGCTGCTGCCGCTGCCGCTGCCGTTGGTGGCTTTTTCATCCTGACCTCACCGGTATTTCATCCTTTTTTCACTTTTCAATGTGTGTGAGGTGTGATGCCCACCACCCCAACGTGACGACATTATTATGGCTCCTTCGTGAACCGCCCATCGCATCCCATCCCATCGGCTACTGTCAGAGCAAATGGATCTGTTCGGTGATGGTTTCTTACGCTCTGTGTCCAGGCCAACAAGTCCCCCAGCTGCATGGAACCCGTTGCGTTGCAGTGATGTGATTCGGACGAAGCATCCCATGTCCATTATCATTACCCGCACCATGGCATCCCCTTCCTTTTGCTCTTCCCTTTGCCTTGCTTTTTCTTCTCCCAACCCGCTCCAGGCTTATAAATCCGTCCTCCTCCACGTGCCCTGGCGGCTGCTTGTTGAACTCCGCAATGTCCGGCCCTGACTTGTCATTGGCATTCGCTAGCCTCTGGGTACGGTCCCCTGTTCGCCGTTCGAACCCTTGCGGTGTGTAGGGCCTACTGTCGCCGCGTATCTCCATTCGTTCGCTTCCCCCTCTGTCTCTGCCCTACTTCATTATTTTCATTTCTCTGGTCCTTCCAAGACTTTTTTGAGGTGGCATCCTTCTCTCTGTCTCTCCGGGTTCAAGACTCAATCTCCGGAGAGCGTCCGACCTGCCGGACATTGACAAACCCTTTTAATCTGAGAGTTGACCGACCTTCACCTTGGACTCAAGAGTGCTCTGTATATCAACCTGCCCACAGAGCACCTATATCTCCAAGGAACCCAAAAAGGAAGTGAGCCAACATGTTCAACCAGCACAGTGGAGAGATGTTCCGCCGGCGGTACGGCCGCGAACGTGAGTACCTCCCGACCCCAGACCCTCAATATCGGACGAAGCACTGACAAGCCTAGCATCTCTCGCGAACTTGCACAATGTCGCCTTGCCTGGGCAGCTGTCGCAGGATGCAAGCGCTGTGCCTTCGCCTCATGGTTCTGGGGAGCCCTCGAGAAGCCAGAGCCAGGAGCGGGACGGGACGTGGGGTGAGCGTGATATCGGAGGGCCCGTCAGCCGTGAAGAGGCCATGGCAGAGTTTGAGGAGATTCGGAGGGAGATCTCCAAGATCAGCCTGCAGCGTACCGCAACTCGTGAATCCGGCGCTGAAAAGGCCAGGACTTGGCTCTCTAGAGGTCGATCGCGGCCCTCGATGGCTCGGACCCGAACAACCGCTTCAAGAGCCAGCAGTATGGCTACTGACGCGACCTGGGACAAAGAGGCTGGTCCGGAGCCGGCCGAGGAGGACGACCTGGATCTGGGTGCTTTCCTCAAGGATGGCCATTTCGAGAAACGCACCGAAGCAGGCGAGTCGGCCAAGAAGGTTGGAGTTCTGTTCAGGAATCTCACAGTCAAGGGCGTGGGTGCTCAAGCCACCTTCACAAAGACTCTGCCAGAGGCCATCATGGGCACGTTTGGACCCGACCTGTATCATCTTGTGACCAGATTCGTCCCTGCTCTCAAAGTCGGCAAACCGCCTCCGACGAGGGACCTGATCCACGATTTCACGGGCAGTGTGCGCGACGGCGAAATGATGCTGGTGCTCGGCCGTCCTGGATCAGGCTGCTCAACCTTCCTCAAGGTCATCGCCAACCAACGGGAAAGCTTTGCCGGTGTCGAAGGCCTGGTCACTTACGGTGGTATCTCCGCCGAAGAACAAAAGAAGCGCTACCGTGGCGAAGTCAATTACAATCCCGAGGACGATCAACACCTCCCTAATTTGACTGTGTGGCAGACCCTGAAGTTTGCGCTGATGAACAAGACCAAGAAACATGATGCTAGCACCATCCCCATTATCATCGATGCGCTCCTGAAGATGTTTGGCATCTCCCACACGAGAGACACGTTGGTGGGAAACGAGTACGTGCGAGGTGTTTCCGGGGGAGAACGAAAACGAGTTGGGATCGCAGAGACCTTGGCGACAAAGTCGACGGTGGTCTGTTGGGATAACTCGACCCGCGGTTTGGATGCCTCTACCGCTTTGGACTACGCAAAGTCGCTGCGGGTCATGACTGACATTTCCAACCGAACCACCTTCGTCACCCTCTATCAGGCAGGTGAAGGGATCTACGACCTCATGGATAAAGTCTTGGTCATTGAGCAAGGCCGCATGATCTACCAAGGCCCGGTGAAGCAGGCGCGGCAGTATTTCGTTGACTTGGGGTTCCATGCCCCCGACCGGCAAACCACGGCGGACTTCCTGACTTCCGTGGGCGATCCCAACGAACGACAGTTCCGGGACGGCATGGAAGCTGCAACACCCAAAACTGCACAAGAGCTGGAGGCGGCATACCGCCAATCAGACATCTACAAAGGCGTGCTTGCCGAAGTCGAACGCTACGAGAGCGAAATCAAGGCTTCTGACCGTTCAGACGCCAGACAGTTCCAGGCGGCCGTCCAGGAGCAAAAGAGCAACAGTAAGCTCATCTCAACGCGATCCAGCTATACGGTCTCGTTTTGGCGTCAAGTCATGGCTTGCACGCTTCGCGAGTTCTGGCTTTTCTGGGGCGACAAGTCGACGCTGTACACCAAGGCCTTTATCATCATCTCTAACGCTCTCATCGTTGGTTCCCTGTTTTACGGAGAAAGTCTCGACACCAGCGGCGCTTTCTCTAGAGGCGGTGCTCTGTTTTTTTCGATTTTGTTCCTTGGCTGGCTACAACTGACTGAACTGGTGAGGGCGGTCAGCGGCCGTGTCGTGATCGAACGACATCGTGACTATGCCTTCTATCGACCCAGCGCTGTGGTCATTGCCAGAGTGGTCCTCGATCTGCCAGTCATCGCGGTCCAGGCTGTCGTCTTCACCATTGTTCTCTACTTTATGGCCAATCTCGATGTCGACGCCGGCAAATTCTTCACTACCCTGCTTTTCGTGTATATCAGCACGATTTGTATTACAGCACTCTATCGGATGTTTGCGGCATTGAGCCCTACCATCGACGATGCGGTCAGATTTTCCGGCCTTGCGCTCAATCTCTTGGTCATCTTTGTGGGTTATACGATCCCAAAGACCACATTGACGGGCGACGTGATCTGGTTCGGTTGGTTGTTCTACATCAATCCTGTTTCGTACTCGTACGAAGCAGTGTTGACGAACGAGTTCCATGGTCGATCAATGGAATGCTCTCCTTCAAACTTGATACCCCGTGGCCCCAACGCCCAGCCGGGTTATCAAGGGTGTTCGCTCTCTGGGGCTACTTTGGGCAGCACCAGAGTCAGCGGTGATGCTTATTTTCAAAGATCCTTCGGCTACTCGCGGTCACATCTCTGGCGAAATTTTGGCGTGGTTATTGCCTTTACGGTTCTGTACATCCTTGTCACCGCTTTCGCTTCTGAGATTTTCTCATTTGCTGGAGGTGGCGGCGGCGCGTTGATCTTCAAGAAAACCCGCAAGGCAAAGAAGATGGTGAGTGAAGAGACTAAACACGGGGACGAAGAGAAGGCCGTAGCACCCGCAGAGCCCTGCTCAAGTGGTACCTCAGAAGTCATGAAGGACGAGCAAGACGCTATCGTGGGCGGCATTGCCAAGAGCAAGAGTGTGTTCACCTGGGAGAATGTCGAGTATGAAGTCCCATACCAGGGTGGAAGGAGAAAATTACTTAACGGGGTCAACGGATATGTCAAACCCGGGGTTATGATCGCTCTTATGGGTGCGTCCGGTGCTGGCAAGACAACTTTGCTCAACACCCTCTCACAGCGGCAAACGACGGGCACTGTGTCGGGGGATATGCTGGTTGACGGCCGTCCTCTTGGGATCGAGTTCCAGCGAGGGACCGGCTTCTGCGAACAGATGGACTTGCACGACGAAGCCGCCACTATTCGTGAAGCCCTCGAGTTCTCGGCGATATTGAGACAAGATCGGAATGTGCCCAAGCAGGAGAAGCTTGACTATGTCAACAACATTATTGAACTGCTGGAACTACACGACATTGAGGATGCCATCATTGGCTCTCTGGGTGTCGAACAGCGCAAGAGACTGACAATCGGTGTCGAACTGGCGGCCAAGCCCGAGTTGCTCCTGTTCCTCGACGAGCCGACCAGCGGTCTGGATTCTCAGTCTGCCTTCTCGATTGTCCGGTTCCTGAAGAAGCTCTCTCAAGCGGGCCAAGCCATCATCTGCACAATCCACCAACCCTCCTCGATGCTGATCCAGCAATTTGACATGGTCTTGGCTCTGAACCCCGGCGGCAACCCATTCTACTTTGGCCCCATTGGGGAAAATGGCTCGGCTGTGGTTGAATACTTTGCAAAACGAGGGACTCAATGTCCACCGAACAAGAACGTGGCTGAGTTCATTCTCGAGACTGCGGCGAAAGGAGGCAAGAGACGGGCAGACGGGAAACGGGTCAACTGGAACAAAGAGTGGCTCGAGTCCGACGAGAACGCGGCCATGCTCAAGGAAATCCAACGCCTCAAGGAAGAACGGTCCAAGGAGCCGCCCAAGGAAGTGAAGGAGCAGCGAGCCTTTGCCGCTCCGGTATCTCTCCAGACGTACGAGCTCATGAAGCGGACGTTCCGTTCCTACTGGCGCGATCCGTCCTATCTGTACGCGAAGCTCTTCACCAGCGTCATCATCGGCATCTTCAACGGGTTCACGTTCTACAACCTCGACAACTCGGTGGCGTCGCTGCAAGAGCGGTTCTTCACGTCCTTCCTCATCATCGTCATCCCGCCCACGATCGTCAACGGCGTGGTCCCCAAATTCTACCAAAGCCGCGCGCTGTGGGAAGCTCGTGAATACCCGTCTCGAATTTATGGGTGGTTCGCGTTCTGCACGGCACAGGTGGTCGCCGAGGTCCCCACGGCCGTCATCAGCTCCGTCATCTACTGGCTGCTGTGGTACTACCCGACCGGACTGCCGCGCGACAGCGAGACGGCCGGGTATATGTTCCTGATGACGATGCTGTTTTACTTCTTCATGTCGTCGTGGGGCCAGTGGATCTGCGCCTTTGCGCCCTCGTTCACGGTCATCTCCAACACGCTGCCGTTCTTCTTCGTCATGGTGTCCATCTTCAACGGCATCGTGCGGCCATACAGCCAGCTGCCCGTGTTCTGGCGTTACTGGATGTACTACGTCAACCCGGCGACGTGGTGGCTGCGCGGCGTGCTCGCCGCGACGCTGAAGGACCTGACCGTGCGCTGCGCGCCGGGCGAGTCGACCCTGTACAACCCGCCCCCCGGCCAGACCTGCCAGGCGTACACGCAGCCGTTCATCGCCTCCTCGGGCCTGGGCTACGTGAGCACCCTCGCTAACGGCACGTGCGCGTACTGCCCCTACGCGAGTGGGAGGGAGTACCTCGCCACCCTGAACACCCGGCCGACCGAGCAGTGGCGGGACTTCGGCATCTTCTTGGTCTTCGTGTGCTCGAACTGGCTGCTGGTCTATTTCTTCATCTACACCGTCCGGGTCAGGAAGTGGAGCTTCGGCATGCGCTACGCCTTTGGCGCGGCGGAGAGGCTGATTGACGCGGCGAAGGGGTTGGCCAAGAGGAAGTGAAGGGAGAGATGTGGAGGAGGGAGTAGATGATAGACCGTCTGCGTTCGATGTAGGATAAAGTGTGGGTTTCAGCGACGAGGGAATAGAGCAATCTGCTGGGGAAAATAGGTCTGTTTACGACTGGACATGAAATGTGAGAACACAGATAGATGATGGTTGGTTCCAAAGAGTACACACTTGGCAATACATGTCGAAACGTTTTGCTCCTCAAAGAAGACATATAGGTGCTGAGGCAGGAAGCCGTTTCCCTCCACATGGCCGTACCCCGACCCAGCCAACCATTAATTACTACGACGCCGAACGACGAAAATGGAAATGAGTAGAGATATGAGATGCGCGACGACATTCACCATGATAGAAAACCTGGGCGGGGAGATCGGGATGAGAAGAGACTGTCATTTGGGAGATTTGCGTGCTTTTACTTCGTGCTTCTTGTTCCTCTCGCCGAGCAACATGGCATCTCTGGGGTCATTCGGCATCCGGCCTTCCGCAGTCCTTTTGGCTGGCTGCCTCCGTGCCTCGCTCCTGCACCTAAGTCGACATTGCTGAGTGCTCAATGCCTCCTGATTCGGTCTTGCGTTGCTCATTCCCTCCACGCCTCCTCACTGACCATCGTCCTCGACGCCCACGATCCGGCAACTGACCTCCCACAGGCGCTTCGCGTCGTCGACATCGTAGCACCAGGCGGCGTGGCCCGGGGCGTGCAGCACGGCGGCCTCGTCGGGCTTGACGGGGGGACTGACGGCGCAGTCGTCGAGGTACAGCCCGCCTTTGCCCTCGAGCTCTCCGTCGACGGCGGCGAGGACCGTGGTCGCGGCGCCCTGGGGCACGGACTTCATGCCGCGCATCACCTCGGGCACTGCCAAGAGGGCCGAGAAGTCGACGTGCGCCTGCAGGCCCGTGGCGATGCCGCCCGGGTGCAGCGACCAGGCGTGCAGGCCGCGGGCGCCGTAGCGGCGCTCGATCTCGTTGGCCATGTGGATGTTGGCCGTCTTGGACTGCCCATACGCGCCGAACGGGGTGTACGCGCCAGGCCCGCCCAGGGTTGGGTCGTCCAGCGACACGCACGCCTGCCGGTGCCCGATCGACGACACGTTGACCACCCGCGCGTGCCGCGTCGGGGTCGCCCCGGCCAGCAGCGCGGGTCGCAGGAGCTGGAACAGCAGGAAGTGGCCCAGGTGGTTGGTCTGGAACTGCAGCTCGTGGCCGTCCGCCGTGAGCTGGCGCGTCGGCACGGCCATGACGCCCGCGTTGTTGATCAGGATGTTGAGGGCCGGCTCCCGCGCCAGGAACGCCGCCGCGCACCGCCGCACGCTGGTGAAGTCGGCCGTGTCGAGTTCCAGCAGCTCGACCTGTCCGGGCGGTTGGGTCTCCAACACGTCCGCCAGCGCCGCCCGCGCCTTGTCCAGGTTCCGCGCCGTCGCGTAGATCTTGCACCCCGTGGCCGCCAGCGCGCGCACCGTCTCGACCCCGAGCCCGCTCGAGCACCCCGTCACCAGCGCGACCTTGTCGCCCAGCGCGTTCTCGAGCTGGTTGTCCGCGATGATTTGGAGCGCCGTCGGCCGCGAGTCCCCTGGTCCGGCGAGGTTGGAGGGGAGGTGGGCTTGGGCGTAGCGGGTGGTCATTTTTCCTCAAACGGGGACGGGAGTCGGGAAAGCGGTGGTTGTTGGTTCTTTGCAAGGGACGAAAGGGTGGCTCTGGTCGGTGAAAGGGCGTGGTTCTTCAACTGCTTGATGAATATGCTCTTTTATTCCTCTTTCTTTTTTTTTCTCAGATGGAAAAAGGCCGATGTTGGTGTTGGGCGTTGGTACTGAAGTTGGAGTTGGAACCTTGGATGTTGTCACAGCAAACTTGCCCTTTCATGACTTCATGACTCTTTATATCAACCACCTGGTTCTCCTTTCATGTGACTGTCCCGCCCTGTCCTTGGTGTCCTTCCATGACTTTGGCTCACCCTGCAAGACGGAGGAGATAAACTGCCCTGGTCCTCCGAACGCATCCTGCTTCTGTTGACACTTACCTTAACACCGAGTCGCCCTTGTTTGGATTCCTCGGTTGGTTATTTGCCCGGCGTTGTTTGTTGTTAAGTGATGGAGAACCAAGAGCGCCAATAAGCACAGAGGGGGACAGCGTGGCTGAGGCTGAACTTTCGGATGAAATCCATTCCAGAAGAAGCGTGACGGGGGTGGTTCGAAAGGCTCAACGCACCGTTCGTGCGAGATGGTGCGGTGGTGCGGGCGGCGCGCGGGTGCAGAGTGCGTATCGTTAAATTTTGGATGACGGGGGCTTATGATGCAGGCTGCTTACGGCTTCGGAGAAATTGCCAACCAACGCCGGGGAAATGTTGCAACTAAATCACTCCCCCCCCCCTGTTTTTGCGAGCCTTGTTTGTGACATGGGCTGCCCACTGCTCGGAGCGGGCACACGGCACCGGACCCTCGGAGGATTCGGGACGTGGGATCTCGAGACGGCAGATACAGACTGAAGCAGGAACCAGACTGAGTCCGATTGGGCCTCGAGTGTGCAGTTGTGTAAAAGAATCGAGCATGCCTTACTAGGTATACAGAACATATCCTGTGCAGAGATTTGATGGACACCCATTTCATCCAGCCTCAAGCCGACCCTCAATCCACCCGTCACTCCCAGCTGGAGATCCTCTGTTCCTGCCAGAATTGCCCATTGGCGCCTCCAATGTCGCCTATGGCCAACAATACGGGCGTCTGCGCTCCTTGGTCCGGCGTCTTCACTCCCCGGCCCTTGGTCATGTCCGTGTTGACGTAGCCTGGGCAACAGCTATTGATCAAGACTTTGCTGCCCTTTTGCGCGTTCTGCCGGGCGATCGTCCTCGTCATCCCAATTACGCCAGCTTTGGAGACCGCATACGCTGTGCCAGGCCAATTCCGTTGGTATGTCCCATTCGACACCGCCGCCGAGAACTCCTCCATGAGTTGGGTGATCTCTTCCGGTGTTTTCGCTGACAAGAACCGAGACCTGACGGAGCCCGAGTATCTGGAACCGAGTCGGCCCACCATGCTGGCCACGTTGACCAGTCTCCCGCCGTCCTTGATATGTGGCAGCAGTTTCTGAGTGACCTCCAATGTCCCATAATAATTGCAATGCAGAGTCTTCCTGACCACGTTCTCATTAAACCCGTCCAGCGCGATTCCGGCATTGTTGATCAGGAAATCTATGCCATCGGGATGCTCTTGTGTGATTTTCCCCGCAAACTCCTCGATGCTCCGCTTGCTGTCGATGTCCAGGGGCAGGAATTTCACGTCCGTGAGGCCTCCATGAATTCTCAGAGCTTTTGCACGTTGGAGCTGGGGGTCGGCCTTGATTGACTCAAGAGCAGCCTGGCCCCTTTCTTCGTTTCGGGCGGTCAGGTAGAGGAGTAAAGGGCCGGTGTTCAGTGGAGAGTGCGGATACTGGAGGGCGAGTTGGCGGATAATGGCGAGCCCGATTCCCTTGTTGGATCCTGTGCAAGCACCCACACGCGCATAGGCAGTCATTTTGGCGGTTGTGAGATGAAAAATGCAGAGGGGAGGAACTGCCTAGATAACGCTCTCTCATGAGTAATGGTTGTTAACTGAAGCGCTCACCTTGTTCGGAGTTAGCGGATCGAGAACGGCATGCGTGTCATTGATCTGCCTGCGGCTCCCAGGAGCCCATACATGAAGTCCCTACGAGGCGGTGGCAGTGGTCTGGGGATGCATTGTTGCAGGGTTGCACACATGTCTGCCGACGTTGACAGAACACGAGTGACAGATTCTTGGAGGCGAAGCTGACAGCGCAGAGACAAAGGACTTGGATGGGCAAAAGGAGAGAATGCTTTGGATTGCAGCGACGCCCATTGGTGGGCGATTCTCGCAGCCGAGAGGGCGCAGTGGTTGAGTCCTTGGGCCGAGGCCAACCGCCTGGACAAGCTGAGCCAGTGACGTCTTTCGCGCCGAAATGTTCAATCGCCGAAGCATTTCCAAACCTCGAGCCTCATGTGAAAAAGCACCATCCTCCTCGCCCTCTCACCTTTTTTTCCAGCCCCCCAGATCTTGCAATGGCCTCCAAATCCCTTCCCAGACCTCTCCTGAGGTTTGCAGCACCAGCCCAGCAATGTCGCTTCTACTCCCAACCCTCCGCTTCGATATTCAGAGCTTGCCCCGCATCACGTCGAGCTGGTCGCAGCGTGTCACGAGCCACAAGACCCGTCTTTGTGGCCGGCCAAAGACGCTCCATTTCTGCCAGCTTGCAGCGACGCTATGCTGACGTCGAGGAGGACGGAGGCTTCGACCCAGCCTCCGTCGAGCGCGAGTCCGATCAGGTCGACGTCTGCATCGTGGGCGCCGGCCCAGCGGGACTAAGTGCTGCTATTCGGTTAAAGCAGCTAGCCAACGAGGCCGGCAACGAGGAATTTCGCGTGGTCGTCCTGGAAAAAGCTGGGGAGGTGGGCGCGCACATCCTGTCCGGTAACGTGTTGGAACCGAGGGCAATAAATGAGTTGATCCCGGATTGGTTGAGTGAGGACAACGAAAATCGATTTACGCTGGCCACGCCTGCCGGGTCGGATAAGATGCGGTTCTTGACAAAATCAGGCGCCATTCCTATACCGGCGCCGCCGCAGATGCACAACGAGGGCAACTATATCATTTCTCTGAGCCAATTTACCAAGTGGTTGGGTGAGAGAGCTGAAGAGGTGGGTGTCGAAATCTACGCGGGCTTCGCGGGTGCGGAGATCCTTTACAATAACGAAGGCGCAGTCAAGGGCGTTGCTACGAACGACCAGGGCGTGGGGAGAAACGGAAAAGCAAAAGCCAGCTTTGAGCGAGGGATGGAGTTCCACGCTAGGGTGACCCTTTTGGCAGAGGGATGCCATGGCAGTTTGACCAAGCAGGTGTCCAAGAAGTTTGATCTGCGGAGGGACTGCCAACCGCAAACCTATGGGCTTGGAGTGAAAGAGGTCTGGGAAGTGCAACCTGACAAGTTCAAGAAGGGCGAGATATCTCATACCATGGGGTATCCGCTGTCGAAGGACACGTATGGTGGCGGATGGATGTATCACTTCGGAGACAACTTGGTCAGCCTGGGGTTGGTCGTTGGCCTCGACTATGCCAACCCTTGGATCTCCCCCTACGGCGAATTTCAGCGCATGAAGCTCCATCCATTCTACAAGTCGGTCCTGGAAGGTGGCAAGTGCATCGCATACGGCGCTCGCGCCCTCAACGAAGGCGGCTTCCAATCTATACCGAAATGTGCATTCCCTGGAGGCGCCTTGATCGGCGACACGGCTGGCTTCCTCAATGTGCCCAAGATCAAGGGCACGCACACGTCGATGAAATCTGGCATGTTGGCTGCCGAGGCCGCCTATCAAGCTCTTGCTCACAACAAAGAAACAAGCACCATCTTCCTGTACAACTACGAGGACGCCCTGCGGGAAAGCTGGATCTGGCCGGAACTCAAAGCGGTGCGCAACATGCGACCGTCTTTCCACAACCCCCTCGGCCTCTATGGGGGCATCATGTACTCTGGCCTTGAGGCTTACATCTTCCGTGGCATGATGCCTTGGACTCTGAAGCACAAGCAACCCGACTGGGCGGCCACGAAGCCCGCAGATAAGTTCTCCAAGATCGAGTATCCGAAGCCTGACGGCGAAATCACCTTTGATATCTTGACCAGTGTGTCACGGACCGGCACGAATCACGAGGAGGATCAGCCCGTGCATCTGCAGGTGAAGGATTGGGATGCCCATGCGCAGAAAGAGTGGCCGAAGTACAAAGGCGTCGAGAACCGGTTTTGTCCCGCTGGTGTGTATGAGTATGTGGAGGATGACACGAAGGATATTGGAGTGCGGTTTCAGATCAACGCTCAGAAGTAAGTTCCCCGTCACACCTGACACCAAGCTCGTTCGATCCTGAATACTGACTGTTAATGCCGCTAGCTGCATCCATTGCAAAACGTGCGATATCAAAGTGCCAGACCAAGACATCAATTGGCAAACTCCACAAGGTGGTGAAGGGCCAAGCTACAGTATCACTTGAGGTATCTCATGGGAGGACATTGTGACCAGGGAACAGTGACTCGACCTATCCAATGGGTATCAAGAGAAGTATTCTTCCATCGCGCTGCGCGGCGTCTCTATCGAGGCTGGTTTTCACTCTCGGCGGGATCCGTATGCAATATGCTTGAGTCCTAGACAGTTCTGGGAGGTCGACCTCTCCTGTGCAGTTTGCAAAAGGAATCGGAGTGTTTGATCTGGTCAGACACAAACCGAACCTGATCTCCAGTGGGCACCATCACCCTCCCTCTGACCAACCAACCAGGATCTGCAAGGAAGGAGAAATGAAATGGACACATTTTCAACCTCAGAGAGGTAGAAGGGGAAAATGGGAGGGCCGAGGAGAGAAGAGAAATGTACGCACTCTCAGAGGCACTACAGGACAAAGACAGCCTTCCGTCCTCATCGCCGTGTCCCATTGCATATAGTCAATTGAATATAATCCAGTCTCCGTCTAAAGCCGCAGCTCCCAGCTCGACTCCAGCTTGACCCAGCTCAGCTCTTCGCTTCCAGCCTCTTGATAGTAAAAGTTGCGCTACTCGAAGTGTCGGTCGATGGATCATGATGGGCATCTCCGTATGAAGTGCATGTCTCCCGTTCCCGTTAAGACTGTCGTCCCGTTCGGTTGGAGAGATTGTAGGACGAGGTGTCTGAGCCATGAAATGGGCACGCAGGGTCTTTCTAGCCGGGCTGCTACGCTGCCTTCAGCTTCAATTCTCCAGTGGGAGGCAGACAACCGCGCTGGAATTTGTTGTTTCTGAGAGAGGAAAACCAGCAACCCCTGTCAGAGCGTTGCCGAGTTCTCCTCACGTACAGCTAAGTGTCACCTGTGTCTGTAATTCAAAGCAAGGCTGGGCTTGAGCAGTTTGAAGCGTCCCCTGTAGTTGCGCAGTGCGGATAATTAGCTGACCCTGGTGCTCCTCATCGGTGGGTGGACTGCATATGAATCCATCCAGGCTGGTTCGGTGCGAGGGTCAGCCGCTCGTCCTCGTCGCATCTTCTATGCTGTGTGTCCCAATCAGCTCGGGGTCGGATCAAGGCCTTTGGCGGCTTCCGGATGTCGACCTGGATCTGTCCTTGCCGCGCGAGTCCCGGCTCGACGTGGGATCTCATTGAAACAGCCAACCACGGCCTCGGATCTGTACGGACTATATCGACGCTACTGAAGAGGAGTCCGACAGCGCGCACGTATGTTGTGAGGGCATCTTGACAGTGTTCAGACCTTGATTGATGAATGAGAGGGACTCGCCATCCCGTCTGTCTGTCCGGGAGGTGAGGATTTGGTATTGAAGGAATCATCTGTATGGATGGCAGATCTTATCAGATGTTTGACAGGTCAGAAACTCACCAGCAGTCTCAAAGTAGAATTACAGGAAGCTGATTGTCCAGCCAAAGGTACCATGTCAAGCATCACGCAAACGAGATAGCAGTTCAACGGGTGCATCACATCTCTTTCGTGGTGCTATCGAACAGTGGTGACAAGATTGCAGCCTTGACGATGAGGCTCGAATTGCAAGGCTGAATGGCCGGAAAGGGCAGGATCTCCGAGAGCGCGGACGAACAAGCTGGGAAGGTGGCCGGGAGTGGAGCCTTCGTAAAGTCCCGCCGGTCTATTGGCTGTAACGACACCGGTTTTGGGCGACACTTTTGGGCCACTGTCAGAACACAGTGTCCCGACGGTGATTGGCTGCCAGGGCTGCGTCATCCCGGCCACCAGTGGCATGCCAAGCCAGCATGTGAAACAAATCGACCGGCCGATCGCCCAAATCGCCCACACCGCGTCAGGGTCGTGACTCATTTCCGCATCTCACCATTTTCCTCCCTTGCACCTCTTCTCTGCCCTCCAATTTTCACTCTCTCTCCTTCTCTCCTCTTATCACCACGCCTAACTGGCTTGGGTTGTTTGCTATCGTGAGAGCCCGCGGTACGAGGTATACGGCATCCGACCGCCATCCAGAAGCAGGTTTGTTTGCTGGCTGACTGATGGGCTTCCACCATCTCGCACGCAAACAAAGTCCTGGAGCCGGGCGGCAAACCCAGTCGGACTGTGCTCTTCCCACTGATGCCATCTCCAGCAGAAAAAGCCTGAACCACCGAGCCACCCAGAAACCAGAAATCACGTGTGCAAGACCCACGTACCGGAGTTCCCTTCCCAATCCTGCCATGTGCATCCGAAAAGTGGAAAATCTGTTTCACCCTCACCCATTCTCTTGCCATGACGCTCAGATGATGGATGGCTCGAACTCGAGGGCAGAATGTTTTTTTGTTTGGTGTTGATGCATCCTGCATAGTTTAGCTTAGGGGGCACGGCAGGGCGGACTAGGCAGGAATGCCCAGGAGTGGCATGCAGCGAGCCAGAGGCCAGACGGGGGAGGAAAAAGGGGCAGATAAGGTGCAGAGCGCAGGGCGAAAAAGGTGCAGGGGTGGCTGCACGGGGGCTGCAGTGGCCTGCACTGGCCTGCACAGGCGAGTTGCTGGGCAGATTCCTGGTGGATGAGGGCGAAATGTGGGCTTGATTGCAGCTGGCTTGGGCGTCCAGATGACACCGGCTAGGCCCGTTGTAGCGTAGCGGCGCTGGCACGGCGGGGTTCCCAGTCTGCGCTCTGTGGCGAGGGCCTGGCACTATAAATGCCGCCCTCGCCCTCTTTCCGCGCGAAGTGCAGCCGACCTCTTTTTCCTGTCATTTTTCGTTCTTGGCACTCCCTCCTGCCAGACTCCCATCCACCACCCCCTCTATTCTTCGCACGGCATCAAAGCGCATCATTTCTGTTGCCCCCCCAGCCTGCGATTGATCCTCCTCCTATATCCCTCCATCCTGGCATCGATTGGCTCTCCCACATAATCGTGCCGCCACATAAATCTCCCTTGGGCGCATCCCGCATACCAGATCCGCAAGTTCTTGGACAAAGACCCCAAAGATCTCACCTGCGACCCGCGCCTGCCACTCTCTTCACAAAGGGCAAACAAAGGAAACAAAGAAAAGAATCCAAAGGCCACAATAGACTGTCTGCACTTTCCGCTCTTAAGTAATTCGCATTCGCAATCGCAAATCTACGCACTCTTGCTTCCTCTTGCTCCCACCCCCCCCGTTCTGCCAACCTCGTCGTCGCTCCTCCACATCCGACGAAACAAAGTTCTCTGCAGACCTGATCTGAGACAAGCCTCATCAGTCGACGGACTTCATTGTCAATTGGAAGTAGGGCAGTTGTGTTGTAGGGGAGACATTGAGTTGTTCATCTCCCACATCTCGGTACGAAACACCACCGCATCCATCTTCTCTACCTTTTCCTCCTCAGGTCGATTCTCCGATCGACAGACCCCCCCCATCATCGTCATCGTCATCATCGCCGTCGAGTTGACGCCGCGGCCGCCTCCTGCTGGCTCAAGTGAATTCAGTCGAAATTCACTTTGGCCTCCAAAGTCGAGCCTCGCACCGACCGACGCGATCGATCGCCTGCCTCTGCCGCACCCTCGCCACCCTTCAAAAGTTACTTATCGATTCGTCATCCTAACCTGACCTTGTTTTTAATTCTCTCCAGACTGCTTCCATCCTTCATCGATCTCTCTCATCGACAAGGATACACCGGCTGCGACCGCTCTATTGCGCCGCAGCGACCAACCGCACATTCCTGCAATCATGGAGTCGCTTACCACTCACCCGTCCACCGCGCAACAGGCCAAGGCCTTCACCTCTCCCGCGTCTCTGTCGTTTCCCGGTGGTGCTGGGGATTTGACACCGCCCTCCTCTGAGAAAGATGGACAAAACCTCAATGGTGGCTCGTACGCAGATGGGAAGACGAATGGTCAGCAGGGAGGAAATGCCATTCAGGCTCCACAAACCCCCGGCGCAACGCCTGGCGCTGGCGTGAGTGGTATTGTGCCCACCTTGCAGTGAGTATTGTCCCTTTGTTGTCCTTTCCTCAAGGTCAGCAGAGGTTAACATTCTCTAAAGAAACATCGTTGCTACGGTCAATCTGGACTGCCGTCTTGATCTCAAGACGATTGCCCTCCATGCTCGCAACGCCGAGTACAATCCCAAGGTAAGTCATCGCTCACTTGGGACTGGGGATACTTTCGGCACTGGCTAACCAACCAATATAGCGTTTTGCCGCTGTCATCATGCGTATCCGTGACCCCAAAACCACTGCCTTGATCTTTGCATCAGGCAAGATGGTCGTCACTGGCGCCAAGTCGGAAGATGATTCGAAACTTGCGAGCCGCAAGTACGCCCGTATCATCCAAAAGCTAGGCTTCAATGCCAAGTTTACCGACTTCAAAATCCAGAACATTGTCGGTTCATGCGACATCAAGTTCCCCATTCGACTGGAAGGTCTTGCCTCCAAGCATCACCCCTTCAGCTCGTATGAACCGGAATTGTTCCCTGGTCTCATCTATCGCATGATTAAGCCGAAGATTGTCTTGTTGATCTTTGTCAGTGGCAAGATTGTGCTCACGGGGGCCAAGGTCCGTGAGGAGATCTATCAAGCCTTCGAGCAGATCTACCCAACGCTATCAGGTAAGCATCCTTCGTACTGTCGTTCCACGTGGCCCTTGCTAATGTGACCCAGACTTCCGCAAAGTCTAGATCTGCTTACGCAGGGCGGGGTTTTCCCGTTAGCCTTGTATCAACAGTCAACCCTTAACTCGGCTGCACCCCTTCGACAATGGCCACACTGTCGCGGCGGGGAAGTCGACATGCTCTGGGTTCTGCATCTTGCAAACCAGGCATGACTGAAACTACTTACCAAATCTTACCTTTTCTTTTTCGCCTGTGTCACGACTATCTATGAGCATTGCATGGCGTTTTTGAGCGAAATCCCTTCATATTGTTTCCTGGGGCAAAGGCACCAAAAAGGACTCGGGTGCAGTCGGCCTGCTTACACCTTATTAGACATTGGGTCTCATCGACAATGGGATATCAGCTTGGGGGACGGTATTCGGCGCTGGTCGACTTCGCATACCGTCTTGTGTGGAAATAACTCTTCAATTTCCTCTGCGCGTTCCTGGTCATGGGGTTGTGGGAGAGACAACACACCATGGACCAGTTGCTGTCTGGCGCACGGAGAGCTTTACCGACCAAGGGAGGCTTGACTTTACTTTTCAAAGCTTGGGTTCTCCATCCATGACTGGAACTTTTTAGGTCATGGGAAAGAAAAAACCAGATGGGCAAGCGATAGCAAGCCCATTTGCTCAGATTGTTTGTGATAGAAAAAGCATCAGAAGATGCTGAGTGCGGACTCCGATGGAGCGAAGTGATAGGAGGGTTGACACGGTTCCTTGATCGTAGTCAGTACTGCTCACGACTGCATGATGATAGCTCAATATGAATTCTCATCCCTCCCATGTGCTGGTTTCTTTTCTCAAGTATTCGTTGAAAGGATTTCACACATGTAGTGAATGGTTTGAGGTGTGGTGCTGCCGTTGTAGCGAGCTTGGGTGAACCGAGGAAGCATGTGCTCTGCACCGCTATGCAACCGAGCTGCTCGATCTTTGGGTTGGGGTTGCATGACTGTGTTCGTGCTGTTAGAGACTTGATCCGATGCTCAAAGAGGAGGTGAAGTGGGAGGGAAGTCATCAGTACCATCCATCACTTGGTTCCCGCCGTTATCCTGATCGGAGGGTGGGTTGGATTCGAATCCACGATGGCAGTTTGCACTTTTCGAACTAAAGTTGCTGCTGCTGCTGCTGCTGCTCTTTCTTCTGCTTCTGCTTCTCATTCAATGCCGCGTGGACGAAAGTCCCTTGTAGCTTCTCCGTGGGTAGGTAGGTAGGCAACGCATCACACATCGCGCGGAGGTTGGAAGGAAAGGAAGCACGGAAAACGAAAAACGAAAATGAAAATAGGGTGCAAGAAAATAAAAGAGGAGAGGGGGGAAGGGATGTAAGCAATGTCCCTTTGAGTTGTTGGGGGGTGTTGTTGCGTCTATGTATATATGTATGTATGTATCTGAGGACCTTAAAACCACGTTCATCGAACTCAATGGGGGTCGGGAGGGGATGGAGATTGGTGCTAGCTAGCTGGCAGAGGAGCCGGGGCTGGGTAAGTCATATCCCGTTACACATACTCACTCTCACACTCACACACACACCTTGTATATGTTTTTGGTGTCTTCCAGGTGTAGTATATTTATATTATTACTACGTGTGTCCCCGGTTTATACGTGTGGATTTGATGTAGTTCGAGCGGGAGAAGTGGAGTCGACGTATCGAGCGTATTCTGTATGCTACTGTCCTTCTCTCACGAGGGCTTCCCTTCCCATACTGGCGACGGAGTTGACCCTGGAATGGGCAACCGTTGAACGCTTTCTCATCTATTTTCGTTCTGCATGGCCAAAGCGGTTGAACCACTCGACGTCCCACCTCGTACACCAATAGGACCGTCCGGACGCGACAATCGTGGCCACAAGCTCGGTCCTTTAGCTCGTCCTCCTCCGCATCTCCTCGTCGAGCAGCATCCCCTTCCTCCCCGCCCGACTTCCATCTTCACACGCGGTAAACTCCTCTCCGCCGTCTCCGCCGTCTCCGCCGCTCTTGATCATTCCGCACAGGTCCTCTTGACTCCTCCAGCTCCAGATCTGCGCCAGCGCCGGCTCCAGCGTCCCCTGGATCGCGGCCACGATCTTGTCCCCTATCACGGGGAAGAACTTGAATCCGTGGCCCGACCCGCCCGTGGCGAGGAAGAGGTTGTTGAATTGCGGGTGGAAGGTGATGAGGAAGTCGCCGCTCGGCCTGTGGACACAAATCAGTGTTTTTGGGTCCAAATATCCTTTCTGTGTGCATTATGCGCTGGTACAATGGGAGCAAGAACGTGACAAAAAAAAGGCCGCGGAAATAAACTTACGTATCACAGTACCAGCAAATCCGCGTGCGGGTGAACGGTCTGTCCACCATCTGAGGCAGAACCTCGCCGAGGGCTTCCCGCAGGGCTTCTTCAGCTTCGAGCGGGATGGGGATGCCGACTTTAGGGACGCTGACTTCCACGTCTCCGGGGCCAATGCCGTTCGAGACGCCAGGGTCGATGACCGCCCTTGATATCCTCACGGGGTTCCGGTACCCATACCCATGCCTCGCGATTTTCAGCTCGTTCCCTCTCGGCGGGATGACAAACATCCCTCGACTCATGTTCATAATGGTCGGCCTGTTTCCCATTGCCGCTTGCTCCTCAGGCGTGATGTCCAGATATGCCATCGTCTGCCCAGTGGCCAGGCATCGTCCCTGAAGGTCGATGAGGCTGGGACTCCACGCCCCAGCTGCCAGGACGGTCAGGTCCGCCTGGATCTGCTCCCCTCCGGCCAGTTCTACCCCCTGACAATCGCTTCCGGAGAAGACGAGCCTCGCGACCTGTGCGCCAGGGCGGATGGTTACACGACCGTCACTCTCGCTCTGGATTCTCCTCAGGGCATAAGCCACACACGCTTCGGCGTCGGCCCATCCCGAGTTGAAGTTCGCGTAGCCATGATCCCCGCTTACGCTCTCGTAGCCCGTCGCTTTCCGGATCTCCTCTGCTCCACGTAGTTCTCTGATCTTGCTCAAGTCCACGTTGCAGCCGTCCTCTCGTGCCAGGTCTCTCACATTGGCCAGCGATTCCCGCAAGTAGGCATCCTTGTCCGCATCCGCCGTCAGCACGAACCCGGGCTCATGGTATCTGCCTTCCCCGCCCCATGCTTCTTTCCTCCTGTCGCGCCAGAGCTCCTGCGCCTGGGAGGCGAGCTGGGCATAGTGTTTGTTGGCGTAGTCGGCCCGGACGATGCGGCTAGCGTCGACGGAAGAGCCAGACGGGTTGGGGAGCGAGGGAGAGCCGTCGATGACAGTTATGCGGGTGGCATTGTATGTGGGGTGGGAGAGGAGCGAGAGCGCCGTCGAGAGACCAAAGACGCCGGCTCCAATGATCAATATGTGCTGGGGAACGGAACCGTTAGACATTGGGGGGACCGGGACTTGTAATATACCTCCTGCTCCTAGGGTGAAGAGAAACTCTAGACTTACCGAAACGCAGCGCCCCCCGAGATATGAGTCCTTCCAGCCCGGTTAACCCAAGCAAGACGTTGTTCTCCGCAGATGAAAGTCTCGCGACGTTGCGCCCTTCCCGTCCGAGGTCGGATCAATCTCGGCTAAAAAGAAAGAGCAACGTCTTGCAATAGCAATTGTCGATTTCGCACCGCGAGTCAAAGGTGGGCAGCCATCGTCTCCAGATCCGCAAATCTCCAGAGATGAACGATTGATATTTGAATCTCTGCTCGCACCATGGCGGAAGTTTCGAGGCTCTACGTGGAGTGCTCAAAGATTCCGCATCTGGCACTCTCCATATCTGCGAAGCGCGCAGCTGCTCGCCCAGCTTCTCCATGTCTCAATCAACAGCAGCTTCTGTCGCGTTCAGTCGGTCGACCTGCGCGCTCAGCACCTCTACAAGCTGTGAGAAAGGCCTATTATCTCTCTCATCACCTTCCCTCACGCAGGCACGCCTCCTCCAAACCACCCATTCCGAACCCCAATATCCCTCGACCTGCACAATCCCAATCCCAATCGCAACACAAACCCCGACCGACGCTCCTCGATCGCGCAACCGCCCAAGATGCGCTCGACGCCCTCGCCGCCAAAAACCGGCGGCAGCGCATCCACATGTCCTCCAACACCTACTTCTGGATCACCTCGCTTTTCGGCTTCCTGCTCTCCACCTACGTCGCCTACACGTACATGTCCTACGCGCGCTCCGTGAAGGAGTATGAGAATCTCGACCTTCCGCAGAACGCCGACGTCTCTTCGCGGTGGTTGGATTCCTCGAGAAACTTCGACGACGAGGTCGAGTTGTCGGAGAAGATGATGGGTTTGAGGAGCAAGAGGGAGGAGTTGTGCAGAGAGGCCCGGGGCAACGTGCTGGAGGTGAGTGCGGGGACTGGGAGAAATATGGAGCTGTACCGCCTGGACCCTCTTGTCACGCCCGAAGACAGGAGAGTGGAAAGCTTGGTGTTCAACGATTTGAGCGACACCATGCTGTCCCAAGCACAGAAGAAGTTCGAGAAGCTGCAGGAGAAGGCGAAGGACAATAGGCGATTTCCCGGGCCGGTGCAATTCGTGGTTGGCGACGCAGGTGACAAAACCCTTATCAAGAGGCCAGAAGGTGGATTTGACACAATAATTCAGACCATGGGGATTTGTAGCCAGACCAACCCGGTCGCCTTTTTGCGGCAGCTGGGAGATCTGTGCAGGCAGCCCGGGGAGAAGAGCTCGGGCGTCGACATGAGGACAATCGAAAAAGAGGCCAGACAGCGTCTTGAGGATATTCAGAAACGCAAGGACCATGTTGTCTCGGGGCCAGAGGGAAAAATGCAGCAAGAAGAAGATGCGCTTGTTGCAGAGCACGGAGGGGATTTAGGAGGGAAGATCCTCCTCCTCGAACATGGCCGGTCAGACCTTGAATTTATCAACCGGGTACTGGACAACGGTGCAAAAATGCATGCCGATCACTATGGATGTTGGTGGAATAAAGACATTGAGCAGATCGTCAAGGACAGCGGGCTGATTGTAGAGCGGAAAAGGAGATATCACTTTGGGACGACGTGTGAGTATGTTCTCAGGCCAAGACCAAAACCCAGAAGCGAGAATGAGATAGAGAAGACGGGGGAGATGGTAGAGGCTGGGAAGACTGCTGTCGTAGACTCCAGTCAAGGTTCGCAGGTCAAGGGATGGATGGGCGGATGGTTTGGCAAAGATTGAACAAGAGCACAGGAGAAACTCTCAGCAGTTCAAAATGTTCTGAAAACGTTATCGTAGGCAGCAGCAACAGTTGGCAATGCTTGCCTTCGGCTTCTGGATGGATTGAGCCTGGTGGTGGCATTCCTTGTAATCGCGAGGGACGCACGCGAGGCTGAGGAAAAAGGAGGGAACGAGAAGGGTACGTGAACACGTGCCGCTCCCGATGTTTGCAGCATCACGGGCCTATGGGACTCGATCGGATTCCCACGGCTACCAACCTGTTGACGATGGCAGTGCCGGCAACTGGGTTCATTGGTCCGCTGAGTTTGGGGTGTTGAAGTCAGCAAAGTGGAAGACAGACGTCAGCCAGTGCGACTTGCACAATCCCTTGTTATCTGGCACATGCTGATATTGCTGTAAGCGAAAGCGGGAACTTCGACTGGTGAGTTCGACCGGCTTGATGATACATGGTCCCCATTGGGCATTTGTTCGGTTGTGTTCCCATGTGCACGAAGTTGAACTTTCGACACTGCCGTGCTAGGGTGTGTCAGATCATACGATTATCGCTCTATGGTTTTAGACGTGGTGTAAACACACGCGAAGGCAATCCTTCCATTGAACATGCGACAGTACTCAGCAGACAAGGGCCGAGTAGGAGGGACGTAAGCGAGCGTGCTTCGCTGAGAATGACCCGAGATCAAACAGGGATTGGAAAGAGCACAACACAATGTCGCACCAGGGCGAGGAGGACTCAGATGTCTCTGATCGCAGATCCGGATCAACATGCCGCAAGGTGAACACTGGAAGACCTCAACCCGTGTTTGGGGGTCCAAAGCTGGAAGGAAGTTGGAGATGATAGTCTGCATCCCAATCACGCACATGCTCTCCGCAGGATTATTGCATCATGATTTTTCATGGGGCTCTCGGATTGGCAGAATTGCAACGGGACAGAGCGGCGTGCCTCTGCGACTATACGAGTGTGGACCGAACCGAGTGTTGGGATAGCAAACCGGGTGAGCCAACCGTGATCTCATAGATTTGCATTTCTGCGACGAGGATAGTAGTGGCAGGATATCTGTGCAGGGTTGACCTGACTTTGCAATACGACTGCCCCACAAGAATGACTCTTGGGATGCGATTCAGTCGGCCTTGGAGCTGCCTTTCGTGTGATGCGCATCATTGTTGCGAGTCGATCGCATATTCACCAGCTTCGGTTCGTCGAGTTGGCACCTCTGCCGCAAAACAGCGCCCAATCGCTTGGCCTAGCCACCAATAGTGCGTGTTTCAGGTGTCTGTGCAGCCGTCAAGCCATCCTTTTCACACCGCGGGGATGGCTGTTTGGACTTGTCTAGACTCAAGCCTGCTCTTGACCGCCTCGATGTGACCACCAATCAACCGTCCAAACGAGATCTTCGATGGGCAATGCTCATCTATTCTAAGAAAGTTGACGTCCTGGCCGACGAGGTCGCAGATGTGCACGCTCGACAGGGGCGCATCTGAGTCTGGAAGCTTGCCCAAGGTCACGTGAAGATAAGGATGCTGTTTCGGCTACAATAGACGGATGTAGCGGATAGTGGAGGCCTCGCCGCAAAGTCAATCAATTTTTTTTTTCCCTATTTTTTTTTTCGCTGCGCTTTTCGCTGACGTCTTTGTGTCGCGCTGGATACGTCAGTGATGATGGCAAATTGAACAGTGTGGAGTGCCCGTGGAAAAAAAAAATTGAAAAAGAAAATCACTCGAAGCCACCCCAAGGGAATGTGAAAGCAGCAGTGTCTCTCTGCATGGCACGAAGCAAACAACTTTGTTCCTGCTACATGCAGCAGAAGTATCGCCCCCCAAAGTCTAGGTAACGTCGCCCAGAGCAACGAAGCTGCACCATGCAGCTGTGCTTCTCGATTGGTGCTGCAAGGTGCTGCAAGGTGCAGGTCGAATGATGATGGGCCAGGTGAATTGCCCGATGCAGAAGGATCCGTAAACTCAGGACGAGGAATTGTGCGGCACGACAAGAGAGAAAAAAAAATAATTTTGACTGGGGATGGAGGGGCAGCGGGGCGCTGATTCGCGGAACGATGGTGCTGGCTTTGCTGGCTGCGCTGGTCACCGAGCCACCCCCTGGAGACTGCAGCAAACCTTGTATCCCAAGCGCATCCAGCTGCGTCCGGGTAAAAAACTCTGGGTCCAGAGCCGGGCTTTTCCAGAAGTTAGGGGCGACCAGAGAAGATCATGCTTGTCATGACCTGGGCGTGTCAGGGACCCAGGGTTGGCTGCTCTATAACCTTCTTCCGCAGCACCAATCCCCAGCCAACAAGCGCTTACTCGAGATGCAGTTACAAAACTTGGCTTTGGATGACCGATGTAGTTCCACCTCTTTCAACTGGCGGATGGTGCCCGTAAGTTGTCGGTTCGATTAGTGAGGCGTGAGGGAGGGTGGAAGGAGATGTCAGCCATCGCTGGGATGCGAGTCGTGTGGCATGTAGGGTTTGTCGACACTTCCGAGAGAAGTAAGTGGTGTTGCACGGGAGGTAGAGTCCGAGAAAGTGACGGGCGGCACACATCACATCTGACGGGACATGGGTTGAGTGACTTTGATATCTGGTAGCCCTTGTTCTTTGCGAGATCTGGAATATCACACCACAATTAACTCTGGCCCTTCTGCTGCACCGAGTACTCGCCATATGGAGGTGTCTCCTACTGCCAAATCGGCGATGGACGCAAGCTGAATATAGCAATGGCAGCTGGTTGGGCAATGTTGGGCCGTGCTGGATATGACCGATGACAGCTTCAAAAACGATGTCACAGGTGGAGGCGTTGTTTGTAAAGCCAGGAGACCGGTTGACTGGCGTCGGGCAGTGGTTTGCGAAAAAGGTCGGCCAAGTGCATCCGCGAGTCCAGTAGGCAGGTAAGGGACTGCAAGGAGCGCTGCTTAGGCGCTCAGCGTTGCCCCCAAAGAACACTAGCCTGGCCCGGATGGGGAGAGCTAAAACAATGACTCCGAGTTTAGCTTGGCGACTGGTCGACTGGCGCCTGGTGGGCTCTCGGATCTCAACCTGGGCCAGGGCGACTGGGCGACCAGGCCATTGGAGGGGACCCGGGGACCCGTCAAGAAAAGATGGGCGAGGGTTCGAGGGACCATCAATGGCATCCCAGGCATCGAACTTTCGCCATTGCTCCCTGCTAGGTGACAGTCGGTAGCATTTTTTAGGACTCTCAGACTCTCAGACCCCATCTCGGAGCGCCCACGAGGGTTTTTGCTTCGGGGTTGTTGTGGCGTGCTGCCCTTCCTGCGCTGCGCATTCCTGGCACCTGTCTGCAACTCTGCGCAGCTGCGACACCTCCCTCGATCAATTCTTCCTTTTCCATCAGAGCTTCTCTTCTCCTTTACTTCTTCTATCACCCAAGCCGCAATCACCCCCTTCCTTCATCACCGCGTGTACCTCAACGCCCTCTCTCCCTTCTCCAGACACGGGCCATAGACATCATCTACTTGACAGCCCCCCCCCTCCATCCCTCCAAAAATATTTTGATTTGACCCACTCCCTCGCACGACCCTCTCCAAGCAAACAAAACGTCTCCGGGACCCTGAGCTACTACTCACTACTCACATACCAAAAGGCACGGCCGCCTGGCAGGCTCCCATTACCGCCATTTCTCGCTTCTGCGCTCTCCCCTGTCAAGCAAATCGCCGTCAAGACCCCCCCAGCCCCATCACAATAGAAAAGGACACAAGCACGCACTACGTTTCTCTCCTCTGTCCGATCTACCAAGCGTCGCCATCTGCCTGCTTACCGCCGTTTGACCTCAACAAGTCAAGTGGTCGGGACAAGATCTCTTGACGCAAGGAGGCGAGGGCAGGACCACTAAGGCCAATTGAAGCTGATCCTTGAGAGTTTTTATTGCTCCACGATCCGGCACCTTGCATTGCAGCCACGCATTCCAGCTGCCTCCATCCTCCAATCACCACCCCGGGCTCCATATATCCTTCAGTCTAACCACCCTCCCTCTGTCACATCTTTCGCCCTCCCTTGTCCAACGCTACGCAGCACTAGTCCATCCCTCGACTGGTGTCGCCGCAGCCTGAATCATCATTCTGCCATTCGACAATTCCACCCATCCCAAAAACAAATTCCCTGCTTTTTGGGGCTCCTCTAGGTTACCAGAGACTCCCGTTTACTGTTGTACACGACTCTCTCCCATCCATCTCCCCGGCCCTACAGTGTCGCGACTTCATCTGTTGTCCTGTTATACAACAGTCCACCCTCAACATCCCTCTCGTCCTTCATCGGCGGCAACACATGACATTCCACCATGCCTTACAACACTCGTCGGAAATCTCTCTCCTTGCCCTCGCTGGGCATTCATTTGCCCAATGCCTCTCGCGCTCACCGCCCTATCCTCAAGACTACCACACCACCTGCAGAGTCCTCAGCATCTCCTCCGCCTCCTACAAAGAAACAGAAGCGCTCTCATGATGGCGAAGCGCCTCTATCCCCAGTTTCCTCTCCGCGCTCCAAAGTTGGCTCTCCTGCGATCGATCTTCCAATATCGACCGCACTCGCACTTGGTGCGGTGGTTGAGCAGACGCCACCCCCGTCCCCAAAGCTTGGTGCTCCGGTTCGAAAAATCGACACAGATGGTATCAATGATGACATTGTCATCTCTGTAATCGAGCAGTTGGAAAAGACGGGGAACCGACCACACCTGATCAGGGACCTGGCAACTATATTGGCTTCCACCAATGCCAGTATTGCTCAGTAAGTTCTTTGCGGATGGAGTTTCGACGAGACCGTAACTAACTTGCTGTTATAGTTCTGCGAACCCAGCTGCGTTACTGTCCTCGCGTCTCAGTCTCTACCTGAAGAGACCATGGACGGCTTTGGCACCATGCCCGTTGGCGAAGGAATTGATACCGGTTCACCCACGGAAGGTCTTCTTCTTTCTCACCACACAGCCGCGAATGCCTCTCCCTGAGTCCTCGGATGACATCCTCCCTCCCCCAGTGATCTCGGTCAAGAATCTGACGCCTAGCGTGTCGGATCATAGCCAGATCGATGATCTCGATCAACGAGATCGTGCTCGACTATCTCCCAGCCCAGAGGTGGAACTTTATTCCCCCGACCTAGACCAGGACGACCCCATGCAGCCTCCGACCCCTGGCGACCATTTCAGCGCCAGGAGCAGCCTGAATCCAGATGGTACGCCTGATGTTCGCCGTAGAACTAATCGGGCTCCAAGTCCTCCACTTGAGGAGGACGAACGTGGCTTCACTGAGACAGCCACCGCGGTCCGTGCCCGTGGCATGAGTCTGCACAATCCTACCGTCCAGGCGTCAATCGAGGTTGAGGAAAAGACTCCGGCTGTCGCGGTGTCAGAAGAGACACCGGAACAACGCCAGAAACGTGATCGAGAGCTCGGGTTGGCTCTCTTCGGTCAGTCCCATCAAGAGCTCCACGTTCCGGAGCAGAAGCTGTTTTCGAGCAGCCCGATGATCCAAGCCAAGCCCGATCATCAGGCACCAGTGGCGAAGACGAACCTGACTCTTGACCTGGATGGAATTGAGATGGGCGTGGCTGCCTGGAGCATGATGAGTCCCGAGCAAATCGACGTCGAAGAACTGGACGAGATGTTTATGGGATTCTAGGACTCGAGCTACTGGCATGACAAACGTTGCTGCGTGCCAGCGTTGGACTCTCGCCTCATAAGGTTTCGGCCAACCACCAAATCTCTCAACTTTGGCGTTGGCTATATATCGGCATGATTGCTGGATAAGAGCTTGTTTGCAATTTGATGGTTGGCTCTTGATGAAATGGCACGTTCTTAATTTCGGTTTGTCGTCTGATCCTTGAAGCGAGGCAAAGCCATGTGTTGTTAGAATTTACATCTCATGAGAAAGAAGAGATTTTGTAGTATTAGAGGCCTGTTGGCCGACGGGGGAACAGCGGGTCAGCCATGCTGAGGTCTCATGTCTCATCCAGAGCTGAGATCCTAGAAAACAAGTGTATCATTTGCAATGAAGTCATCCATCAATTCCTTCTTCCCTCGAAGTCTTGTTCCTCAACAGGGTGGCGCCGACTCCTTTTCGTCCGTCATTGCTTTGTCAGCGTTGGTGTCATTTTCAGACTTGACTCTCGCACTGTGTCAATCTTGTATCTTGAAGTGTTCTACACAATGACACTGCGACCACTGTCTGTGGCCCTGTATGTTCCCGATGCCTGCGCCGGTTTAACGAAAACCTCGGTACGCACGGCCAAGACCATTGAGAGTCCTCAGACCTCGTGTCCAGCTGAATTCGAGGTGCACCGGAACCTCCGGTACCACATCAAGGTGCTGTCGCTGAGCTCGGTTACACACCTCGAGATTGACGGAGACGAGGTGCTATAGCTGGCGACCGAGCCATCTGTCGAGCCCGTCTCTTGTCCAAACGATCGAGCCAAGGACGTGCGATTACTTCACTGTGCAGCTGGCCGGACGGCTTCCAAGGCAGCAAATGCCTGTTTGGAACAAAACATTCTACCATACTTCGAGCCGCCCGTCGTCGCTTAAATTGATGCTGTTGCTGTGGTTCGTATTGCCACATCCACATCTCAAGAGGTGGCCCTCTGCTTGGTGATTCTCCATCGCTTCGCGCTATTGACCTTGACCACCTTTCGTCGGCTCCAGCCACGTGTGACCGAATGTTTGGCCTAGCGTCCAGGCTCCTGTCAAGATTGGGGAATACTACTTGTGACAGGCGGTCGAAAGTGACAGGGAAAAGCGGCGTGTTCATCCAAGCAGACGATGATGCGATTGAACTTTTGGGGTGCTAACAACTGCAAAAACGTATGTCACGCGCGGGCTTCCGGGTTGGGAAAGTCAGTGTCGAGGTCGAAACCCAGAGTTTCCACCTTCGGTCGTGGCTCAGCACCATCACAGAGCCCACTCCTTAAGAAGCTGGCGGCTTATGTGAGGGAGTTGCTGTATCAATTGGGAAGACGACTCCTCTGCACGCCATATGTTTGAGGCCTGATCACGTGGTCCTATCTCCACCAACATACTTGGTCTTCTAGTTTCGGCAGTTCACTGTCCCCAGGCTTGCAGGAGGCAAGGATCCCGGGGGCAACATCCATCATGTAGCCTAGGCTGCGCCGACAGCCAAAAGCAGTGAGGAGATGTTGATGTGATCGATGCTTCCTTGCCGCCAACCGAAGACACGGACGATCTGGTCCGACGACTCTGCGACAGAATGACGATGCCCTTTAGGCATCGGGCCCAGACACAGTCAGAGCAACTTTGAAAGATCTTCTCCTGCCACATTGATCGAACGGACCTACCAATCTAAAGGGGGACGGAAAATAACTTTTGTGAAAAGGATATGTATGAGATCTGGACGTGGAAGGCCCTGCATAAGACTGACCACGAGTTTCCTTATTCGGCGGCCAGAAGCTGCACAAGGCTGACGTCTGGGTACCCAATTCGGCAGGATTCAGGCATGTATGGAGTGATTCTGACTGTCTGCGTGTGCTGATTTCAGAGAACTAGGCCGTACATGATTCCAAAACCATTGTGGATCCAAATGTCTGTTACCGACAAACAAGCAACCACCTTGGAAGAGGTCGACCAAATTTCGAGGGTATAAAGCATGTGGTTCATGCCATGACTGTTCTCATCTCCAGTCCGAGGAAATCGCTCATTATCTTCCTACATCTCAGGGAAGGACGTGGAAATCATAGCGACATGGCTACAAAGAACGTTGTTCGGATCACCAAGGTTTCTCCTGCCTACTGGCGAGCCACCATCAGCAACCCCCCGCTCAATATATTCGATCCGCACGTGTACGCCAGCCTGCGACTGCTGCTCGACGCTCTCGAAAAGGACCCACACGTGCGCGTGGTCGTCTTTGACAGCGACGTGCCCGAGTACTTCTGCGCGCACTACGACATGGCCTGGCCCGCGGCCGGGGTCGACATCCCGGGATACGCTCCCGTGAGGGGCGACTGGCCGACCTTTGTGCACCGGCTCAGCAACCTGCGCGTCGCCAGCATCGCCTCGATCCGCGGCCGCGTGCGCGGCATCGGCAGCGAGTTCGTCCTGGCCTGCGACATGCGCTTCGCCAGCCGCGAGAAGGCCGTCCTGGGCCAGCCCGAGGTCGGCGCGGGCGTGGCCCCCGGCGGAGGGGCTCTGGAGTGGCTGCCCCGGCTGTGCGGCCGGTCGCGCACCCTGGAGATCGTGCTGGGGAGCGACGACTTTGACGCGTCCACCGCCGAGCTGTACGGCTGGGTCAACCGCGCCGTGCCGGACGCCGAGCTGGACCGGTTTGTCGACACCCTCGCGCGCCGGATCGCCGGGTTCGACACCTTCCCGCTCGAGGGCGTCAAGCGGGTCGTGAACCAGCGCGCCGGCGTGGCCAATTTCGCCGACCTGCACGAGTCGGGCCTCCTCTTTGGCCGCTGTGTCGACACCCCCGAGACCCAGCGCCGAGTGAAGAACCTCTTCGCCGCCGGGTTGCAGCAGGATGGAGAGACGGAGCGGAACCTCGGACACGCCCTGTCGCAGGTCACTTCGGATTGAGTATTCAGCCCGCAGCGTAGAGGAGGTTGACTTTTCAGAGGTCTTTCGTACTTGCATGGATGACTCCATAGGGATCTCAGCCTGTGCTAGGGACAACGTCCATCCATCACCTCCTAGATGGCTATGTGTGCCTCATCGCAGGGAACTCACCACGAAATGACTCGAGCTTTTGATGGAAGTCGTATGTAGCTTGCCAGAGTAATCCACGGAAAAAACAGAGTATGAGGTTTCCCTCGCGCTCAGGCCTGTATGTACCGTGAAGGGTGCTCGGTACGTGTATTTAATCCACGCTCCCGGCAAGGGGAGACTGCTGGGTACGTTGCAGATCCCAACACCATTACGAAGAACAATCATTTCTTCTGTGAACATAAACAGCACCATCACGTTAGGGTATCCACGTAATTAAAAGACTTGCCAAAATCAAGGTGAAAAAGAAACCCCCCACACACTCCCATAAAGGAGAAAAAGGGGTAGGAGGGATAACTTTTTATTACAAACTTCCTGTGGCCACATTGGTTCCTAGCCCCCCGGCTTCCGCCCGTAGACGAAATGGAAGTTGACGTAGAGATGGTTCTGGGAATCCTGCAACTCCCGGATGACGTGCGCAACGAGCACGCGGCACTCGTCCTCGGTCCAGCCCAGGTAGCGGGTGAGGAAGCCCAGGGCGAAAGGCTCGATGGCCGAACAGACCTGCGGGAGCTGGTATTTGCCCAGGACCTTGAGCTTGGGATCGCGCGGCCACGGCCCAACGGGGACCTTGGTCGTGTGTGAGAGACGTCGGTTAGCTGGCCAATACCGGCAGGGTGAGAAGGGGGGGGGGTGGGAATAACGGGATATGGGGGAGAGGGAAGCAACTTTACCTTGTAGACGTCGTCTCGGATGTCGACGAAGCCCGCATCGACCAAACGCTGCCTCTGCTCTTTGGCCACGTCGAGGTCCTTGCCGAACACTCTGCTGGCCTGGTTCACCTCGTCTTGCCACCGTTTGAGGTACGGCGCCCGGGCGAGCTCCGGGTCGTCGTCCGACTTGAGCCACGTCTCGTACTCCTGCATCTCGAGCCAGCCTCCCGGATTCAGGGACCGCAGCGCCTGCTGGTACAGCCGGTCCCAGTCCTCGATGCTGCCGACCATGGTGCGCCCGTGGATGAAGTCGTACCTCTCGGCCTCGGTGCTGGCCTCGACCCAGTCGCTCTCGACGTCGTCGACGTAGAACCTCACGTTCGGGGGCACCACGTCCGGCTGGATGGGGCTGAGGTCCGTGCCGATGACCATGGCCATGGGGAATTCGTCCGCAAAATCCACGGCCCAGATGCCCGTCCCCGTGCCGAAGTCGAGCACCCGCTGCGGACTCGCTAAGATCGGGGCGCGAAAGAGTCGGCCATCGAGAGTCAGTCGGAAGACGTGGTGGAGGAGGTCAAGCCGCGCTTGCTCCGTCTCATCGTTTGGTAGGGTGTATGCGCCTTGGCGGTAGGCGTGGTATCGTCTGCCGTGTTCGTAAGGATAGTTGTATATGGAGGAGGCGAGAGATGTGCTGGTGACTGAGAGGTCGTCGCCCAATGTGGAGTCTACGTCGCTCGTTTCGTTTGACTAACAGGCGCAATCAAGCGTTAGAGACTATGGTGATGGCGATGGGAGGAGGTAAGAGCGATGTGGCCTGTCTCACGTCTGGCTGGATCTCAGCATCTGGGTCCGGCGCAGCTGGCTGTTCAACTATTGCTCCCGGCGCCGACGAGTGTTCTGGGGTTTGGTTGGTGGTGTCACTCATGTCGAGTGTTAGCGCAGCCTTGCTCACTGCTGTGGAGGCAGGATGATTCGAACGGCGGCGGGGAATGTCGTGGAACAACGGGCCGTAGAGAGCATATGTAGGGCGACGACGGTGCACGAAAAGGTACCTGGGTAGTGCACTCAGGTTGCTGAAGTGCACGGAGCGGTCCGCCCAGCCTTAACTACTGCGGACTAAGTTTGGTGCCGTTGGGGGAGGACTGGCGGCGGCCGGTTAGTGCTTCGTTAAGCCCTTAGGCGCATGTCTGGCTCCCGGACGCCCACCAACTGTCCTTCCTTATGGGCGCCTTACAGGCGACATGTACGCGAGAACTGGCCATGTTCATCCATTGGTGCCAGCTCTCCATGTGGTCTGTAGCTGTCTGCAGCCGTCTGCATCGAGAGCAGGCTAAACATCAACTTCAATCCACATGTCCACGCCGCACTGCAAGCAATCGGCTCATCTCGTTTCTGGTTCACCTTGTCGCAACTGGGCCCATGCTGTACCTCTCCGCCCGTCTCCATCAATCCTGCTTGGTCTCCTCTGCGAATCTTGAGCAATGGCCTCATCATACTTCGAGATTCTGCCCAAGGCCTCCCTGACAGCACCTCTTGCCGTCCTAGTCACCACATGGCTCCTGTATCTCGTGTCGCTGGCTGTGAATCGGCTGTACCTCTCGCCGCTTGCAAAATTCCCTGGACCGAAAGCCGCCGCCTTATCACGATGGTACGAACTCTACTACGAGGTCGTCCTGAAGGGCCAGTATTCCCGGAGGATAGATGAGATGCATCGGGAATATGGTAGGCCAACCTCTGGTACAGTTTGCATAACTCCAGAGTGGCCAACTGATTGATCTCAAGGGCCTATTGTTCGAGTCGCACCAGATGAGCTCCATATCAAGGACAGTGACTTCTTCGACGAACTATATGTCAAAGTCCCCCGGGTGGATAAGCATGACTGGGCGGCTGGAAGGTTTGGGAACCATGGCTCCATCATCACTACTGCAGATTTTGCTCTACATCGTCGTCGCCGTGCCGCCCTCAATCCTTTGTGAGTCTTTGCACGATGCACACTTCGTCTCGAGAACGGTGGCTCTTTGGACACGAGCCAAGGAGATACTGACGGAGATCTAGCTTCTCCAAACGGTCAATTGTGGATTTTCAGCCAGTGATTCGCCAGAAAGTTGAGCTGCTGAGCAAGAAGGTCCGCGAGTACAAGGCGAAGGACGCTCCAGTGGTCCTGAGCGAGGCATTTCCAGCTTTTGCGGGCGACATCATCACAGAATACTCCTTTGGCATCTGCTATAATCACTTGGATTCTCCAGATTTTTCAGAATCCTTCCACGCTGCGTTCATGGCCGTCGGTGAGTTTGGCCATGTTGCAGTTCAGTTTCCGTGGTTTCACCCGGTGAGTTGTTAATTCACCACGCCCTCTGATCCACGAATGCTAAGAGGGGCATAAGCTCTTGAATTCTCTTCCTCATGGTCTTGTTCGGAAAATGCAGCCAGCTCTGGGGAGCTTACTCCGGCTTCAGGTTGTGAGTTGGGCGAATCTGGTGGTCACGAATTGGCTTCCACTAAACGCTTCACATAGGATCTGCGGAATATGATCAAACGGCTGACTGAAGGGGATGGACTGGGAGAGGGCAAGTTTTCCCATCGCACAATCTTCCACGACTTGCTGCAAAGTGCTCTCCCGCCCGAGGACAAGGGGAACCGCCGCATGGCAGACGAAGCCCAAACGGTCATCGGAGGTGGCCTCGAGACGACTGCTTGGGCATTGAGCGTGGCGTCATTCCACATCGTGAACAACCCCAAGATTTACCAGCGGCTTCACGAAGAGATTGTCCAAGTGATGCCCGACGCAGCCTCCATCCCCGATCTGCTGGAAGTCGAAAAGCTGCCATACCTGCGGGCCTGCATCACCGAAGCCGTCCGCCTCTCTTATGGCATTTCTGCCCGGAATCCTCGGGTGCTCAACCAACCGCTTCAGTACAAGCAGTGGACCATCCCCCCACGAACGGTGGTCGGCATGTCGATTGTGGATGTCCATCATGACGAGGCTATCTTCCCCGACTCCCATTCATACATTCCAGAACGGTGGCTCGGGAACCCCAAAGCACCCAATGGGTCGCCGCTTGATCGCTACTTTGTCGGCTTTGGGAAAGGGAGCAGGAGCTGCCTCGGGATAAAGTATGTATCATGTCCCCTCGCACCACCGCTCGCTGCATTTTAGTCGAAGCTAACCTAGGACTTTCTTCCCAGCTTGGCCTACGCTGAACTGTTCCTTCTCATGGCGGCTCTTTTCCGACGATTCTGGTTTGAATTGTTCGAGACGGATAAGTCGGATGTGGAGTTGAAGCATGATTTCTTTCTGCCGAGTCCGAAGTTGGACTCCAAGGGCGTGAGAGTCAAGGTGGTGGAGGTCTACGAGTGAAGTGATGCTTACGGCTGGGCTGCCTGGTGATCATACATATCTCTCTCTTTCCACTATTTCTACACGAGCTCCATCTGCTTTTGGCCATCACCCCCTTTTCATCCCTATTCCAGGGATCACGGCGAAGTACCATTGCATGGACCAATATAACATACACCCTTGTGCCTGATCCTGCCTGGCTCGAAGCGCCACGCCGTAACCAATCGTGCTTAGTCATTCATAGCCGTATCCGCGTCGCGTTATTTCTTTGACTGATGGACTGGTCCGAATCGAGCATGCATTCCGACGTCTCTGATCCTGCAGCTTAACTACAAAAGTCCAAGTACCACATCCCTACCACTTTCGTTGACCCTTGGAGCTCCTGACCAATTGACGAGATCTAGGGAGAAACGGGGCAAATGTTGTGCAGTGGCCCGACCGGGTCCATGTAGTTCTTACTCGCCACGACCACGTCGCTTTACCAGCCGTTGGCTCGATCCCTCACTCTAACCCCTGGCTCGAGATCTGGGATTTTCCCGGGAATCGGATTGGCCAGTTACCGAGCTTCACAGGCAAGGGGGGGGGTGCGTCTGCAAGGATAATAAGACGGCCTTGCCGACCGCTTCGATCGTGCCCCTCCGCCCATGGAGGCCGAGGAGCCCCTGATGCAGATGCCGCACGAGCGAGAGCAGCAGATGGCGGCTCCTCCCGCGGGCTTCGATCCGAGCTACATCGACGAAGTCTCACAGGGACGCCGCGCTCTCAGCGTCCCCGACCTTGAATCCCTGACCACGGGCACGGGCGCCAGCATCTACCAGTCCACAATCCTCCCCGCCATCCGCGCCGCGCGCTCCGAGGTCGTGCTGGTGACGTGCTTCTGGGCGACGGCGTCCGCGACCCGCGACCTCCTCTGCGAGGCGCTCAAGGACCTGTCGCGGCGTGTGCTGGCCTCGTCGACACCGTCCTCGTCATCACTACCGCCACCGGGGGCAGCGTCCCAGAAAGTCTCCGTGCAGATATGTTTCTCCTCGAGCTCGCTGGCGCGGAACATGCTCCTGCCGACGCCCGCGGCCGGTCAGGTCTACGACCCCGCAAGCTGGGGGAAGCTGGGCCTCCCCGAGCCCGAGGAGATCAAGGGTCTGGATCTGCGGGTCGTGCGCAAGTTCTTCTGGCCCTGGGGCATCGTCCACCCGAAGTACGTGATCGTGGATCGCAAAGTGGCCATCTTCCCGTCGTGCAATGTCTCGTGGGAGCGGTGGTTCGAGGTGGCCCTGTCGTTCACGGGTCCCGTGGTTGACCACCTGCTGCGCTTCCACGCCGACTTCTGGGAGGAAGGGAGGCCTCTTCCACCTCGGCCCTCTCCTGAGGCTGCCGCTGCCCGTCGCTTACTCGACGCCGTTGCAGATCAGACTATTGCCTCTTCGACCACCTCTGCCACCACCGCAACCGCTCCAACAACTCTCCTACCGTCGCCACACACCCCCGCCACCCTTCCCAACCACCTCCACCCGCGCGTCCTCCTGGGCCGCTGTCTCCCGTGCATCCCGGACGCAGGCCCGCTCCCATTCCCGCCCACGCCGCTGCTGGAGGCCACACAGCACCTGCTCCGCACGGCGCGGTCCCGCATCGTCATGCTCACGCCCAACCTGACCGAGCCGACGGTGCTGGAGTGCCTGCTCGGTGCGCTCGGGAGGGGCGTCCGGGTCTGCGTATGGACGAACCGCGACCTGATGACCGCGGAGCAGGTCGTCACGGCCGGCACGACGACACCACGCTGTGTCCGCAAACTCCGGGACGGGGCCCTGCGATCGGGAGCGGCGGCCGCGCTGCTGGACGTCGTCTTCTTCGACGACCAAGACCCGGACGACGCGCCGGGTGTACCGCCGCGGCCGCCGCGACGGGGATTGCAGGAGACCGACGCAGAGCGGGACCTCGACGCGGTCCCCGTCAAGCTGCACGCCAAAGTGACCATCGTCGACGACGAGAGGATCCTGTTGGGCAGCGGCAACATGGACGCTGCGAGCTGGAGGACGAGCCAGGAACTGGGCGTGCTGGTCGAAAGTCGCGCGGTGGTCGACAGCTTCAAGAGGCGGTGGAAGTATAGCACGCTCTGAACTGCTTGGGGGAGAATTATACAAAGTTCGACTAACTGTCTGTCTAAACTGAGGATGGCCCAGGCCTGTTTGTCCCTACATCACAAGGACGAGTATCGTCGACCAGCCTCCCCCAGTGATTGATTGTCATTAACAACCTGGACAAAGCCCTCGGTTCTGGAATAAGAGGTTTCCCTTCTGAAGAAAAATCTAGATTTGTCGTCACCCTAGAACGCTCCAACCCATTTATGTAGCACCCCAAGTTCCCCGTAGTCCGGGTTCCCAGATGATCCAACCCATTGGTCCTCGTCCACGATGTTCAGACGTTGACAATTGACCGCGTAACGCCCACGAAAGTCGCAGCCTGTAAGCGCCCATCCTATCCTTTAGTCGACATCGCAAAGCTGTCTAGGATCTGGCTCCAGATGACCTGCTCCACGCAAGTATTGAACCTTCGGCCCTATATCAAAACTCGAAACCACTATTTCCAAAACCAGTTCGTCCGACACATTTCTGATCGTGTCGCCATCGAGCGGTGCAAGTCTGCCGATATTGGGGACGAGAAATTAATTGAAGGATCCATGTCGAACATTTCCCAAACCCCGTGGCGATGCGAGAAAACACCTTCCGCCTGGGCGCCGCCCGCAGTGTTCATGAATGTAACAGTGCCTGAGAAGTAGACTACTCACAAATTCGCGAGCCAATGCGTCAGCGTGAGAGGGGATCGGGAGGACAGCGTAAGCAGAATGAGTGAGACCCCGTGTCCATGCAGGTGCCATATATTCGTTCCTGGCTCGGCATCATCGGCCGGGTGTCCGTTGGACGCATTCGCACAGCGTCAGCTCCCGAGTATTCTAGGATCGACATCGATGGGCCGATTGGTAGAAATGCGCTGTGTATGTCCAAATTGAATTCATCGCGAGAAAGTCATCATCCAGAGACTGGTTCTTGTGCATTGATGGGTGGTCTACCCGAACCCGATCATTGACCAACGTCAATGGCTGAATTCGGAAGAAGGGGACGTTGGAATCTCATGTAGAGGGCGTGAGACACAGATGAGCAGCTGTTGACGCATGAGATTGCGGCGGCCCAGATATGCCCCAGTCGATTTGGTACCATGGTCCCTTGCAACGGTATGCTCAACGGAGCATCAGGACGCCATCACGGCTGATCCTGACTCTCTAGGTCAGCGTCCCAATACCCATTGATGCTCCCAAGCAGCATCTTCCACACATTTCCGTCGGCAGGCGTCGTGTCGCAGATGTCCCTGGCCAGCCTGTAGTCTCCTTTCAGCTCCTCGTCAAGCCATCTGAGTCTTTCCATGCCCTCCTCGTCATTGCCGAACCTGATGAATTGGATGCCTACCATCTGCTCCTTCATACCCTTCTCCTCGAGGAGGTTCACCAGTCTTTGGATAGAACGCGCAACGGCGTCCAGCTGACGAATTCCTGGTTGCCATTTGCCATCGGTAAAGACATATAGGCTGATCGGCCTCATGTCCAAATCCTTGGTTAACTTCTTCTGGGTCCTCTGCAGAATCTCGTCGAGACGGTGGGCAAAGTCGGATTCACCGTTGAGCTTTTCTGTCTTGCGTCTGACCATATTCTTGAGCTTGGTAGTGTGAAAGTTTTCTTTCCCTTCGTCGGATATGATGAACCGTAGCTCGCTTCCGTTGGGATCCAGTTTCTTTCTTTTGATCAGACTGATCAGGTTGCTGTAGAGCTTGGTAACATCGTTCCAGTAAGGAGTCATACTTTCGCCGTCGTCTAAGATAAAGATCTATGTCTGCGTAAGTATGCGTGACGCCACAAGTTAGAAAGGCAGAGACATACGTGATCCCGACTCCTCAGCTGGCCAATCAACTCATTCTCGTGCGGAAGGGGGGTGATTTCTGGCCGATGGAAGATTGCTCTTTTGGCCGCTGCCTCTGTCTGCTGTACCCAGTCATTCAAGTCGTCGACACTCAACACCTTTTCTGGAGTTCTGTTGTGTGTGCTGCTGTGTGACCGACTGTGTGAGTGCGCCTTGTCGGCAGCTTTTTCTTTGCCTTTCATCGTCATCTGGGCGAAACGTTCTACAAACTCCGAGTTGTGTTCCATGTCGGAGACTGGAGTTTGCTGACGGTGGCTGAAGCTATCCGACGGCGTGGTGAGGCTGTGCTTAATTGGGGAGTGAAAGTCAGAGGTTTTGGGGATTGTGTCGGCGCTTCGCGATGTCAACGCTTCTGTCCCTGGCCTGTCGTGCAGGCGCATCTTCATAGTATCATGGTATTTGCTGTGAGACTCTGTTCCAGTGGAATCACCTCCGTTCCCATGTGGGAACGAATCTCGACCATATCTATATATTGACGTGTTTGAATCTCGATTGTCTTGTCTCTTCAAGGATGTGTTGTCAGTATCACCTCTAGCAACCCATTGGGCCAATCTGGGGCTGTGGTCGGAATCCTTATTATGAGGGAGCTCGATTCGATCATCGTGAGGAGGGGTCAAAGGGTATTCGGGATAGTTGTGAACAGCCGGCTGTGAATAGAACTCGCGGGGAAGTTGTGGCGGTGTCGATGGTCGCGGACCATTCTGCTCGTTTGGTGAAGGCCCAGGAGGCCCTCTTGCCGTTGAGGACGATGATTTGTTCCGGGCTTCGTTGATGACAGCCTGAGAGCGGTGGAGAACTTGATGGGCTCCTAGGCGGACTTGTGGCGAGTGCTCGAACATGTGTTCGAGCAGTTTTTCCCACAAGATTGGTGTTATGCTGTCCTCCGTCGCGCATATTCTTTTGGAATATTCGTGCCAGCTTTGCACCGCCCGAAGGAGACGTCCGGATTTGCAATGGAAACAAGCGCCCATGTTTTCGCCAACTTCCTTATCATTCATTCTCTCCTGACGATACTTCTCTAACCCGTATTTGCCACCCACGGTCCACGCGTGGAACTCGCTAAAGACACAGGCGAGAGACCAGGTGTCAATACTCTGTTCGGCTTTGGACATGTTGTCGCTGGGTGTCCTGATCGAGCAGTTCAATTCCGGGGCACCTGGGCTGTCAGTAACTTTCAACGCGAGCCTCGTTGGAAATTGACTCACTGTAAGCTTGTGAGCCGCCTTTGCTCTCTTCAGTGCTCCTTTCCTTACCCTCCACAACGACTTCGAAGTGGCTTAAACCCAAGTCTGCGAGCATGAACTGGACTCCGTACGGCTTACTAACGATATCACCCGTGACCAAGACATTGGACGGCTTGATATCTCCATGGCGGCTTTCGTGGAGGTATTAGCCCTTGAGCACTTCTTTGTGCGGCTCAAAGCTGCGGACAGGAATTGAAAACTCACCCTTGGAATATTCGTGGCCGTCCCGCGAGGTCGGTACTCCTATTCAAATGTATCTGGACGAGGGCGCCACTAAGCTTGAGGATATTCTCCCACAGGGCCACTATGTCCTCTCCCAGTCTTGGAGGCGTAACACGCTTCCAATAGTCTTCCAAAGTACCAACGTTGGCATACTGAAGGATGATGTGACGGCTTTGATTCTGAGTGAAAGCCCCATAGAAGCCTATCAGGTTCGGTATGGGTTCTGATAAGCTATTCAGTGACCGAAATGCTTCGACCTCGGCGGAATAGTAATTTTCTGCTCCATCAGGAGGATAGTAGGACTTTACGACGTATTCGTGCGAATCCTATTATGACCAACTTAGACGATGCCGCTAACAGAAACACTGGGATATATTTACCTCTTCTGGAGCCGAGCTTCCCGTCAAATCATCGTCTTCTTTATGAATTGTGATTTTGTGGACCGAGGCGCTTGAGCCTTTTGTGGTGTCCACTCTCTTCATGGAGGCGATTGGGAGAATCCTATCGTTCTCGAATATAACTCCAGAGCTGTAGCTCAATGGATCCACGCAGAATTCCCATTGTATTTTGGAAAACTCTTCGAAAAATGTTGTACCGCCCGCGAGTTTCGGAAACAGGTCTCGCTTGTCGGGGGAATAAGGTAGTTTATCGTCTTGTAACGCCCGCTGCCCGACAAAGGCGTCGATGTGGTGCGATTGGCCGATGATCACCAGAATAGTGAATACCTTAGGATAGCTTTTCGCAAGAGCCCGTACGTCTTGAGGAGGCTTCGTTGAGTATTTCGTCGCTGCCGCGACAAGTTTCTTGATCTTTGAGTGCTGACTGTCCTGCTCACAGTCGAAGTACTTGGTGATCGCTTGATTCGGGAGGAATTTCCGGGTCATATAGGAGGAATCGTCTGTGAAGGTTATACCCGGGCGACTGTTGGCTTCTTTCCATTTCAGAAAAGACTGAATCTCAGGGTCGGTGAACAGGTCAAGTAGGCGAGAGCCCTGTTCTGGCGCCATCGCATCCGATGGATTGCGTGACTGCTGAACGGTGACAGGAGGGCATAGAAAGTGATTCTGAAAGGCTGCTGCGCTGGGTCGCGCAGATCTTTCGATGACCCAAGCAGAGATTCGAGAAGGAGAGTGAAGGAGGCATCTTCGAGGTTCGGCGACAGCCTCATGGGCTTAAGCTGCGCATGCGGCGCGACAGTGACTGGGCCAGTCTCGGTTAACGCAGAGCAGGTCTGCCAACCAGCCTGACGCCGGCAACCCCTCGATCAAGCTTTGCCTTAGGAACAAGGCGGGGTACCGTTCATGGCCCTGTTCGCCCGGTTGGGCGTTTTTGCAGCACTGCCATGACTGCGACCCCCCAGGGATGGGAATCTTCAGGCGTCGACCATGGCCAACAGCGAAGGCAGAATCACGTCTTCCTGCCCATTTCCCGCCTTGCAGATGCCAACAACACTCGATCTTCGGTGGTCACTGCAGCTCAAGTCCGCGATGGCACTGCGCAAGGCGTACCTGTTGCGGGCGAGAGCTGAGGATGAAGTCATCAACACAACTTACAACACTGCAGCTCCTTGCCTGACACTTGCCTGGCGTCGCGAACCCCAGACAACCCTAAACACCTAGAGTTTTTGACTAGTTAGCGAGTTAGATGCGGTACATCGGGAAATGCTTGTAGGGCAACCCCCCACTGAGGCCCGTGAGCCCTTAACCCGTCTCGCCCCCAGCTAAATTCCCCGGCGCACGGGCTTCGCGTAGTCAACCGCGCCGACCGCAACTTTATCAAAGTCAAGATGAACATGCAGCATGGAATCGAATTAGCAAGAAACCCCCCAATTGGATGGTTTTAGCCCAAGGCGGGAAGGATATCAAGGAAATCAACGACGGATAATGCTCTGTGTTACATATCAGCCTCGCGAGTCGCGACCATAGCTCTCAAAAGCAAAACCTCGAAATTGCACAAGTCCAGCAGATCCCACTGCAGTAATAGAACACCTGATCACCTCCAGCAATCTATTGGGGTCGATGTTGACATCCTAATCAGACATTTTGGGGTGCCCAAAGGGCAGGTCATATCGTAGAAAGTCGTAAACAGGCCTCGGAAAGCAAAAGGCATCAAGTCAAACAGGAAGTGCACAACGACAATACGCTCACATATCCTCCGAGTAAAATACAACAATCATGCAGACGAAAAAGCTCTAAGGTAGATGTCAATGATGAGGACCATATCGCCACGTTCCGGGGCCGATTCGCGCATAAAGGATTATGTGCCGTAACGGACGGCTCCCCAATAGAGTGCAAAGCCAGATCCAAAAGTGGCGGCCATCAAGGAGAGGGTCAGGCACAGAAAGAGCTTGACGGCCCCCAGCGAAGTGCTGCCGGACGTGATCTTGAAGTCTTGTGGGGTGAAATGGACGATATCCGTCGACATGAGGGTTGAGACAAAGGTTGCGGGCAGGAAAAACACGGTTACTACCGTGATGATCCTCATCAACACAGTCTCGAGCGTGGTTTTGAAGGTCAGATCCTGCATTTGTTCGGTCAACTCTTCCATGCGTTTGGCTGAAGCGCGTGCCTCCAGAGCAAACGCCTTATTTGCCTGCATGCTTTGATATTCAACCATCCCGTAGAGGAGATTTTTGCAGTCGGCAATCAGCCTGGAAATCGCGTCGATCCTGTTGTGGTGCATCTCAAGATCGTTCCGCGTGGAGCGGACACGCTGCAAAAAGTGGCTTACAGACGCTCGCATGCTCTTACACACTGCATTGTCTAGACGGTCCAGGTCTGGAGACGTGGCAAGCCGGTGGTAGAAATCTTCAATCTGAGTGAGGACAGCGAGGTCGCTCTTGAGCACCAATGCCGCTTCATTAACCTGGCTTTCCAGAGCCTGCGCCTCTTGCAGTTCTTCGATCCTATACCCCTTCTGGTCTTCATCCACTCTTGAGTTCTGATATTTGGGATCGTACTCAGGCGGAAGATTTGGAGGATCTTGCGGTTCTTCCGGGATATCGATGGCAACGCTAGGTGGCAGAGGACGCGCAGGGAGAGGAAGATTCGTGCCGGTCGCTGTATGGGAGGTGGTGGTAGCAGTACGAGTGCGAGCGGCGTGCAATGCCGTCCAAGTCCGCTTTGGGCCTGACATGTTCCCTTCGCCGCTTGCTGCACCAGTTTCTGAAGAGCTTGCGGGAGTGGCTACAGGCGGGACTCTGTCCACCAAGGCGCGACGTTTGAGTGTATGGAGCTGTTCTTCAATGTAATTGATATACCACCTCCAGTTCTCCCCACACCATTCGACAATCACAAAGTGGCAAGCAAGCGAATTGGCGAATTTCTTGGCGACGCTGAGATATATGTCGGGGTTCTGGGATAGCAGAGTTGTCGACACCTCTTTAAGCCTTTCGCGTATAACGCCATTTGCCTTGAGAACGATCCATGACGCATGTCCATTCTGCACGTCGAATGAATGGAAGATGACGGTCTGCCGATTCGACCAGGGCCATTGTAAACCGTCCTTGCGCTCGAACGATTTCAGGTTGTAGAAGATGCGAAAATCTTGTCCGGAACGGCCGAGCTCGGGGATGGGGTCTCGCTGCCAGCCTGCCTCGAGCCGCTTTTCCTCCCTGAAGCCACTGAATTGAGAGTCTACCGCATACAGCTGTTGACCAAACGCCAATAAAAACTCCAGGAAGATGGGTAGCACTTGGAAGAATGAAAGTATCCATTTCATCATATCCTGACTGATGTACAATACATCACGAGAGTTGCGAGCGCCAACGAAGACAAACATACATTGCCTATCTTGGCGGACGTGACCAGACGAGCTGGGCAGTTGTTGCCTCAGCTGGTCGACTGAATGTGAGACGTCGCTTTCGAAGGTCTCGTGCGCGTCATCATAATAGAAGAGCTCAACGGCAGCTTCACCATCTGCACAAAACAGTTGAGGAGCCCTTCTGGCCAATGATTGACGGTATTCTCGTTGGACTGATGGGTAAAGAGGCCCAGGATCTAGGAGGTTGAGGGGGTATTCCTGTGCCCTGCCGCACGACTCCTGAAAATCAACGAGCGACATAGCCTTTGACCCTGAGAAACCAATTGGTCGCGGCATCAGTGTAAGAGATAGAATATAGCAATTGACAGAAGTTGTTACGGGATGAATATATAAGTTCGACACAGCCTCCTTTGCCATCCAGGGAGCATGTTTGTGGTGTATCCTGACTTTCTAAGCCACTTGACCACTGGGGGAGAGTCTGCGCCCCCCACCACGAAGTCTGCCTTGTTGTGCAAGGGAAAGAGGGTGGGAAGGGAATTGAGCAACCGTGCGGACGCAGACTGCGATTGGGTCCTAATATTATTTCTCGGCGCCTTCTCATCCTGGTTCCTTGCTTGGGGACAAGTATACGAGACGCTGTGACAAAATTGATTGCTTGTCAAGCGTGTGGCTTTTGCAGCCGTATCTTCTCTTCCTGTGACTCGGCTGAGAACATGGCAGGGCTGGGGATAACTCTCTACTCACCACGGTGAGATCATCAGGCACCCAGAATGTCCATGTCGATGCTTTGCGCTGGTTCCGTCAGCTCCAGGGGTCATATCTTTCCGTTGAGACTCGCAAGTCACCTCGACCAAAAACTTGTAGTTCCCAAACATCTCTCGCAACCGTTTCTCGAGGATTTCTTTGGTGAGGCTTCTTTCATAGTCTGGAATGTCATTCCAGCGCCATCTGGATTGGTGACTAGCCATGGTCGGGCGTCGGTTGGCGACGAGACCGAAACTGATCTTCGAACGTTAGGCTCAATCGAAGGCGTGGACGGTCGCACGCGCCCTTATAAAATGAGGGGGAAGCTCCTACGGCTGCACGTGGCACACTTCTCGGGAGCCTCATCCTCGTCGACTGTGGTTTGACTCGTTCCAGACCCCGGAAAGTCCAATGGACTTCTCCAAAGACTGAATTCAGCCGCTTCCTTATCACGCGACTAGGTGCTGTATGCCACCAAGGTCATTGGATGGACGACCTTTTCCCTTACGCCGTGCGAATGGTCATGCATGTGTTGGCGCTTACTGGCTCGTGATGGCCGTCGGCGTTATCTGCCATTGCACTGGAGACTGCAAATTCCATTGTACGGTCACAGATACAAGTACCAGGCGAGAGAGGGTGGCCCACGCGCCTAAAATGTCGCACAGGAGGCGCCGGATTGGGCTTGAGCGATGGCATATATGCCATGTACTACGTCCTATCGGTAGCCGCCCGCACACTGGCCCCAAACCCAGAACCAGAGCCACAGTCCTTGGTTGGTCCGTCACACCAGCCAGAAGTCAGTCAGAAGGGATGCCGCTGCGCCCTTAACGCAGGACTCCGTTCACGCGGGCGACGGGCCGACCCTTGGCCCCAGGCGAGACTGCAAGGCTGTTTGCAACTTTTGAATCCAGCTCAGGCTCAGCCACTATGCGGAGGGATGCATCTCACAGTGGCGGTTTTGGGGAGGGCTACCAGGTGCTGATAAATACAGCCTCAATCGAATGCGCTGGGTATCCTCGAAATGCTGGTCGGCCCAAGGCTGAGCGAGGTCGTCACAGGCAAGAAGGCAGGTAAGAAGCCCTCTGGTCGAGGTCTTTGAAGGGGAACGGCTGTTGACTTGGCCCGTGTTATTACGCCGTCGGAGGTGGCAGGTGAAAAAGGCTGAACCTGAATCTCCCGTGATATGGACGGCGTAGTTGTGCACAAGCTACTCGATTCGGTGCCTGGACGCCTGCCTGGACGCCCGCAATAGCACAGGGCACTGCCCCTTACGATATGCACTGTACTTTTTACAGTTGATCGAGGACCGTATTCCGTGCATCATGTATCTGAAATCGAGCCTGTATGTGCCAATCACAAGGAAAATGGCAGAATCGTTCCCACAGCCTACCAGCCATAACCAGCCAGCTGCGTCAGCCTCGCTAGGCCCGAAGACTCGCCTACTGTGTCCCTTTGCCTTGGATCTACGGGCTTCGAGCTACTTCAGTTGTAAGATGTAGGTACACTGTCGGGCCTTGGTCCACGTCTTTTTGGCTGCCTCGCTCAGCGCCACGTTCCACCTATCCCTCTTCATAAGTGCCCCTAAGTCTGCCTAAGACATCTATACCAAGATCGCCCGGTTTCCATTGGTGTGATACAGTCAGGGTTTCCGCGCTCAACCCACCTGAATGCCAACTGTCATACACACGCTGGGCGCAGATTCACCAATGAACTCCACTCTTGAGTATGAAGGACGATGGCCGCCAGTTTCACCAGGTTATCATACACCAAGATCTTAACCAAGAAACCGACAACAACAATACCCAACACCGAAACCATCGAGGACAAACCCGCCCCGCATGTATGGAACACTTGTACTCTGAGCGGCGTGTCCCTGTGGGGAGCCAGCAAGGACGAACGACATAGACGTAGAACCTTGCGCAGGCAGTGAGACCGTACATGAGGCGAGCAGCTGTGGCCAGAGTCGAAATCCAGTAAAAGCATTAGAACAGCAAAGATTCATGCCTGCTGATCTGCATCTTGCAGGTGAATGGAATGACCCGCCACAGCATGTAAAGATGAGGAACCGCAACGATGGCCAACAAGATTCGATAAGCCCCGTTTCTCTGCCCGCTTGCGTCCGCACCAGTGAGGTCATTGTTGTCATTGGTGCAATGCGGTGCTGAGTTGAAGTCCGACGAGTGCCTGGCGCCATGCTCGGAGTCCTTCTGGTACGAGATGCTTTCGTGGGTGGGTGTGATTCCGTCCTTTTGATCGACCAGCTCGAGAATGTGAAGCGGGAACTCGCTCAACAGTGGCGTTGCCACGACGCAAAGAAAGTATTCAATTACTGGCCGCATATTTGATGGTGGTGACCCTTTCCCGTGTATTCTGGGGAGAAAGATATCCCGCCTTCGAGTTTGGGCATCACTTGCATATGTACGGTCAGACTATTATACTTGTAGGCGCGCATTGCCCGGCGGACCTCAAAGGTGTCCAAAACATGGCCCATCGCTAATATAGTCAGGCAGAGCGTTCACCGGCCAAGCAGGAGGTAAATATGCACTGCCGCGGTCGCTACAAGTGCGGGCATAGACACTGCCCCGACATGCCGCAGACTGTTGGGCACTCCTTTGCCCTCAGTGGACCGGGATCACCGTCAGGTTTAAAGCACATAATTATTCCCTCAGTCTCGCAGATGACACCGCTGGCTTGGAAACAACAACCCATCCTCTCCCTCTGCATTAGGCACCGTCACAGACAGGCTCGGATCGTCATCCCTTGGTAGCCCTTCGAAGAAGCATCAGTGGCTTTCCAGCCTGGACTACGTCGTTTGGTTTGACCAGCAACTTCTCCACCGTTGCCCCTTCCATGCTCTGTTCTGCCTTGACGGGGATTTCGAGCTTCATTGCCTCCAGGATCGAGACCACTTGCTCCAGCTTGACACTGTCGCCTTCCTTGACCTCGACTTTCCACACGTTGGCGTTCAACGGAGCCTCGACCGGTATAATGTCCGGATCTTCGATACGTCAGTCTTATGGATTCCTCTGGGAGGTAGAGCGAGACATACCGTGCAGCAACTCCTCCACTGTATCCATGCTGATCTTGCCGGCTTCTTTCTCTTGACTCCATTTCTCCAAAAGTTCCTTCTCCAGCTTGTCCATTTCGGCCTGCGCCTCTCGCTGTTTGGCCCGGATTTGCGCCACCTCGTCCTTTGTCTCCCTCAGGAGCTGGTTGTGCTCTTTCATGTCAAATTCGGTGTCCTCGTATTCATACTCGTACCGGCCACTGCGGAACGTGGCCATCATCCCTTCGTACTCGTCCTCGGTCACTTCGTAGAAGGTGATCTGGTCGAAATCTTCAAACAACCACGGCTTCTCGGGGCTGTAGCCTTTCTTGAAGCCCAGAATGTCAGCGCCGGGAATGGAAAGGCCCGTATTCATGTAGCCGCCCGGCGACTCGACGTTGTATAACGCCATGCATGACCCTCCCCAGCCGACTTGTCCTTCCGGGGTGTGTACGCGGGATGGATTCATCTTCGGGCACTGGATACGCTGCCGAGGATCGATTGGCAGAGCAATTGGAAGGGCTACAAAGAACCCAACGGCCACCACCATCAATGAGGATTTCGTATATATGTCCCGAAGCTGTTATGTGTTAGAGAATCGCAGGGCACTACAATGGGTCAGAAACTTACCTGCTGAAGCGTGAAGGCATTGTTCTTCGCCACAAACTCCATTGGATCAGGCAGATATGACGCATAGGGTCTCTGCGTCTCCATGTACCGCTGCAAGCTTTCCTTCTGCCTTTTACTCTGGAACGTGATCGGAAGCTTGTACTTGCGGCTGGGGAACTTGGCTTCACTGAGATCGCCGAGTTCCTTTTCAAGCTGGAGAAGGTAGTCCAGCATCTTCTGGCGTGGAACCTTTGTGGAGTCATAGTACAGCATTAGAGAATTCCCACAAGCCATGCCAGTATGCATCGCGCCGTTGGAGAATGATATTTCGCCAGTGTTCTCCCTGAGCTTTCGATAGAGTGCGACTGCGCGGCATCGGTAGTTGAGATCGAAGGAGCCATAACCATAGTCGATCAGGATGAAGTCGTCACCGCCCTGTCGATACGAGACGAGCGGCTGGTTTCCATGTTCCTGGATTTGGTGGATGATTGCAGGCTCCCATCCTTTATTCTCGACGGATGGCGGGAAGCCCTCGTACTTCAGCGGTGAAACGTGCTCGAAGCTGCCTTTCCCTTGGCAGCAGTCGTGGATCGTGCCTAAAAAGTCCTCGACTTCCTTGCGCTTCGCGATGGCATCCTGGTAGGAGACCCTCTTGAACCTCAGCTTGTTGCCAGCCTTCATCTGCCCGAGTCTCCAATAGTCGGCCTTCACGATGGTCGTAGCGGACACAAATCCACCGAAGTCGGGCGCGTCGATGGGGAAGAGGCAGGGATCGTCGCCCGTCCAATTCACGGTGCCGATAGGATAGCCATATTCGATGACATTTGAGGGATGAGCACCGCCCTCTCCTCCATCAGGGCGTGCCCATTTTGGTTTCGGGCCGATCAGTCGGATGCCTCCTCGAGCCGCATTGTGTGAAATCGTCCAAGTGCTGTTGTAGAACTCTTCGATGGACTCGTTGGTAACGAAGCCCTCGTCGTAAGGGCCGGGCATGGCCAGAAGATCCCACTCTTCTGGGTAAGACGGGATCAGATTCTTGGGCAGTGCAAGCTCGCCGCTGATGTCGGGTAGGTCCGCCGTGATCACCAAGAAATCACCAGCTGCCAAGGCTCTTCCCTGATAGCCACCGACGGCAGTCATCGGGGCGGTTGCTTTTGAGGCGAACCACGTCGCAATACTGGGCAGGCCTCCGTATATTGCCAAGTACGATCTGCATCCCCCTCCCGTCGCCTTGCCGATCGTGAGTCGCTGACCAGCGGTGATTTTCAGGCGTGTCCACATGGGCGCGTCTTTGCCGTCGAGCTTGACCTCCATCGGAGCACCGCAAACGGCTACAATGGCCGGTCCAAGGAATTTGAGGTCCGGCCCACTCAAGGTGATCTCAATGCCTTCCTTACCCGGAGGGTTGCCCACGAGCGCATTAGCTATGCGGAATGCTAGAGGATCCATTGGGCCAGAATGCGAGAAACCTCTTCCAATGGTGGGACGGCCTGGCCAGTCTTCTATCAACGTGTACGCACCTCCTTGTAGGACGTCTATTGCCGAAGGTTGGAAATTGAATGTCTCCAGGAACTTTGTCATCGTGTTGCCGGATTTGAATGTGTTGTCTTTCAAGATAGCCTCCAAGAACTCGATGTTTGTCGGTGGTCCGAATATCTTGGAGCCTTCTAGCATTTCATCCATCAATCTCAGGGCTTCGGGACGGTCTGATGCATGGACCATGACTTTGGCCAGTAAAGGGTCGTAGAATGAAGTGACCTTTGTCCCTGTGTGGATCCAGCCATCAATCCGAGAGCCCTGGACCTGTTTCCAGGAAACATGTTGCAGTGTGCCCGGCGATGGTGCAAAGTCCTTTGCCGGATTCTCCGCATACACCCGCACCTCAATCGCTGCTCCTGAAGGACCCTTGGGTTGAAGACTGCGAAGATACTCAGCATCGAGTCCGCCTTTCCCGGAAAGCTCTGCGTCGGCTTGCTTCAGCATCAGCTCCACCAGGTCGATCCCATAGCACATCTCAGTGATGCCATGCTCGACCTGCAAGCGCGTGTTCATCTCTAGAAAGAAGAAAGCACCGGACTCGTCATCCACAAGGAATTCAATCGTCCCAGCAGAACCATAGTTGGTCGAGTCAGCCAGACGGACAGCCGCCGATCCTAGCTTCTCCCGCAATTCGGGGTGTTTCACCACAAATGGACTAGGGCACTCTTCAATCACCTTCTGATGCCGCCGCTGAATTGAACATTCGCGTTCTCCAAAATGAATTGCTTCACCGAGTCCATTACCAAAGACCTGGACCTCGATATGGTGCGAAGACGGGTAGAATCTCTCCATGAAGACGCCTGAGTTCTTGAACAGAGTCTCGCCGCGAGATTGAACGGTCTTGAACGACTGGCGGACCTCGTTTTCATCCTTGCATGCTAACAAACCCATGCCACCTCCACCTGCCGTGGCTTTGAGCATCACCTGGGAGTGTCAACAGATTGCACCACGCGAAGAGACAAACTTACCGGGAATCCCAATTTCTTTGCTTCCTCGACCGCTTCATCCTCAGACTTGACAAGGCCTTTCGTTCCTGGGACGATGGGGACATCCGCTTTTGCAGCCAGTTCGCGAGCCGTATGCTTGATGCCGAAGTCGTCTATACACTTGGGACTGGGTCCGACGAAGACCATTCCGGCTTCGGCAACATGCCTGGCGAAGTCAGTGTTCTCGGATAGAAATCCATAGCCTGGGATGATGGCGTCGGCTCCTTTGGATTTGGCGATTTCAATAATCTGCTGCGTGTCGATGTAGCCCTTGGCATCCGGCCCGGAGAGCAAAACAGCTTCGTCTGCGGCTCCAACGTGAGCCGACGCGGCGTCTGCTCCCGTGTAAATCGAAATCGTCTTCAGCCCAAGGTTGCGGGCTGTCTTGCATATGCGCACCGCAATCTCTCCTCGATTCGCGACCAGCAGTGTCTTCAGTGCCTCCATCGTGGGAAGACTGGCGATGGGAGGGGATCAAGGACAGGCGGCAGCTGACGCACCCCTTTGCCCGACGCGAGGGATTGTTGGCATTATCAAGCTGTGTTGCAATGGCTCGATATCAGTGAAAGCCCACCTGCCGTCATTGGACTTGATGTGCAAGGATTCCCCAAAATATCCATGAGGGGCACGAAGTTTATCGTGCCTCCGCAAGTCGTTCTTCTCCGCTGTCATTAGTGACGTGTGATTCGGAAGGGCCACATGTGATATACGAGGGGATACCTCCTCATTGCCGGAGAGTGAAAAGGAATGGAGGAGACGCGCGTGTTGTTATGAAGTTGCTGGTTTTCCTTTCTCACCAAACAGTGCTTCTCCGTACGTACTAAAGCAAGTTCGAGATGGCTCCTCCACCAATCAAACACAAAGCCTTGCTTAATGTCGATCTGGGCGAAGGGGTGAGTGGGCCCGTCCATGCCGTGCGCCGTATCTGATCATAAGAACAGTACGGCAATTATGTCTGCGGTCCAGATTTGGAGTTGCTGCCGTTGATTGACCACGCGAATATCGCATGCGGGTTTCATGCGGGCGACCCCCTGATAATGCAGGAGACGGTCCGGAATTGTAAGAAGCACAATATCAAAGTCGGCGCACACCCGGGGCTACCTGATATACAAGGTGAGTTTCTGGACCCCGTCAGGGTCAACTCGCCCTAACACTGTGGAGGCTTTGGTCGACGTGAGATCAAGATGTCTCCCGAGGAACTGACGGCCATCGTTGTCTACCAAGTCGGCGCACTGAAGGGATTCCTCGATCAAGAAGGCGTCCCCTTGCACCACGTCAAACCCCACGGCATTCTGTACGGAATGATGTGCCGAGACTATGACACCGCCAAAGCGGTCATGGAAGGCATCCCCAAAGGCGTCCCCGTCTTTGGTCTTGCAGGAACAAACATGGAGAAGGCGGCCAACGATCTCGGCATTCCCTTCTGGGCGGAGATGTATGGAGACGTGAAATACAGCAACGACGGCATGCTGGTCATCGACAGGAAGAAGAAGCCGTGGATTCTCGAAGATGTCAGGAAGCACGTCAGTCAACAGCTCAACTCACAGTCCGTGACCGCAACAGATGGGAGTGTCGTGCAGTTGCCGGTGAAGGATTATCCGATATCCATATGTTGCCATTCGGACTCCCCTGGTTGTCTCGGAATCATCAAGACCACTAAGGAAGTGATTGATGAGTTCAACAAGGAACATGGAAGGATGTGAATGACGGGGAAGTCAGAGTGACGCTTCTTTCCATAGGCCGCAAAGAGGACTTGTTTCTGTATTGTTTTGTATTGTAACGCATAATGTTGTTAATGCGGTTTTTCTAGTAGGCGCGTCCAAATAGGCTTGGCAAAGAATGTACGGAGTACCACACCACACCAAGCCTCAACGCCCCCCATATCTTACCCCCCTTTTGACATTCTCTCATCCCATATTCAGAATTATATATTTTATATCTGCTCAAATCCTTCAATAATAACTTCCACATTGGTGTAATGGTAACATAGCCGGTTTTCATTGAAAACCACATCATACCCGGCGTAAGTCATTCAAATGATGTTCAACTATGTATCTTCTAACCCCAAGCAGAGCCCGGGGTTCAATTCCCCGATGTGGAATTTCGTCAACCTTTTTTCTCTTTTTTTTTTTTTTTTTTTTTTTGCTACAGGATTGAATTGGTTAGCATCCACGCGCAAGAACGCACAGTGGCCTGTCCAGGAGCCGCTAGATGGAAAGGTTTTCTGGTTGTGATACGGTCTCGATCGCCTTGCAACAATCAAACCAAACACTGGTGGAAGGCGTGTAGTCGCCGTGGCTGAATCAATCACAGAAGGATGTGGATGATCGAGTAATATTATTGATGCAGAATGAAACCATGAAAAAATGTCAATAGCTTCAGTCCTTGGGATCCAGAACACCTTGCCTCCAAATGTCCTTTGGTCCACAACGTCCTTCATGTGCAGACGGGAAATCTTGGGTATAGTTTAGGGTATCTACGTCTTGCAGAGCTGGAATACTACGAACTAGCCTTGTGTTGGCCAGACCTGTTCGAAGCAATCTTCCAGCACCAGATCATGTTGATTGATTCAGGAGGAAAGGATGACGTAGCTGCAGGCTTTTCAGGGCAGATTTTACAGTTCCGGTCGTCAGAACTGTCAGGGTCTTGGTCACCTAAGGTTTCCCCCCACACCCACCATAACTCCATCTCTTCCACCAACAAACCAACAAAATATATATTCAAACAATTAAATTTCTTTCAACAATTAACAGTCTAACATCCGGACTGGTGTAGGTGAGTTTAAACAACACAACACAACTCCTAAACCATCTTACTAACAAGTAACAGAGGTAACATCTGTCGCTCTCATCTCAAGAGATATGAAAGCTCCCGACATGCCCGGGGTTCGATTCCCCGGTCCGGAAGTGATTCTTTTTTGGATGCAGACTACATCTTCTGGGAATTCGGTCAACAAGTGGTTGGGAACTGGATGGGGGGGGGGGGGGGTTTGATATACCTATTTTAGGTGCTGGGAGCAGGAACAATTCGTGTGGCAGCTCATCAAAAAGGGAGGTGCTACAAGTGATTACCAGCAACGAAGAATAGAGCGCTGAATAGTGCTCGTGGGCGGACTACAGATCAAGTAAAAGACCTTGGGTCCCAGTAGATTTATCGTCACGGTACTTCGCAAACAATTCTCTGATACACCCAGTCCTGCCCAAGGTTATCAATACGACTTTGGAGTCTACCTGTAAATGATGCTTAATCAATCGCCACAACCCCTACGGTTTTGTCCGGATGTATCTTAACAGGTCATCCTTATCTATTACAGTGCCTGGTGTTCGCTAGGAGCTGGCGAGATACTTCGTCTTCTTGCTGAAAGTCAAGGGATTCAGGCACTACTCCCGATGGTCTTCCTGTCAATCAGGGCGGCCAAGGCGCCTCGCTCCCTTCTGTCAAGAGTAACACGCTATCCACGGCGATCATTACCAGCTACAACATTACAACATCACCAAAGAAAGGAACGGAACAGTTCGTATTTCATGCAATATTATTTGCCCCTCATAGCCAGGGCGGCCCGCAAACCCCCGTCTCATAGAGGCTCTCGGCCTCGTCGCTCAGCCCGGAGGCCTCCCTCATATGCTGCCATACGAGGGCAGCCTTGTCCATGCTATGGACACTCTCCGTGTCCTCACCGCCGTCGCCGCCGCCGCCACCACCACCACCCGTGGCATCCTATCCCACGCGCCCCTCGCCGCCAGGGCCGGCACCACCAGACTTCCTCGGCGAGAACCTCTTCGCCACCGTTGTCACACGGCGGCGAATGGTATCTCGGCGCGTTGGAGCCGGCGACGACTCCAACGCCAGGACCTGTCGGTAATAGGTCTCTAGGACCGCGAGGTCCCAGGTTACCGACTCGGAAATGACATGGCCCAACGCATGTCGGAAGTCGTAGATGAGTGCCAGCGCCTGGCCGCCACCCAACTCCAGATGGTGTTGTCGCTCTTGTCGGTCGACCGAGAGCAGCTTGACTGTGTTCACCCCTGGATCAAGGGCATGGATGATGGAGCCCGCGAGCATTCCGGCTTCAACCGCGTCCATTGAAGAGGCGGAAGCGAGCGAGTCAACGCGGCACACAGCCCGTGTCTCCAAAGTCGTATCATCCGGCAGGAATGCATGGCGATACTTGATTATTGCTTCGACAGACACTGGTTCGCTTCTCTTGCTGTCCATCTTAAGGCTTGCCAAGAACTGATCGATCAATGAGAGGGATGATGATGTTCGGGTGCCTGACCGTAGGGAGCTGGAGAGTTTGGATTTCAGAGTATTCTCTTTCGCGCCGAGCTTGAGCAAAAGTGTCCAGCGGTCTTCGACACGCAGCTTCTGGATGCTTTGAAATCCGACCTCGAAGAGTTTGCTGGCAGGGCCTTTGACGTATGTTTGGATCGAAAGATCAACCAAGGAACCTTCATCGTTTTCCATGAGGATGTAGGACCGATCTTGAGATTGAAGGGCTTGCGCTTGGGTCTCGACTTTGTTTTGCTTGACTGCAGTAAGGTCGAATGTGACATATGTGGTCATGGGCGATTTTGCACCTGCTTCCAAGACATGGAATGCGAAGGTCTCCACCTTGAGAGCTGCAATGGCTGGCAATGGGACGATCGGAGTGTTCCGAGGTGGTGGATGCTGCAGGGGGTTGGGATGATAGCTTCTTGTGAGGTCGCTGAAGTTGTCACGAGAATGATAGGCATCGAACCGATGTTGGATAGGATCTCGACCGACAGGGGGAGCAATAATCTCGTCGGGATACATTGTGCTTGCGAGACTGGGAGGTGGAGCGGAGGGTATTGTCTCTCCGTTGACTAGCAGAGCGGACGGGACTGTGTTCCCATTGACTAGCGGCTCGTTCTGATGAACAGGAGTCAGGAAAGACGTTGTCGCAAAAGCCTCATTTGTAAGAGAGCCACGAAAGTCCAAGGTGTTTTGCAGGGTGGGTGCTTGAACAGCAGGAGCTGTGACGCGATTGTTGATATGTGCAGGAATTCGCAAGTCTTGATGGTTTGGGACACTATCGGTGTAGACACCGTTGGGAAGGCCTGATGCCATGGTCGTGGAGACTCTCTCCCCGACGGTGGTTGGTTGTCTCTTCGCTAGATCGTGATGGATCTTGGTTGAGTGCCTTGAGGAGTGATCGGTCGAGAACGAAGCGAAGCTGTACACTGAAGACTGCTGAAAGAAGACCAGTTAGACATCGACGACAAAGAGACCTTGATCTCTGTCGGTTACGCACCTCGTCTTCCACGTCTATGGGAAATCGCCCCTGAGCTGTTTGCGGATGACTGAAATGATTTGAGGACAGTCTGGAGACAGAAGAGCGACTCTGTGAACAAGATGGCTGTCGCAGTTTTAGCGAAAGTCCTTCGTGAAAGGGATGACAGGAGGCCAAGGAAGGATGCTCACCTTGACGTCTCTGTCGAAGTTCAGTCTCTTCTTCCTGACCGCTCGAGCAGAGGATTTGTGAGAAGTGAGGAGGGTTGAGAAGGAGACGCAGCCGCGTGAAGGTAGGTTGTCATCCAAATCCAAATCCAGATCGGGTGCGACAGACCAACTTTGGCCTTGGCTGGACTCGGAGTGAGAGCAGGAGGTGCTGGTACTGGCATTCCTTCTTCCCCAAATTGAAGACAAGGATGCCGAAACTGATCTCAAAGAGAATCTCGTAGTCTTTTCAGCACATAACTGTGGTGAGCTCTCTGCATCCTCCTCATTCTCCTTCAAACCCGAATTTATCACTCTGAGAACCCTTGGGGTCGCATCGATATCTTCCATGTCCATCATGTTCACAGAATCCCGAAAATTCAAGGACACCGAAGGACGAAAAGAAGATGATTCCTTCTGTTCCCTTTTCTCTCTGATTTGATGCTAATTACGAGACAGCGTTGTCGTCAAGGCTCTCCCGCGTGCGCACACCCGACCCACTGCAAAGCAGAGACAAATATCCGTGGACCGAGTGATTGCTATTTTTATATACTTTGAGGCCTTTTTCAACGGGAGGAAAGTGATGAATCCCGGAGGCCTTTGTCTTCTCGACTTTTTGAATTTAAATGCAGCGGACGACGTACGCTGCAGAGCGATGAAAGGAGATGGACAGGTCTGCAATGGTTTCCTCGATCCTGGTCAGGGAGTTGAAGCTGTCGCGGTCCGATTTAAGAGTTTGTGACAATCGGCGTCTGGTAGAGGCTGGGTATGCTACTCTTTGGAAGGGCGAAAGAAGTTCCGCAGGCTAAAGAGCAGGGTGACGATTCCGAGAAAGAGGATTCCGAATACCGCGCCGTTCGAAGAGACAGTTTCGCTGCTCGACAGGGATGCATCAGTCATATGAAGAAGCCATACATGCTATACTTCATGTGCCGAGTAATCAAAAACCGATACAGCAAGGATGCAGAGTATCGAGTGCAGCATAACCTGTTGAGGAGAGAGGCAAACCATTGAGCTGCGGAAGAGACAGAAGGTTGAGCACCTTCTTGGGTCAGGTCAGCAAGAGCGTCCACAGGCTCTTGCGGCTTCAAGTTGTGAAAGGAGAAGGCGCTCTCGCTCTACATGAGAGATCGTGCAGGAACATTGCCATCGCAAGGCTCGATCGTCAAGGGGTCTGAAACCGCGGGCCGAACCGCTTCTTCTTTGGCTCATCGAAGTGTTGGCAGAGGCTATCATCAGGTCGGCACAGGAGAGCCAGAGGCTGATATTTCGTCCATGACTTTTTCGAAATGCTCGTCGCTTAGCTTTGTGAAGCGGATTTGTCGATCAGCCGCAGCGAGGATCCTCTGGTGCGGATCCATGCTTGTGGTGTCCATCGCAACAGAACCAGATCGGCCGCCACCAGTACTGCCGAACAGGGTCGCTTCACTTATGCTGGCTTCGATACCGTTCCTCACCCTTGACTCCCAGACACCATCCCACTTCCACTCTCCAGGATTTTTGGGCGATGATGGGGCTGCATCTTTGCCTTCGGGCACAGGGGTCTGAGGCTCGATCTGCCGCATCACGAGTCCACGATGTGCACGCCACGCGTGCCACGCACTTGGATCTCCAACAGTCTCAAGAGGGAGTCTGTCTAGCAAATCTTCATCTTCAAACGCGTCTTGCACATGTTGCAATAAGTTCAAAATGAGACTCCCGCGGTCTTTTGATTCTGGGTCAACCTGGGGACTCTCGATGCCTTCTTTAGTGTCAGAGCCCGAGTGATGACGAGTCAAAGAGCGTGCATCTCCTTGCTCGCTCGCACTACCGGAGCTGGCATCTCTCAAAGCAGTTGCTGTGAACCAGTGAGGAAATCCATAACGCAAATTGAACGTTCCAGGAGGGAGGCGATCCTCATCTGAAGCGCTGACAGTGCCTGATGCGTCAACGCTACTAGCACTGAAGGTGTATGTGGTCAAAGGCACGATCAGAGGATGGAAGATATCGGTCGAAAAGGTGATGAGGGGAGGCAGGTCGGGATACGTGTCTGGGAAAGAGATTTGGAAGCGAAGTATCGCTCCTGCGTACGGTCCTGGGATCTTCGTGTCAGCTTCCAGAAAATCCTTCGATGATGCAACCACACATGGGTGAGAGGACTGGTACCTTTGCGCACAAAATTGACCGCGGCCCAGATGCAAGGGTCGCCGGGAGTAAGTGAGAGATAAAGCCCGTCCGGACAATGTCCTCTCAGAGCAGAGCTTGGACGTGTGTCAGCCCATACATTTAACGTCTCAGCGACTCACTCACAAGTCCAACACGAGTTGTTGTCTTCGAAAAGAAGGAAGCAAACGAAGGGACATTGTTGTGAACGACGAAATACGATTTGGAGACTTGAGTTGGAAATGGCGGAGACGAGCTCCTCCATCGTGCCCCACGCCGAGACTCAGGCCCCTCAAGCCCTATGCAGTGCGAGAGGGAGCCTCGCAAACCGCGCGGGTCTCATCAGCCGCGGGGCGCGGCTCAGCCTCTGAAACGACTGCGCTGCTTGCTGTGGTTCACGGCGGATGGACTGCGAGGCCTTGAGACGAAACGAGTGGGCAGGACAACACACACCAAAACACCACCCTCATGCTTGAGAAGATGAACAAAGTGGGTATCTTACGATTCTATAGCGGTCCAATTCTCTATGGACAACACGAAAACAGTCATCAGCTAGGACATTTGGCGGCGGGCGCTTTCCTTCGATTCTGAGCGACAGCATCGATGCCGTCGTTAACACCGCCAACAATCCCCTCTACAAACCACGACCCAAGATCCACACAGGCGCCTCCTACCCGCCCATCCTTGAAGCGAACAATAGCTTCGTGTAGCTCTACACCACGTTCACCAAGAGCGGAGGTCAGATCAATACCATTAGCGAGGACTCGCTCAGTGACTTGATGGTCGCGCTCAAACTGGAGAAGTCGATTGAGCAATGTCATTATAATCGGCAGTATCAGTAGCAATCCCGCAACAAGCCAGCAAACAGCGTGGGCAACACCCTGGCGGAGGATGTTTGGTTGTCGTTGAGCACGATACTCTGTGAAGTTTTCTGCTTGGGAGAAAAGTTGGGGTGCCATGCTAGCTCGCAGACTCTGGATCTCGAGCGGCGTCAGATCTGATGGGAGGGCCATGTGCATATATCGCAAAGCGTCGATGTGCATGCTCCGCAGGGCGACCGGATCCCCTCCTTGCTCTGCCTGGGTTTTGGCATTGACCCATAACCTCACCCCAGTGAGGGCAACATCCCAGTCTACACCTGATCTTGTCTCCAACGGCGGGAGCATTCTCAGGGCGAGGTCTTGTGAAGGGACGCTTCCTTCCGGGCTCGCTGCTCTGATTGTGGGAGTTGTAGCTCCACTTGAGTTGGTGGTGGATGTGTACTCATAACTGTCCTTCTCTTTGCTGGATTCGACGCAGGAAAACTGATATGCTCTCCTGCGAACACTTGTGCCATGAAGGACGACCGTCCTTGCGGTATGCCGAAGGGAGGTCAAGACCGGGATCCTCGAACGGACCACAGAGGGGATCATAGTGTAAATGGTCGATCTCGAGATTTCTTCGCATGGCACTGACTCTCGTCCTGTTCCTTTCGTATCAGGTCGGGGGAAGGCTGTCGCCATTCTAAGCGCCAACAGTCTAGGAGTTGGGGAACAGCGTCTGGGGTGTCTGCTTCGTGGTAAGAGCTCAATAAGGGTAGTGACAGGTAAGTCGGGTCTCGTTCTGCACACAGGCTCTGGGTGTGAGACTCGAATATTGGAGTACGGGGCATTCAGGTAAAATCGCAGTTTGAGGAAGCAAGGGCGGGACCGAGATGATATCAGCGAATGTTACCAGGTCCTCCACGATGGCATGTGGACATTTCACATGCACATAATCCGATGCACGACATTGTCACGGATTCTCAGGCGAAAGCCAAGGACGAAGGCGGAAAGGACAAGATAGCGAGCAGGCAGGTGGGTTGTATGAGAGGATAAGATTTGTTCTCCAGAGGTTTAGCAGCTGCTTCTGTGGTTTTGTTGAGACGGGACAAGCAGGGGCATGCTGGGGCGGGATGGATCCAGATACGCGGAACAAGGGCTGGAAAAATCGGTGCCCTGTTCTGACATGTGAGACTGGCGGATCAGGGCAACCTTCTCTTGGAGAGGTCTGGCCCAGGTTGTGGTATCAGCTTAGCGGCTCTGCTTCGACATGCTGATGGTCCTCGTGTACTCAAAGTGCTGCGACTGCGAGACTGTCATGTTCCCCTTCTCGTCCTGCAGCTTTCACTTGCTCCCTTTGCGAGGAGGGAAAAATTCCAGTTGGTGGCATCGGAACCGGATTTTCTTTCTACCGACCAAGCCCGAGATCAGCCTTGACAAACACAGGGCGCGAGGCACAAGGGCGTAACTCAACAGAGATCTTATAGTTCATTATGTTATTGATTACTTTTCTACTTCTCGTCAGAGGCGCGCATGACTAGTCTGTGGACCGGTGGCGCCGTGTCTTCTTTTCCTCAGTTGAGCCCTGCGCCCTCCGCCTGACAGCGCAAATCCACGTCTGGCCACTGTGGTCGTCTGTTACATTGTTGAAATACTCTCCAATGCCCACCCAGCTTATTCCAGCCTCCCTCTATTCTCTTTGCTGGTTCTCGAAATCAGTTGAATCCTGCCACGTACCCAGACAGTTGGCTCAGGTCACGGTCGCTCATGAACTCGCCATTGCCGCCTGCCTGTGTCGCTTGCTGCTGAAGAGGCATCCCTGTGTTCATGTCCATTCCCATGCCCATTGGGCGATTCATCCCATACGAGGCGAACAGATTATCGCCTGAGATACTCGATGAGAACGGCGTCGCAGGCGCCATTGACACCCCCATTCCACCCCCGCAGGTCATCCCTCCTTGGCTGTTGTCGAGTCCTAGGTCGAAGTTCAAATCGTCGACCATTCCCAGATCAAGGTTGCTGAAGTCAATGCTGTCAAAGTCAAGCTCCATGCCATTGTCAAATGCGCCAGCTGCGGTCGAGTTGGGTACACTGCCACAGTCCGGTGTCATGGCTGGGAAAGAGTTGGTATCAGTGGACAAGCTCCTGCGCTGGCTTTGAGTGGTTGCAGGCTTCGACTTTAATCCGCCCTTGATCACGTATGGGGCCAGGATGGGCACTTCAGCCAGGGTTTGGGTCGGCACCATTGCATCCGTCACATTTCCAATTCCCTGTTGATACTTGAAAGTGTCAAGCCACTGCTGATTGTCCGCACAGGTCCAATTCCAGGGATCGTTGTCCTCGTAAATGATCATGCGCGCTTGGTCCTGCAGGTCCTTGTCTGACGGAATGTGTCCTGCAATTCTTTGTTGCGATACAAACTTGCTCAGTTCTTGCTCTAGTCTACCCCAGCAATTAGAGTCCCGAGTCATTTGATCAGGCTCCGTACTTTCGGCAGAGGTGCCGTTGGTTAATCCTCCGTCGGTATTGGAGGACGGTGTGGCCATCAATCTCGCAACAAATGGGTCCATCGTGTTCCTCTCGTGGCCAATGAGATAGGGTGGTATAGCATTCTCGACCAGTCTTTCGACATACGGCTCGAATCCCCATCCGCCACCCCAATTGCTCATGTCCGAACCGTTCCGGAAATGAGCAGCGAGATGATCTGCTCGTTGTTGCCAAGTGGTGAACTTGGATGGGCAGAAGCCACAAGCGGACTTGATCTCATTCGTGGTGCTCTTCCAGGTATCCATGTGAGACTGCACTTTTGCATTGTGCATCAATTTCAGGTGCTGGCTGAGGTGGTCCTTCCGATAAAAGGTACGTTCCTGCAATGTCTTCTCTTGGCATGCTGTGAAATTGTGCGACTCCAAATGATCCGTCGAAGGGTTTGGCTCGCGGCAGAAGACGCAAAGTTCCATGCCCGTCAGTGCGTCAGTCATGGTACCACCACTGGGGCAACATGTCCACCGCTCTAGAGCAAGGTGGAGAGATTTCTCGTGCCTTTGCCAGTCATACTTGGCAGGGAAAGAGTCTGTGCAGAATGTGCATTGAAAGATTCTTGCTGCTCGCGATTTGGCCTGTTGAGCCGCCGTGCGTTGTGCCACAGGAGCTCGCCTGCGCCTGCGTCGGTCCTGGGACGAAGCAAAAGAACCCTTTGACCGATTCGATCGTGAGGAGGCAAATGTAAGATCGGAATTGCTAGATTCCCTCGTTCCAAAACTGCTTACCGACGGAGCGCGGAACATGGAGAAGGATGAATCATCTTCGCTCGAAGCTTTCCTCGAGCTTGGCCTCGAGCCGTGGATACTCGGCAGAGATGGGTTGCGAACTGGTAGGGGGGTGGAAGTGACGGCTCTTGCAATGGCAGTCATGGATGCGGGTTCGTGTTCTGGTGGCGAAGCTTTCCAACGATCTAGGGGGTTGAGTTCTGTAATATCCGGGTTGTCGACTCTATTAGGGATGTCGATTGCCCCCAGCATAGGTGAGGATGGGCCAGATTCGGCAGGCCTGACCTTTCCTCGTCGGCGTGCATTGGCCAACCAATTGGAAATCTGGCTCCTCTTCAGGCCGGTGACTTGCTTAAGCTCGTCCTTTTCGCGCTCGTTGGGATACGGATGGTCAGCATGTTCAGCAAGCCACTGTTTCAAAATCTTCACGGCGTCGCGGGGAAACCGAGCACCAGTCTTTCGGCCTCGTCCTTCTTCCATTGACTTCATGGCCTTTCTGCGTTCAGTCAACGGTCCTTCCGTGATCTGCTGGTCTTCTGCGATACCCGGGAAAGTGTTGACAAAGCCCTTGGGGATTTTCGGGTGAACGAAGCTGCACTCTCGATATAGAGAAATGCAACAGGTGCAGCCCGTGACCAGAGCGCCTCTTGTAGCCAAGAAGCAATCGAGGCCCATTCGCGCGCAAAGGTCACAAGGCTCTTTGGCACGAAACATTGGGTATTCGGCGGTGATGTCGGAAGGATGTGGAATAGCCTCAATTTCGACGTTGTTGATTAGCTTGAGCTTGACGACTTTGATGGCCGGCGGTCGACTCGTCGGAAGGGCCGCTGATTTGTCAAAAAAGAGCGATTCATAACAGTCCGTGGCATCAGTCTCACAGGCCTCGCCCGCGACCGACGAACAATCATCAAGGTCCAAAGCGGGGATGGCATGGGAGGCGTCGTCGAAATCGAAGTACTCCATTGTTTGCGCCTGTGGTCCTCGAGGCCGGGACCAAACAGCAAGTACTTACGAAGAGATGTCAATGGAAGAGAAGATGGAGGGCGGAAAGATGACCAGGCCGTACTTTTTGTGAGACTCTCAGCCTTCTCCTCGGACCAGAATACGAATCTCCGAAGATCGGTGGATTGTGTCGATGACTCCTCAGGCAGGCCTGGAATGAAGGTCAGTGGATGTGTAAGAGCCTTGGCCCTGCACGCCCTTCCCACGACATTTGGACATGGGCCTTCTCAGTCCTTGCGCCTCTTTGGGGCAGTTGGTGCCCACAAGCCCACCGAGCATTGGCTCTGCTGGGCCTGGTGGACAAGTCCGAGTGCGCTAGGTCCAGCGGCGTCGTCGTAGGTGGCTGCTTATGCCACTGCAGGGCACCTTCTGGAAGCCCTCGAACTCGGTCCCGCAGCCAATTGTGGGCTCTGTCGCCCGTCATCTCAGTTGATAGCGGGGTATATTTCGCGCAATTGTCGACTCGTCAACGCTTTCAATAGGCCATCACACGACCCTGTGCAGGGGGGTCGTTGTTGGGACGTCGCATTGGCCCTGGCGTAATTGGAAAATAAGGCTCCGGTGCATATCAATGCCTTGCGCGAACCTGACCCCATTTGCCGCTGACAAACTGCACAATGCGATATTCTCTCTTCCGCACTTCGCATACTTGATCATGTCTCAGTAAAGCCCGGTTCCAGAGCCACGCCCAATTTGGCAGGACTCACCGACCGGGGAAAGTGTCTGGGGGAAGAAATATAAACCTGGAGCGCTCACCTATCGATCTCCGACATTCGGATGCCGGAGTTGATCAATGACAACGCCTCTCAAGGACATGGTTGGTATACGCTGAGAACGCCTTTCCAGTGCGGAGAGCGGCTTGTTCGAGGTGCATGTGGTCTGTGTTCCTGTAGCACAACGTTAATTTGAGACGACCAAACAGCATAAGCTCTGATGCGGTCATGTGCTGCACATATCCTGTCAAAACTATCTGGATTGATAGACGTCGCTGATGGCGCACCGCTGCACAGATTCTCGACTTCTTGTTTCAGTCCCGCTCATCCCCACATCTATCACTGGCTGTAAAAGTCGTTTTCTCGAAATACCAAAACCGACTGCGGAGCCGTCCATGGCTAAACCTCGAACAACGAACAATGCTTGTCTTATGACTGAGATGGCCACATATATGAGTAGACGTAATAGAACGTATTCGAGGAGAGAAGAGAGTATGGTAGGGAAGGTCGTTCTTGGGTTCTTGTCAAGGATGGATGATCGGGAAAGACTCCAGCCGCGCATGTTCGGATTGATTTTCATTCTGCCATAGGTTGTTGTATGTGATCAAAGCCCTTCTCTTCCTATCTTTACGTCCTCAACGAACGTTCCAGCTTGTCGGCTTGTATCGAGAGGTAGACTCTGCAATGACTGGAGCGCTAGATCTTCGGCTGTTGATTTCCGGGCTGCGCTAGCAAACCCGCGATGTAATTTCCACACTGCGTATGTTAACCTGACATCGCCCGGCGACTTTGTAGAATCCGGCATGTTCCCCCCTCGACTTCTCTGAGCCACGACCCGTGGGATGTCTGAATGCATGCATACCTGAAAGTCGTTGGTTGGCTGGTTGGTATCAGAGTGACGTCCACAATACCGCGGCCTCGGTGGGTATCTAACTGGAGGGAGGTTCTGTCAGTTCCACGTGCGGAGGAACGGAAGGAGCTGAACTGCTACCGATCTCAAGTGATGTTTCAGTCTCAATCCGGTGAAAACTCATTCTCTCGCGACATGGAAGGGGGAATTGCTGCCGGGCCACCTGTCGGGGCACCCGTCGGCCTCGTGCTGCCTCAAGATGAACTGAAGTGAGCCTGGATGGATGCTGGCTCAATTTCACTTGATGGCCTTGGTTTGTGACGACGCGCGATTGGGAGGCACCATGCCATCAGCCAAATCTTGAGAGCTGAATGTGATGGAGTTTGAATCAAGCACCAAGTGGGTGAGACTGTCAATGGCTAGTGATGCACTCACTTCTCATCGCACCCGTCATGGCGCCTGCCACGAGGGCACCGGCTGCAATGGCCATGGCATAACGCGGTTACGCCTTGAATTGATGACCACGGCACTCCCAATTGGCAATCAGGCAAGTGTGATTCCAGCACTTTGGAAAGGCACGACAGTGGTCTTGGCGTGTGTAGGGTATCTATCTCAATTTCTCTCTTCTTCCTTCCTTTCTTCTTTCCTCAATCTCCTCTGTCCAAGATCTGGTGAGTATAACTTTTCGCCTTATTTCTGCATCCTCGCCGTTTGTTTCATGGTTCGCTGGGAAGGTTTGGTCTGTGCTAACTGTTTTCAAATGTTGTAAACAGACTGTACGAGAATTGTGAGTCCATCTCCATCCATTCATTTGTGGTTAATGCTAATTGTGTATCTAGTTTGCCCTCCCCGTAAGTTGCAGTGCTTTCCTTCCGTGTCTCGGCAATGCTGACACTGGTTTTCGTGGAAAGGCTCACCGTTCTTTAAAACAAAAAGAAAGAGTAAGTGTTGTGACTTGGTGACGTGGAGCTTTGCTAACATGAGCTTGCAGTAATCTATCCAACGTATGTCTTTATTGTTGTTGCCCACCTTTCCTATCTTCGTCCTTGCGCCTTCTCCATTTGGTGGCCGCCTTTCAAGCTTATACTCATTGTCGACCAGATGTTCGCGGCGGCAGGCGGCCATGGTGGCTTCGGTGGCGGCTTCGGTGGCGGCTTCGGCCGTGGAGGTCGATTCGGTGGCTGCGGTGGCAGCGGCGGCAGCAACGGTGGCGGCAGACGTGGCGGCAACGGTGGCCGGTGGGGTGGTGGCAGCAGGCGTCACCCCGCCGGTGGGATCGGGAAGAGTGGCCCCGGCGGCGGTGATGCCGGCAAGATCAACCGCCTGCGCCGGCAGGCAGTAAGTCACTCTGCGTGGTAATGTACTATAACTAACCCTAGTGGCTTAGAACCTCCTCGTCCGTCTTGGGGCCTTGCGGCGGGAGGTGGAGGTAAGTGTATTCCATACCTGACCCGAAGCACTTGTTGACTGATGGTTCTCTAGGAGGCCGAGCAGCAATTGGCCGAGCTGCGTACGCCTGACCCCATCCCAGGACACGGACTTGCCACTAATATACTTCAGGGGAGTACGACCGCGCCATTGAGCGCGAGGAGCAGCGACGGGCGACGGCAGTAAGCGGCGACAACGGCGACGGCGGCAACGGCAACAACGGCAACGGCGACAACGGCGACAACGGCGACAACTTACAGGCTATGGTGGCAGCTGCGGTGGCAGCAGCAGCAACGTCGGCAACGTTGGCGGCAATGGCGGCACCCTGGGGGCTGACCCCAGTAGTAACAACAGCGGCAACAACAGCGGCAACCTCGGCGGTAGCAACGGCGGCAACCTCAGCGACAGCAACAGCAACGGTAGCGGCAATGGTGGCAACGGCGGCGACGACGACAGCGACGACGACGATGGTGGCGTCAATATAGGAGAAGCGGAAATGTAGGCCGGGGGCCTGGCGGCGACAACGGCAACGGCAACGGCAACGGTAACGGCGACTGCGGCGACAACGAGACGGCAGCCGCCATAATTTAAGAGGCGGCACGGCCGCAATACATCTCGTATCCAAACACTCTCGTTTTCTTTTTCTTCCCTTCACCTTGTTCAAGCATGTAGTTTCGTAGGAGTAGATGAGTAGCACCCTCGAAGAACGGCGTCAGCAAGGCGTTGTTCACCAACGCCGGCCAGCGTCAACAAGCTTTGAGACATTGATGTTGCAGCTAAGAGCGCCTCTAGTACGATATGAGCTCTCAGGGTCAAGAAGGTAAATTGAAGATCAGGCGAGGCAGGATGGACTCGTCTTTGTCCTCTGTTTAATGGCGTCTGCTTTTCACCGGCGACACACACACACACAGAAAGTGTGTAATTAGAGCCACCCATTTCCTCTCCATGGGCGTTGGAAGACTGAACCTCTCTCCATCCCTCTTTTAGTCTTCCGAGGAAGATTTCCTGAGCCCCCTCCCAAATTCACAGGTAAGCTACCATTTATACACGAAATGAAGATCTGAGTCCCCTAGCTCTGGCTGAGGCGCTATTGGTGTACCGTTTTCTTCCGCCAGCCGCAACTTCTCGGCGCGCTGACGGTTCACAATCTTGATTCCGATCATCATGCTCACTATGGCGAGGAAGGCCACCCCTGCCAGACCCATCGCGACATACATGCCTCGCAGGTACCGAGGTGCGGTGCCGGAGGTGAAGATCTGACCCACGGCCACCCCGGCTGTGTTGGCGAGAGTGGTTGTGGCGCCTAGCATGGTGGCTCTTTTGAAATGCCGTGACACATTATCATTGAGCCACATAAGAGACGTACCAGTATTAGCATAAATGGCTGTGGCGACAACTTTGAGCAGACAACCGAGTTAGTTTGTCAAAAGGATGAGAACGAAGGACAGAAAAAGAAACAACGTACCGAAACACCCAAAATATCGAACGCCGAGAGACTCGACCGACACCAGGATTGAGTAGCCGACGACCAAGACCAGAAGATGTCCTGCTATGAAAGGGCCTCGGAGACCGGATCTGTCAGAAGCCCAGGCGATGAACAGACACCATATCATGCCCCAGAAATAGATGGGCACAGTCATCAGGTTGGCCTTGACGTTTTTGTATCCCAATCCGCTCACGATGGTGGGGAGAAAGGTGGTGAATGAGTACAGCGAGATGTTGACGGAGAATTGATAGATCCAGCTTTGCAAATACTTCAGTCAGCGGGTCTGGGCCAAAAAAGACACACAGAAAGCAAAAGAACAAGTTGAGTGACTCACAAACAATACCATTTGGGATCTTTGAAGATCTTGAAGATTTCCACCCAGCTGAATTTTTCGTCGATTCCCCAGTGAGGGTCGCTGTCGTATCGAGCTCGCATGATCCGCTTCTCTTCTGGGGTCAAGAACCAAGCCTCGAGCGGCGAGACGGGGAAGACGAAGTAGAAGAGTGGCACGAGCAAGATGGTCATCACGCCTTCCACGATGAAGAGCCAGCGCCAGCCCTCAAAGCTCCCAGGGCCGGAGATCTGGCAGAGACCATAGGCCAGGATACCGCCAAAGGCGCTGGAACAGGCTGAAAAAGCAAATATGACGGCGGACCGCTTTGCGCGCTCTTCCTTTTTGTAGACGAGGCCCAGGTAGACATCTGTGCAAGCGTACATGGTAAGTTCAAGAAAGACCGGGTTCAGCTGGTGAGCCAAAGATGTCTTACTGATGCAAGGGATCAGGCCCGCCTCGAAGGCGCCTATGAGAAGCCGACAGGCGTACAGAGCCTTGTAGTTGTGGATGAAGCCCATCCCGAGACAGCAGATGCCCCATGAAAATGCGCAGACGGAGAGAAGCGGCTTGGGACCGACAATCTTCAAGAGCACCGCCACTGGAGTCTCGAAGGGGACGTAGGTTGCGTAGAGAAGCGTTGTCGCCGTCCCGAACTGGTTTCCGACCAGGCCGATGTCGACATCCATGCCAGCCACCTTGGCGTTTCCGATATTGCTTCTTTTGGGAGAATAGAGGTGTCAGTAACCATATGCATCCCAAAGAAGCCTTGCCAATTCTTTCTGGTTCTGGGCTGAATGCCTCGCACATACCGGTCGAGATTCGCCGCCATATAGAAAAGGCCCAGAAGCCCAATGGCATAAAACTGTTCCTCGATTAGATCCAAATCGGGCCTCAAGGTCAGAGAGTTGATTGAGGGACTCTCACATCAAACTTCCACATGACTTTTCTTTCTTTGACAGGGTCAATGTAGAAGGTGGCCGTCCCTGCAGGGTCGCCGCTCGCCCTCTCATCAACGGCAGCACTGTCCACCGTGCCCATGTCTTTCGGCAATTCGACCGCTGTCTTCTCAGCCATGTCGACAAATGGTTCTCGACCAAAAGTCTGTTTTCTTTTGTATCGATGGGGTTGAGGTCGGGTTTGTGCTATGACAGTTTCGAGAGCAGGAAACGGGAAGGAGATGGATCCCCTTTTTATCCTCCACAGGCGGGATAGACCTGAATGATAGACATTATATCAGATCGTAGTCGCATTTCTGGTAATGGCCTCTCTGTGGTGTTCCTCGGCTACGGGTCGTTGCCCCTTTACCAACCTAAATATTTACTACAAGGTTAAAAAGATCGGAATATAGGTCACCTTGCCGATATCGGTTGGCGGGCTTGAGATAGTATCGGTGTAACGAGTCCTGTACACCGGCGATAGAGAAAACCTTGTTTATCTTAGCTTGGTCTAACGTGTATAGATAGATGGTTTCGGCATAAGCTCGCCTGCACCGAATTCCAACCACTGATTCCATAATTCCATTCGACTCAATAAATCACGCGGAAATCTAAATGACTCTCTATTCTATAGACGGTATGGAGACAAGCCTTGATATAATCCCCTCCAAAGTAGCTCTTGGCGAAGGGGCTACATCCTACAATTCTGAGTCGATGCCTTTATCTCTGTGTGGCTGTCACTGACTGACAATCCCTACACGATGGGATCTATCGCGATAGCAAATCCGGTGCAGCCGGGGATTCGCATCGCCATTGACCGGGGAGGAACATTTTGCGATTTGTAAGACCAAAACTTCCCTTCCACTATCCAAATGACATCCGCTGATCTCGTGTGAACCTTCAAGCTGGGCACGAATTCCGGGACGAAAGGACGATGTGATACTCAAGATCCTATCGAGTGCACCAAACGAGTACAACGATGCCCCTACGGAAGGTATTCGCCAGATCCTGGGCATTGCAGAGGGAAAAGAGATTCCCAAGGGGGCCCTGCTTGACTTGGCAGGAGTTGAATCTATCAGGATGGGGACGACGGTTGCTACAAAGTGTGATGCTGTGCACACTCCCTTCGCTTATCGGCCAGTATTCTGACGGTCTTGCATAGTGCTTTGCTAGAAAGAAAAGGTGAACGCGTCGCGCTTCTGATCACCAAAGGCTTTCATGACTTGTTGGTGATCGGCAACCAGGCTCGCCCCCATCTCTTCGACCTGTCGGTCAACAAACTCGACGTCCTGTACGAAAAAGTAGTCGAGATCGACGAGCGAGTCACGGTGGAAGGATTCGCCGAGGATCCTGAGCGCAAGCCCATTGACGTCCAGTCCGACCCGCAGCTGGTCGAGGGATTGACGGGGGAGGCGATCCGGATTCTCAAGGTGCCAAATATTGAGGCAATCACAAAGGACTTGCTCAGCTTATGGGAGGAAGGCTACCGCGACATCGCCCTGGCCCTTTTGCACTCTTACACTTATCCCAACCATGAGGCTGCCATCGCGAGGGTCGCTCGCCAGATTGGCTTCCGCGTCTCTGTCTCGTCGGAACTGCAGCAGATGATCAAGATAGTGCCCCGGGCTCAATCGGCCACCGCAGATGCCTATCTGTCTCCCGTGATTATGCGGTACCTGGACAGCTTCCGCAAGTCGTTCAAGGGACATCTCATGGACGAGAATGCAAACAAGTTCCTGTTGTGTCAATCCGACGGGGGATTGACGCCCATCACCACATTTACGGGGCTTCGTGCCATTCTTTCCGGACCTGCAGGAGGCGCCATTGGTTGTGCCAAAACATGCTACGACCACGAACAAGGAGTCCCAATACTCGGCTTCGATATGGGGGGCACGAGTACCGATGTGTCTCGGTTCAGTGGAACGCTGGAGCATGTGTTCGAAACAACAGTGGCTCAAGTTACAATACAGAGTCCTCAATTGAACGTTCAGACTGGTATTTCCCCTTCACTGAAAACCCCTTTTTAGTCCTCATGGGGTTTGGCATTCTAATGGCATTCTAGTCGCGGCGGGCGGTGGAAGTCGACTATTTTACCACAACGGTCTCTTCGTGGTCGGTCCCGAATCAGCAGGGGCCTATCCCGGCCCTGCGTGCTATGGGCATGGAGGGCCCCTGACCATCACCGATGCGAATTTCCTCCTCGGCCGCATCTTACCAGACTACTTTGCGCGCTCCTTGGACAGGTCGGCCGTCGAGACGAAATTTCGCGAGCTCACCAATGATATCAATTCTGACCGGCGGCAAGACGACATGCTCACTCCCGAACAGGTTGCGATGGGATTTCTGCTAGTTGCGAATGCTGCAATGACCCGGCCCATCCGTTCCCTCAGCGAAGGCCGTGGGTTTGAAACGTCTGCTCACAATCTCGTATGTTTCGGCGGGGCCGGCGGTCAACACGCCACAGCAATGGCACGGGATCTGGGGATCAAACGCGTCGTCATCCACCGGTATTCCAGTATTCTCTCTGCATATGGCATGGCTCTCGCAGATGTCGTTGTCGACATTCAAGAACCTGAATCGGTCGTCTACTCTCATGGGTCGACCGCTAGAATCCACGAGCGCTTCGATCTCCTGAAGCAGCGGGCGATAGGACAGCTTCTGGCACAAGGATTCCCCGTGGAAAGAATCGTGTGTGAAACTTTTCTCAACATGCGCTACAAAGGAAGTGACACGTCCTTAATGATCAAATCAAGTCCCGGATCAGAAGATTTCGGCGCTGCGTTTGTCGAGCAGCACCGACGCGAATTCGGGTTCGATCAACCCAGGGAAATCCTGATCGACGATATCCGAGTGCGCGGAATCGGGAAAAGTGTTGAGATGCCCGCCTCGTATCCATTCGCACAGTTGAAGCAAAATGGCAGAATGCCAGGGAGCCAGCCAAAGCCTCAGGATGTTCGAAAAGTATACTTCGAGAAGCAAGGATGGCTGGACGCCGGGATTTATCACCTTGGCAATGTCGCCAAAGGGACCCGGCTCCGGGGTCCTGCCATGGTCGTGGATGAAACTCAGACCATCGTCATTGACCCCGACAGTGAAGCGAGCATTCTTCCAGAGCATGTTGTGATTGAGCTGCTGGATATGAAGGCAGAGGAGATCAGCACCAAAGAAATCGACCCTATAAGGCTGTCTGTCTTTGGCCACCGGTTCATGAGCGTCGCTGAACAGGTAACGCCACGCGAATAGTATCCTGACGTGACGGCTAACCTGATGTCCAGATGGGCGAGACGCTTCGGAAGACCTCGATTTCCACCAATATCAAAGAGCGGCTCGATTATAGCTGCGCCGTCTTCGACGCTCAAGGGAGGCTGATCGCCAACGCACCGCACATTCCAGGCCACCTGGGCTCGATGAGCTACGCGATCCGGTACCAAGCCGAAAAGTATGCCAAAGGTGAACTCAAGCCAGGGGATGTCCTGCTGGCCAACCATCCATGCGCAGGCGGCACCCATCTACCCGACTTGACGGTCATCACACCGGTCTTCGACGACGAAGAGGCGCCGACTGAAATCCTCTTTTTCGTGGCAAATCGGGGCCACCATGCAGACATTGGCGGGATAGCCGCCGGCTCGATGCCGCCAAATTCCACCGAACTCTGGCAAGAGGGAGTGGCCATCGAGTCGTTTAAGATGGTCAACGAAGGGGTCTTTGACGAAGCGGGCCTGATCCACCACCTGGTCGACATCCCGAGTAGCTATCCCGGCTGCTCGGGGACACGGACCCTCAAAGACAACATTGCGGATCTCAAGGCGGGCATTGCCGCCAACCAGCGAGGCATCCACCTCATCCAGGGTCTCATCCGCGAGTACACTTGGCCGGTGGTTCAATTCTACATGGCGGGGATTCAGAAGAACGCCGAGAGTACGATCCGCGCCCTCCTCAAGGCCTTCAGCCGGAGATTTCACGGCCGGCCTTTACGGGCGGTCGACTACCTCGACGACGGCACCGCCCTTTCCCTAAACATTGTCATCAACCCGGACGACGGATCGGCCACATTCGACTTCACCGGCACGGGGCCGGAGGCCTTGAACAACCTGAACGCGCCGCCGGCGATCATGTTCAGCGGGATCATGTATTGCCTGCGGACGATGGTCTCAGCCGACATCCCGCTGAACCAGGGCTGCTTGACGCCGATCGAGGTCGTGTGCCCGCCGAACTCGATCCTGCAGCCCAGCCTGGCCGCCGCGACGGTCGGCTCGAACGTGGAGACGTCGCAGCGGATCGTCGACGTCATCTTCAAGGCCTTCCGCGTCGCCGGCGCCAGCCAGGGCACGTGCAACAACCTGACCTTTGGCTACGGCGGCGTCGACGGCCGCGGCCACACGGTCCCTGGGTTCGGGTACTACGAGACGATCGCGGGCGGGTCGGGCGCCGGGGCCGACTGGGACGGCCAGCACGGCGTGCACACGCACATCACCAACACGCGCATGACGGACCCGGAGACGCTGGAGAAGCGCTACCCGGTCCTGCTGCGCGAGTTCTCCATCCGCCGGGGCAGCGGGGGCCAGGGCCGCCACCGCGGCGGCGATGGGTGCGTGCGCGACATCGAGATGCGCCGCGCGCTGCAGGTGAGCATCCTGTCCGAGCGGCGCGTGATCCCGCCCTACGGCATGGCGGGCGGCGACGACGGCCAGCGCGGCCTGAACCTCTGGATCCGCCGCGAGGGGGATCATCCCGCGGCGTGCAGGACCATCAACCTGGGCGGCAAGGCCAGCGTTCAGATGGGCGTGGGCGATCGCATCGTCGTCATGACCCCCGGCGGCGGCGGGTTCGGCGTCTCCCCACACAAGGTGCCGGAGCCGGAAATGGACACAGAGTTCACGATCAAGGATCGGATACGACTGTTTTGATGGGAAGGGCTGTGGACGAAGCCGCAGAGGGAGGTGTCCATCTGCAGCTGAGATGGTGATGATCTAGACATGGCTACGGTATGTGTGTGGCATTGCCTTGGAATCATTATAGAGGTCTGGCAATAGTCCGATAGATTTTTAGAGGAAGGAAAGAAGACAAATAATGGCTGCTGCTTCAATGCCGTCAAATTGACGCTTTGAAGGTTCGAGGACCGGTGGTGCTCCGCTTGTTTACCGACGATGTACGATCGAAGCGCGGAAAGATACTCAGGCAGCCTCTTATATATATCCTCTACTTGTCCCGTGTTTTCCTGAGTTATTGTTGCTTCCGCACAACGGCATCAATGGCATTTGCGACGTAGGATACGTTGCTCGTGTTGACTATGCAGCAAGTGGTCAGTGGCGGATACTAGACAAGAAGAAAGGGGAGAATGTTGCAAGCAAACTCACGGCCGGCGACGGAGATTCGTCCCGAGTCGAGGAGGTAAATGCTGTGTTCGTCCCGAAGTATTTTTGCCTGGGTGGCCGTCAAGCCCGTGTAGGAGAACATGCCCACTTGCTTCACGACATGGTCCCAGTTCCCAGGGGTCTGTAGCCTGCGCAGCTCCTCGTAGAGGGCGTGTCGCATACTCTTGATGCGGCCGCTCATGGTCTGGAGATCGGCCGTCCACTGGTTGAAGAGCGTGGCATCGCCGAGCACCGTCGCGGCGATACGAGCGCCGTAGACAGGGGGAGTGGAAATCTCGCCACGCTGCAGCCGTGCCAGTTGCGAGCGTGCGTGAGCGGCGGAAGAGACGGTCGACGTGACGAGGTGAAAGGCGCCGACCCGCTCGCCGTAAAGACCCATGTTTTTGGCAAAGGACTGCGCCACGCAGAATTCCATGCCTCCGCGGGAGAGGAAATGCCGGACGGGCCAGGCGTCTGCGTCCAGGGACCCCGTGGCAAAGCCCTGACTGTATCATTTCGTGAGACATGGTGGGATAGGAAGTGGTTTTGGGAAGGAAGGGGGGAATGTCGAGTGGAAATCGGCCTACTATGCACTGTCAAAGAAGGGAAAGAGCTTCTTCCTCTCGCAAAGATCCGCAATCGCTTCCCACTGCTCCGGAGACGGATCCAGGCCGGTCGGATTGTGTGCACAAGCATGCAAAATGATGACGTCGCCAGGCCCAGCGTTCTTGCTGAGTGTATCCATCATGCCGTCGAAGTTGAAAGATCTCGAAGGCTCATCATAGTAAGGGTAAACTTGTAGTTGAAGACGCTCTTTGCCAATGTCTCTATCCGTGGCAACCAAGGACCAGATCAAATGGTGGTTGTTCCACGTAGGATCAGAGATCCATATCGTACGGGGCCGGAGAGCATCTGCCAGAAATCTTGCTCCCAGATGATTTGCACCGGTGCCGGAAATGCACTGTATCGATGCAATGCGGGAGCAAACATCCAACATCGTGGTGCCAAACAGCAATTCTTGCGCGAGCTCGATGAATCTGGCATGGCCGACGATGGGAAGGTATTCATGGTCAACCGTAGGGTCCTCGTTCAGCTTGGTTTTAGCCTGTGCCATGTATTAGACCCCCATGCTGAATGCTGATGGGGCGAAGGAGACGTGGATTGACGCCTGAACAATTCCACACACACACCTTCTTGACCACGGGGAGAATCCATGGGTTGGCGTCGTTGTCTCGATACACACCAGACCCCAGATTGACCTTGCTGGGACACGGATCCGCATTGAAAGCCGAGGTGAGAGCAAATACTGGATCCGATGGAGCTAACGAGACAGTTGAGAACAGAGAGTCGTCGACCTTCAAAGCCATGACTGGTTGAAGACCTTTGCTACTCACCATCGCTGTCAGCTGGACATGAAGTCTTGTCTTTTCTTCTTCTTCTATTTTTCTTCACATCAGTGCCGCTCGGACTCTCACTCCGGGCCAGCAAAATGGTATCCAGCCCCAAGTCGAGTCCGCCCTTGATAGGTGTCCGGTCCGGCGTTGGGAGCGAGTTCCCGATGTCCTCTCAGTGTGTCCAAAATCTACCAGAGCCTTGAAGGAAGCGGCACATATGTCAAGAAACGCCGAAGCGGACACCCATTGGAGGCTGAGTTCCTCTGTATAAGAGAGAAATTACGTTTCGTCTCCTGCTCGGGACAAGGCTCAATCTGTTCTTCCTACTATCCTCTGATCGAGCGATGTCTACTGCTAATCCTGTCGGCCCAGTACCACCGTCTGGTATCTGGTGCCCGGCCGTGACCTTTTTCGATCCCCATACCGATGGCCTCGATTTGGTTTCCCAGAAGAAATACTACGCCTATCTCAGCGCAACCGGTCTTGCGGGTCTGGTGATTCTCGGCACGAATGCTGAAGCCTTTCTCCTGACGAGAGAGGAACGGTTCCAGCTGATCCAAGCCGCACGGCAGGCGGTTGGCCCAGCATTTCCCATCATGGCTGGGGTCGGGGCGCATTCCACCCGTCAGGTGTTGGAATTGATGAGCGATGCGGCTCAGGCAGGCGCAAATTACGCTCTCCTGCTTCCACCGGCGTACTTCGGCAAGGCTACCACCCCGGATGTCATCCTGCATTTCTATGATCAGGTGGCTCAGGCATCCTGCCTGCCCATCGTCATCTATAACTTCCCCCAAGTCTGCAACGGTGTCGACCTAGACTCGGATCTGATAACCACAATCGCGAAGCGGAATCCTTCCAAGATCGTGGGGGTCAAATTGACTTGCGGCAGCGTTGCCAAAATCGTCCGATTGACGGCGAGTCTTCCTCCGTCGAAATTTGCCACGTTCGGAGGCCAGTCAGATTTCCTTATCGGCGGTCTCAGCGTGGGTTCCGCCGGCTGCATCGCTGCCTTTGCAAACGTCTTTCCCAGGACCATTTCTCATATCTATACGCTATATCGGAAGGGACGAATCGCAGAGGCGCTTGACATACATCAAAGAGCCGCCTTAGCTGAGAGCCCCATCAAGGCGGGAATCGCGGCAACAAAGTATGCTGTCGCACGCTTCTCTGCTCCCATGGCGGGCATACAAGACGCTGAGCAGAAGCTTCGTCCAAGGCGACCTTACCAAGCGCCATCCGAGGCTACAAAGAGCAGAGTCGAGGCATCAATGATCTCATTGTGGAAGATTGAAAAGAGCTTGGAGTTAGGCACCTTCACCTCGAAGCTTTGACATTTCCGACCCGTTCACCGTAAAGTTTTGCCTTTCATTGGCATCCGGGATAATTTGGTCTTATGCCGAGGGGGTGTCGGACTGGTCGGCGTTGATAGATTCAACTCTTCCTCCTCTTCCCATCTGTGCGCGTTATTTTGAATACCTGTCTCTGGCTTCAGCTGTGCTTCTACGGGGCAAACGTCGTCATTGTCAAGCAAAGCCGGGCTGTAGGCTCCCCAACACGCCGGGATCCATTCCCAGGGTCTGTATTGTAAGGCCTTAATGACCGAGGCAAGCGCCGACGGGCCAACCAGGCCCGTTGATACTACCACTGTCACCGTTCCCGTTGCAAAACGTGTGAGACGTGACGGCGCGTATGTACCTCTGTCTTCTCTCCCAATGCGTCCAAGATGAATCCCAGAACACCAGACTGACTGCCAGTCATTTCGGCCCAAAACAGCTGTGTGCGATGCCACGCCCATAAGATCAAATGCTCTCATGAAGTACCGTGCCGGAACTGTGTACAGACCAACCACGCCAATGAGTGCGTGTATCCCACCCGAGATCGGAAGATCCTGGTTCCTGAGAGGTCTGTCACCACCCCGATCCTCCTCCTTTCTCTGATCCTGAGTTGCGTCTGTAGTCAAATCAGGCGGCTTGAGCAGCAGAATGCGACACTTAGACGAGCGGTGCAAGAACAGTCCACAACCACAGCTGCTGGTCTCGCAGTAGCAGCAACAGTATTATCACCGTCTCCTAGCTCTTCTCGAGGTCCAAGCCATGAGAAAGCGTTGGAGGAGACAATGGATGCCGAGATTTCGAATCCACTGACTGAGGATCGGACGTGGTTTGTTCGTGATAATGCTTCATCGCAAGTGGCCTATATCGGTGAAGCTTCTTGTACGTCCTTTGGAACACGCCTGTATCAGTATCTCGACCGAAGCGCCCCTCCAGCACCCATCCCTCCGGCTCGGCTGGTCAGCGACAAGACGCTCTTTCAAAACATCTTCACCGAGTACAAATTGCCCGAACGCGCCCACGCCCATCTCCTCATTAGGGTGGCCATCCGTCTCGTGGGGCTGGACTATCATCTGATGATGCGAAAGCACATCCTGGACCAACTGGACAGTCTATACAAGGGCCATCTGAGCGTAGAACAAGACCCACTGCTGGCATGCCGCCTGTTTACAATCTTCGCCCTCGGTGAGTTGTACACCAACCGTGCAAAGGAGGACCAGAGGATAGAAAACGCACCCAACGTTCCCGGCCTCGGGTTTTTCCTGCAAGCTATGAGCCTCTTCCAAGAGATCCGGGAGGAGGCGACCATGTCGTACATCGAGGCCCTACTCCTGATTGTAAGCTCTCTGCCCGACCTTTGCACTTCCCCTGGGAAGCTTCCCAGACTTCGGACTGACATGTTTGCTACGAGTAGTCTCTTTACTCCCTCGCCCTGAACAGGGCCAACTCGGCCTACATTTACGCCGGGATTGCACTGCGGCTGGGCCTGACCCTTGGTCTTCACCACAACGTGCCCGACAATCAAATGTTCAGTCCGTTGGAGCGAGAACGTCGCATCCGCGTCTGGTGGACAGTCTACGTCTTCGATCGGAATTGGAGCTCCAAACTGGGCCACCCGATCAACATACGGGACGAGGACATCGATGTGGACCTGCCGTCCATGAACAACCTCACGAGCATGGAACGAGCCGAGTTCTCGGAGCCCGAGCATCTGGTGGCCAACGTGCAACTGGCCCGGATCACGGGCGACATCATGAACCACATCTACGTCAAAAACCGCCAGGAAAAGGCCTTCGTCCAGAGCGTGCAAATGGTCATGCGCAGATTGCGCACAATGGCGGAAACGCTGCCGAGCAGCATTCGATTGCAGCCAGACTCGTCTCGCGTGTATCCGGCAAGGCATGTGGCATCGCTCCATTTGTGCTTCAACCAGGTGCGTATAGCTAGACAAACCCTATTCCGTCCTGTCGTGTGGGATCCTTCTAACATTTTTGACGAGCGATAAAGTGCGTGATTTTGACGACACGCCCGATTCTGTTCCATTTGTTGAAGGCCAAGGTCAACCCGATTCTCGAAGGCCAGCCTGGACAATCGCCTCGACCCGTGTCGGCCATCACCACCGCTCTGGCCGATGCGTGTATCCATGCCGCCCAAAGCTCGAACCAAATCCTCAGTCAGCTCTGGGTGGACGGTTCCCTTGCCATCTTCGGCTTCTTTGATGCACAGTATCTGTTTTCGTCCACCCTGGTCCTGCTGATTGCCACCGTGCTGAGGCCCGACACGGCCGATGCTGAAGCAGTGGAGGCAGCCACTCATTTACTAAGATCCATGTCGGAGGACGGCAACCTGCCGGCATTCAGATATTACGGCCACCTGATGCAGTTGCGGAATGCGATAAGCGCTCTGCAAGGAAAGAGCCAGCAGGTGGAAAACGACACGACAGTGGCCCCCTGGCGGCTACGACAAGGTCCGACACTAGGTATAGACGCACCAGCACCGGTACCAGCACCAGCAGATAGTCTGCAACCGGAACCCACCATACCTGCTATCCCTGTTCTTGGAAACGACCTCACAGGCAATCCTCCAGCGACGAACGTGCTGGTTGCCGGATCTGCGCTGGACGACCCTTTCATCGAGAATTTCCTCTCCTACTCGGACTTCCCATGGCCCGCGACAGGAGAGGGTTTCGGTGTGGTTGCCGGGAACACCGTCTCTCCTCCACAGTGGGTGTTTGAATGGGACGCGCAGAACCAAGATCTGTATGCTGCGAGGGGTTCGAGGGAAGCTGGTTAACCTCCCTCCTCCAAGAAGCTCACCAACTCTGATAATGCCGCAAATTCTAAATGACAATATTGCCTCCATTATTCCAGTCTTGGTTATCGCGCCGAAACGGTTTTCGGGGGATGGCTCGACTGCTGCAGAAGGCCTCCTTGGGCCGAAGGGTATCCACCAACGTCGGTGTAAGACAGGCATAGCCCATCAAGGATTTTCTCTGAGGCCGGGAGCCCTGTGCCAACCAATCTTTCTGTGCGTTGTATATGTCCTGGTGCAGAAGGAATGCTCTCTGGTTCTCAGGATCATTCAAATCTGGTTGCCCAAGGATATCTGCCGGTTGAGAACTGGTCATGCTCACTGTCACTTGCAAAGGTTCGCCGTATGAAGTAGGTGTATTATGAATGTCGATTCTATCTTCATAGCTTGAGAAACGTTTTGTCAATCCACTTACGCCTGGAAAACAGATAGGACGTTGTCATGGAGAGGGCGCCAAGGAAGCTATCGAGCGGTGCATAGCATTCTACTCCAACTTATTCGTCCGTTACAGCAATCGACAATGGCCACAGGTGCGGGAGATTGCTGGTGAATTTGAGACTGAGATTGGTCGTCGGTGGCCCCGGTACTACGAGGAGATGAAAGGTGCGCATAAAGGCTTTTTGATCGAGCGGAAAAATGCCTCTTTCCATGGCACGGCCAATTCAGAGTCACTAAGCGCGTCTTCTGCGTGACCAGGTATTGCCGATGGAGCACAGGTCGACACTGTGGACGTCGTGGCACTCAATGTGCGGACGGAGATTGCATTTGGGCTGTTCAGCGACGGCTGTACGAGTCTCTCCTGGAATACTGAACACCATGCGTTCCTCGGCCAGAACTGGGATGTACGAATCTTTGCCCCATCTCCCTGCTAAGATTCCCACTGAGAATAATTCGAGATTCTGACCTTACACTTTCTTCTCTGACGTGGTCCGCAGTGGATGGAACTGCAAAAGGAAAACCTCGTTCAAATAAACATCATTCAGACCGATCTGCCCACGATCAAGATGATCACAGAAGCCGGCATCATTGGCAAGATTGGATTCAATTCCTGCGGCATGGGAGTCTGTCTCAACGCGATTCGGGCTGCAGGGATGGATCCCAAGCGTCTCCCCGTCCATCTCGGCCTGCGCCTGGCTTTGGAACAAACATCGGCCGCGGAAGCCGTCGCCATGCTGAAGGCACATGGCATGGCCAGCTCTGCGCACCTGCTGGTTGCAGACTCCACGTATGCTTGCGGACTGGAAGGCACCTCATCCACCATTGCAGAAATCCCCCCGGACGCGAATGGGCGCATCGTGCACACGAACCACCTCATCAAGGAACATCCGGGAGTCCACGAGCCGAAGTGGCTGGCTGACTCCGAGTTTCGGTTTCGACGCATGCAGACACTGATTGGGCGCCTGGAATCCCGCCCGAGAGACGACCCTCAGAGGCCGACCTGGGGGGAGTTTGCGGCACTGTTTGAGGACCAAGAAAAATGGCCGGCGGCCATATGTCGATCCCCCGACAAGGACTCGGGCAGCCTGAGCGCGACATTATTCAACATTGTCATGGATCTCAAGGCCAGACGCGCGGTGGTGAGAGTGGGAAGACCATCCGATGTGGACGAGACGATTGAGTTGGATTTCAGGTCCTCACCGTAGATAGAAGACAGACTTGAACGTCGACGACGGCTGCTTTCACCCATCGTAGGGGATTTCAGGAAATGAGCCAGTCGTCTTCATTGCCATATCTTGTGAGCTCGCAAGCCATCACCCTAGAATATTCTCTGAGTTCGAAATTGCTAGGGAGATGGCTGACTTGAGAGTCGGCAGACCGAGCCGGCTCATCGGCGTATAGAGCTCCTTTCGGCATCGGACCCATTTTTTTTATATCTTGCATTGTGGTTTCGGTCCAAGCGAGCTTTATCCGGATTTCCTAGTTTGGCCATAGGCCTGTGGGATATGTTGATAGGCGCTCCCTATCCAATTCCGCCTATCAAGGAGACAGGATCTCCTTACCCCGACCCCTCAATCTTGTGCATAGGCCGAGCAAGAGCGCCGTGTTGTCCACAGTGGCCGACAGAAGGACGCCAGCTATGTATCTGATGCGATATTTGCCCCGTTGCAGGACATGAAAATGCGCCCGATGAAGGTCAAAAGGTCATGTAACCCGCAAACACCTCGAAATCGAGGGCGACATCACAGCATCAGGCTCGACCGGCTTCGCTGATGGCGTCGACTCACTCCAACGGCACGATTACCGCCCAAGATGCCCTTCCCCAGCCGAATACGACGGGCGGCACGACCAAACCCACCGTGTTATGCATCAATTCTTCGGTGCGTGAGGTCGACGTCGCCCGCTGGGGGGAGATGCAAACCCGCTTCAACGTCCTCGAGTACGACTGCGCCACGGTCGACGAGTTCACCGCGCGGCTGAAGACGCCCGGCCACGCGTACACGCGGATCGACGCGCTGCTGTGGACGGGCTGGCTCAAGGCCGGGCCGTTTGCCGCGCAGACTGAGCAGCTCCTGCGCGGGGAGCCCCTGGAGCTGATGCCCCCGTCGCTCCGGCTGGTGTGCTGCTCCGGCCACGGCTACGACCACGCGGACGTGGCGCGCATGACGGAGCGCGGCATCGTCTACTGCAACACGCCCGACGCGTGCACCGAGGCGACGGCCAACGTGGGCCTAGCCCTGATCCTCAACGCGTTCCGCCACCTTTCCTTCGCGGAGCGGTGCGCTCGCACGCCCCAGACCGGCGGGTGGGAGCGGAGCCGCACGCTGGGCATGCGCGCGGTCGACCCCAAGGGCCAGGTGCTCGGGATCGTGGGCATGGGCGCGATAGGGCGCGCCATCGCCCAGAAAGCCGCCAGCGCGCTGGGTATGGAGATCCATTACCACAACCGCCGCCGGCTCGGCGAGCACGACGAGGTGGTGGCCGCCGGCCCGGGCGCCCGCGCCACATACCACGACACGTTGGACTCGCTGCTGAGCGTGGCCGACTGCCTGTGTCTGGCTTGCGGGTGCTCGCCGGAGATGGTGCACATGATCTCCGCGCCGCAATTCGACCGGGCGAAAGAGACGGGCCTGCGCATCGTGAACGTGGGACGGGGCGCCCTGATCGACGAGGGCGCCTTGATCGCGGCACTCGAGGCCGGCAAGGTGATCGGGCTCGGGCTCGACGTGCACGAGGACGAGCCCAATATCAATCCACGCCTGCTGGAGAACTACATGGTCACGGTGCTCCCTCACGTGGGGACTTGCAGCCGCACGAGCTGGGCCAATATCGAGAAGAGCCAGCTAGACGACCTGGAGGACTTCTTTTTTGGCAGCGGGATGCCGCCCACGGCAGTCAATGGAAAGCTCATCAAGAAGGCATAGAGAACCCGCGTGATTCATGATTGATTATCCCACATGTATCAGTTATTCGCTAGCTGGGCCTCGAGGATTGTTCTCTCGAGGCCACCGGGACCAAGCATGGCCGTATATCACAAAAAGATGAAAGGGAGAAAAAGGACAAGTCGAGTCTGGAAGTGACTAGTTCCGCTTTTGTGTAGTATATCTGCCCATACTCGAGTCTTCTTTTCTTTTGGCTTGGACACGGAAGATACGAAATTTAGCAAATGCATCCGCTAGTAGAATATAGACCTAGGCTCACTTCATATGTGCACGACCGGTCTGATGAGAAAACCCCGGTATCATGCTGAAACTAGGTCATCCCGTGCCCGCCCGTCGTCGGCCTATGTCTCCAAACTCCCGATATCCCCCTTTTCGTTCACTAGTAGACCTATCTTGCGTTATCGGCGAAGACAGGCATACGCCTTGCTGCGAGGATGATTATGAAAGCCGTGGAAGACCTCCCCTTTTGCTGGGGCAACCTGTGTTGTCAGGACAATCAGTTGCTTTGTTTCTTTCGCGCCAGAACATGAAGCGTGTTCTCGTGGGCTATGGGATCGACTTGGACGCAATCAGTGGATGGTATGCTCTTCCTTCTCCATGGCCATGATTCGTTGTTTAATGCCTTTTCACACCCCCGCCCCCCCTTTTCCTCCTTTATTGTGCAAGAAAATCCTCTCTGGGTGGCAACTGACATAGTGGATGTCGCCCTCTAGGATCAACACGAGAAATGGATCACCGGCGTCACCGACGGATGTCTCCCGAGGCGTGTTTGGGGCAACCTTTGGCACAGATCGGCTGTTGAGGCTATGGGAGAAGTACAACATCAAGACCACATGGTTCGTCCCTGCCCACACGGCCGTCTCTTTTCCGGATGCTGTACGGCGAGTCCGAGACTCTGGACATGAGATGTGAGAGGAATTCCCCGGGGGGAAAAGTTCACGGATACCTCCCCCCAAAAAGGCTGGCATTTTGCTTTTGTATCTTCTGGCTTGCTTACACGTGGAGGAGCCAATGAAACAGAGCACTCCACGGCTGGACGCACGAGTACGTGACGACCCTCAGCGAGGACCAGCAGCGCGAAGTCCTCCGAGAATCGATCAAGGTCATCACCGAGGTGGCCGGACGGCGGCCGAAGGGGTGGACGGCGCCGGGATTCGAGGCCTCGCGCCAGACCGTCCAGCTGCTCGAGGAGTTCGGGCTCGAGTACGACCACAGCTTCATGTACCACGACTCGCAGCCGTACTGGCTGCCGTACGTGCCCACCTGGAAGGAGACGAGCATGGCGTCGCGGGGGGACGGCGATCGGGGCACGCCCGCCGCGACGCCCGCGGACTGGATGGTGGGCATGTCGGCGCTCCAGCCCAGCTCGGTCGTGGAGATCCCGGCCAACTGGCACCTGGACGACTGGCCGCCGTTCCAGCTGAACCTGAAGCAGGCGAGCACGCACGGCTTCGTCGACCCCTCCGTCGTCGAGCGCCTGTGGAAGGACCAGTTCGACTTCTACTACCGCGAGTACGACCAGTTCATCTTCCCCATCTCCATTCACCCGCAGGTCAGCGGCAAGGCGCAGGTGATCCTGATGCACGAGAGGCTCATCGACTACATCAACGCCCATGCTGGCGTGGAGTGGTGTACATTCGAAGAGATGGCTCGCGAGTTCCGAGAGGGCACTCTGCCTGGGGTCACCATCACCGGCGGCCTCAATCCACCCTACTCCTTTGGAGCTGATCCCTAGTTGTCGGTAAATCTATCAGAAAGCACATAGTACGGAGAGTGAGCAAGTTGCAGGCCTCAACGTCCATGTCCCTCGTCAGATAGGTGCCAATAGGGAGAAATTTATACATTTTGTTGCTCGTCCCTGTGGATAATGCTCTGGTGGTCTGGTGGGCCAGTCTTCTCGTCCGTCGTTTGTTGGCCCTCGCTTTCCTTTTGCCCACCATCTTCATCTCCTGCACCATCCTTCCAACCGACAGGGACACCATCATCAGTAAATCTCGCCCATTCGAACAACCCACATCCCTCGCCACCACTCGGCTTATTTCCAACCTGGCACATCCACATATATCTTCCCCGATTAGCTCTCTGTTTCTGTACTGTTTTTAGCACACAAGGGACCCCACATTTGCACTTTGGAGTGTGTTTGGGGCGAAATTCTTCTCGATACCATCTGTAGGTAATGTTGATGCGTTTGTTACCGGCGATAGCATGCGGCGTGACTGTTAGGGCCGGTGCGATGCTGTGTTTCCATTCCTCTTGCATCTCGGCATGCATCACGAGGAGAGAATTGTGCGGGAGGTGGATTGCGATTTGGCCCGACACGTCCGCTGCGGAAGAAGTGCTTCCAGACTTGTCATTTTCATTGCGATCGTCCTTGGGCACGATTTTTCGAACGCGAAACTCCCTAGCCACTCCGAGACTCAAGCTCCCTATGATGGCCCGGGGTCCAAGATAGGAGAGTTGGTCCGAGTGATAGCCCACATGTTGCGCGCCACCGTCATAGCAATTGACGAAGGCGGCGTTGGGCTTCCAGATCTGGGGCGACTGGTATTTTAGTTTTTTCCCGTCAGGATAAAAGTCGCGGATCCGAATGGCAATCTCCTCGTTTACGGCATCACGAACAAGACCGCTGACTTGCTTCATGACAGGGAGAATCTGCCTGACGTCGCCAAGATCATTGCCGTTGTAGTAATACTCGCTTCTCTGCCGTTCCACATCTGCTAGGCTGTCGACGTAGAAACAGGCTGTGTGCGGGGATTTGACGACATTGTCAAATATCTTGAATTGGATGGAGTCGTAGCTGGGAACTTCGGCAAGGAGCTCTTCCAGAAGGGCGTTTGCAAGGTCGGAGGGCAGGAAATTGTGGATTATGGAACAGGGTGTGTGGTTTGCGATATCTTGAGGTGTGTACAGGTGCAAAGTTTTGCCCTTTCTAGTCAGCGGTTGTTGTCCTGATGACTTTGACGGACTCTTGTTCTCTGACGCATATGGCAGACCAGTCTGCATACTAGCACCTGTCATCCGACGTTTCGGTGGCGGAGAGGGATCCATTGCTGGAGCCGCGAGGGCTTTGATCGCAGCGTCCACGGAGCCGTCACAGCCGAGCAGGACTTCGAGCAAGTCATCCTGAGACCTGTGTGGGTGCAGAGACGAAAGAATAGCCAGTTTGACATCGGTCGATTCCTCGTCTTCATCGATCTGTGGTATAGGGTCAACCCTGGTTGCAAGGTCGCTCTGCGGCGCAGACACGCGACGTCGTTTGCGCAAGATGAACGTGTCCATGGTCGCTGTGTCCGCGACTGGGAGCCATCGTCCAGAGTTGAGGTCCGGGGCAACTCTTGAAGTGTTGTTTACAAGTCGCAGCCTGCCGGGGCCAAGTCACAAACATTGCCCAAACAAATGAAACTCTTAGTAAACTCCAATACGCGCGGTGTGCAATGACGATGGCAATAGCAACAGCAGCGGCGGCGGGGAGAAACCTCGGCCCGCATCGAAAATCGACCTGTCCGCCTGAGCATCCCGCGGTCTTCTGTTACTTGCGCTTCACATTTTTACTCCCCAGTCACCAATAACCTGCCTCTTGATTGCGTTGAATTCATCTCCCTCAAGAGGTCTGCGGGTAAATGCCAACCTTGGCCTTGGTTTGGACATTGACCCCATCAGAACAGTCGCAGACCGGGCATGATGAGTGACTGTTCACCTCCGCGACCAGAGCTCCAGTATCAGTCATGCTAGAATTCCGCACACAAGGCTTTCAGGGCTACGCAGTCAAGTATTCTCCCTTCTTTGACAATCGCATAGCGGTCGCAGCAGCAGCAAATTATGGTCTTGTGGGAAACGGACGGCTGTATGCACTGGAGCTGACAGCTCAAGGCATTGTGCCTCTGAAAGTGTACGGAATTTCGACTCGTGATTTCCAGAGAAGAGAACTATCCGTGCTAACCGGTTGAACAGCTATCCTACGCAAGATGCACTCTACGATGTAACACACTCCGAAGCCCATAGCTCCCATCTCCTCACTGCTTCCGGCGACGGCTCATTAAGACTCTACGACACCTCCCTTGCTCCAGAATTCCCAATTGCCAAATTTGAAGAACATTCGCGGGAAGCCTTCTCATGCAGCTGGAACCTCACATCGAAGGCAACTTTTGCCTCCTCGTCCTGGGATGGGACAGTAAAGATATGGAGTCCGGAGCGGCAGCAGAGCCTGCTCACGTTACCCACCCATTCCTGCACGTACAGCGTCCAGTGGAGTCCTCATACCGATGGGATGCTGAGCGCAGTGTGCTCCGATAGTCACCTACGGGTATGGGATTTGAGAACACCTGCCAGTGCTAGTAACCACCTCATATTGCAAATCCCTATTCATGCGGCCCCGCTGTCCGCCGGCGCCGGGGTTGGGAAGATCCAGCCAACTTTCCCACCTGCTGAGGCTCTCACTCACGATTGGAACAAGTATCGAGGCACAGTCGTCGCCACTGCCGGGGTTGACCGAATCATTCGAACATTTGATATCCGTCAACCCAAGGGCCCACTTCACATGTTACAGGGACACGGATATGCGGTGCGGAAGGTCGCATGGAGCCCACACCTTCCCGATCTCCTACTCAGCGCCAGCTACGATATGACTTGTCGTGTCTGGACGGACGGAGGGGAGCAGGGAGGTCCTGCCAGGGAGCTTGGGAGTATGGGTCGTCATACCGAGTTCGTGACTGGCGTGGATTGGTGCTTGTTCGGCAGTGAAGGGTGGGCGGCCAGCTGTGGTTGGGACGAACTTCTCTGTGTCTGGGATGTGCGAACAGTCATGCGTCCTTGATATGAGACGCGCATCACGCTGCGGACGGTGTGTGCTTGATTCTGGAGTTGTCATTGGATTGATTTTCACCACAGGGATCACCGTCAGAATTGGTTAAGAAGGAACTCGTCCTACTCGTACGCGTACAACAGAACGAAGCAAGACACCCCCCGGCTACTGCTGTCAACAACAGCTCGAAGTGGATATGACAGATATCAAAATCTGAAACTCTTATGCATCATGGCTGATCCGACCCGGAAACAAGCTTCATCGCCGACTTATGTTACATCTTGCCACTTGAACAAGGCTTTCAAGCGAATCGACCTATTCATTTGGCAGACGCAGGAGGGAACGAGAGGATGGAGAACAAGGATTGCCGTTGCAGTTTAGTCTCGAGCGTCCAATCTCTTTTTCCTCGCTCGTCGCCAATGTCTCCAGCCAATCAGCCTGCCAAGACCTTCTCGAAGTCATGGATGCTGTCGATCGCCGGCGCCTCGTCAACTTTCCTTTTTCCTTTCGTGCTCGACTTCTACACCTTGATAGGTGCCGGCAAGAAACCCCCAAATGGGTCACGGCTATCGCTGAGGCGATGTCCGCCCATTGCTTGTTCACACTTCCCGGCCCTCGACCGTCTTGTTCTGCACTCCCCACGCTCGTGCAGGCGCCGGTCTGGGGAAATCTCTCAATGTGACCACTGAGGTTCCGCGTATCGAATCCTCCGGGTACCTGCCTTAGCAGGAGCAGGGCTGCAGCCTGATCTTTGTTGATCATTCCCTGTTGGCATCCTGGTCGGCCGAGGTAAGCCAACCACTATTGACGGGCATATCGCATGTTGCAAGGTCCACGTTCTCCTTTGCGGCTTGATGCGGGTGCAGAATGATTGTTGAAGGATCATGTGGACTCTTGTTTGTGTTACAAAACCTGCATGTCGACGGGTGGGGTCCGATAACATGAAGACTCGGAGTGCAACTCGAATACTACTTAAAGGTATAACGAGACGCTTGTTCGACGAAGCTGAGGAGGCAAAGGACGGCCATCGATGAGCTGGTAGCAGGACGATTCAAAGCCAACACCGTTCAGCCTCGTAGCCTCGCTATCCATTGTTCAACACCGCTTCTGACATCATTTAATCATATCCTACGAACACAACACCACGCGCTTCCAAGCACCCTCATCGCAATGCAGCTCCCAAAGGTTCGAAGATACAGCCATTGATGTCTTCGTCTCATCGTCTAATCTACCTTCAGGTCTTAGCCAGCATTCTCTTTGCTCTCGCCCCGGTTCTTGCTCTCCCACCAGCGCTCTCCTCCAGCAAACAGCCTGCTTCGCCGTCTCTGTGGCCTAGGGAATTCAACCCCTTCACGAAACGCCAGTCCTGCGCCGAAACATGCGGCGACGTGTGCTACTATCAGTCGACCATTGACGCTGCCGTCTCCAAGGGCTACTCCCTCTACCAAGACGGACAGACTGAGGGATCCGACGATTATCCCCACCAATACAACAACTACGAGGGATTCAACTTTCCTGTAGATGGGCCGTACTACGAGTTCCCCATCATGGACGATTTCAAGGTTTATGACGGTGGATCTCCAGGGCCCGATCGCGTCATCTTTAACGCAGACGGCGACTATGCAGGAGTCATTACACACACGGGTGCCAGTGGTGATGATTTCGTCGCTTGTGCTGGGGACAACCCGTAAGCGTCTGTTTTGCGAGGACGGTGCCCAAGCCATGGTCGAGCAATTCGGCTACGAGGTTGTGAGTCTACATAGGGATGCGTTCGAAGGAGTTGAAATCGGGGGTTGCCAGGATTGACACGATATGCGAGCACAAATGACGCTACAATATACCTACCTGGCTTCCCTCGTTGCATATTTTCTTGTTCTCCGACGTAGGCGAATGGCATTGGCACTGTCCTGGCTGATCTGGCGACTGAAGAGAAGGTAGAAGGGCATATCAAGTTGTGTATTGTGCTCGAAGTCACGGCTGGTTCATTACTGCGTGTCTATAAAGACGAATAGAAACCCATCCACTATCTATCATGTCTGATGTCCCCATATGCTTTATGCTTGTTCCTCGCACGGCCCATGCAGATATCGCAGAATCGAAGAGCAACTTGACGAGGAGGGAGTCCATGAGAGTCGAGGTGCAGCCTTCATCCATCCTTGGACTTTCGTCTCTGGTATCATTCCACGTTCCATTTCTCACCACATTACCACATTTCTCGTGTTCTCATGGCATCATGTCATCTGGTCAGCAGCCGTTCTGGCACGGTCTCGCCGGAGAACGAGACGGACACTGTGTTCGCGTCCCGCCTCAAGCCCACGAGCGTCGCCATTCCGTCGACAGAGGGAACGCCTGCGCTTCTTTCCTCCACGAGACGGGCCCTGACCTCCCGCGACGCGACGACGAGAACCGTGCGCTTATTTCGCACAGCCAAGCCAGGCCCAATACCTCTCATTCCAAGCGCCCCTTGTTGTACCCGGCTTCACTTCTCGCCCAACCGATTCTCCACGCCCTCGCGCACCTTCTTCCTCACATCGGCCAGCTCCTCCTTGCTGGCGTCGTACCTGACATTGCCGGCCTGGTTGAAGGGGTTCTCGTCCGAGCGCTCAAACTCCTTCTTGATGAGCTCGATCTTCTGGTTGCGGCGCAGGCCGGGCCGCTCCTGGTCGATCTCGGGCAGCCGCCTCTCCTCGTACGCCTTGTACGCGGCCGGGAAGCGGCGCTCCGGGTGGCGGTCGAGCCTCATGTCGTTGGCCGAGCCCGTGGTCAGGGAGAGGGCGTCGAGCGCGTTGTCGATGCCCGACGCGTTCAGCGCCCGTTCCTTCCCGTTGCTCGACTCGCCGCTGCCGCCGTCGTCGAGCTGCGCCAGGTCCAGCGTGCCCCGGCTCTTCTTCTCGGCCGTCTTCTTGTTCGCCCCCTTGGGCTTGTCGCGCATTCCTTTCTCTTCCTGGGCCAGCAGCGCCTCTCGCTCGGCCTTCTTCGCCGCCTGCTCGGCCGCCTTGGCCGCCGCGGCCTGCTTCTTCGACGTGTCCTTGGCCCCTTGTTGCCATTTCTCCTCGTCGCGGGCTGCCGCTACGGCGTCCGCAGCGGCTTGCTTCTGCGCTGCGGCCTCGGCCTTGCGCGCGTTCCCCGCGACTTTCTTGGTGTTTTCGCCCTTTCTTTTTGGCGCCATTGTTGTGGTTGTTGTTGCTTGCCCTGTCGGCGCACCCCTGCTGCTCGTGCTAGCCGGGGTGTTTGTAAAATTCCCCTCGAGGAGGGGGCGGGGTAGAGGGGCCGGTGCCGGCGCTCTGGAGTCGAGGTAGGCTTTGGCGGTGATGTAGCTGGTGATGTTGACGATCACGAAAATGCGGATGAACTGTGTGGGAGAGAAGATGAACGGGTTATGAGGCATATAACAAATGGGAAATGTGGGCGAGTCCAGCTCGCTAGATCTGTTTCGATTTGTTGGAGAACAATAGGCCAGCGCGGTTATGACTCCGACCTTTGTGGTGGCCTTGGGCACCTTTCTCACATGCTCACTCACTTTAATATCGCCTGTCACCTTTTGCTCTGCTGTGTGGCCATCATTAGGTACATTATATGCCTCGTAAATGCGGCATGATGTAATAGAGCACGACTTGAAAGTTTCTTTTGCACGCTGTTGCTCCAGAGCCCCTTGCTTTCGGACAGCGTACAGAGATTTGGAGTAGTGGTAGACTCCAAGGGATTTTCGCTGGTATCGATATATCCTTACAAAAGCCTCGCTATCCTGTCACGCCAGGCCTGACGCACACCAGGAGGGTATCGTATCTGGATATGCTCCTAAACTCCTAACCCGCTCACTTCCATTGCACTTGTTGCAGACATGACCAGGACGCCGTCGCTCGAACCCTCAAATCAACCTCAATGGTGTCCGCATCCCAGCGTAGCCTTGTCTCATGAACTTGTACTTGTTCGGCACGGTCTGCAGTCTCCGGAACGCCTCTCGAACATGCTTAGGCTCGATCGGTGTCCGGCCTTCCTCCGGCATCTCAAACAGCGTGCACCCTTCCCTCTTACGTTTCTTCGACGTGTCCTGGTCGCCTCTGCCGCCATTCAATTTGTTGTTAGCTAGGTCTTCGGCGGCTTTGACCTTCAAGGCTTCCTCCGTGAGAGTCTGCACGATCTCGAACGTCAAGAAGCCGAGAATATCGACTGCATCGTCATTCGGTCTGTTGTCAATGATCGTACCAAAGCCCGCCCATTCACGGAAGCGTTTGCCCTTGCGGAATGTGAAGCTGGCTTGACGACAGTCAGACCAGTAGACATATTCGTCCTTCGTCATGTTCTTGGTGCGTTCGTCGGCGGAGGCCAGTCGAGCGAGGGTTGCTTCGTTCTGCTCCTCTTCCTCTTCGTCTTCTTCATCGTCTCTTTCCGGAACTTGCTCAGCGTAGAACGATTGGATTTCCCAGGGCAAGAGGAGTTTGGCTTTCTTGGTCGCGGTGGTCTTTTGTGGAGCCGATGGATTGACACCTCCGGAGGCCTATTGGGGTCATTCAGTCATCTCTCAACGGCGCGACGTGGTTCACAGGTAGTTACCTCGTCGAAATCGCCAACTTCAGCAGCGTCACCGCCACCCTTGTCATCAGAGTCCTTCACATTCTTGCGGACGTCCTTCCAAGACAGGAAGGTCTTGAGTCTGGAGACTTTGGCTCTGTCGTGGCGAATCTGAAAGATGAGGTCGGCAATTGAAATGGACTTTGAGCCTCGGCGGTTTGCGAGTGCAGTTGCTTGTGTCAGCTGTTTGGTAGGTTAGCAAGAGTGTAGAAAACGGTCCGAGAATGCCTCACCATTTCAATAACTTGCTCTCTCACAATTTCTTCGATCATCCAGGTTGTCTCTGCGCTTGGTTCGGCTGTTTCACCACTCACGAACATCATCTGTCCAATCCAATATATTAGTCTCTGCTTGAAGTCTTCTTGGCTTTCATAGTCATCGTCATCCCCAATGTCGGAAGAAGGTACGGCGCCCGATCCAGAGTCCTCGTTGGGGGGCTCCCTGCTTTCTTGCGGCTGCTGTAGGGCATTTCCAAGGATAAGAGCTTGGTGAACGCCTTTTTGGAGATCCCCAACTCCGCGATTCGCCATAGTTCGAGGGGATTCAGGTCCTGCTCAAGGCTGAAAGTGCGCAGGGGTATTTTCTTGCTCGCGTTCACCGCTAGGATTGGTAGGACGTGGTTCTCAGAAAATCAGATGAGATTGTTTGTCATCCAGTTCTGCAGCATTGGGGTTGGGCAGTTGGACGCGTTTCAGGCAAACTTCGTGGAGTACGCTTCTCTGCCACCATGAAGTGAAATCAAAGCGATGCCTCGGGGGATGTGACGGGCGCCCGTCGTGGACATGTGTGCAGTGAATCGTCTCTTGCCCAGATGTTCTGGTTTAGGTCCATGGTCCTCACGTCTTCCCAAGACGGCCGGTAGTAGTGGTGATGGCGATATGGAATCGTGTCCAGCCAGATATTGACTCGCAGGAGGGATTCTGCTTCAAACATCCTTCCAACTTCTTCGTTCGGGTGTCCAAAGAGATGGATTGGCGGCATCTCCAGCGGTCCGATACTACCTTGGAATAAAATGACATAGCAGATAAAAGATGCTCACCTGCTGGATCTCCTGTCGGTATTTAGCTGGCCTCTCACCCGCCATCTTGATTCCTAGACCTGCCCCGTCAAGCTTGTCTGTCCTGCGATCCGCCTGGTTTCGTTTGGTTTATGTGCACGAGGTGGCAACAATGATCGCAATCCTCCTGGCTAGCCAACCTGCGATGTTATCTGGATGGACTAAGAGCTAGATGATGAATGAACGATGACGGGTCTGATCATCTCAGATGGACACTGCGAGTTGGAAGTGACAATAATCCCCGAGCCTTTCTCCGAAGTGGCTCCGCGCTCCATCACCAATAATTGTTTCTTCCCGCGCCAATTCAACTTATTGTGCTTCGCAAACCATTCTTTCATGTTGCTTCTGTCACATCACTTCACGCCGGAACTCGGTACAATAGGCCAACATGCTTTACCTTGTCGGTCTCGGCCTCGCCGATGAGACAGATATCACTGTCAAGGGACTGGAGATAGTGAAGCACGCAGAAAGAGTCTACCTTGAAGCATACACCAGCATTCTTCACGTTGGGAAGGATAAGTTGGTATGATAAGACACCTATACCCTCTGTTACTTTCCCTTCTGACTACTTCGTCGCATATCTTGCTGACATGGCTCTTCTCTGACAGTCAAGGTAGGAGTCATTCTATGGACGGCCCGTGAATGTAGCGGACCGCGAAATGGTCGAATCCTCTAGCGACGAGATCCTGGAAGGGGCGGACAAGGCAGACATTGCGTTTCTGGTTGTTGGCGATCCATTCGGGTAGGGTGACCTCCAACACCACAATCGGCCCCTCTTCTGATGCGTCTTGCAGGGCGACAACTCACACAGATCTCGTCCTTCGGGCCCAGGAGCTCTCCATCCCCGTCAAATCCATTCCCAATGCCTCCATTCTCAATGCCATCGGTGCAACCGGCTTACAGCTCTATAACTTTGGCCAGACCGTCTCCATGGTCTTCTTTACCGAGAACTGGAAACCGGCCAGCTTCTACGACCGCATCCGAGAAAATGCCTCCATTGGCTTGCACACCTTAATGCTACTGGATATCAAGGTGAAAGAGCAGTCACTCGAGAATATGGCAAGAGGAAGAAAGATTTACGAGCCTCCACGCTACATGACTGTGATGCAGTGTGCCCAGCAAATGCTGGAAATAGAGGATGAGAAGAAAGAGAACGTCTATGCAGCAGACAGTCTAGCCATCGGCTGCGCCAGAGTCGGTGCAGATGATCAACAATTTGCCTGCGGAACACTGAAAGAGCTATGTGATGTTGACTTGGGCGCTCCGCTCCACAGCCTCGTGCTTCTCGGAAGAAGAGCGCATGAGTTGGAGAAGGACTACATTAAGAAATTTGCGGTAAACCCAGAGACCTTCGAGCAGAGTTGGAAGAAGTACCATGGCAGGAACCATTGAATTCATCTCGTGGGTGCTGAATGCCAGACGAGTGAAGTGGACAGACTTTTGCAAGTAAAAGAGAGGCATGAGGCGGACTCGGGGCTGCATTGGCTAAGAGCACCTGCTAGAAGCGAGTACTGGGCCCTTTCAGGTCTGCTAGGACGCAATCTTGACGTCTCAGCTGGCTGGTTTCGAGCTGCGTTGTTTCTGCTTCATTTGCCGAATGTGGACGAGAGGATATATGAGCCAACCATGAACCCGAGGCTGGACTGGTCGCTGACGAGGACACAATTGATATTGAGGCAAGTTGAACTTCGCCTGGTGGTCAGATCCTGCATCAACGGGCGTCTATCTCAGACAGGTCAGTAGAATGAGGACGCGTAGGAAATGTGAAGATTGCCTGAATCGAGCCAGACGGAGTCGTGGGCATTGTCTAGACTCATCTCTATTGGACCCCTCTGTCAATTCGCTTGATGGCGAGGCTGAGAATAAGGAGGAGGGGGAAAAAGCTGTGGTGCGGCAAGTAGCACAGCTTAGCACGTGGCGGAAGCCCGATGAAGTCCTTTGTCCGATCCCATCGACCCTGGCAAATTTCTCGTAAATCTTGCACATTTAGCCCCAGCGTTGGCGGGCTGCTGCAGCTCTCGGGTTGTACAGTGCAGCCACCTCGTGCGACACAGATTTCGCGTCCTTCCCTGCGCTGCAAACCATCATTGTGAGAGGACGAGGGAAGGAGAAAAACCCGCTTGCGCCGTACAGCAGCAGCCTGCATTTTGTTTTCGCTCACCCCCAAAAAACTGGTTTGAACCATGCCTGTACATCGACGACTACTACTACTACTACTCAACATGCTGGCATATCCACATTTACGTGTATATGTCTAAGCTGCACCTCGTTTGCCTTTCAGCCGAAAAAAAGTACAAAAACAAAGAGAGCTATCTTCGCGGGGGGCTTGGCCTCTCTGTATCGATTTCCACGGCCGCCCGAATCCCACGCATTCCATAGCTACACCTTCCTGCCGAGCACATAGACCAGCGTTTCCAGAGGGCTGCCATTTAGCAGCAAGTGAGATTTATTTGCATCTCAGTGGGGAAAAAAAGGAAAGAAATGCCCGTCTACCTAGTCCATGGCTTCCGCTGGCCGCGCGAAGGCTTCTCGGGCATCCGCGTGCACGCGGTCCTGCACAACCTCGACGACTGCAGCGTCGAATACATCCAGAACGCCAACTCGCGCGAAGAGATCCTCCGCTCCTTTCGCGAAATATACCCGGACATCATGAAGGAGCTCGACCACACCGATTCGAACCCGGCGTCGACGAGAAGATTGGAGTTTATCGAACAATACAATCCGGACGACATAGAAGGGCCTTACGCGGTGAGCCAGCCCTACGCCTTTGTGGGGGACAAGGTCGTGGTGATCGCGGCGGGACCGGGGATGGGGTTGACCGGGCCTGGGGTGGCGCAGGCGAAAGCATACCACCATGTCCCGACGGAGGCAGACTCTGGCCCAAATTCGCAGAAGAAACAACGCGCCACGACGCTGCCCATGTCCAAACCGGCGCCCTTCAACTCGCCTGCGGATACCACGGCGCTGAGTGTCAATCTAGACGAGGTTGTCGCCGATGGGCCGGGACTCACGAATAAAGCGTGGGAAGCGCTGGCAGATCTGAGAGACAAGATCGCGGAGGGGGAGAAGATCGGATGGTGGGTCGTCTACAACGGTGACCCGGAACGGTCGTTCGATGACATAGAAGACGAGGAGGACGAGCAAGAGGACGAAGAGATGGAAGACGTGGTGGAGGAAGACGAAGACGATGAAACGAAAACGGTCGGTGCTGTTGCCTCTCCCACGTCACCCCCTCCTCCAGCTGCTGCTGCCGCCGCCACTCCAGCTTCTGCTTCTACTGCTTCGACGAGAGGTCACCGTCCCACGCCCAGCGACTCCCTTCCCATTCCCACGTCCACCATGACGAGCTATCAACAGCCCACTTCGCCTGTAGCGCCCATGCTCGCCCAACCACCACATATCGCGACTCAACTACAGCAGCAATCACAGCCACAACCCCAATCTCAACACCAAGAAGGAGGCTCACCCGGCTTGACTGCCCTTCCCGTCCGACCTACGCCCCCTTCATCAATAATAGGAGGACCCGGGACGCGACCAACCACAGCACCCGCTGCGTCGGAGACCAGCAGGGGCAAACAGAAGGAAAAGGAAAAGGAAAAGGACCTCCCAGAAGAACAGGCCAGGGCCAAGGACGCCGCCAAGTCACAGGGCTTGAGGAAGAAATTCTTTGGAAGAAGGACGTGAATGTTTTGTTCATGAAGATGATGACTCTGACGATGCCCACGATACCACCGCATTATGCAAGAAGCTCGAAAAATTCAATAGACCAAAAATGATGGACCCCATGAAACACAAACACTCCATTTGGGAGACAGACTACCATCTATATCATAACTTTCGGACTCTGACGAAAAAGCTGCCATTGCGCTGGTCATTCCGGATGCCTGCAAATTACAATGGCGGGGCGAGGAGTCGCTGCCACCAGCAGGATAAAAATCCAGGTTGCTCGCATAGAACCAACACTGCAAGCTGTCCGGCTACAATGATGGGAGTCATCATTTATCATGTTTGACGCTGCAGGATCAGGACGAAATCCTGCCACGTGTGTCACAGGCCAGCGGCCATGGCAAGAAGTGCCTTCAAGCGTGAATGAATGTCCTTAGGACTACGAAGTGTCGAGATCGAGCAAGACAGAGGTGGTTGCTTCGCCCAGGAGGCGAAACACAGTGCGAACTTACCCAGTCCCTGACAATGGATCGTCCGGCTTCTAGAATCTTGGACGACGAATTCAAAGGAAATTTGCAACAGACCAAGGAGCTTTCCTCCAGCTGCAAAGCATGGTAATGACAGGTGCCTAATGGGGATCGGGAGCCTGGGATCCTCTCAACCACACGCCTTTAGAGCCAGATGGAGCAAGTCGATTACCTCGCGGAAGCTTGGAGACGTACGGACAAGAACTTGGGAGATTCAGAGGTTAGCCGGAGGACACGTAGACCATGAACTGATATGTTTCCCAATTGATGGCCAGCTCCAAACCAGTGCTGGGAAAAACAAGGTTGAGAGTGGCAAGATGCTTTGGTCCGTTTTAGAGCCACGCAGGAGACGTCCAGACTATGACCTTGAAGAGTTTGAAGTTCTCTCGGGAATCAAAAATGCTTTTGTATGTCGTACCTCTGTCATGAGGGCCCGCAACAGTAAAGGATGTCCTGCCCGTTACAGAAGAGTCCATGCAGAGAAGTTGAACCAATCCGGCTTTGAGATCCTTTCCATAGAGCAAGCACTGAAGTTGCAACTGAAAACACCGAAACAAAAATGTTGTGACAATCCTTCGTGCAGCGGCCGTCCGGATTCGCCAAAGACAGAACAAGCGATCACCCGTGGCTTACAAACTTTCCTGTGGCGCCTGCTTAGTTATGGCCTCATCCGTTTATCGAAGCGAGAACACCGAACTGCTTGTTCTGGCCTTCCCTGAGTCTGAGTGGTTAGTCGTTAGAGATCCTCGGAATGCCTCTAATATCGTCGGTCGTCATAGCCACCATAGCCGCCTGAATAGCCATAGCGTGGAGGGCTTCGGGGCCGACCATACGGGTCACCACCTCGCGCATATGGATCTCCATAGCCGCGAATAGGTGGTGGTGGCGGTCCGCGAGGGTCATATGGGTCAGGATCGTATCTCCTCGGTGGTGGTGGTCCGTAGTCCCGTGGTGGAGTGCGCCTTCCATAGCCTCGGTCGTAGTAGTCATCAATAGGTGGGCGACGTCCAGGCGAGCGCTCACGATAGCCTCGCGGGCTCCATCCTCGTGGAGGAGGGCCACGGCGATCGTAGTCATCCGCGGGTCCGTATCGGCCTCTGGGCGGGGATCTCTGTCGGTAACTGCGATTGTCCGGTCTTTCCTCCTGGATCTAGCCCCGTCGGTTAGGACACCTTGCGAGCAACCATTGCAAGTAATACATACATCGAGTGTGCAGTGGACAGTCGCTCCCTTAAATGTCTGTCCATCTAGCTTCTCCACAGCAGTCTTGAGATCGGAAGAGGTTTCGAACTCCACGAACCTTGGGGAAATGGTGAGCAGATGCAGGAAGAGAAAGAATATTGAAATTACCCTTTGCCATCGCGGTCACGACCAGTCTCAGAGTATACGACGTCCAATTGGCCCGAGCTCCGCGCGAAGTCCTTGAGGTCCTGGAAACTGGTGAGCAGGTTTCTCCGTACTTAGGGGAGGCCGAGTGTGGAGGGATGCGGCGAGGTACAAAGCCGAATGAGGTCGGCCCGATCAGCCAAGGTATAGAGGGCCGTCAAGCTCGAGACTCGACTTCTTCGAACATGCGCACGCATAATGAGATGTCTGCCAGATCCAAGTACAAAGGCACCAAGAATCGAGATAGATGGAAATCTCCTAGGCAATGCCTCCTCCAGAGGCACGATTGTGCGAAGGTGTAGCAGAATGGGAATTCTAACCTGCCAACTAGTATCCGGCTGCAGTCCAGTAATCTGCATGCGATAGATGGTGCGACGTGGCCGAGGGACGTTGCGATCCGAAGGACCAGCAAAATCATCTTTCCGGCGTGGGCCTCGAGCAAACTGCACAGTGAGACGCTCGCCCTTGAACATGGTTCCGTCTGTAGTCCGTGTCAGGAAAAGCCTTGGGAGACGAGGATAGCAGGGAGAGGTAGGTCATACGGAACGCTGTGAGAAAGTTAGCGCATTTGAACCGTTCTCTGTGCAAAGAGGACTTACCTGGAACAACATCTCTCGCATCCATGGCGTCCTCGTATTCAATAAAACCAAAGCCGTTCATGAGCTTGATCTCTTTAATAGAGCCGGTGCCATGATTGCCAAAGTGCTCCTCAATGTCCTGTTTGGTGACTGGAAGGGAGAAACTGAGAGTCAGCGACTGGCGCAGTCCCGGCACAAGTGGTGAGCGGGTCCAGGAGTCAACATTCAGGGTTCAGCTACCCTCCAAGCAAGCAATATTGTCCAGGGAGACCAAAAGAGGGAGAACGGATAAAGGTGAGCATACTGTTGCGCGCAAGATTGCCCAGATAGAGCCGGGTAGACGAAACGTCCGCCATGGTGGACTGGAGCCTGCAAAGAAGTCCGGACGACGATCCAGGTAAGTCGCGACTGTGATTCAGTGGTCAAGAGCCGCGGGAGAGACCTAGTTCGCAGGCAGGACACAAGCCCAGGCGTAGAAATGAGGCGGAGGTGATAGAGCCTGGCAGGGACACGGGAACCAACAAGTGGCCTGGAGTGCCAGGGCCGAAGGTGTGATAGTAGTCGAAGGGCCACAAGGGATGTGATGCGAAAAGAGGAGAAGATTCAGAAGGTGATAGACATGCACCCAGGATGCGGCCGTGAAGAAGGTGGAAGATGGCAGGCAGAAAGTGGGAACGTCGCGTCTTGCTGCACCCTTTGAGCTTTGCCTCACTTCGAGATGGCGCCAAGCCCGTCCACCAGCACCAGCCATGCGGGCAGCGATGGTGATTCATGGTCCATGGCTTCGTGGCTGCGCCCACCGCCATCACTTACACCCTCCACCAGCCAATCGCTTCTTTCCCCTGCAGCATTCCTCTCACCCTCCTTCTCGTCCTCCTCACCAGCGCCATCCACTATTCCCATCGAGTTTGCCTTTGCCGCTCGAGGCCTCTCCAGCTCCCATGTCCGAATACGGAGACGGCACCTTCTGGCGTTCTATAGCAGATCGGCTGCAGCATTGCGGCCCAGATGACCCTATTCACAAATGTTTCCCAGACAGCATGGGCAAGAGCATCCTCGATCAAACTGACGAACTCTTCAGCCTGGCGGACCAAAAGCTCCATACTTTTCCCTTCAAGGATGTCCAGCCCTGTTGGTTCCGCCTCTACACTGATGCCAGTATCGTTAAAGTGTTGAAATTGCTTGGCCTCACCTCTCCAGCCCTGGAAGATTCGAGGCTATCTGAGTCCCTGAAAATCCATCTCGACGAGATTGTGTCCATACTAGACATGTCGTTAATCATGGCTGGAGGCCTGGGACGAGAACAGATGATTCACAATATCTTGGCCAGATTACAAGCTGCCAGTGTAAGTGATGAGGAAGACAAGGGACGTCCACGAAAGAGAAGGCGAGTCAACGGTAACTCTGGGTCCGGTGAACTTCCCAACGACCTCCTATCTGCAGACAGCGTCTCTATACCTACCATTGAATTTCCTGTAATGCATATGGATCGGCCAAGCCTCACAAAGTTCTCCCATCACATTCATCAGACACGGAAACCTGCGGTCCTGACAAATACCATAAATCATTGGCCAGCTCTCGAGAAATGGCAGCGTACTTCCTTTTGGCTCGACGCCACCATTGGCGGCCGACGCCTCGTCCCGATCGAAGTTGGGCGGAGCTACACTGACGACGATTGGAGCCAGAAGATTGTGCCCTTCAAAGACTTTCTAAGTCTCTACTTATTGCAGTCGTCGGATGATGGATCTAGCAAAGTTCCTAGCAGTAACATCCAGACAGGCTATTTAGCGCAGCACGATCTTTTCAAACAGATTCCAGCTCTTCGAAACGACATTGCAACCCCAGACTATTGCTACCTGGATGCTCCGCCCGCTGAACCCAACACGCCAGTGGCCTTGAGCAAGGCAAGAGAGGGAGTGAAGAAGACAAGTCATCCTAAGACCATCCCTACATTCCCCGGGCCGTCCGACAATGACGATGTTGATGATCTGGGACCTGACAACGACGTCCAGACTAATATCTGGTTTGGCCCTGCATGGACGATCTCACCACTCCATCACGATCCGTACCACAATATCCTGTGCCAGGTTGTCGGCAGAAAATACGTGAGACTCTATTCGCCACAACACAGCAAAGTATTACTGCCTAGACGTGAAGACGAGCCTGCTCCTCATGTATTCTCTACCGGAAAAGCAGACGGTACGAATGTTGCTGTAAATGATGGAGAGCAGCGCAGTGAAACAATTGACATGTCAAACACTTCGCAAGTTGATATCGCCGCCATGGAATTGTCTCCCCTCGAAGACTGGGACGAGGTTTACCCCGGGATTAGTCAGGTACCCTACGTCGAGTGTATTCTCGAGGCTGGCCAGGCGCTCTATATACCTATCGGGTGGTGGCACTATGTGCGGAGCAGTTCGATGGGAATATCTGTGAGCTTTTGGTGGTGATCAGCCAAGGAAAGCAAGACCATTACATGACACAGTTCCATCGGACGATGATCGGGCTTTACCCAGCTGTCGATTTGTGCCAACGGACTGGGGGCACAGACCCGCCCACGCGCACAATGAAGGGGGTAGCCTCCAGCCTATCTTTGACCGAATCCGCCACCACTGGGCTGTATCGTTGATGATTTCCTCCGTTATTGTTGGTCGCCGCTGGGCAGGATGGGCAAAAGCACACGTGGTGAGCATGCAGGTCAATCTTGGATATCCAGAAGTTGGAAAGTGCCTTTTCTCCCTCGTGATAAAGTTGGATGACGAAGGGGAATCAATGGAGCACCTCGCGTGCTCATCCCTCAAAAGGGATCGTCTCTCCGGGGCTTGACAGGGGTGCCAACTCTTTATCTTCGACCATGGGCTCTGGCTGGGTGGATTGTTATCAGTGAGCTAAGGACCCTACGATCGTCTGCAACCCTGGGTGCCAGCTATCGCCTGAGATGTGGGTTATAAAGACAATGGCGTCTGCCACATGCTGGAGTCCTGAACCTGATCAACTTGCTGAGGGAGCTTGTCCCTGGGCGACCTTTTCTCTCCAAGCGGTTTTGCCAACGCAGGCCCGATTATTGTTAGAAGCCCCGCCCCCGCATTCTTCAGAAATACGACGAAATCGAGGACTATCTCTGCCTAACAGCGAACCGCCAGAGCACCTAACATGGCGGATACCGAGAATGCGGGTGCTGCTACTCGCAGCATGTCCAAGGATGAAGGTCGCCTGCGCGAGTTGGGCTACAAGCAAGAATTGAAGCGCGACTGGTCGTTGATTCACAATTTCGGTGTCTCTTTCTCCATCATTTCGGTCATCACCGGTATAACGACTTTGTTCAGCTACGGATTGAACACTGGTGGGCCGGGTGTCATGTCTTGTGGTTGGATTGTTGTCTCATTCTTCACCATGTTCGTCGGCTTGGGAATGGCTGAAATTGTGTCTGCGATACCGAGCGCTGGAGGCCCATATTTCTGGGCTGCAATCCTGGCCCCCAAGGCATGGGCTCCGTTTGCCAGTTGGGTTACAGGGTGGTTCAATCTGCTGGGCCAAGTTGCCGTCACCACCGGTATCACCTTTGGCTGTGCAGGTCTTATTTCCACCCTGGCCAGTATCAATGGCTACGAACCAACGGCAGGCAGAACCTTGGGAATCTATGCGGCGCTTTTGACCTCGCACGGCATAGTCAACTCCTTTGGCGTACACATTTTGCGCTATTTGAACAACACCTCCATAATTCTACACTCCTTAGGCGTCTTCAGTTTTGCGGTCGCGGTTGTCGCTAAGGCTCCCCATCATCAGTCTGCCAAATTTGTGTTTGCCACGTTCTACGATGGTACTGGTGATCCAGGCTGGTCGGTTAGGGCATCTTCAGCCTACGTCGCCTGCATTGGTATCCTGATGTCACAGTACACAATTACCGGGTTTGATGCTAGGTGCGCCCATACCTGATGAATCGAGAAATTTCACCTGTTGACTTGTATCTAGTGCGCATCTGTCCGAAGAAACCCAGAATGCGTCCTGGTCGGCGCCTATCGGGGTTCTCATGTCGATTGGCTGCTCAGCTCTCTTTGGCTGGTTTCTCATCCTCTGTCTTCTGTTCAGCATCCAGGATTTTCAGGCCACAATCGGCTCGGTGTACGGGCAACCGGTTCTTCAAATCCTGGTCGATGTGTTTGGCAAAACTAGCGCCATTGTGCTCTTCGTCCTGATCATAATCTGCGTCTGGCACTGTGGTCTGTTCAGCTTGACCTCGAACTCACGAATGATGTTCAGCTTTGCTCGTGATGGCGGCATCCCCCACTTCTTCCATAAGGTGGACGCACGATTTCGAAGTCCCATCCGAACCATCTGGCTCGCGGCAGCACTGGCTTTCCTTCTGGCAGTCCCCAGCCTCGGATCATCTGTGGCATTTGCTGCGGCAACTTCGATCGCAACAATCGGTCTCTATCTATCATATGGGCTTCCCATCTTGATCGGCATGATCAATCCTCAGGGCTTTATTCATGGACCTTTCAATCTCCGATGGGCCTCACGACCTGTGGCACTGATTGCGTGCCTGTGGATCGGTTTCATCACGGTGGTCTTCTGCTTGCCCGAGCTCAACCCTGTCAATTCGCAAACGCTCAATTACACTCCGGTGGCGGTGGGTATTATTGCCGTCTGGTGTCTAGCCAGTTGGTTCTTGTGGGCTAGAAAATGGTTCAAGGGTCCCATTCGACAAGTGGAGGCCGAAGTGGCCGGGGTCAATGTTGACGATCCAGATGCAATGGACCGAGCTGAACGTGAAGGGCGGATTCCTGAACTCGACGATCCTCAGGTTGGCAACGAGAAGAGCCTCCTAGCTACTATGAAGCAGAATTACAATTGAGGTCCCGAAAGAGGATACCCAGGTGGAGGAGGAATATAGGGCTATATACCCCGGTAGTCACCCATGGATCATTGACATCCGTTGCACCAGAATGCCACACCATCAGGATACATGACCGACCCGAGTTCCGGAGTATTTTACTCTTCCCTTTGCTTTGGTGACATCAACAACGTTTTCAGACAAGTGTCAGATTCTCGTATAGACTGACTGACTGCTCTGCCTCGAGAAGCCAGTCACGTACATTCAGCCACCAGCCTTTCCTTTGGTCTGAGCTTCATTGTCCTCGATTCTACACCATTTGTTCGTCTGTGGCGAGTGGGCTTACTAGTCACATTACCTGGGCAGTGTTAGGCTTTGGTGATCATATCCCTGGCACCGAGGCACGAGCCCTTCGCCGTGGTTCCCAAGCTGACTCGGCAGCCCACAGCGGGGTCGACGAAGAAGGAAGAGGTGGGGGAGGCTGTCTTGACTCCTGAGCAACATGATGAATGCTGGCTATACTGCTGCCTGCCTGGATTCCAAGAGTCTGTGTGTTCCACGTATTCGTAACCAACATGCTTGAACATTACTAATGTCCCCAGCATCAACCACGGCGAACGATACGAGGAGGCGACCGAGTCATCATGAGGCTTCCACGGTAGCATGGCAAGAAAACCAAGGCTGATGGCAGCCCCACGAGATTGGCAAGTTGGAGATGAGCGTTGCCAACACCATCCCCCCCTCCGGCCGAACGAGCAGGTAATGGGGACCTCGCTGCGCCCATTGGGTGTCAGTCCACCCAGGGATCACTTTGCTCGACGGGCCTGAGTGAGAAGTCTATATACCTAGCCGCTTAGGTGCTGGCGGCGACGAGTATATATATCTAACTCTCTGCTGGTCGTTCTGGCTGTGCTCCGCTATCGGCTGAGGGGACAACATTTTATTCCTTCTGATAGAGCCCTCTTGACGTCGATCGGTGACTGTGGCTGGCGCTAGATTAGAACTGATCTGTTGTTGCTCCTCCGCTATACAACTACCCACACATAGATCCATCGCATAGCGGGTTGGCACTGAGTTATCATGGGCTCCATCACACAGTCCTCCAAGCGGAGCATCACCAACGACGATATCTCGAGTCTCAAGTCTCTGCTATCATCGACCAAGGCCACAGTCCTCACTCCCCAGGACGACGCTTACTCGGCCTCGATAAAACGCTGGTCTAGCGCCGCCCAGAAACCAGCGGGAGTTGTCGTCGTCCCCACCAACGCAGACGAAGTCGCCAGCGTGGTCAAGTATGCCACTGACCAGGGCATTGACCTTGCCGTCAAGGGCGGCGGCCATTCGACTGCCGGCGTCAGCAGCACAAATGGCGGGTTGCTGATTGACCTGAACTCCAAGATGAGGCACGTCGACGTCGACCTGGACAAGAAATTGTTCATCATTCAAGGCGGCGCTGCGTGGGGCGACGTGGACCAGGCCGGCGTGAAGCATGGCCTGGCGACTGTTGGTGGCACGGTCGCGGATACGGGAGTCGGCGGGCTGACGCTGGGAGGTGGCTACGGATGGCTCTCGGGCCAGAAGGGGTTGGTGATTGATAACCTGGTGGAGTGCACGATCGTGCTCGCGACAGGAGAGATCAAGAAGGCCAGTGAGAAGGAGAACCCGGACCTGTTCTGGGCCCTGCAAGGGGCAGGACAGAACTTTGGCGTGGTGACCGAGTTCGTCCTCAAAGCCTACGACCAGGGGGACGTCTTTGCTGGTATGCTCATCTACCCACCCGCGCCGGAGATCATTGAGAAGGTCGTCACCGCTACCAACGACCTGTACACCCCGGACGCGCATGGGAAGACCAAAGTCGCCGGCCGCGGCGCCGGGGGCATCGCCTTCGCTCGACCTCCACCGGCCGAGGGCAAGGTGATGCTGCTGGCCGTCATCATCTACTTCGGCAGCGAGGCCGAGGCCAAGGAGAAGTACAAGGCGCTGTACGACATCGGGCCCGTGGTGGACACGACCGCCATGGTGGCGTACCCGGTCATCAACACGGTGCTGGCGCCGCCGATCGGACTGCGCGCGAGCATGAAGGGCACGTCCTTCACCATGCCCATCCGGCCGGGGTTCGTCGCCGAGGTGCTGGCCGAGTACACCCGGTTCACCGACGGCAACGACGACACGGGCATCAGCCTCGTGCTCTGGGAGGTTTACGACCCGAACCAGGTCGTGGCGCACGACGAGGGCAGCTTCGCCAACCGCGGCTGGCACCTCAACGGCATGATCTGCCCGATCTGGACGAAGGAGGAGCACGATCCCGCCTGTCGCCAGTGGGCCCGCGACCTGACCGCGCTGTTCAAGACCGAGCTCGAGCATCAGGCCAAGGAGACCGGCGCGGGCGTTGATGGCGGAGTCGGCCTCAAGGGCAAGAAGGGCGCCACCATGCTCTACGGGAACTATGATCGTGAGTGTTTCTCGTGTTTTCCAGCATTTCCTCTTCCCGTTCCTGGCCCCTTGGATAGTAGTCGAATATCGAGACTAACAGAAGACTCCCTGGGCAGAATACGACGAGAAATCCCGCGACATCTTCGGCGAGAACTATGCGCGCCTGCAGAAGCTCAAGGCCCAGTACGACCCGACCAACATGTTCAACAAGCTCTTCGCGGTCACGCCGCAGGCATAGCCGGCTCCATACCTATATATCCATACATACATGTACGCAATCAGAGCAGGGGGTTACACCAAGGCTGTTCGCTTTATAACTTTGTACTCACTTAGACGCCCTTCTGCGGTATTTGGCCATGTCATCTACGGGGCCTTGTCCGCCCCGTGCTTCATATTTGCCGCGAATCTATGCTCTACTCTGCACAAGCCATTTCTGATATATCGAATCATGTGTCTGTATTCACTTATTACTTAACGCTATGTCCTTATCCGCGTGAGAAGTTCTGGTTCATCTTTTGGGACAGAGGTAGGATTGTCTCAACGCTTAATCACAATCTTGCCGCCCGCGTTGTGGCTTTCCAACAACTCGTGCGCCTTCTGGATGTCCTTGTAGTCGAACACGTACGTCGGCTTCGCATCCCACGCGCCCCGCTCGATCTTGTCCGCGATCTCCTGCAAGGGGATCTTCTCCAGCGGGAAATCCTCCGTGCCGACCACCTTGCTGTGGAACAGGCTGAAGTGCACGCCGGAGTCCATCTCGACCATCGGGTTGAAGTCCTTGACCGGCGCGAGGCCGCCGAGCCACCCTGCCTGGAGCATCCGGCCGCCGGGGCGCGTGAGGCGGATGGAGTCGAGAAGGGCGACGTTGCCGATCAGATTGAGCGTCTTGTCGAATTTGCGGTCGGGGACGAATCGCGGGCTGAGCGGGTTCTCCTCGAGAATCGCGTCCTCGACACCCATCTTCTTCAGCATCTCGAACCGCTCCCGCCGCCTCGTGGTTGCCGTGACTTTGGCCCCCGCGTTCACGGCGAGGTGCACGGCCGCTTGGCCGATCGTGCTTGTCGCGCCGCGGATCAGGATCCTCTCGCCCTCGTGCAGGTCAAGGACGGTGAAGAGGCACGAATACGCCGTGGAATACACCTCGGGCAGCGCGGCGAGTTGTTCCCAAGGCAGGTTGGTCTTGATTTTCACCACGTTCGCGAGGGGGACGTTGACGAATTCGCCATATCCGCCGGGTCGGTTTCGGCCCATCCCGCCCATCACCCCGACCACTTTGTCGCCCTTCTGGAACTTGCCCGAGGGATCGGCCTCGACAGTGCCCACGCATTCGAGCCCGGAGATGGGATTCCATTCGTCCCATTCGCCCTTGCGCATGTGCATTTCGGCATGGTTCAGGCCGAATGCTTTGACGTGCACGAGCACCTCGCCCGACGTTGGTGTGGGTTTAGGGACGGTCTTGTGTTGTAAAACTTCTGGCCCTCCGAAGGCAGTGATGACGATGGCTTGCATTGTTTCTTGGTTGGACATGGCTGAGAGGTAAAAGGTGTAAGAGTAGGTAGATTCGTGAAGTGATTTTATATTGTGCTATTGTCAGTCTTTGGATGTACCGGGGCTCGATTTTTTTCTCCTGGTGGATGGTTATTTAGGAAGCTGATTGCATTGCCTTTTGATCTGATGAAGGGACGGTCCATGCGTTTATATCTTTGTTCAAACTCACCAAGGGCATTCTGTCAACATCATTGCTTGTTGAACGTTCTGCTCTCCGAACTGCAAGGCTTGGGACCGTTGAATACGAACACAGATGCACGAGCAAGGATGAGGTGTTACCTTTTTCGTCACAAGCGCATCTCAATGGCAGCGAAGTAGAGGCAGCGGCTAGTATCCGACGCGATGACAAGTGGTTTAAGTTCGTCGAATGCCAGCCCAGGACGCGCCGGGAAGCTGTGAGTTGCTGGATTAAGAGTACGTTCCATCAGCAAGGCTGCCCCTCGCAGGGCGGCATTGACGCAATCATGGCATGAACGGGGGAGTTGTCTGTAATTGAGTTGATGGAAAAGCTGACAAAGGCTGCGTCTGCGAGAAACCTTCGTCGGCAGTGATGCGGGCGATTGCTGCTTTTATGGTGACGTAGCGACTGCGCACTCAACCCGTCCCAATGCGGAAGGCTTCCCGCCTGCGCAGACATAGGACAGTCAAAAGCGGCAACCTGCGCGGTTTTTCGATATACGCTGTTTGAACGTCTTGCCCTGCGCCGCTCTCGCAAGAGCAGGTGGAAAACATATTGCAATACTCGATGCTCGTCTTCTGATTCCCCCTCCGCATGCTGCTCTCATACCTACGAAAAGGAAGCCTACGTGCACCCCAACCCACTTCGGCATGCCTACGAGTGAGCTCACGCCTAGCTGCCGCGGGATCCCCACCCGGGCTTCGCTAGCTGTCGGTCTAAAACGCTCACTCACTCTGCAGCAGACACCTCTCAGCCCATGTTTCGTTGAAGCAACTTGTCGAGACGCTGGAGGGGCACGAGCTCGCCAAAGGAAGATTCTATGCGCGAGGAAGCAGCATCGTTACATTTTGCCATGGTCAGTTGCCAGAGCATGAGGTCGAAAGCCGTCCCCCCTTAGCGATGGCGGAACGCCCGGCTATGCCAGCCGACCGAGCCTCTAATCGATACGCGCCGGCCGTGGTGGCTATTGCGCGATTGCCTAGCTTCGTGGGCGCAAACGGCAGCTATATCTCTCAACACCCTCGTCGCTTTAGCAGGCTATACCGAGTACGTCCCTGCCGCGCCTCAAGGGCTGATTGACTAGCTGGGAACATGCCCCAAGCTCCTGAGTACCATCAATGTCTCACTTCGTCAAGTTGGCACCTGACCGCTGGGGGCGATGTTTTCAAGCCACGGCCGGGATATGGCCTGGCCGCCAAGGCTCTATTCACTGAAGAACAACACCAACCCCCAAAGAATACCAAATCCTCGAGGGACGGCGTTTGGGAAGCAATCACAGACTCGAAATACGCGCTCAGGTCTAGGCAGACGTCCCCCTAGGGATCCAGGTTGGATCGCATCGCCATAAACTGTCGACTTTCTACTCTGGTGGAAGAGACTTGAATCGACGAGGGTCTAAAATTAGTTAGACCTGGGGTGCTACGATAGAGTTGTACGAGATAACAATGAACCTTGCAAGGCATACTCGGTGGCGGTGGTATCCCCACCAGCCTCCTCTACAAAAGTACAAAGAGCACCGCACAGGTCAGTCCACACGACCTCGCTACAGCTCTTACTGCTTCCCTGGTGTCAACCATGACCTCGACGCCTGACAGACGTATTTTGACACCTCGCAGTCGAACGTCTGCCTTCCAGCGGAGCCCAGCATTTGCAGATGTCAATTCATTCGTTTTGAAGGTGAATCTTGACGACGCTCCGAAGACTCCCTCTCCAGCTACACCCCAGTTGGAGTGGTCTGAATCGCCGCCAGCGACTGAGGACCCTCCCACTCCTGCAAATAACTTCGAGCCTGACAATCTCACACTCTTTCCGGATTCTCCTCTCGCAGCTCGCAAGACCGTTCTCGAACAAAACGTTATCCCTCTGTATACCCCTTCGCAGCCTGATTCAGATGTGCCGGAGCAACTATTGTCACAACTACACAGTGAGACCGGTCGAAGCAAACGGCTTTTCCAGAATGAGCTCTCCAGGGCGACTTTGGACGCCTCCTCTCAGCTGCCATCACTCCCCTCAAGTGGCCGTCCATCTAATCCTGCTCAGCCCTTGATCAAGGTTGAAGAAGAGGAAGAGTTGTCCTTGAAAACATCCCTACAACCTTTCTATATCAGCCCCAGTCAAACTGCATATCGCAATGATCCCGCAGGCAGGGTCGCTGCCGTTGCGGTTGGCATCAAACAAGAAGATCGTCCGGTTTTATCTGACGACTTTGCGGCCACTGCAACTCTGGCCGACACGGTCGCGACCACATCCGCAACTGAACCTTCTCCTCAGCACTCTGAGAAGAAGAAACCTTTATCACTCTCGTTAGTATGGTCATTGACCACGAAGCTGTCCACCATCTTGCCTTTTGAGGCAGTTGAAAGATTCGACTCCAAGCCGCTGCAATGCGTTGCAACAACAAAGGAGGGCGAAAGATGCCAAAGGTCGGTCGCGCTTACAGCGCATAAATCCTTTAGCACGGAACTGCGAACGGCACTCTCGTCATTGGAACGCTCGTTCGATTTTGGAGCCTTTGCAGAACATATGGGCCCACTAATTGAAGGTATATTATGTGCACAGTCGCACAGAAAACCGGCTAGGAAGTGTTTGGAAGAATTATGCTCCTACTCCTGGCGACCACGGGATATAGCCACCACGAAACCACACCAAGCCAAGGCTATTGCAGACGGCATTGAGAGTATATTCAGACTCTGGACCGCGGCTTTGGTGATACCTCCGACAGCTGCCGAAGAAACGCCCGTCCCAATAAAGGAAGAACTTGTTGCTGTGCGAAGCACACCTTGCTCTGCATCTGCCCCGTCTGCACCGGAAACGGAACTGGAATCTACGGCCTTTCACTATGCCAGTCCGAAAGCAACGGTAACGTCAAACGCCACGAAGCTGCATGCCACAGATAAAAATTCCACTATAGCATTGGGAGGAATAGCAACTAGGACCACATCGAAGCCGACTCTTCAGTCGACTCACTTGAACCACAAATTTGAGAAGTTTCGTTACTCTAAGGAAAAGCGAAACGCTACGCCCCAGGAATTGATTCGCCAGACCCTTCTGAAACCCTTAACGAAGGCAGACATGCGGCGTTCAGGATTTATATACGTCTTCTGGCATCCGGGCAGCTTGGGTTACGTCAAAATCGGCTACGCTACGGACGTGGAGGAGAGACTTAAAAGGTGGCGAGGGCAATGTGGATTCGAGCTCGAGCAGCACAAGAGTCAAGAATCGAGGCCCATCGCGCGGGTCCGCCATTTACACCGAGTCGAGTCGCTTATTCACGCCGAACTCAAAGACTACCGGGTGTTCGAGCCACGGTGCAGGGGGTGCGGGATAAGCCATAAGGAGTGGTTCGAGGTCGACCCGAACTATGCTCTGAAGGTAGTGGAAAAATGGACCAGTAGGTCTCTTTACTCTGGGGGCGTTTTGGATCCCAGTATCATGGAGGAAATTGACAACCTGTGCGAACTGACCAAAGCCGAGACCTACCCTCCACGGCAACATCCCAAAAAACATCCCAAAAAGCCCACACGGAAGCATAGTGGTCGCCATCGTAATTCAAAGTAATGCTACTGCAGCACAAGGTTTGCTCTGTTGGCTTGAGCGAAGGTTGGACCGTTAGAGACGGAGAGACAAAATAGTCGACGTTGAGGTTGTTTCATTTGCCAATTTAACCGCAACGGACATCACGTATTCTTGCAGAGGATATCTTCATTCGTCGTGTATAAGATGCTTTATATCCGGCCGAGGATACAAAGGACGACGGATATAGCGGATTCAATCTATCGCCGGCGTTCTGGTGAGTTTGTCCTTTTAGGGTTCCTCCTCGGGCACGGCCAAAAGCCAAATGAGACCGACGTCCAGAGATTGAAAAGGTGAGAGATAGCAGTTCGTGGGTACAAAACCGGCACTGTCAGTTCTGTATCTGCAATATCTCTCTGGCTCTTGTCGAGCTTGGACGGGGTCGGGCAACCGAGAGACACGGGAAGAAAGCAAGACGCGACTGGCACGACAGGTCTTCGAATCCTGCGACTCATATATATATATATATATATATATACACACACACACACACGTACATATACACATTAAACACCGCCACGTCCACATCCTCTCAATCATGTCCGTGGAGCCCCAATCCCGACCGCAGACGCAGACGCAAACACAACCGCCTGGCAAGACGCCCCAGCTCACGCTCTTCGTCGACTTCCACGTCCTGCCGGACCAGATCGAGGCGTTCAAGGCCGCGCACCGCCCCGTCTGGGCCGCCTGCGCCGCCGAGCCCGCGTGCCTGCTGTTCGACGTGTTCCACGACGCGGCGGACCCGACGCACGTCCGCCTCGTCGAGGTGTGGGCCGCGGACCGCGCGTGGTTCGAGGCCCACCAGCTCACCAAGCCCTACTACGCGACGCTGTGGGAGCGCAGCCGGCCGACCTGGCGGCGCGAGGTCGAGATCGCGTACTTTGAGCGCGAGGGCGAGGGGTGTGCGTACCGCAGCGGGTACTTGGACGGGGGGAGGCGGATGGATTGAGGGCCTTGCTCCCCCTACCGAGACCGGTAGAGTCGATGGATGTCTATGAGATGTATGTAGGCATGTAGGGGCATGGCCTGCTTAGTACCGATTTTGGCTGGGTGATCCTTCTGTCCCACACGGGCCCTGACCAACTCCCATAACCCCCTTTCCTTACGTGTCCACAGGGCCTCCCTAGCTATCTATATCCATCACCGGAGTCAGACCCCCGCTACTTCCCCACCGCCAAATCGAGCAGCGCGGTAAAATTCGGCGTGCCCAGCCCCGTGACGGCATCCCACCCCTTGACAGCCTTCCACCCGGCCCCAGGGACGCCCGGCGCATCCTGGCCCGAGTTAGTCACGTTGTCGCAGCCGTGGGACGACCCCTGGGTGATGTCTGTGAGCGCCCGCGCCCCGACGGCCCGGCCGTACAGCCAGGGGTTCAAGAAGCCGAGCGGGCTCTGGCCGCGGGACAGGCGCTCGGAGTTGATGTTGGCGATGATGGCGGCCCAGGTGGGCGCCGCGGCGCTGGTGCCGCCGCTCAGCTGCTCCGCGCCGAGGTGGAAGATGGGGAACGTGGTCCAGGCCTGCGCCGCGACGTCCGGGATGCCCCTGCCGGTGGTGTTATACAGGCCTTTGAACGCGCCCTTGACCGTGGTGTTCAGGTACGTCGCGACCGGCGCGCGCTGGTAGTCCGGCCGGGCGAAGACGTCGCTGAAGCCGCCGCCGGACAGCTGCTCGGCGATCTCGGGCTGCACCTGGCCCGTGCCGCCCACGCTGGTCACCCAGGGACAGCTGGCCGGGAACTGCGGCATGAACCGGGTCCGGTTGCGCCCGTCGTTGGTCATGCAGCCGTCGCCGGGCCCGCCGTCGCCGCTGGACGTGATGACGCTGACGCCGCGCGCCCCGAGCCGCGCGAACAGCTGGCACACGCTGAGCATGTAGGACAAGGGATGGGTCTGCTCGTCCTCGCCGTACGAGATGCTGATCACCTGCGGCAGCCTGTCGCGCGTCAGATTGACCATGTACTGCAGGTACTCGAGGAACGGCTCCTGCTCGTTCAGCGCGCCGGGGATGTCGGGCAGCTGCAGGTCGTGGATCAGCGGGCCGCGGCCGCCGACCTTGTAGAAGTCGACCGGCGTCGGGTACGACAGCGTCAAGCCGTATTGGACGTCCATGTTGGCCTCCGAGGCCCAGGCCGCGTCCGTCGACTGGTTGTTGACCCCGCCGTTCACGGACGTGATGGAGAAGTTGGCGCCCCGCGCGTACGGCGCCCACTTGTCGACGAACAGCGCCAGGTCCGAGCGGAGCACGTTCTGGCTGGCGAAGGCGGGGATGCCGAGTCGCGAGCCCGAGCTGGCGTTGGCGCGGAAGTTGCCGATGCCATAGAGTGCACGGATACAGTCTGGCGAGGTGGTAGTGTTGCAGTATGTTGCGTTCAGTTTGGTTGCCGACCCGTAGACGGGGATCGAGTTGGTCGTTGGACCGGGCTGCTGGGCCGCGCGGGCACGGGCGAAATGCGTCGTCGGCTGGATCATCTGGATGTACGGATGGAGCCTGTCGGGGACAGAGTACTCGAGTGTGCGAATGCGCCAGCTCTTGTCTCGAGGGTGGTGGAAGAAGTAGAAGGTTGTGTCCAGCAGAGTTTCCGCCTGCATGACGGTGGTGTTGACGCCGATCCAGTCTCCATTGTCTTCGATCCCCTCGGCCGCAATGCCCTGTTCCTCGAGCCAGGAGAGCACGGCATTGGAGGTTGCCCGCTCGGGACGTAGTAGTGCATTGAGCTCGTGCGCGTCGTAGTGTTGGCCGTAGAGTTCGTGGTCAGGGTCGGAGATCCTCAGCAACTGTTCCTGGAGGAAGGCGTGCTTGTCATCCTGGCGAATCGCAATATGGAGTTTGAGACGGGCGAGTGCTGGTGCTGGTGCCCCTCGATACCAACCGTCAGGGACGTCGGCGAGGTGCTCGAATACCTTGGGTCGGCAGCTTGGGACGGCGCCTGCGAAGCTGGTAAGTACTATAGCACATAGCACAAATGGCCTAGTAAAGTTCAACATTGCCAATGACTGCAGTTTCTGGACGAGGCTTCCGAGGCTTCCGAGGCTCTGGGAGCTGTGATGTTGTTTCATGCGTTGAGGTACGTTCTCATGCCCACCCTATATGTCCCGTTCGATCGCTACGAGGCTGTGTAGTTTGGGATCCAGGCTGATCCACAATTAGGCCGAGTATTGCTAGGTTTGATGAGGAAGTTCAGACCCAAAGCCGAACTCCACAGATGCGGCCGCCGGTCATATGCAGGGTGGTCGATATGATGTTGCCTGGTACGAGGGCGACCATCTCTCACGAGAGACGCAGACTGTCCCTAGATAGGCAAATGTGTGCCTCTGTGCGGAGGAACTCGACCTCTCTGCCCGCGAAGAGACTCAGAGTATTGCTTCTGCCTGGCAGGATCACAAGCTTACCGTTGCCGTCCTGCCGTCGATGCCGAGTATGGGGTATTGTCATCTTGTGGAGAGACCGAGTCTTGAGCAGGGGCAGGGTGCAATTCCTGGACTGAGCGAACGCCGATGCTGATCGTCTAGGCAACCTCGATCGCTTCCATGTTCTCCCTCATCCGCGTCTCTAGAGTGCCGTGGGAGTTGTAACGAATCAGACATCTCCCCAGTGACACTATTTCGGATTCAAATCTCAATCGATCCACTGGCAAGGTTCGTGGGCATAGCGGCGAGGAGGGATTTTCCTTGCGGGCTGAGGTCCCTGAGTTCGGGGGCGAAGACCACAAGTGGGTTTCTTCCTGGGCTTGGGGATTGACCTGTGATGCTTTGTACGGAGCTGTTGGTCAGCCGTGGGACTTATGAATGGCACTGCCTTCTTACCTTTACTGGTATGGGCATTAGATAGAGCATAACGCACCTGCTCATCCTTCACTGAGCTACACATCCCGACGACGTCTTGTGGAAAAGCAGGAGTGGTTTTGGTGTTATATCCTTGAAATTCAGCCACAGAGAGCAAGACTCAAGAAACGAAGACATGATAAATATAATGAGCAGAGAGGGTGACAATTCCTCCTCCTGACTTAATACACCAAGAAGCAGTCGTTGAGCATCTTGTCCTGGAGATAGAAGCCTGAAGATCCGAAGAACAGTATAGCCCACACTCCCCATAAAGCACATCTACCCAAGTCATGTTGATGACCAGTCGTTGATACAGACAGTCTACCACTTCTACTCTTCGCGGAATTGTCTAGCTTCAGACAAATGTACAAAAACCGGTTCAGGAAAGGGGCCATCTTGCAGGTCATGTATCCCATCACAAATCAACCAAAAGCCCTCGTAAAAAACAAGAAGTCGCCGTCGCTCATGATGCATAAAAACTCGGATAGCAAATGGAGCCTGTCAGTCAGTCCAGCATATCAAACGTCCAGCCCTAGTGCCGATTGTAGTCTGTGATGCACCTTCTCTGCACCCAAACTCTGCCAAGCCCCAGCGCCAACATCCAGTGCAAATCAGTGAAAGATATATTTCGCGGTTGCTCCCCGGTTTCATCGATTGGTGTTGAAAAACCAACTGCTCCGTTTGTTACCTCCTTCTGATCCGCTCAGGGTCGAGATGATCGGTAAGCTGGGTGCTCCATTTGCTCCGTCAAGGTTCGATGGTGCACCACCGCCTCCACGTAGCGGTTTGGCAATCCGTGCACCGGCGTTCATGAGGCTGTTGAATCCACCGGTTGCACCAGCTCCAGCCGTGGCCATGTTTCTGGACGATACCTTGGCTGCTTCGAGACGTTCCTTTACTGCGGCAAGTTGTGCTTCGAACCTGTGAGGCGCTGTTAGTTCTCGAGTCTCGTGCCAGCACACGGACAACTACATACCTGTGGTTGGCGGCGGTCAATTTGTCTTGGCTGTCGGCCAACAGGCTCTCCAGACTCAGTATCCGTTCGTTTCGGGCAATCAGTTTTCGCTCCGCGATCGCGACTTCCTTCTTCAGGCTCGTGTTCTGATCGACCAGCTGCCTCTGCACCACCGTGAGTTGCTCGAGGTTGCGCTCCAAAAATGCCATCTTCTTCTGTTGCTGGCGGTTGTTGCTGGACCGGAGCACGTTGTTGTATTGTTCCCGCGTCTCGTCGAGCGAAATCTCCAATTCCACCACTCGCTCGCACCGGTTCTGCAGATCACGCATCAGGTTCTTCTTCATTGATTCAAAATCGGCGATTTGTTGTTGCAAGGTCTTGCTTGTGACGCCGTTGGCCACGCCAGCACCATTGGCAGTTCCCCGGGACTGGAGATCCGTGATGCTCTTCTGCAACCGCTCAATTTCTTGCGACTTGTGCGCTAGCTGGTCTCGCAGGTCGTGGACAAGCTCGCTTTGCGTATCCCTTCGATCCGAGAACAATTGCTCCAGTCGCCCTTTGACATCTTCTATATCTTCGGGACCAAGGTTTCGAGTCAACAACTCCTCATAATCCTGTTGCACCGCCGACAGTTTCTCTTCCAGCGCGATCGTGCGGTCCTCGTGATCGTCCTCGGCGCGTTCATTTAGAGATTTCTCTGCCTGTCGAACTAGCATCTGCGATTCCAGCAATTTCGAGCGTAGATCTTCCAGAACATGGCTCGGTACAGCCTCGCCATTGAGGCTCGCAGCGTGCAAGGCGTCGACTTGATCGAGCATCTCTCGCATGCGATCCTCATTGTCGGAGAATGCGCTGTCACCGAGGTCAAAGCCCGCCATCATCTTGGCCATTTTCTCTTTCTTTTTGCGATCCTTTTCGTCCAGAGCCGCCGTGGTCTCTTTGGCGCTCATCTTGAGTTCTAACAACTGCTGTTTGACTGAAATCAGCTCCGCCTCTAATTCCGAGTTCGCATCTTTCAAGCCCTCCATCGTGATCGCATCTTCCTTGCTCTGGTACGACAGCTTCTGGAGCTCCAGTTGGGTCTTGTTCAGTTTATCCGCCATGGTCTCATTCTCCTTGGATGTTCGCATGGCGCCATCCTTGTATGATTTGAGCTCCTCTCGGGCCTCTTGAAGGCTACGCTCCGCGTTGGCGACCTGTGTCTCCTTCTCGGTAAGCTGATCTTGAAGTTCATTTTCTCGTCGCAAAAATTCCTCTCGCTCATCCTTCTCGAGTATAATGCTGGGTGTACTTGATCTTTCGCCAGTCCGGGAATCGGGTCTACTGGGGGTGTCTGATCTGAGAAGTTCCGAAGGTGCTCTTGAGGGCGTGTCTGGTCTTGCCTTGGCTTCCGACTTCTGTCCTGAACCGCCCAACGGAGGCACCCATTTTTCTTTGGGAACCGTCTCGCCCTTTCGCCAAAGCTGTAACTCCGAATCCAACGAGGCAATATACTTCTCAAAGGTCATGGTCTGGTTCTGAGCAAGCTTGAGCTGGCGCTTGAGCTCCGCCGGACTCAACTCGGCGTTGATCTTGGCCTTGTTCTTGATCGTCTTTGCTCTCATACCGAATCGTAGGGTGCTGACGGTTTCGGCATCATTGTAGCTGCTGGGGGAACAATTTATAATCAGGGTTGTTCTCGAATTACCGCCCAAACTTTCTTGCAGAATCCTGGTCAACTTGGAGTCTCGATAGGGGACATGTGTTGATTTGCCGTCAGTCAGGGCATTGATGACCATACCCAGCGCGCTTAAACTTTTGTTGATCTTCTTCGCTTCTTCTAATGTCTGTCCGCTGGCGCCCGTCTTGCCGACCTTTTCTGAACCTGCCAAGTCCACAAGATATAGCATCCCGCTCTTTTGCGACCCGGTGTTGACATCTTTCTGATTTATGGTAACCAAGAATATCGAATGCGAGCGTGATGACTCCAAATTCATGTTGGTGGATGCCGTGACTCTTGATCTCTGGCCCAGATGCATCGCAGTATAGACTTCCTCCACCGTGTTGACATAAATTTCACGCAGCCCTTTAACGTACGGCCCCCTTGGTCCTTCGTTGATGGGAAGATTGTCCATGACGGGGTTCAGCAAATCGCGTATCCGTTCCATGTAAATTTCCAGGTAGGAGATGCCGACGGTGTATTCAATTTGCGCCGAACCGTGGACAAGGATGGAATCAAATATTTGTTCGGTGATGCGAGGAATTATACCCTTCTTGTCCGAATCGTCCATGTCTCCCATCATTGTATAAGACTTTCCAGCACCCGTCTGGCCATAGGCGAAGACGGTGCCGTTGTAGCCATTCATGACATCTTCCACCGTAGACCTTATGGAGAAATCGAATATGTCGGCTTGTTGGGAGGACATGTCAAAGACTCGATCGAAGGTGAAGGGGGCATTGGTTTCGGAGGACTATAGAGGGAATGAGCTGAGTGTCTCGTGCGAAGAGGTCGAGTCGACTGGGGGGCACGTTACCTGAAGCTGGACCGTGTCCTCGCCCGTGAACTGGACAACAGGTTGGCCTCCATTTGCGAGTTCGACTTTGTTCTGAGGACGGAAACGGGCAACAACTGATAGAGGAAGTCAGCGAGGGATTGAACTATACGCTCGCCGAAGGAGATCGAGGACGAGGTCTCACCTTTGATGTTGTTCCCGCCTCCGCTACTCCCTGCGGCAGAACTATAATTTGTGGTCAGCGCCGACATGTTCAGAAGGTGTGGTTTGCTGTAGCATACGCCATGTTTTATTCAAGACTCGAAGGTGTCAATCTGGCCAGGAGGAAAGCATCAGTTCTGTGAAGGGTTGGCCCGACTGCGCGGGTCAAAGTGGTAAACAGGGCAAATTCAGGGTCGCGCCGCCCCAATGTTGACGGATCGGCCGCGATTGGCAGATTCGAACTGAGAGAGAGAGACAGATGGCCAGAAATGAGAGCGCAGTCCAAGTACGATATTCGACGGCGAGCGTTCCGTGGATGCTGTTAACGAGATTTCCGCTTTGGTTGGAGACACAGCATGAACTAGAAGTGGGCAAGGGTGTCAGGCACACACGCGCGGTGCAGATGCAAAGTGCCAGACGTGCCTGCAGCAACACCCTGGTTTTTTCTTCCCTGTTTCTCGGCCTTGTCTTGTTGACGCGCCAGCCTGGTGACTTAGAGTTGGATGGAACCTTTACCCCCCGTGGCCCCCCCGAACCTGCAGCTAGGGGTCTAGGATGCCTACAGCCCTCCCCCCCTTGTCGCCTCTGGGCTGCAACCGCCCCTTCGCACTCATCCTCGCCCTCATCCTCGGTCTCGCCCGACGATACCCGTGACTTCCCTACTGGTTACAGGCGTAATAGGATATTCTTCCGAAGACAAAGTACCGAGCAATCCAGTTTAGTAATTGTCGCAATCGTATGCTGTTAGACAGGATCTGGTAGGCCGAGTAGGGAGTATACTATTGGGGAACAAGGTGAGTCATATAAGGACTGTGCGCGCAGGATACTACTCGTATAAGGCCGTGACTCTCTTCCTCTCTTCAGGACTCTTTGTTCGCTACATAGTAGTAAGATCCTTCATAAAGTTGACCCTGCTTAATCAACCATGGCAGCAGCAAAGACGCAGTCTCTCTACGCCGACCTCAAACTCACTCACAATGTCACGAAGACATCTTCTGGCTCAGAGGTCCATAGCTACACTTCTGACTTGGGCTCTGACTCCCCTATACTGACCCTGATCCATGGCTATCCCCAATCTGCTTATGAGTGAGGCTTCTACTCCCTCTTGTAGCTGGTTACCAGCGCTGACTATTGCTTTCAGATGGCGTCATGTCGGTTTTCCCCCCCTTCCCCTCACCCGCCACAGCCTTGCCCACACACCATATGCAGCCTCACCGGGCATGACATTGGGCTCAATCACCAACATCGTTTGACTTACCACTTCAACAGGTCGTTCCGCTTCTCCAAGGCAAGGTCTCCTTGTTCGTACCTGAACTTCCAGGGTACGGCATCTCAACGCCAATCCGCGACCCGGCCTCCAATACCAAGCGGGCCGTTGGCACCGTATTGCTAGAGGCCCTCGCGGACGTCTTCAAAACCAAAACAGCCTCCTCACCAAGACGGGTCATCCTAGGCGGCCACGATCGCGGCGCGCGAATCAGCCACCGCCTCTCGGTCGACTTTTCCCACCCGGCCCAGTCCTCTCCCGCCCTCTACAAGGACTTGAATCTGACCGTCCCCGGCACGATCCTGCTCGACATCATCCCGACCAAGGAACAGTGGACCGCCTTCTCCGACCCGGCCATATGCCAGGGGTACTTTCACTGGCCACTGCTGGCCAACGCAGACCTGGCGACCGAGATGATCTCCGCGTTCGGCGGCGGCAACTGGGCGAGGGGGGCGCACACGCGCATCTCGGGCCCGAACCCGAAAGCGCTGGAGAGAATCTCGTCGCACGACGCCCTCGACATCTACGCGGGCCTGTTCAGTGACAGAGATACCATCTACTACTCTGCTCTAGACTACGCGGCTGGCGCGGCCCCAGAAGCGACGGAACAAGACCAGGATCAGAAGGCTGGCAGAAAAGTCAGCGTGCCGCTGCTCGTCATGTTCAGTAAAGCTAAGTTGGGGGCGCGGATTGACGTCGAGGGCGTGTGGAAGGGCTGGGTGGCCCCAGGAGTAGATTATGAAGGACACGGCGTGGGAGACGGCTATGGGCACTATTTGCCCGAAGAGGCCTTTGACATCGTGGCAGAGAAGATATCGGCGTTTATCAAGAAGGTGACATGAGCACGTACATAGATAAGAGCATGGGCCATCTCTGGGGGCGTACACCCCAGTCTACACAGCGAGATCAACGAATGTCGGAGGTGAACACAAGTGAAATGCATCATGAAACCCCGCCAAAAACACCATCTCGTGTCTTGAGCGAGCGATGTGTCATTATCATATTACATTATCTGCTTCCGGATATCTCGAGAGGGGCGTCCAAGAGCGTCCTCCTACTTCCTGTCCTCCCCGGTCTCGGTGAGCTTCTACTCTCACGGGGATCTCTCAACGGCAGTCCATCGTCTCTTCCCAGGGCTCCTCTCTCTCCTGATCGAAGATTCACCGCCCCAAAGCCCAGCTTGACTCGCACTGCGAACAGGCAAGAGGGGAGAGCCTGATTTCTCGTCACTGACCCTGACCACAGTCTTCGCTCCGCTGCCGCTGCCGCTCCCGTTCCAGAGAGGGAACTCCTCTTGTATACTTTCTGATCGCCCAACACTCAGCGAACTTGGCGTTGTAAAAGCATCACTCGACGACTCGGTCGTCTCGTCGCGGGAGTACCGACTTCCTCGTCGCCAGAGTCCTGTAGGAGGCTCGGAGGAGTCCGTCGCGTCTGCAGCATGAGATCGCTGACTTATGCTCCTACCAGGCATCATCGATGTGGAGCCGCGTGGTGCCATTGACTCTCCTAGACTGAATCCTTCTGGCGAATCGGCTCCCACCGCTCGACGACTGGCAAATGCCGGCGACTTTCCAAGTCGAGGCGAGTTCAACCCTAGCGGATTGGATGCGCCACGGAGATGTTCGGTAGAGGCTATGATTTTCATGTCGTAATCCTCTGATATGGCCAAATCCAGAGATCCTCTTCTGCGTGTTGGGGATGACGGTTCCGGAGGAGCTTGTCGAGTCTCTTTCCTCACAGCCATAGACAAAGAGGACAGGCCTACGTCACGCAAGGCTGGTGCGGCTGTCAGCAATCTGATCAGAGCATTGCAGCCAGCCTGGTGGGTAACCAAGATGACCACGAGATCTTCGTCATCCTCCTGCTGGTCACTATCCTCGGCATCTGCACCGGCTTGGTTCTCATAGAATGCGATCATTTTCTGCAGACCATTGCGAAACCTCCGGTGCATTTTACCCCAATCCTCGTCAAAGGGCCCGCCATCACCCCAGTCAAGTGGCTCATTTTGACTGTCCCATTGACGGTCGATTTCAACACAGGAATCTCGCGCATGGGCCACAAATCCTGGGGGAATTTTGTCCGACGACCCAATTGCATAATTTGGCATGGGAGGGCTATACCCCACGGGCCCCTGGAGAGCTCTGTTCAATATCCGAGCACCATTGGCCAATTCGGTCCCAAATGAGATATTGCGTGGTCGCTTCGGAAGAGAATGGCCAACGGCTGCCATGGCCCGCAAACCGGTCTTTTCATGGACTGGTATGGACGCAGCTTCAGTTTCTCCCTCTTCCATGTCGATCGTTGGCAAGTTGAAAGCCAAAGAGCCAGAGAGATCGGCACCCTTAATCTCTTCTTGTAGGGTTTGTAAGCCCATCTTGGCCTGTGAGACAAGAACAGCGGAAGGTGGAGGAGAAGAGCCCTCGTCGAAATAGCTTGCTGTTTGCCATTCCCCTAGAAATGCATCAATACGCAGCTTGCAGGTATTGTACCCAAGGCGGTTCGTGTCTCCTTTGTCTTTGCTGATAACACGCTCGAGAGACCCTTGGTCACCATCGCCCGAGTCCGCTGCCGCGCCCTGCGCCTCATCCATCGGAGAGATATTAGAGCGGGCAGAGAGTTGGCGCGACTTATTGCGTGGTCTAGAGTGGTTTTGAGGATGTTGTATGCCAGCAGCAATTGCAATAGAAGACTGGACACATCGCAGATATGGCGAACTGTGGATAATAATCTTCCGCCTCTTGCGTGGTTGGGTCTCTCGCGCTCCATCCGCCTTGCCATCATCTTGGGGCTTGGATTGTTTGTCGAGATTATGTAGTTCATTGTTGATTCTCAGACCCAAGGACTGGCACTGAATCCAACCACCATAGGATAGAGGAGGGTCGTAGGGGGCTTCGGCGGTGGCTGCCCAATTCCGATCAGCCTGATCAAGACGGGCACCATGACTATTGTCACAGAATTAGCAGCGATGTTCGAATGCCAGAAAAGATACATGGGATGTGGTCATACCGTACGACCAAGACTACGGCTGGCTGTTTCCCCATGGTGGAAATCAAACGGTTTCCAACGTGAATGGGTACTATTGCTGTATTGCAATTTGAACCTAGGGAAAATACGTCAATATTGCAAAATTGCGGGGGTGGGCTGGCAACACAAAGTGATCGGTTTCCGACAGCCTAGAAAACGAGATTGAACAGCGAGAGGGTATTGTGTCACCGCAGGCGTAGACGTGACATCTTGAAGGAAGGTATGAATGTACCAAATTCCTGGTACAGTACAGAGATGCAGACTGCAACGGAGAAATGTGGCGAGAAGGTAGATGTAGATCTCAGTTATTATGATGGTTGCCCTGCGCGGCTGAGGCGACGGTGAAGGGTCGCAGTGGGAATTATTTTGGGTGCGGTGTGAATCCTCGGTGAATCCGGTTTGTGAGATCGACTCCCCATCCACCCATCGGTCCGCCTGCTTCTTTGGCTACGAAAGACTCTGGTCGTCAGGCGGAATTTGTTCCAAGTCCGCTTCCGACTCTGAAGAAAGTGCCTGCCAGACTCTGAGCACAAGTCAAGGGTGCGATGTCAGTGTCGCGACAACGGGCCGCAGACTCATCTGACGAGCTAGGTACCGTGCAGGTTATGCTCGTCCCTCAACCAAGAACTACACCGTCACCACCGTACTACCGTTTGAAGAGGCTCGTCGGCATGTCACCAGTGTCTCACGTGTCTGGGTGCGCGCCCCTACCACGTACCTAGTCCTCGAGAGTCAAGAACAAGCCATGCCACGAGCCTCGACAGGTCTCCATCTCGCCAGGTTATCTGCTCGGTGTCCTTGTCCGTTTCAACACGGGCGGCATATTTCTGCTATCAGCGAAACACCTCGTCTCGGACCGACAGCCCGCGTATCTCTTGATCAATCTCGTTTCAAAATTGAACACCAAGAAATCGACCATGAACACGAGCACAGTCAGGCTTATTCTCCGGGACGCCTGAGCCGCGCAACGCTAATCCATGGCCACGAGTTTACTTGATATCTCTCGAAACACGTCCTTTCGCCGGTTCAGACAGTGCATTTCCTTCGTCCAAGGAATTTGGCGAGGTGCGGTGAGTGCAGATAGCTAGGGGGAAACATAGAAGAGTAGGACAACGGAGCAAAGAGAGCCGATGGACTTTTTGGCGAAGAGGCGAGGACACAATCACGTCTTTTCGGAGGACCAGACGTGGCCAGCACATCCACCCACCTTTTGGGCTGTTTCAAGTTGGTGGAGCAGCCACTGCAGCATGGCCCTTGGGGTCACCTCAATGGATCAAGCATGCCACCCACCCGCACTGCTCTCGACAATACCCCTGGCAATTTTTAGCGACGAGGGATCTGCCGCGCCCGTGCTCACGGTCGACGCCTCAAGCGCGTCTTGTCGGATGGGCACAAGGCCATCATCTGGTCGAAGAAGGTGTACCAATCATGTTTGGAGATGCAGTCCATTCGTCGTCTTGGAGGTGGCTGCCCGAAATACGAAGTAAGGGGGAGGCTGCAGTACGTACAAGTCGCAGAGTCCAGTTGCCAATTCGTCGGCATCGGCCTGCCACCCTTCCCTTGGTCTTCCTACCCTCTGAGGTGTCTGTTTCGAAGTGCTGGTCTGCTATCCACTGACTCTCCACATTGGTCCATCTTTAGGCATCCGACCATGCCGATGGTGTTGTCTTGTTCCTGACGATCTGGAGCCAGGGTGAGGGGGCGTGGCCAGGAGTTCGTGGCTGGATCCAATCCCATCTCCAGCCTCCCCCGTACCCCTGGCATGGCGCAGGCATTCTGCCTTGTTCCTGTTGGCACTGGCTGGACCCCCTAGTGGCTCTTTCGCAAAGGTCAGTCGATCCTCGTCCGCTTCTTGCTCTTTCGCGTGTTTCAAAGTCTTCATTCATCGTTTTGCTTTGTTCCCGTTCATCGAAGATGGGCATGCTCTTTTTTTGACCGGCTATCTGCATTGTCATCATCCGCACTTTCAACCCACTCTGTCGTGAAGGCGGGTTGTATGCCTGATAATCGAGATTCTCGTCCCGCTCTCGCTCTCGCTTTCGTTCGCTTCTCCTCCGTTCTTGCATCATGTGGCACGTTCTCAAATTGAGCTGCCCAGATTGGCAAATCCGCCATCGACCATGACGCTATACGAGGTATTCCTTTCATTTGCATCAAGGCCCTGGCCCCCATGAATCATGGCATGGTCAAAGCAATTAGGGCTGGCAGTCTCGAGCTAGGCCCCTCGTACTGATTTCAATCCATCCAAGGCCGTCAGAACTACTCCCGCCATCCTGTCAGAAGCGGGAAGCCTGGCAAGAGGCCAAAGGCAAACTTTTGGATCCTTTATCCACCTCCTTCTTGTTCCCATTGAACGATCTCCAGAGCGAGGGGAGTCCTCACTATCGTTATTGGTCCAAGCATCTTCCCTGCAGCACTGCATACACTTTTGCTGCATCTCTTCTCTCATCACCCGGAACCTTACCATCTACTTCTTCACAACTGCACTCCGTGCAGTTCGTTACTTTGACCTGCTGGTTCTTGTTCTCCTTCACCTTCTCCGCTTCAGCCGGAATTCTTTTCTTCAACCCCGACATTCTCATTCTCGTCCTTCTTTGACTCCCCGTTCTCCCTGTTGAAAAAGGCTTTGCGATCCTCTAACTCTGCGGTCATATTCCAAATTCTCTTCTCTTCTGACAGGCGTATCCTTGATCATCACGGCGACAATCCGCAAATAGTGTCAAAGACCGTTTTCCACCGATACCGGCAGATTTGGCTTCAATTCTTCGCACTCCCGAACGTCTCGAACGTCCCGTCAGTGCCTTGTCAGGTTTCTAGCCAGCAACCCTCGGCACCTCGACATCCTTCTGAGTTGATCCTTCTACTGAGAGTCGATGCATCAGACACCAAGTATATCACCTCATTCTTAACCCTGTCGCGGGGCTGCTCACTCTCCGTTGAGCGGTCTACTACACCTCGAAGAGGAGACTCGATGTTCCCTGTCCTTGTTGCGGCACGCCATCTTTCTTCATGAAGACTCTTCTCAATGATACTGGTTTACCTCTCTGGGTATACATCGTCATAATCGCCGTTGGTTCGACGCTTCTGTTGGTCACCCTTGCCGTTGCGTTACGATGTTGGTTTCTCCGCCGAAGGGCCAAACAACAGAGAGAGGTGGACAACCTCACCGGGCCCCTTCGTCGCGTCACCTTGAGACGGGGGCGTATGGTTCCAACTTCACAGCACCTGTCCTTGACAGGCTCAAAGTTCGGCATGAGGCAATTCGGGATGCTGGCAGACAATGAATCGGCCATGACGGGCAGAAAAAGTCCTTTCGAGTGGTGGGCCACTATCATGGACAGATCACAGTCCCGACAGGATCAGATGTCTCAGGTGGAGACGGCTTCGATAATTACTCGACCTACGTCCAGAGCCACCACCATCACAGCTAGAAGGGACCTTTACAATTCCACCCCTGTCCAGACCCCGGAAAAGTCCAAAGATGTGACTACGACGAGAACGTGGGAAATAACGATTCCTTCGCCAACGCCATCGCCGTCACCGTTGGGACCGAACAGGCACACCAACTTTTCCAGATCGTTCAGCAACCGTGCTCCTTGCTCACCAGTCACACAAAGATCTCAGGCAACTCTTTCCCGAATATCGGAACGGTCGCCTCACCAATCTATGATCAGCGCAATAAACGGTCCGTCAGTATCCCCACAAACGTGCTCGTCTTACCATTCGGCCATAAATGCTCTTGATAGCTCCCCTCTACCGGGACAATCACCACAGCTCAGCCCTGTCCCTCCACAGGAGCCGATGTCACTTGCCGTCCCAGCTCCAGACGCTCGATCTCTGCGGGCATCTCTCACCTCACAGCATGACCAACCCACTTCGCTCAGCCTGATGCCTCCGTCCAGCAGGCAACAGCGACAGAGCCCCTCCCCAACGACGGCATCTCGTCCTCCCGAACTGAAGCCGCCGCAATATTCAATGCCACCCTCAGCGTACCGCTCGAGCTTTAACAATGTCCACACCCCAATTTCTAGTTCCTTTTACCGTCAGGCGAACCAGTCTCAGTTCAATCTCTCCCATCCTGGCCAAGATAGCAACACGAGTTCCCCAGCAACGTCGACTACACAACTGTCTCGGGTATCTGTCTCCAGCATTGGCCCTAGTGGAATCATCTACGACACGCAAGTTCCCAGTTCGCACAACCCAACAGAGTATTGGTCGACAAGGATGGACGGACAAGACGTCTCTAACGGACGAAGCGGTTCCGCACCTCGGTCGGGCCACTCATCCCGAAACCCAAGTACAGACCAAACCTTGCGACCGCAGAATACCTCTTCTGGTCTCCACAGGGAGCAGGAGAGGGAGAACGTGATGGGAATCTTGACAGTGCCTGGGAAGAACAACACGAAAGTCCTGAGAAAAAAGTCTTTGAAGAGAGTGCAAGTCGTTAGCTCAGTTGCACCGTAAATTGGCGCTGGCATTCGGACATGGATTCGATGGTTATGGGCGGTAATATGTGATTATTTTGCGACACTTTTCTTTCGAAGCGGCGACGATCCTTTTCTGACGACACAGTATGACCCAACCAACCCTTTGAGGATATTGCAGTTTCTCAGGGGAACTATTTTCCACCAAAACACATACGGCCGAGATGACCTCCTTTTTTGCCTTGACTTATACCCGGCTTACGAAGTTTGTTTGGTTTTTCAGATCCCGGGTCTGGAATCTGGGATATCTGAGCTGCCTTTGTTCCATTTGTTATATTGGGGGGGCTCTTGCCCTCCCAGCGAGGTCTCTCGCCCACTCTCAGTATTTTCCACTTGCAAAAAAAAAAAACAAAAACAAATCCGCCGCTCAGCAGCAGGCGAGTCTATTCTACACACCGCGTTACCAAATGGTCAAGTTTCGATCCAGATCATCCAGGAGGAAACCCTCATCCACGCGCACCGACCCCGTTGCCTCAGGGAAAGGGAAAGCAGCGACCCACCGGCGTGTGGTGGTAACGAGGTTTCCTAGTGGGACAGCTCATAACTCTCTCAAGGCTACCACTACCAAAGGAAAGAATGGCCCATAGAAGAAGGTACATAGCAGAATCACAAAGTATTGTGCATGCCGAGAGTCTTTCAGATTGTTGACCTTGTGTTTTTCCCGGAAACGATCATTACGAGGGATATTGTGTCAACTTTTGGATAACGATTGTGCCTTCGCGGCGGTGATTTCCCCTTCGTCCGTATGTACCGAGTAGTCGACGGTGGCCCGGCGTCTATCAAGCCTGTCTCATGTCCATGGCTACTGGGCAAATTGAACATTGGGAGGGATTTGTCCTATGGGAATTGTACTGTCCCGCCAGCAACATTTGCGGGTGATGATGAACCACATATCAAACGATGGGGACAGATAACGCCCCTGCCGCAGATTGCGGTGCCCATATAGGTGTGACGATCCTTCCAAACGACAATGTACTGAGTTCTCAGGGTGGTGGTATTGTACAACGCCGGCGCTATGCCTGCAGTAGATGATGCCCTTTTCAACATAAATCCACCGCTTGAGGCAACTCAGCTTCACCCCAGCTGTTCTCCTTGTCCGGATCAGACTTTTTGCTTCTTTCTTTTCATTTTGCGCGTCCCACGTCCAAACCTCCACGTACTCTAAAGCGCAACTTAGTCCACGCTTTCGACCCGTTGCACAACTATGGCGGTCGCCGCACCACCGCCGTTGCAGATGGCGGCACATCCATACTCGCCGGGCTTCAGCTGATGCAGCAACGTCGTCAGGATACGCGCGCCCGAACTACCCAGCGCGTGACCGAGCGAGATCGCACCGCCCAGCAGATTCACTTTGGCATCTTGCAGACCCAAGATCTGTACAGAAGTCAGCCAAAGAAGCGTTGAGATGTGGTGACAAAGAATGCATAGCTTACCTGTTCATTTGCCTTGATGACTGCCGCAAATGCCTCGTTGAATTCCCAGATCGCAATGTCGTCCTTGGTCAACCCGGCCCTTTCCAGCGCAATAGGCACGGCTTTTGCGGGTGCGATGGGGAAATCCACCGGATCGATGGCCGCATCGGCAGAACTGACAATGCGCGCAAGCACGCGGCTTCCCTTGCCATATTCCCGCGCAATGTCTTTATTGCCCAGCACCAAGGCACTCGCTCCATCATTGAACGTTGACGAGTTCGCAGCTGTCACTGTTCCTTTTGAAGGGTCTTTTACGAACGCCGGCTTCAAGGTCGGGACCTTGTCCTTCTTCAGGTTGTTGTAACCTTCATCTTCGGAAATGACAGTGTCACCCTTTTTGCCCTTGACCGTGACGGGAACAACCTCATCTTTGAACTTGCCTTCCGCCCAAGCTTTCTGTGACCTCTCAAAGCTTCTGATGGCATATTCGTCCTGCATTTCTCGAGTGATGTTGAACTTTTTGGCTGTGTTCTCCGCGCAATTACCCATGTGAAACTGGTTGTACACATCCCAAAGCCCATCTTCAATCAGCCCGTCCTTCAGTTGCATGTTTCCGAACGGTGGGTTCTGCGCTGCTCTAGGCAGGTAATAGGGTACCCGAGACATACTTTCCATACCACCTGCCACTTGTGCCTCCGCCAAACCGAGTTGGATGTTCTGCGCCGCAATGACCACTGCTTTCATGCCTGAAGCGCAGACCTTGTTGATGGTAACGGCTTCGACCGTAGATGGCAAACCGGCAAATATGGAGGCTTGCCTGGCCGGTGCTTGACCTACGCCTGCTGCAAGGACGTTGCCCATATATACATCTGTGATCTTGGAAATTGGAACCTTTGACTTCTCAATGGCGGACTTGATCGCTACAGCACCGAGTTGGGGGGCGGACAGGCTGATGAAGCTGCCATTGAACTTGGCTGTCGGCGTGCGCGAGGCAGACAGAATATATGCTTCGCCGATCTCTTTCTGACGTGCATTTGTGCTCATGTGGCTGCGCATCTGCGACAGGCGGGCGCCAGCGCTGGCTGAGGAGGAGGCGCGAGACGCCACGCGAGCAGCGGAGGAGGTGAGGGAGGGCATCTCGGCGGTGCTGGAAGCTTGGGAATCCAGGTTGGACTCGGGCTCGAACAGGGGTATATATATGGAGTATTCGGCAATCAGCTGCACATGTCAAGTCTTGGTCTTGCTCGAGCGGGGAATGAGGAGCAGCGGTGGAAGGGAGAGGGGTGTAGTGGACGCAACCAGTATTTATCGAGACCGCTCGAGCCAGAGGAAGAGATGCCCTACTAATCAGTCAGGATCACAGGGAAGAGAGGAAGAGCTCTCTATTCATAATAGATCGGGAGGCAAACCTACGCTCCGGATCCTAAAGTCCATGAAGTGCGGAACCCAGTCTCTAGAAGAGCGGAAGAACATCCTCGGCTCCGGCGTGGAGGAATTTCGGAGCAGCCAGAGATGCCAGACGAGGGATCACGTGGTGCGCAGCTAGCGACTGAGCCACGTGAAGCTCGAATACTCCGGAGTATAGCAACTTCCCCTTTCGCTAGGGTGGAGTGTTTATCGTCACTTCTGGAAGAGTGAATCGGATGGCGGGCAAACCACTTCCTCGTACTTGGGCGCCACTCCGCCTTCGCTGCTCTTCTATCTTTCAACCTCGCGTGCGTCCTTCCTAATCTCCTTGTTTCCTCCGCACACCGAGTTATACACGAAACTACACCAAGGATCAACTCTCAACTGACTCCCCAATCGTTTGCTCTACCCCAAGACCTCAAGAAACCGCCATGTCCACCTCCGCACGACGCCGCTTGATGCGGGACTTCAAGGTACGCAGTTTCACCGATATCCTTAGGATACGGAGTCTAACCTGACGCTCAATTTTCCCATGAGTGCTAACCCATTGCTCTTATAGCGTATGCAAACAGATCCTCCCGCTGGTGTTTCTGCCTCTCCCATCGCCGACAATGTCATGACCTGGTAAATCGACCCCTCCCCGTTCAATACATGTCCAGAACGACTCTGACAGGAGTTTAGGAATGCTGTGATCATTGGCCCTGCAGACACCCCGTTCGAAGACGGCACATTCAGACTAGTGATGCAATTCGAAGAAGCCTATCCAAATAAGCCACCGGGGGTCAAATTCGTCTCACAGATGTTCCATCCAAACGTGTATGGCACTGGCGAGTTGTGCCTGGATATCCTGCAGAACCGGTGGTCTCCAACATACGACGTTGCTGCAATCTTGACATCAATTCAGAGTCTGTTAAACGACCCCAACACGAGCTCTCCGGCCAATGTTGAGGCGAGCAATCTCTACAAGGACAACCGGAAGGAATATACCAAGAGAGTGAGGGAGACCGTGGAAAAGAGCTGGGAAGATTGAGAACAGTGGAAGCAACTTCGAAGAGTTCCGAATGGCCTGTTTTTCAGCGACTGCATCAACAAACGGATGGGCCGGCGTTAGGTTCTTATCGGGCATTTTCAGCTGTCCCGGGAGGGGTTTTCTATGGGAACGAGCGCGACCTTGGATATGGCACATGACACTGTCTTGTCAGCATTTGAATGCTTCGAAATTAGCGAAGGAGTTTCTGCGACCAGGTGTACCTCTCACGGGCGGCTCAGGCTAGACGGTCATGCCAGAGCAGCTTGTCTGCTCTCCATTCTGCAGGCATTCGCCCTGACTGAGCCTCATTTGCGTCTCAAATGCATCGGCCTTGATCAGATAGCTCCTCGACACCAATCTGAAATGGTTGTGTTCTCCCTTGGCTTCATTCGGCATAATGCTAGAACCAGTGACTCGACCACACAAAACACGTGGACACGCTTGTTCTACCTAGGTAATCATTCACACACATGTCACATCTATCGTCGGGAGGGCGCTATTCATATAATCTCTCTATACCGTCCATCCATTGGTTCTCCTTATACGCCCCATCTTCACGCCAACGCCCCCATCGGATCCCACAATGGCAGCACGGTCGGCTCTCCTTTCAACACGTCGCGAACCTCCTTGGCCACAAATCCGGGATCCACCACGACCTGATACACAAACTCGTCCATCCATTTATCAGTCATGACAAAGTAGCCTTTCTCGCCTGCGCTTTCGCCCCAGGAGTTCATCACGCGCCATCGCACGCTCTTCTCGCGGCCCTTGGCGTCGTCTTCCATTTGGACGCCGGTCAAAACCATGGCGTGCGTCATGGCGGATTCTCGCACCTTGAGGCGCTGAGACTTGGACAGGTTGAGCGAGATGTTGAATGCCAGGCCGTAGTCGTACAGTTCCGGGTCCATGATGCCGCTCTGGGAGTTGGAAAATTTGCCCACGTCGCTGCCGAAGAAGACGGGCAGGCCGGCGCGAAGCATGGCGACCGCCGCTCGCTTCATCGTGGCCATGTCCACGTTGACGTAGGTGATGGGCCGTCCGCCCACGACGTTGCCCAGGCGTGAGACGGTCAGGAGGGACATGTACTTGTTCCGGGGATCGTTCACCAGGCTGAACATGCGGGAGACGTCGGCGCCGCCCAAGCTCCTGACCACGCTCGGCGTGGAGAGGGACTTGGCGAGTTCGAGCGGCGTCATCGCCATCTTGTGGTACTTTTCGTCCTTGTCGTAGAACTCCCACGTGAATTTCTCATCTGGTTTGGGCGGTGGGCCCAGCATGAGCGTGAGAATGCAGTGGATTTCACGCATCATCTTTGCCTTTGCCAGCACCAGCGCGGATGACCTGGTATTGGACGAGACACCGTTGTGAACAAGAGCGCGGAGGGCAAGGCCGTCTTCTCGCAGTTTGGTGGTCAGGATCGATCCCATGGCCGACGAATTCATGGCGTTGTAGCTGTCGGGGTACAACTTCTGCGGAACCTGTACATCACCACGACTGTCAGGACTCAAAGTTGCCGTACGAGCATTGTCAGAGGCGGCGCCTTACCAGACCGTATTTCTCCACCAGATTACTGGCCATATCCCACTGCCCACCATCATTGACGGGAGCCCCCAACAACTCCTGCACCTCCCTGTCTCCCAAGTCCGTGGCGGCCGTGTCAATCATCTGTTCCAGGAACCAGTTCGCCTTCTCCATCTTATCCCAGAAGAACAAATACGACTGGCTCAACTCAAACTCTTTCAGGTTGTGCTTCTTCATGATCGGCACGCGCAACACGTTTGTCGTTGCGAACAGCCAACATCGTCCCGAGGAGCGCTGGTTGGTCACGGGCGACCCTTCAAACGGGATCTTGACGTTGAATGTCTGCGTGTCGGGAAGAGTGGCGACTTTGTTGCTGATGACGGAGCGGATGTCGTTCGAGAGCAGGGCGTTCAACGCGAGGCGGTTCTTCGCCGAGGAGAGGAGTTCTCTCTCCCATTCCGAGGCGGTCTTGATGTCTAGAGAGGGATCGGTAGAGTATGAGTGCGGGATGCCTTTCTCGGCGTCCACTTGGATGTAGTCGTGGTCGGCTTCGACCTGCGAGAGCTTATCGCGTGTGCGTAGTGATTGGAGCTGTTGGACGAGGAGCTTCTCGACTGCCGGCTCATTGAGGCTAGAAGAGCTCTGTGAGTTGCCCATTTCGACGGTGATGAGAAGATGCGAGCGACGGGGCAGCAAGGGTATCTGATCTTGTCTATGAAGATGCGAGGTAAGATGGCAGATGGGAGGAAGGGCGCAGCGCTGGGCGGGGGGGATTCGAAGATCGATGGAGACTGGCACGCCTGGGCAGATAAGCGATAAGGGTTGGTGGGTGAACAAGACGGCAAGGCTCGACGGGTCCACGTGCCGATCCACCGACTCCGTCAAGTGGAGAGATACAACGAGGCTGAAGTAGATCCCACCCTTGTCCGCAATCTCAATATGTGGTGGACAAGTTAACAATACCTCTATACCCCGGTCACTATATGTGATATCTGTTCTCTCACCACCATGAGGTATCGGACCTCTATGCCCCCGAAGACGTTGCGTCGCGTGCCATCAAGCCAAAAGAACACATGGAACCCAAAGTGGTCGCGCTTCTTCAAACAAGTAAATACCCCAGATAACTCAAGAGACCAACCACCAGCCCCCCAGTCAGCTTTTCGCTCCCTTTATGGTCGACTCTTGCTGCGGGGTTCGAATTGGGATTTGCGCTCGGGGTCGATCCGCCGACGGTGACAACAGAATAAGACGCGGAAGGGGCTGGAGTTGTGGAAGGAGTCTCTGCAGCAGGGGTTTGCGTTGTGCCTGCCTGGGTGGAGGGTCCAGAGTCCGTGAGCTGAAGAGTGCAACTCGTTAACTGGCTGTACAGAGAGAAGAGCGCTAGGTATCGCATCGAAGTACTCACCGAATTTCCTTGGATGATATTCCCAGGGGTGGCCGAAGTTGTCGCTGATGCGGCTGGAGGAGAAGAAGTGATTTGTGCATCGGCTGCGAACATCGTGCAGAAGCCTTCCAGCGCACTGGCATCGCTGGCAATTTCGGTGTCGATAGTGGCATACTGTGATGCACATAAGGAGGCCAGATCGTCGAACTCCTGTGGACCCCAGGTCAACGTGGAGATTTGGGTAGTGCAGAGGCAAGACGCCTGCGAGGTCGCGGGGAGCAGGGTAAAGTCACTGGTTTCTGCCTCGCACAGCGACATGACATCGACCAGAGCCTGGCAATAGTCGAGAGATGTCGATTGGGCAAATACGGCCGACAAGCCAAAGGCAAGGTAGAGGAGATGCTTGGCCATTGCTGACATGCTATGCTGGTATTGAACGAATCTTCTGGGTAAGGCTGTAGCAGAGCTAACGCAAGGCAGGTCTAGATGGTTCCTGCACTGGAAAGAAAGAGACTGTTTTTCTGCGAGAGTTGAAAAGAAAGTTCGCGTGGGATATTCTGCAGAACAGAAGCAGGAGGGACATGTCGCAAACCTTTTATGCCCGTCTGGAACAGGGCGACGCTGGACGAGAAAGATAGCTAGCGCACCTCTGAGGTCACACGAGCCTCATTTGTGTATAGGGCGGCTGAGATTTGAATCTGGTCTACCAATGGACTTTGCGGGATGCAAGGACACGCGAGGGGGAACGCTCTGAAAGAGCCCTACCTCTCGCGTGGCACAAGACTCGGGTGCATCCGATTTAAGACAGCGTGACGGTTTTTGTCGCTTTATTGAAGCTTAAAAAGAAAAGCGGTGTGTGTATACGAGAATCGAGGAGGTGGCGTCGCTCTAGGCACGTCCAGATAGTTTCAGGGGTAAGGCTGGACTTAGGCTACATCGACAACAATCTCAATTTTCCGAGCTGTGGCGTTGACTGTCTGCCTTTCAGCCTCACCAGGGAAATTGCATCACTCGTCCAAAACGCCTCAACACTACTACAGTGAGTAGCCTCATCATAGACTGGGGAAGAGTAGCTAGACGGTAAGTCCCCCCGGAACTGATGTAGTCGGTCTGAGCCGTTACTTCTTGAATGGGCTTCATCTCTACAAGTCGAACATCAGACAAGGGCTCGAAACAATGTCTACTGAACCCGGGCGCATCTATACCGGATCATGGGTCAACCACTCCAAAGGCTCAGTAACTGGAGCGACGTTAACTCTGTCTAGCTCCCATGGCGCTTTCTTGGTTGCTTTCCTGGGTGTCTTCATCACATTAGTCGGATCGCAGTTCTGGGTGCTTTTCAGTTTTGCTCTTCATCAGCTGAATTGCACCAAGACGTACGACGGACTCAAAAAGCAGCATCAGATCATTCTACGAAATAGCGGGACTTCTGCTGGCGCTGCATATGAATTGCTCCTTCTTCCGTTCAGCTGGTGGCGACGAAAGGATCCAACCGAGCACGTCGAAAATACCCGTCTGTGGCCCTTCCTGAGACGCTCGTGGATTTTGTCACTCGCTCCGCTCCTCTCTTTCGGTCTGTTTGCTGGAGCTGGAGTCCTCTCGTCTCAGGTGACCAAGGGAGCGGGCGACGAGTTGCTCGTCTCTGGAGCTAACTGCGGACAATGGAATTTCGACGCTCAAGCGCCGATGAGCTCGTATGTGGAAAAGTCCCAGAACGAGAGTCAGGTTGCCTTCAACTACGCTCGCGATTGCTACGGCGGCTCAACGAGCTCCACAACCTGCAATACCTATATGCGTCAACAAATCAGGTGGTCTGAGGATCAGAACGCTACCTGCCCATTCAAAAGCGGAACATGCCTGCTGGGCGACACAGCGGCCCTGAAGCTCGATACGGGCTACATCGAGTCCCACACAGTCTTGGGCATCAACAGCCGGGGAAGAGATCGCATCAACTACCGAAGAGTCACCACTTGTGCACCATTGAGTACTTCTGGCAGGATACAGCCGAACAAAGTCAGTGGCACGAGCATCATCTACTACGATTACGATTTCGGGCCCCTGAGTAGTGGCAACTCCACATGGACATATTTTGAGGTTTTCTCCACCCTGGGAGGTCTTTTATACTCTCTTAAGTAAGTTCCAATACCCAGATCACCAGGGAATGAGGACTTGGAGAAGACTGACTACGTTTGTTTAGCCAATGGGTCAACGAAGCGGGTGTGGCCAACCAGTCTTGGTTTCCAGCCGGTGATCTGGCCCAGACAGATGCAGACATCACACTCTTTGCTGTCTCGGCCAACAATATTGCATATCTCAGTCCAGTAACAGACCCTTTCTTTCAAGCAACAAAGCAAGCCAAATTGCAAACAACAACAGGCACACAACTATACTACAAAGCGAATAGTGAGAGCTTCTCTGGTCTTTCACACGAACTATGCCCACGGATCATACAAGCTAATATACACTGTCCCCAATAGATTATGACGAATTTGTCCACTTTGTGTCCTGTGTGGACCAGCATCAGCTCTGCGACCCTAATGCGAGCCCTCCCAATTGTACGGCTCTTCACGGGTGGATGACGCTACAAGCTGCAATCTTGAACTTTGCATGGACTACGCCTCGTCAGCTCGCTACAGCTTTGCGCATCCAGCAAGTTCTGCAGTACTCATCCATGTTCTACACCACGTCCGGTCGAGGGGGATTAGTCTTGCGTGCGTCGGAAAAGGTTGCTGAGATCATTAGTGCAGGTCTGCCCAACAACCAGTGGGTGATCGAGATGTCCAATCTGTTTGCGATGGCACTTGCTCGACTCCAGCACGGAGTGGTGGAGTACGCCACGGGACCCTCTGACATTACAGACGGAATGATCGTGCAAGGCCCTTCGGACGCGGAAGGTCAAGCTCTCTGCTCCGCGCAGATGGTCCGGAACACAGGGTCCTACGCCAACTTCTCGATCCTCGGCCTGAGCCTGATCGTGGGACTCGGGGTCCTTATCATCATCGCCAGCATCTTCGTCGAGTCGATTGTCGAGTTCTTCCGTCGTCGCCGTTATCAAACGGTCAATTCCTCCATTGACAAGGGTCTGGAGTGGGTGCTGGATGGCAAGTTTCAACTCATGCGGCTGGCGTACCAAGGAATCGGGGTGGGAACATGGATTCGGACGAGGGAGCACATTCCAGTGGTGAAGGAAGGTGAACAAAGGATATTCCGCGCGTTCGAAGGCACCAAGATAGATCGAGCTGGTGCCTGACGGGAGTATGCTCGACCTAGAAGTCGGTGTTCAGCCATGTCGAAGCGGCTCTATCCTAGACAAGCCAAAGACACAATGCGTTCTCTACCATTGGCGGAAACAGGGAGGTACCTGGTAGTTTACCGTGGCTATGTGTATGCATCAGTAATCTCAAAACTCGCCATGAATGAATGGGTCTTGGATTATGCCAAGTACTGACACCCAAATTGTTAGGGACTAGTTTCTACAGTGACGTACCCATTCTAAAGAGGTGATTCAGCCTCGTCAGTCTAAACTCCCAACTGGACCAACGCGTGTCTATAGCCTGGCTGATTTTTGTAAAGCCTCTTCCCTCTTGGCCATCTGCTTGATCTGGTTTTTCAAGACCTTTCCCGCTGCACTCTTGGGGATGGCCTCGACAAATCTGACGCCGCCTCTTAAGCGCTTGTGGTTGGCCACTTTCGCTTCAAACCACTTGATAATCACATCGGCATGCTCCCTGCTCAATTCATCTTCTGGGACGCCGGTCTCCTCGTTGGCTCCCTGTCCGCCACGGCTGGCGTGCATGATATACGCCCGTGGGACCTCGGTGTGCTGCGACCGATCGTATACGCCGATAACGGCGACATCGCGGACCAAGGGGTGGTCGCTGAGTTTCCCTTCCAGCTCGGTCGGCGCGACCTGGAACCCCTTGTACTTAATCATGTCCTTGACACGGTCGGTGATGAAGAAGTTGTGGTTCTTGTCCTGGAAACCAATGTCGCCCGTCCTCAAGTACCTGAGGCCATCCTCCTCGACAATGGCCAATTTGGTGGCCTCGTCGTTTTTCCAGTATCCTTTGAACACGTTTGGGCCGGCAAGCCAGAGTTCCCCGACGGCGCCTGGCTCGACTTCTCCCTCGGACGAAACGAACTTTCCAATCATGTTGGGGAACATTTTGCCGACGCTACCGGCCGACGTCTCCCACTCGTCCCAAGGCTGGGTATGTGTCATCGGCGATGTCTCTGACAAGCCGTAAGCTTGGTTGATGGGAATGCCGAGACGATTATGGACTCTGGTAATGAGCTCCACCGTCAGAGGGGCTGCTCCGCTGGTGATCATGCGAACACTGCTGAGGTCGTACTTGTTGACCAAGTCATCGTGAGCCATACGCACGATGACCGGAGGGGCGACATAAATAAACGTGATTTTGAATTGCTGAACCAGGCGTAAGAACCTTTCAAATGTATAAGCTCGCATGACGACCATTTCTATCCCGCGATAAAGACACTGGTGAATGAGTCCGATAAGTCCGTAGATGTGGAAAAATGGAATAATCCCAAGCATTCTGTCTGCTCCTGGCTTATACCAGCGCCCCACGGCTCCCCGGATGAGGCACAAGTCAGACACCACGTTGCGATGGCTCAACATGACGCCCTTGGGAAGCCCAGTGGTGCCCGAGCTATACACCAGAAACGCAAGATCCGTATCCGGGTTTAACTTGCAACGTGAAATTCGCGGACTTCCGGAGTCCCTGTGTATATTGAACCAGTGGCGGAACGATGAGGATTCAAGAGAACCCAGAATCAGAATTCGGTCTTCGGGGATGCCGGACTGTTTGGCGGCAACTGTGGCTTTCGGGAGAAGATCCGTCGTCGTCACCAAAGCCTTTGCGCCGGAATTACGCAGCTGGTAGGAGAGCTCGTCTGAGGTGTAGGCCGAGTTGGCTGGACACACAATACCGCCTGCATAGAATACGCCGAAAATCACGGGGGCAAAATCGACATCGTTAGCCGCGTAGATTGCCAGAACGTCGCCCTTCTGCCAGTCAAAGTGGTGACGGAGTCCTTCCCCAAACACCGTTGCTGCTAGTCGGACGCCGTTAAAGGTGTATCTTCGATCAGGATCATCGCCATCTCTGTAGATTACTGCATCCCTTGTGAGCATCTCGCCATTTCACAGAGCTTTCTCGACAGTCTCACTTTGCGTGTCTGGAAAGTCCCGCTCTGAATCGAAAATAAAGGACCACATGTCACAATCGGGAATGGCGACATCTGGAAATGTCGACTTGAATACCATTGTCGCTTAATTGGACTCGATGAAGACAAGTCCTCACCAGAGCGCACAGAAGATCAGATCAGAAGGAAATCTCAAAGCCCTGCAACAGGACATCATCTAGGAGACTAGGACTTGGAAATTGGCTATCCAATGGGGCTCGGTTCAAGTAAAGATTGCCCATCCGGTCCGAGGGAGTCGGGTATTCGAGTTTGATAGCAGCAGAACAACCTGAGCGGCCTGGTCGCCGATATATTCAGCACCACTCGTCGAATCCGTGCATTCGGAAGGTTGCTTGCGAGGCGTTTCTACCGCTTAGTCTGGCATTGCAGCTTGCCGTGGCCGGAACGGCCATTGAACAATTTGGGACCCCACTGCGCCTTTGCGCCAGGCGATGCTATTCGACGGTGGATTAGTGTATAGCCAGGTTGGGGGCCCCATCGACTAGGTGAAAAGTCCAGAGCTGAAGCCGTAAAAAGGCGGCCCGCTGGCGGAGTGGTATATCACGTTCACACTCTCTACAGTTCATACCCTAACCGAGCAGAGTCCCAGGCTCGGCAGAGGCTAGCTTGCTCTTACATACTATGGATAAGGTAAGCGACGTGGACGAGAGTTCAGGGACCTCCGAACCAGCACTATACGAGTCCCTCCGTAACAGACGTCGGAGCGGCGGCGGGCCCCCGCTCCGAGGACGGTGGAACTTTGATGTGTCCGCATTTTGGATATCTCCGCACTTGTCTATAGCTTTGGCGACTTTGGCGGCAGCTGTATCCGGACTATTTTACAACGAGCAACAGGAGAAGCAGAGTGCCAAGGCATCCATTATGTACTGACCGATATTCATGATATATGGAGACTTCTGATCGGTCGACTTGAAATTCAAAACAACCTCCGTGGCTGCCATAGATGATAGCTCCCAGACGCTGTGACTCTTTTCGGCATTACCCAATATCATTCGAGCTCCTCACTTTCCTCACGATCCCAGCAGCCGATAGACAACATACACCATGAAGTACACCGACATTGTTCTCACGGTCTCCGGCCAAATCGGCACCATCAAGCTCAATCGACCGAAAGCGCTCAATTCGTTCGGTGGGAATCTCATGATGGATGTTGTCACGGCTCTGCGCGAGCTGAACGAACATCCTGATACCATCATGACGGTGATAACCGGTGAAGGCCGATTTGTGAGTCCATTCGCGGCTGAAGAGAAAGGGGGACGACACGGGGGCGCTGATCCAGAATATCTAGTTCTCTGCAGGTGCGGATGTCAACAACGTTGTCCCCCTGGGCGAGTTTCCCAGCGCGGCACACAAAAAGGTGGCAATCTTGGCCGACTATGCGCCCGTTCTTGAGTTGCTCCGAAGTATGGTCGATCATAAAAAGGTGCTGGTCCTTGCCCTGAATGGTCCAGCGGTGGGTGGTGCAGCGGGTTGGTTCGTCGGAGTCGGTAAGTGATGGTGGCATTTTCCTGCTTTTTCCTCCAAGCCCTCAGTCCGAACCCGTGTCAGAGCGTTATTCAAATTTGCGAGTTTGACGTGTTGAAATGTCCGTGATGGCTGACGGCGTTCCTGTTTAGCGGATATTGTCCTTGCGTCGGACACTTGCTGGCTCCATGCCCCATTTTCCGAGCTTGGCCTCGTCCCCGAATTCGGGTCTGCCGTAAACTTCGCACAGTCAATGGGAGTGCACAAAGCCAACGACTTTCTGATGTTCGGGCACCAAATGACGGCCCAGGAACTTCAGGCTTGTGGACTGGTCAACCAGATTTTCCCCACCACATCTTTCCATCAAGATGTGGAAGGCCATCTGAGGAAAGAATTAGAGGTCAATGATGGCCTGAGCATGATGGAATCGAAACGGTTGATGAATGCATCTGTACGAGATGCAAGGCTTCTGTCGATAATGACCTCGCTGGACGCTTTGGCAGAGAGAATGGTTGAGGGCACGCCTTATAAGAGATTTGCTGAGCAACGGAGGAAGATGAAGGAAAAGGGTCGCCAGAAAGGCAAGTTGTAAGGTGTCGTGCTATGGAGCTCTGATCCAAGAGCGCACGACGGGTTCACCGCTCCTGAGTCCTGAAGCCAGGGCTCTGGTGATGCAGACCTGGAAACTCGAAAAGGCGTTGAAAGTTTCATACTTTTTTGACTTGTGTCTCACATCCTCTCGCAGTAGATGAACTTCTTACGGATCGAACTCAGAATTTCGTATGCACTCTCGGCCGCAGAGCCGTCTTCTGCCCACGGCCGTAGTCTGTCGAGGGCAAGGTGCTGAAGCGCGTCCACGTCCGTGACAAACGGCTTGAGAATTGGCGAACGAGCGGATATGGATATCATCAGGGCCGACGCGAAAGCGCTGGAAAGGTATCAGCAAGACACCATGGAAAGCGAGACTGTACAATGAGGACTTCAAACAACAACGCCTGGTGGGAGACGACTCACCCTTGTGTCGCTGTGTATATGTACGGAGTCCGTCTCACAAGCAGACCTCCTACTGATTTTAGAAACATCCGGCAACTCATGATGCAGGTTTGGCATTTTTCCAGGAAATACTGCGGGACCTGTTGCCCCGTTGGCAGAGACGTGGCCTTCAGCACGAAAGGCCTGTGGATCTTGTTCATCGAAGACCAGTAGCGGCAACGTAACAAGCAAGATTGGATGTCGGGATCAGGTTCTTCCACCACAAGTTCGGGTTTGATGGCAGCGGGCAATGAACTGTACCACGACTCCAATTGACGTGTGAGCTCGTTGCAAACATTTATCAATGGTGCCAGCGAGTTCGCGATGCCTGTTCCATCAGGAACGTCATCTAGCACGCTATCAGTATAGGCGCTCATGCTGTCGGTAAAATTAATGGAATAATGGATTCGATTGCCCAAGGAGCGAGCAGATATCTCTGCTAAGAAGAGCATGCGGCTCGTGTCAGGAGGATCCCCGCAATGGGGGAAAAGCATCTTGTCTGCGAGGAGTTGAATGCAGCTTCGTGGCTGGTGAAACTCGGCAAGGATGTCGCTGATCAGTCGAAGTGAGCCTCAGTGTCAGGAGAAGGGGACTGTGGATGAGATATACCATTCAATGACGAAGGAAGACCAGCTCAAGCGGAGGATCTCCTGTACTCGAGGCTCGTCTGGTTCTGCGTTTTTGGTCCTTTTGCACGGTCAACGCCTTGACACAAACTGCTGAAACTACTAACCGAATGAGAAGTTGCTCCACGTTCGTAGAAGCCAGGTGCACAAACTTCCACGCCAACAGCGGCTGGACCGCATATGTGAGGTATAAAGCACATAAAAGCAGTCCTTGCGAAAGAAGGAGATTTCCCCCCACGGATTGCGTCCATCTCGACATCAGAATCTGCTGCGCAGCCCTGTAGTAGTGAATGCCAGGAATAGTGCGTCCGCCCAAGGTATGTTTGCCATCGGGATCTTCACTGATCACGGCTCCCAGGGCTAAAACAACGAAGACAACACCAGACTCCTCGTTTCGGCATAGAGCCTTGGCAAAGGCATCCTCATAGAGTGTAGTAAACGCCTTCCTGTCGAAGATGGGATGAAAAGGATGAACTAGCTCAAAGAAAGCTTGGAGAAACATGTCGGCAGCTTCGCGCCCTACTTGCGGAATATCAGACGAGTCTGCGGTCACTGTATTAGATGAACACGTTTCCATGACCTTCGCATGATGCGCCTCGACTCGAAAGAAGAACTCATCCGGGAATTCTCCAGCCAAGGTTTCCACCTGCGGCAGGCTTAGAAGGTTACTGCTGCTGGCTTCATGGCCCGGAGGAATGGTCAGAGGGGGAAGCTCCGAAGTTTGTTCTTGCATGTAAGGTGATTTGGGCTTCGAACGCCGTCGTCTTGTGACCGATCGACTGGGGCTTGGTTGCGAAACAATCGAGTCGGCGAGGGCGTCGGCGAGGATGCTGTTATGCGAATCGACGGAGTTACCAGCATCAAAGCTTACAGGAAGGGTGCCCGAGCCAGCCCTCGGCGACCGCAATGAATCTTGCAAGTCCTTCAGAGCCGCGGTATGTGACTCGAGAAGACTTGTGATCGCGTCGATCGAATCATTTCCGACAGGAGGGTTGGTTGGGACCGGACCTGAAAGCCTGATGGTGTCAGAGGCGGGATTCCTGGGGCTGGAAAGCCACTCAATACGAACTGTGAAGTATCACTGCCGCGCTGAACATAGGTACATGTGACCTGCCTAGCCGTGCATGTTCCGCACGTGGGCTTGAGGCCATCGCACCGCCGCTTTCTGTGACAAAGAGCTGAATCAGTGGGTCTGGAATATGTTAACAGAGTAGGTTCCTGTCGGAGCCTTACCTTCGGCGGCAGTATAAGCATGCCATGGTCGGGGAACTGCTGTGGGAAAGCTAGAGATGGGAGGAGGCGAAAAGGCGGACAAGGCGGGCGGCAGAATGCCCGCCATTTATGTATTTCTCCTGCTGATGCGGCCTATTACGCTCCCCTGAAGTCAAACACCCCCGCAGAATTAGACTCGCCAGTTGCCCCACAATTCTTGGTGGCTCGGCGTGAAAATGGGCGCATCGACGGGCATCTGTGGGGGGGCGGCATCCTGGAATCTCACCCGCCTATTCTTCCTAGCGGGAGAGTGTCAGATAAGTCGCTGTCGCTTCAGGTCAGCCTGGGCCGGCGGGGGTTGGGTGGAAATGCTGATGGCAGCCTCGGTCAGATACGTTAGAGACCTTCCCAATCATATTTTGATCCGCCCCGAAATGCATACTCGTCGCTGAAGCCTAGGTCTTGTTGCTCATTCCGTATCTATTTTGCAATCAGGTACATTATGCCTAAAGCAATAAGCATCTCTCGAGTCGACGGCAAGCCCGGTCGGGTCTATTACCCCTTAAGCCTCGACGAAGTTCCAACATCCCAACCTGGGGAAGGCGAGGTGGTAGTACAAATCCACGCGGCAACATTGAACCACCGTGATCTCTTCATTCGACAACATCTCTACCCGGGAACATCGTTTAGTATTCCTCTTTTGTCTGATGGCTGCGGCACGGTTGTTTCTCTTGGAAAGGGAGTCGACCAAGAATGGAGGGGCAAAAGAGTGATCATCAATCCCACTGTTGGATGGAAGGATTCGGTGGACGGACCTGAAGATCAGAACAACGTCAGGATCCTTGGTGGCACGAAGCCTTTGCCTAATGGGACGCTCCAGGAGTATTTGGTGGTCAAAGCGACTGAGTTAGAGGAGGCACCGTCTCACCTGGATCACGTCCACGCTGCAGCACTGCCCCTAACTGCTTTAACCGCCTGGCGAGCAGTCATGGTGAAGTGCGGTACCGATCGCCTCGGACCAGGCAAGAACCTCTTGATAACCGGCATTGGCGGGGGAGTTGCGTTGATGGCTCTTCAGTTCGCGGCCTCAATAGGCACAAACGTCTATGTTACCAGCGGAACTCAAGCCAAGATCGATGAGGCAAAGCGACTCGGTGCAAAGGGCGGCGTGATCTATAAGGAGAAGGACTGGGACAAGAAACTGCTGGCTATGCTTCCGCGATCACGTAGCTATCTGGACGCTATAGTGGATGGTGCTGGCAGCGATATCGTGCGGAGAGGCGTGACATTATTAAAGGTCTGTTGAGACTGGGGCTTGCCCATTTACAGTGTACAAGCTAACATTTTATCCAGCATGGTGGCACTATCGTCATCTACGGTATGACGACTGGGCCAAGTACACCCTTTTCTATGCCGGCAGTTTTGAAGAATATTGAAGTGAAGGGGTCGACAATGGGTTCCAGGAAGGAATTCAAAGACATGGTCAAGTTTGTCAATCAAACAAAGCTCCAGCCTGTCGTGTCCAAGGCCGTTAAGGGGTTCGATCTGCGAGCTATAGACGGCCTTTTTGAAGACATGAAGAATGGAAGCCAATTCGGCAAATTGGTTATCGAGATTCCTCAGCCTAGATCAAGCAAGCTCTGAGTTGGACTAACGCTCCTGATAACAAGTTCAATCGTCATGTTAAAAGATAGATAGAGGCGCGGGTTCCAGAGTCTATAGAAATACAAACTTACTTGCGTGATTGGTTTCAAGCAAGTTCGATTCCAGGCCAGAGATGACCTCGTGTCTCCATCACTCTACAGCTCAGATACATCATTCCCTTACCAGCACCTCTAATCTTCCGGGCCGTCGGCCACGAGGCTACCACTGCCACGAGATCAGACTTAGTGGACGGTGAATGGCTTCAAGGAGTGGCATAACACAGGGGACTTCTATTACAACCCTCCACCTTGATTCTTAACGAACCAAAAGCATAGCAAGGAATGTCTGATCTAGCCCTGCTTGAAGAATGGCGGCTTTTGGCCCGTGTATTGGAAGCAGCAATGCGACTCCAGACTCGCCCGGCTGGCAGACGCCTCACGGGTTCCGTGGCAATGCCATCGGGGGAAGATCCAGTGTACGTAAACACGAAATCAGGAACAAACTGCATGAGTACTTCTCTTGACGATACGTTGTTCTCGAGAGGGGTCTTTCCAAGCTAGTGGTCTTCATGAAGCTTTTCAGTACCGTGTCGGATACTCAGAGGTCTGCGTATGTCCACTCCTCCGCTGTCCGCTTCCGCTTCCCGCCATTAATCTGCACATGCATTGCGGAGGTTGTTACCTAGGCGAGCCGGTTTGGGAAGGGAATCTAGAATTCTGAGAACGGCCCAAATGGGTTGAAGCCGTCATTTCCTAGTCTCACACGGCTGGTAGATCAGATGGTCCGACTTGCTCTAACCCGCCTTGAATGGGTGGCCCTTGATTGACCGTTTGCTGGCAGGATGTATGGTCACCCTCCAGCCCGGAGTGCACACCGACAGACAGTCCAAAATTGAGACTCTCCTTTGGGGTCAGGCAAAACAATCAGTCCGATCTTGTCCCTGGTCTTGACTTTCGAGCACCTTAGAACTACATCACTTCAGATTTTGCGAAGGGCAACACTTCATAAATTGGCATATAGTGACTTTCGTCCCTTCTGCGTCCGGTGAACAACAAAGGCTGGTCCTTGCTCGACTACCAGATTTTCCCGGCTTCGAGCATGGCAGACATCAAAGTCGAGGAGGCGAACGAAGAGGAAGCCGCATACACAATCACGAGCACAAATCAACTACCTCTGGAACCCGACATTCCAGACGGAGGTTATGGATGGGTGGTTGTGGTCGGCATCTTCATTGTCAATGGATGGGCTTGGGGGGTGGTATCGGTGCGTGAATTTAGACCGTATGGCTTTGCGGCTCATTCTAACACTCTTTTAGTCCTACAGCGTCTACCTTGCTCATTACCTCTCAGCAAACACCTTTCCCGGAACGAGTCCACTAGAGTATTCGTTTGTTGGAGGGACAAATTTTGCTGCAGCCATGATTGTTGCACCTCTGGTTAACATTCTGATAAGGAATTTTGGAACAAGAACCTCGATGCTCCTTGGCACCTTTTTCATTTCTGGGGGCTTGATTGCCGCCTCCTTCGCAAAACAGTTTTGGAGTCTCATCATCACTCAGGGTATAATGGTTGGTATCGGAGTGGGTTTGCTATACGTCTCCACGGTTCCAGTGGTGAGCCAATGGTTTCTGAAGAAACGCAGCTTCGCCCAGGGCATCACGGCTGGAGGCACCGGGATTGGGGGACTGATTTTTTCTTCGTCAATCACGCCGATGATAACGAACATCTCCCTCGCTTGGTCTCTTCGCATTATGGGTATCATATGCTTTGTGATGCTCTTCCTTGCTTCGTGCATGGTGCGAGACCGCAACAACAGCGTACGCCCAACGCTGCACCCGTTCGACGTCCGGTTCTTCCGTCGATGGGACGTCTGGCTTCTGATGATCTGGGGATTCCTATTCCTTCTTGGATACATGACTCTGATATCTTCCCTTCCCGACTTTGCGCGCTCACTTGGGATCTCACAGAGCAAGGCAAGCATCACAGCGGTTTTGATCAATCTGACGACAACGAGTGGGAGAACCCTGGCGGGATGGGCCTCCGACCACTACGGAAGAATCACAGTCGCCCTCATCTGCACGTTTGCGAGCGGTATATTTTGTCTGGTTGTTTGGGTGCCCTCAGAGTCACTGGCTCCAACTTTGGTCTTTGCATTTCTGGTGGGAAACGTGTACAGTGTCTTCTGGATAGTATGCAAGCTCGAAACATTTCATCGAGGACAGAAGAGCTAACCTTGACTAGTCAGTTGCACCAATAGCTGCTGAGATTGTAGGACTGCAGGAGCTCCCATCTTTATTGGCAATTGCGTGGCTGAATGCTGCTGCTCCATGCTTTGGTGAGATTCTTCAACTTCACATGAAGGTGACCTCACTGATAGAGACGCAGTTTCAGAGGCTATTGCACTAGAGCTTCGTCGTCCAAATTCGGACCGTCCATATCTCTACCCGCAGCTCTACGCAGGTGCGTTGTAAACTCTCTCTAATCGGAGCTCAGAAGCCCTACTGACGGTCGATAGGCTTGAGCTATATCATCGGGGGACTGTTCCTCCTCGAACTGCGGCGAATCAAAATTGGGCTTTTTAGCGTGGAAACACATAGATAACTTAGAGATGATAATAATGAATGAATTACTCTCTTTTCAACTCAGCTTCTTATCAAGAGACCAACCTGCCCTATTCTAAGATCTATCGCGAGACTATAACGCCGGCTTTGCGTTCAGGAGATGTACTAGACTGTGCCGGAAAGCTTTCCGGACTAAATGGCAGCAAGATGCGGGATTATCCTGACTGCAAGTCACAAGGTAGTCTCTGCAATACATACTCATCGTAGAGCTCTACCAAGACAACATCCTCCTCAGGCAAGTATACCCAACAAAGAAATCACCACCATATGGACAGATAAACATGAAGGGTCTGGATAGTTAATTACTTTTCTTGGAGTTCACTGCGCACTTTAATTCCGCCAGTGTCGGCGAGGTTCGAGTATAAATGGTTTGCTTTGGAATGGCCCCCCCTGGGCACTTAGAACGATCTTTCGATGGAAATATTAGAGCTTCCGTAAGTGGCTAGCCAAAGGCCGGCTCCTGCTTCGCCTCTGGAACGCCTTGCAAATACCCAACGCGGTCCTTTGTGTAGAACTCAATGTCAATTTTGTTCCCGAGCCCGGCCTTCGACCCATCAAGGCCTCCTGCCTTCACGCACGTCATGTCTGGCATAACTTCCAACTCGGTATACAAGCTAGACCCGCAAGTCGGGCAAAAGAAGTGTTTATTGATCTTTCCTGAGTCCCCGACACCGTCCCAGGCCGAAGGATTTCCTGACAACAATATCGATTTAGCTCCAAATCCAGTGTGAAATGGACATCCAAATGGCCACTGACCTGAAGTAACTCGGAAGGACGTGCGAGGAACAACAGCATTCGAAGTGAAAGCTCCTCCAGTCCACTTTGATCAAAAGAATATCAGTGAAACCCCTTTGCGGTGCAGTGACAGGCTAGAATGGCAGACCTTCTGACAGTCGATGCAGTGGCACAGTGCCGTGACTTTCGGCTCCCCTGTGAATTCGTACTTCACCGCGCCACACATACAACTTCCGGTCGTCGTCATTTCGTCTTTGTTGCCCGCCAAATGTTGTCTCACTGTGTCCAGCCTGGCTTTTGGGGAACTCATGGGACACTGGCGAAAGAAGGAGGTTTGGTTTTCACTCTGGCCGAGTCACAAAATGAAAGAGAGGCAGGAGAAGTTGAGGGCTTGCTTCTATCCTCGAAATTTGCGGGATTCGTAACTCTACCTCGAAGATAAATGCGGGGGAGATAACAATAGCCCCGCTGACTCCTTGGTCCGCTTCCTGACCGCCGAAATCCCGCCCTCTCCGCCTTCCATCCGTCCCTACCAGCTCGATTCGCCGGATCCTCGGTATAGCTAGCCAATTAAGTTAGCCTCACTGAATAGGCTCAACTCACTACTTTTTCGGTGACCCCACTACTTCCCCTCTACTAACCTGATGCAGACCTATCCACAATGTGGTCCATCCCAAGGGTAGCTTTCGTCGACTGTCACCAATCTACCGAGGTCCTATTCATCTCCAGCCCGACTGCTGGTCTTACATATTGAGTCAGCGAATTTAAAGATATCTATGCGCCCGGATTAATATCTCGTTCGGCGCAGATCGAAATCAAGAACAAGATTTCAACTGTCTGCTGTTGTGCCTACCATCTAGCTGCTCCTTTGTCTCAATATCTCCTTCTATCCTTCATCCATCGGGGCCACGTCGAAAGCGCTCAGCGAAAGTGTGCTTCCCACGAAAATGGAGTCTTTTCATCACCAGCCTCCTCCCACCTCATTCGTCAAGCTTTCATATCCCGCACCTCATGTCGTCCTGGTTACCATGTCGCGGCCCGAGAAGCTGAATTGCACCACGGCAGCAAATGTTATCGAATTGACAGACGTTTTCCGCTGGATCGACGATGAGCCGACTCTCTTCGTCGCAGTTCTGACAGGCGCCGGTCGCGCGTTCTCAACAGGTGCAGACTTGAGTGAGTGGCAGCAGAAAGCCGACGCCCCCAACGCAAGGCCGGGAGCAGGTCCGGGAGACGTTCCCGGTGCATTACCGCTGTCTAATCGCCTGGGCAAAAAGCCGATAGTTGCCGCAGTAAACGGCCTTGCACTAGGAGGTGGATGCGAAACGGTGATAAACTGTGACCTGGTCGTTGCAGCGGATACTGCATTGTTTGGCTTGGTAGAGGTTAAACGTGGGGTAGCCGCGTATGCAGGAGCTCTTCCCAGATTGATTCGGACAATCGGACTGCAACGTGCGAGCGAATTTGCACTGACCAGAGCGTACATCACCGCTCAACAGGCAGAGAACTGGGGCTTTGTCAACAAGGTTGTCCCTCAGGCGAAAGTCGTTGAAGAAGCAGTCAACTTTGCCAAAATAATCGCCGAGAACAGCCCGGATTCCACCATCTGCACCAGAGCCGGACTCAGAGAGGGCTGGGAAACGGCAAGTGTGGTACAAGCAACAGCGATAACTGGGAGAAGAGAGTGGGCTGAGCTGCAAAAGGCAGACAACATCAAGGAAGGCCTGATGGCATTTAAGGAGCGAAGGAAGCCAGTCTGGAAAGGAGCCAAGTTGTAATACGCCAAACTCGGAGTCATTTCTTGCTTGTGCGACTTATGATTGGCATGTCTGTGCTGGGTCATGAAGATATAGAGATCAGGAACCTGTGGAAAGGTCTCTGTCGGACACATGGAAGTTCTCGATGCGATTCCGCATTCAAGCTGCCTGATAAGTCATGTTCACTGTGTCCTTCAGCGTCCAAAATTTCATACGATAGCAAACATTCCCCGAATTGAATGCATTGGAAAGAAGCACTTGCTGCTTGTGGGGCGGACCTATAACGACCGGCACTCGGTGCCTGTGCGCTGGAGTAGAGAGCAATAGCCAGCCTTCATTCCTCCTAGGTCTAGGATGAACCTTCTGTCTTTCTGACAATTTCAACTGGTCCCTGAGCTATCCAGACAACTAGACGACTGCCAGAGAAGCCTCGCAAGATGCTGCAGCCGGCCGTGCGCAGAAGGCGGCATTCGTCGGCCCTATCCCGCCTATTCCCGCTTTTGCCGTTCAGATCGTCAATCAAGCCGCCACTGACTGAACTAGCCCACTAGCCCAAAGACCAAGGTAACAATACCCCAACATGTCAGCCCACCAGCCCCAGCAGAGACCAATCAAAGTCAACTACATCGGCAAGATCGCGAGGCCCTCAAGAATACTTCCACTTTCGCTCCCGGGGGTCGTGTCTAGTTTGCGCTACTTCCCCGTGGGGTTTGAAGGCTGCGTAATGGCCTTGCTCCTGTTGTGGAGCTGTGGGGTATGGGCACGACATGAGGACGCTTTGAATTCTGCCTCCTGCCAGTCCACGGAGATTCTCGATACAGAGAAGGCAGATAGCACTGGGACGGCCTCGTCTCCCAGGCAACACCCTAACTCATAGGTTGGGATGTAGATGGCGGAAGAGCGGACATTGCTATTGCTTTCCGCCACCCCCTGTATCACACCATGGGTTGCCTTTCCTATGCCTGTCTACCGTGCTGGTTGTGGTATTCTATAGACGGCCCGTATCCCGCTGCTAGTTCTGCGACGACAGAGAATGTCGTACGAAGTCAATCAGCATAGATCTGTGGTCTATATGTATCGCCGGCCATGCCTATGGATGTTGTCTCAGAAAAGCTTCGATTTCTCTTAAACGTGCAACTGATCTCGACTTGGGCACTAAGTGGCTACTGAGCATATCCAAAAATGCCGGAACTTCGAGGAAAACCTCTCTTGGCGGGAGTAACTGCCGCCTGTAGCGTCGGGTTCTTCCTGTTTGGTTGTGCGTTGGACCCATTTGCCCATGCTGAATCTCCTATTGTGATTTGACCTCGGTGCTGACCTTGAGATAGATGACCAAGCGGTCATGGGAGGAGTGATTGGTGCAAAGACATTCAATGAACAATTCAATCATCCAACGGTGAGACTCGAGCCTTCCCGCGACTTGAGGCATTTGCTGAGGCTTTGGCTAACTCTTCCATTGCGCCCAGGCTCTGCAGCAAGGCCTCATCGTTGGCCTTTACGATGTAGGATGTCTGATAGGGTCTCTGTTCATCATCGCTTTCGGCGAGCAATTGGGCAGAAGAAAGGCGATTGTTAGTGCTCCGGATTCTGACTCTGTCACATTCATCACGATTACTAACTCGGGAATTCTGAAGTACATTGGCTCCGGGGTCATTATCGTCGGCACAGTTCTCCAGGTCACCGCTAAAGTCATATCCCATCTTATTGTGGCTCGCGTCGTATGTGGCGTTGGAATTGGCATCATGACTTCTGTCGTGCCCGCTGTAAGGATCTTTGCCGCCCAGATGTGTTGTCTGGATATTGACCCGCGAGCAATAGTGGCAGTCAGAAGTCTCGCCGGCTCACTCAAGAGGGATATACCTAACAATCCAGAGTGGGAATATCGCTGTTGGCTTCTGCCTAGCAAGTTGGATCACTCTTGCATGCTCATATGCAAGCAGCCAGGCTCAATGGATCCTTCCGATCGCCCTCCAGGTTATATTTGCCGGGTTCCTCTTGGTGACGGTCCCATTTCTCGTCGAGTCCCCCCGCTGGATCGCCAACCATAGGTCACTTGACGAAGCCACAAAGGTCATCGCGCGTCTTCAGGATCTGCCAGAGACACACGAAGCTGTGCTCAAAGTCCGGAACGACATTGCAGAAGCACTCGAGGTCGAGGCAAATGCGTCCTGGCGCACGCTCTTTGGGAACAACAATGAACAGAATTTTCGCCGCCTGTGCCTTGGGTTTGGGGCTCTCTATATGCAACAACTCACCGGTATCAAGTAAGTCGCTATTCCAATTTTCAGACAGAGGACTTACCTCATGGCCAGCACTATCGCCTACTACGTCGCATACATCGAGCAAGAATATCTCCACCTCAGTAATAGCATGTCCCATATTGTAGCGGCAATCACAGCGACCCAGTATTTGCCATTTGCTCTCTCCCCAATTTTTTTTGTGGAAAGATTTGGTCGCCGTACTTTGTTGATGTGGGGTGCTGCTGCTTTGGCCCTCATGTCGGCCATGATTGCCGTTGGCTTCAACATTCCAGGGCGAGCAGGTGGTATCGTCACCATGGTGTTCTACTGTCTATTCTACAATTGCTTTGGGATGAGGTATGGAAACCAAAAATGTCGGGGTTGCTCAAAGTCCTTGGACTAATCTCTACGACAGCTACTTGAATATCCCCTGGATGTACGCTCCGGTAAGGTCCAATTACTCTTATCACAATTTTGACACTTGGATTGTTTTGGTTCTGACTCTACCAGGAAATAAACTCGCTCAAAGTGAGATCCAAGGGTATGGCTATTGCGTCTGCCTCAAATTGGCTATGTGAGTTCCAAACTCTGCCCGTAATGAGGGAGGATCCACTAATCCGTGTGCTCAGTCAATGGCATTGTTGTCACCGTGACCCCTTCTGGACTTCAAGCTATTGGTTGGAGGTTCTACATTGTCTGTAAGTTATCTACCACTCACCCTGCTGAGGTTTGCTGGTAGTTTGCCGTCAACTAAGATTCAATTAGGGGTTGTCTTCAACCTGTCTTTTATACCGATGGTTTACTTCTTCTACCCAGAAACTCGAGGCTTGTCTCTTGAGCAGATTGACCACATATTCGAGGGCAAGGGCCAAGGGTGGTCTTGCTTTACTTCGGGTGTCCGCGAAAGCATCAAAGGCCCTGCTGCAATTGAAGCAGCACGCTCGAATCGTTATCATGCAACCAATATGCAATCTGCTAACGGCGATGATCCACTTCATATGGATGATATGGAAGGCACCAAGGCTAGCACAATCGGGATCGAATCGGTTGAAACCAAGGTGTGATTGATGTGGGCCTTTGAACTGGTGAGGCACCGAATCTGAAAGCTGAAGTCCGGAGGGAAGAATCTCGGCCTGGAGCCTGGTGAGGCCCATACAAATGTTTTTGATACAATGTTACTCAGGCTGTTTTGCAGTATACGTACACAAGGTCGCTGTGCTTGAGACCCTTGATATCTTGAAACCGAGGAATACAAGCCTTGAATGTTTCCGTCTTCTGGAACGCGAGATGTGCTTCGACCGAATCCCATGCCATAGAAGCCAAAAAGGCTTTCGCTTTCCGACCTGCTTCCGCAGCCTCTGCAGGGATCACAACATCCTCCAAGATCCACCCGGAGGTGCTCATGCGGGCGCCAGAGCCTGGAGTTGCTTCGAAAAGACTCGCAATGCTCTTGATGGTGTCCTCGACCAAGGACATGTCAGACTCGGAATAGTCGGCCGGAAAGTACTGGGTGAATACTTCGGTTGCCACCCCTGCTCCGTGTGGGAAGGCGCTGACGCAGTTTGGGGTCAAATTCACATGAAAAACAGTAGTCGGGCCACCGGTAATAGTGTCGAATCTGGATATGTGTGCTTTGTAGATACTATCGAGAGTAAGATTTGACTTCGGATTCTGGATAGCCGCCAGGCATCACGGCAGGAGCACTCGCGGCGATGAACTCTGCTGTGGCGTGTTGGTGGAAGGGAGAACTGTGGACTTACCCAGAAGCGACAAATCTCTCGTGGTCCTCGATTTTATCCCATTCTACAAAAAGCCTCAACATGTTGGCTTGGTGCACTTCGGTTCCCCAAAGCATTCTTCGAAATCCTGGTTGTAGAGAGGTTGTCTCGCAAATCTGCAACCATGTCTTCCCTGCAGGGCTGGATGCATCGTTGATGTTCAGCCCGCCCTTAAGCGGAATGATGGCGACTTCTGTTACGACCATGATGTGGCTGGTCTGGGGGCTGAGTTTGGATTGTCTGAGAGCTGTTGCAGAGAATGCTGAAACATGCTTCTTATCTATTGGGACAAGTGGGCTGCCGAAATGACGCAGGCATGTATGGATTGGAGTAGGGAACATAACGCACTGTCTAATTCATGGATCGGTAGCGGGCCGCCTTTTCCCGCCATGCAATACATTCTACTCGAACTTGAAAGGAATTGCAACTAATACACTTGCTATATTCAATCTTTCGAGTCTCTTGCCGTCTTCCGACGGGATGGTAACATGGTTATATTATTGTATAAAGAAGGAATCCTTCATGATCCCCGTTGCGCCAGCTTCACGTAGTTGCAAATTTTCATCGCATTTGAGCACTCAGCAGGTCAAGCCAAAGGCCACTGCCTGCGCATTTTCGTTTCAATCATGGGATCTCTTGGTACAGTAGAGTCCATACCGGCCCATTCATCAGTCCATACGCCTGATATTTTCAGGCTAAACTGCAGGACAATCATAGGTAAGTGCCTACAAGCCCCAAGCAACCCATGAGGAGCCTCTCGGCACAATTTCGACCATGTCCATGAAAGTCGAACCACTGACGAACAATGTTTAGTTACGGGTGCCGTGGGCGGACTTGGCGTTCAAGCGGTGACAGCAATCCTTGAATCAGGCGGAGATGTAATTTGCCTCGATCGGCCGGAACAGCCTCCACAGACCGTATGGGGTGAGAAGTAAAAGTACACAGGATATCTCTGGGGTCCAACGCTGACTGAATTTGCCTGAAAAAGATAAATTGAAAGACGTTGCGGTGCTAAATGGCGCGCAAATCTTCTATTACGCCTGCGATATCACAGACGAAGCCAAGGTCAGCGTTCTCTTCGAAGAGGCTGCCTCGCAAGCACGTTTTCCTGTTCGAGGCCTCGTCACCTGCGCCGGAATTACTCGCGTCGGCCCTTCGATCAAGTTTCCTCTAGCTGAAGCACGCCGAGTCATCGACATCAACCTGATTGGAACTTTGGCAGCTGCTCAAGCAACTGCGCGCATCGTTCAAAGGCAAACACTCCCCGCGAGTTTCGTGTTCATTGCGAGTATGAGTGGCCATATAATTAACAAGGTACGGCAACATATAAAAGAGAATCAAGTGGGATCGCAGAGAGTCTGATTGAGAACTCCAGGGAGCGCCTAATGCAGCGTATTGTGTCTCAAAGGCAGGTGTCCATCAACTAGCCAGAAATTTGGCCTATGAATGGGGCGCATCATCGGAACTTCCTACGATCCGGGTCAACTCGATCAGCCCTGGGTATATCAAGACCAACATGACCCAATCCTACATCGACCAAGCCGACTTGGAAAAGATCTGGCTCGAAGACAGCATGCTCAAGCGGTTCTCGGAGCCCGAGGAGTATCGAGGGACAATCGTTTACATGTTGTCGGATGCCAGTTCGTACATGACGGGATCCGACGTAAGGGTCGACGGAGGTCATACAGCTTGTTAAGCGTCGGAGCCAGCGTCGTGAGAAGGAGTAAAGAAAGTCGGACAGACTCCCGACGGATGCATATTGAGAAGGAACCTGAGAGTTTCATGTGTCTTGTGCGATGGAATGTACCTGCGAGTAGCTTTTTTAAAGAGCCAAAACAGAATTTCAAGAACAGTGCTACGATTCTCATTGTCTATTCAGCAATAAGATAGAATACCTGGCTAGTTACTCCGCGAATATCAGGCACTGTAATGTATAAGGGCAACTGTCAGGAAGGGACCTGGTCCTGAAGCCCAACCAAGCAGAGATTTGCCAATGCGTACACGACCACACAACTACAAACAAGTTACTGTGACGCATTATGCTTAAGAAGCAGTTCAAGCATTTCACCAATCACGCATATTTATACCGACTTTAGCCAAATAACCATGTGAGTAACAGTAGTAAGTTTATGTTTTGACATTGAGTTAGAACGACGATCAAAAGGATAGCTGATGGGATTCGAATTCTCTCATTTTACATAGCCCCTGTACAGAGAATATTACCCAATGTCCAACCAAACTTCATCCCGCAAACCAGGCTCCTTTCACAAGTGAAAAGGGACCTGAAATTTTCCCCTTCAAACAGTTCTTGCCTCCCACGGGAGCAACGGTCTTACGATATAGGATATGCGCAGAGCTTGCCGCGGCTGTAATTTTCAGATGTGCCACTCTTTGTGCAGCCTCAGCAGAGCCAGATGATATGCCTGCATCTAGCTCACAGCTATGGTTTTGGCAACGTCTCGACATGCGACGTCGTAATGACTTTCTGTTCCGCCTGGGCGAGCTCTCTGAAGCGAATTTCCTCCTGGACCGCAGTTTTCCGAATGACCTGTGTGTGGTTCTTGTTCAAGCCCATGCAGATGCGTGGTTCGTCAAAGAACTGAGAGCAATCGAGTCAGTAAGTGGCTTGGGCTTCGAGGGTCGGGCTTTTTCACTGACCATTTGATCGACCTCTTCCAATGTGCGGCCGGCGGTTTCCACCCCGAAAAAGTATGTCAGCGGCACAAAAAGCGCACAGAAGGCGCCCCAGATCCAGAAGAAATTTCCACCGAGGTTTTGCACGCCGATCGGGGTGATCATCACGATCACGAAGTTGGACATCCAGTGCCAGAACACTCCAACAGCCATGGACTTGTTTCGAACGCGCAGTGGTTGGACTTCAGCCGAGTAGCACCAGGAGACTGGGAGAATGCCGGAGCCATAGCAGTCAAAGTAAACAAACATAAAGGCCACGGCTGCAGCGGCAGACGAGTATGTCTTGTTGAGCAAGGCCCCGGCGATGATGAAGTTGCAAATCGCACAGGCAGTTGACGAGATCAGGACCGTCTTTCGTCTTCCAAGTCGGTCGAGGAAGAAATATGGCGAGAAGGCCATGATGGATTCCTGCGTGAAGCACACAGACGCCAGGATCAAAGCCAACAGAGGCTTGTAGCCAAGATAGGTTTCCAAGATATAGCCCATGTAGTAGCCGAGGACGTTGGCACCACTCCACTGATTGAAAAGGTACGGGCCCATGCCGAGCAGGACACGCTGCAGATTTCGAGCCCGGGTGGCATTGCTGAAACACTCGGACCAGGTGACTTTACTCTCTGCTCCCTCCGCGGCAATGTTGTCCAGAATCTCGGCCAGTTGGCCCTGCACTTCGGCGTCATCATCTGCCTTGTCCAAGAGGCGGGCAATGATCTTGCGAGCTTCCTCTTCCTTTCCGTGCTTTGCCAGCCACCGGGGTGTCTCTGGACAGAACAGACAGAACACCAGAATGCACAAGGAGAACAGGATCTGACACGCCACCGGAAAGCGCCACTGCATCGATCCTGGGGCGTACAAGGTGCCTAGGCAAACCCAGGAGGCCAGCGCAACTCCAGAGGGGATAAGGACTGACTGAAAGACGAGTAGGGAGCCACGGTTATGTGCTGGCAGTGTCTCTGATTGCAAGATAGGGACGGCCACCGTGCTGAAGCCGACACCTAGGCCGGAGATGATGCGAGCAACAAACATCTGCTTGTAGCTGTAGGAGGCAGTCTGAATTGTGGCTCCGATGATGATAATGAAGTTGGCGTACAGAATCGACCGCTTGCGTCCAACACGCTCACCGAAGAGAAACGCAGTCACTGCACCCAACGCACAACCAATGTCGTAGATTGCGGTGACGAGACCGCTCATGGTTGCGCCTGGGTGGCCGAGCATTTCCTGGAAGCGTTCTCCTGCGAGAATCCCGCCGAAAAGCCCTTGATCATATCCGAAGAGCAAAAAATCAAACCCGGAGGTGATCAGAATGAGAGCTATGAGGGATTTGCCCCTTAGTTGCGGGAGACCCATGGTGAAAGGTGGTCTGCTCTGGGCAGAGCCTGGTGTGTAAGCAACGGAACGAAGCTGTGATATGCGGCGGAAATGGGTTGTGCTGTGAAGAGCGAGGTTGATTTGTGGGATCACAATTTGGTGTATTCCATAGGGACCTTAATATAGATTTCCTAATGTCGTTGTATATGTGAAGTCTTCGCCTGCCTCTACCCCGTGGGGATCCCGTGAGAACACCCTTTCGAGGCTAATGTCCCGCGTCGAGCTTTGACTTCGTCTCCCAACAAGAAGCGGAGGTAAGCGGGCCGACCTCCGCCTGCATTTTGACTTCTCTTACATTGCATTCGAGCCGCCTGGAACCCCATGGAGGTTAGATACTCTCTCACTGTTGTTGTAGCGTACGGGCCAGAACAGTGTTGGCCGACGCCACCTCGGACCATCACCTGGCGCTGTGCCTTAATCACAAAAGAGGTCTTCTCCATTTTGAGAAGGCCGTCGTTGAAGGGCTCGTCTAACGAACGGACAGCAAAAAAGGGGAAGAAACCCGAAAGGCGTCTCTTCGTCAAACAGGAGTATGCCCGACACGCGGGGCAAGAGTCTTCGGCCGGGGCTGGGGCGGCACAGGCCCCTCACAGTTTCACCGGCATTAACTAAAATGAGACCCTGGGGGGACGACGTAACTGATGTGACTCCGCATGAATACTTGGTAGATTCTAGGCTTTCAAGTTACTGCCTGAGAGAGTAGCACAGCCCAGACGTGCCGCTCTCACACTGCGAGTCCTGTCATACCAACGAGAAACGGGCCCGGAAAGCGAGGAGACTCGGCTTGGTAAATCGCATGCACAGCAATACATCGAAACCGCCTGGCCTTCAGCACGACAAAATGAGTACTTCCCGCCGTGCTGCTGTCGCTTGCGACTTCTGTCGCTATCGGTAAGTGCTGGGGAATCGCTCTTGAGATACCAAACTTATTGTCTCTCTACCGGCATCTCGATTGCGTCCAATTTCACTAATGTTAAAGTGAATAGCAAGCGGCGCTGTGATGGGAAAAGACCTTCATGCGGGATCTGCGACAGAAGGGGACGTGAATGCTCATATCCTGAGCCCGAATGGCACAGGTCTGTTCTGAAGTTCCCACATCTCGTGTCCAAACTGACGGTATATTGCAGACCCAATCTTCGAAAGCACCATGTAACGCAAGATGAGCGCCTGGCCTCCATCCAGGACTTGGTAAGAGAGCAGAGGGATATGCTTGCACAACTGCAGCAGAGATCGAACCAAGCGTCGTTCAAACTTCCAGCTCTATCATCCAATCCCTCCCAGGTACCAGGTCTGCTCAGGTCGATCAACAGCTGCGGCCCAGAGTCTCCTGCTTCGCCTTCGCAGTTCTCGTTCGGAGAAGAAGGGACAGGTCAACAATTCCGAACCTTCGAGGCTGATGCAGAACCTCCACCATGGACAATTCCTCTCGGACATCAGACAAGCACCAGCAGTTTACTCAAAGTCGCGGAGCTTCAAAAGTTATTGGGAGAATATCCTGCTGAATTCTTCTACCGCGTCGAGTCTCGCAGGTCCGGCGGTGGCTTTTTTGGCGAATCCAGGGTGGATATCTCCAAGATGCCCGACATTGACACTGCATCTGTGAGACGCCTAATCAACCAATTCCTTGACACCGTGCATTCCATCTATCCCATCTTCGAGGTGGAAGCATTCCAACAGTTTTGTGACAAGAGAATAATCACCGGACTTCAATTTGACATTGAATCAGCAATACTCCTTGTTTCCATGGCACTCGGCGACTTGAGATCTAGAGCGCCGGCGCCCAGCACTGCCGTCCACGGCCATGAGTTGGGCTCTCAGTGTTTTCAGATTGCTGTCTCTATATTCATGTCAGCCTGGGTATCATCACATGCCGACAACCTGTCTCTCTGCCAGGGCCTTGTCTTGTGCGCAATCTACTTAGCTACCTCCGTTCGACCGCTGGAGGCGTGGAAGCTGATTCATATGGCGTCGACCACCGTACAGCAGATACGGCTCAAGTGCTTACCCAGCCACCTAGTGAAGGGGAAGAAAGCTAACCAGTGTCAAGCTCAGAAACGATTGCTCCAGAAAGCCCCCATGCGGAAGAAGTAACTCGTATCAGTTGGGCATGCTTCTTGATAGAATGGTACGTACTGCTTCCCGTCTAGGACCTCCTGCTGAATATTCTTCACCAGCGATATCCTCGCGGAATTTCACCTGCCGAGAAGTGGCATTGATATCGTGGTGGACAACATGTTGCTACCTTCCTGTGGAGACTCGACCACTTCGGCAAATCTCTTCTTCCTAGCGGAGCTGTCAGTTCGGTCCCTTTTGAATCGCATTTTCCATTTCGTCTACTCCAGGGGAGACAGTATATCTTCCTCCACGAACAAAGCTGTGTCTTCTCAGCCTGTCAAGCCTGATGCCTCATTCAAGCGGATATGTACGGAACTAGACCGACAGCTCGAAATTTGGTACAAGTCTTTACCATCTCAAATCTCACCCGATCTCTCGAGAGGTTCCAAAGCAGTGGATCAAGCATGTGTACTGCAGCTGAGATATTGGTCCGCAAAACATCTGATATTCAGGCCATTTGTGCTGTATGCGGCCACTCTGTCTCCGTCAGAACACGTCTCCGAAGAGCTCAAGGACAAATGTCTGTTGTGTGTTCAGAGCTGCCGAAGTTTCTTGGAGTACGCAGGCTGTCTGCTCTCGAAAAGAACAGCGTATACGTACTATTCGTCGCACTTGTGAGTTGCTCCCTTTTGCACAAGCCCTGCTGTCTTCAGGAGTTCTGACCCATTTCACAAGCTGTCTTTCATCCGCCCTGATCTCGGTACTGGCATTTCGATGTCCTGCTCTCAAAGATTTTGTCTTGGATATCGATCATTTGCTGGACGCTGCTATAGACAGACTGAGACCGTGGGCATGTTGTGGCTCGAGCATAGAGTGCGCTTTGGATATCGTGGTATCTCTCCGGAGAAAACTGACCATTTCTGCTTTTGATCGACTTTAGACAACGACGTCTTGTGCAGGACGGAACATGTCAGTGATTTAGCACCTTGATAATGGCTGTGAGATAATCAGCTCTCGAAGTAACTCTAATATTACTACTTCGGCCATTGACAGCGATATCTTTACTGCTCAAGGAGAGATTCCAGGTCCACCAAGGAGCTTTGCAATCATTTACTTCGCTATCTGGGTTTAGTGTCATTGTACTGCAGCACCTCTATTGCCAAACACATTCTTGACAGATTTCTGTCCTCAATCGGTCCGCCCGACTTAGCCCAATTTCAGGTCTTCGCGCTCCCATCTGCTTTACGGGTGGTGGGATACCCACTTCTCTCTTCGCCACTTGCTCTCAGGACCCTAGGCCACGGAGTCTAGAACATCTTTTCTTCTTGCACCGAATCTCCATTGTACCTAATCTGGGGATATAGAAATAACACCGTCAGAAGGCATGGCTGGTCCGACGGGGAAGGTGGACGAGGCGGTCCGCAAATTGCCGCCACATTGGTCCCTTTTCTGGAAGGAGCGTACCCTGGAGTCTGGTACCTGAGATGTCGCTTGTAAAACTTGGGGTAGCATTACACTAAAATAAGGGGCTAGGACGGGAAGACGATGGGGCAACGAAGTATCCTCTCTTTGTCATGAGGCCGCCTTCCTCCGCGCACGTTGGAACCACGGCCTGGGCGTTCGTCAACCGACAGACTGTGGCACGGGCGTCAAAGCCCACTATGGCTTACACGCAATTAATTATTCTACCTTTCTTTGTACATCCGCTTTCGCTAGATCAGTATTCGAGCTTATTACATGTTGGATGAGAGCACCAGCACGGTTCTAACAATTTCTATCATCTTGCTGTGTCACCTCCCTGCTTTTATAAGGCCCAACGCGGAAACACTCAGTTGGACAGAATCGATCGAGGTATCCTTGATACAACTACGATATGGCTGGAGAAAAGCAGAGCATGAGAGCGGCGCGGTATTACGGCCCTCGCAACATACAGGTCGAGAATGTTGATGTTCCTGAACCGGCGGGTGACGAGGTCCTTGTAGATATTGAGTGGTGTGGAATATGCGGTACTGATCTCCATGAATATCTCATTGGTGAGTGCAGCGTGCCTCGGATCGTTGAACGCAATCCTAACACCTACAGGCCCCGTCATCATTCCAACCAAAGAAAAGCCATCTGGAATCAAGGGCGCGTACTTGCCCGTGATCATGGGTCATGAATTTTGCGGCAAAGTTGCGAAGGCTCCTCAGGGGAGCAGCCTCAAAATCGGGCAACAAGTGATGGTTGACCCGCGTTTATACTGCAGATCTTGTTATACATGTCAAAGTTCCAACACAAACATCTGCACACAATGGGGTTTTCTGGGTCTGGGAGCCGACTTTGGCGGAGGTCTCGCGGAGTCGATTGCTGTTAGACCAGAGATGTGCTACGCTCTTCCAGATTCGGTCCCTTTGGCCGATGCCGCAGTGATAGAGCCGCTTGTCGTTGGCCGCCATGCAATCAAGTGCTCAGGCTTCGAAGACTTCAGCTCATTATCTGCACTAGTCATTGGTGGCGGGCCTGTTGGCATGGCCGTCCTTCACAATCTCCGAGCCAAAGGGTCAAGGCAAATATTCGTGTCTGAGCCGACCCAGAGGCGACATGCACACGTGAGCACTATTGCAGATGCAGTATTCGACCCAACGAAAGTCGATGTCGGCGAGCAATGCCGCTCTTTGACCGCTGGAAAAGGCGTTGATGTTGTGTTTGACTGTGCCGGAGTCAACCCAGGGCTCCAGCAGGGTATGGATGCGTTAAAGCGAGGTGGCACTATGGTCAACGTTGCAGCATGGGAGACTAAAGTGAGTCTCGTATCGTTGGACAAATATCGTGAACTGACTTCAGCAGCCCATCCTGCCGTATGAACATTTTATGATCAAAGAGCTCAACTACAAAGCTGCAATGTCCTATGACGACTCGGACTTCAAGGAAACTGTGGAGGATTACTTGGCAGGTGAGTGCCCGGCACTTGCTATCACGAAAGACTATGTCACTGATTGCAGATAGGTAAATTTAAGGGCGCTGAAATGATGATCACAAGCAGGATCAGCTTGGAAGATGTGGTAGCAAAAGGTTTCGATGAGCTGGTGAACAATAAAGACGACCACATCAAGATTCTGGTGACTCCCAAGAAGCAGGCTGCGGGTAGTTAGTCGTGCATGAAGGTGTGAGAACCGTAAGGGCTCTTGCTTGAGAGAAGGAATGCCCGAAGCAAATCTGCTTACCTATACCAGCTCTGGAGACTATGAGCAGTGCTGGCCGTAGCTAGAAAACTTCGCCTAGCGAGGATATAACCAATAGCAATATTTTCTCCAGTCATTTTATTTCCAGGTCTATGATAGCTGCTAAGGAGCTACAGTTCAAATGGCAGAATCATCCTTCGGCTCTTGCCTCTGAGCGCTCGAAATCTCTCCTTCAAGACATCACGTTGTTTTTACCAAACTAGTCAACTCATCAACTGTGACCTCAGTATACGTTTTCATCCCAGATGCCAGTCAGCGGGCCAGTCTGGACCGTTCTCGAGGGCAGGGGCAACATCAAAGGCGGAACGTGGTCGGGCTCGCCGCGCAGAATGCGATCGGGTACTTGTTATGTCGGCTTCCACGGAGAGCCCAGCCTCAGGCTCTCCGCAGCTTCTTCCGCCGTACTAGAGACTGCAGCGTCTTGGTGGGAACAAAGTTGAGAGTGGGGCATTCGATCGAGGCAGCATTTTTGCCAGCTGTGTTATTTACCATTATGTGAAAGGCGGCCCGCTTGCGGCCCTGTCATCATCTCCGCCGCAGCCTTGCTTCCAATTACTGAGCGTGTACCACGATACCGCATAGCCACCAGCCAGGATTGGGCCAGGGGAGCCAGCACATATCCTTCTATATATTTGGATGTAAAGAGTTGAGCTCAGTTCAGATTGGCCTTGCTAGTCCACGACCCTGTTGTAAGAGACGTCTTCCCATCTTGCAGCAGTGGCAGACCTTCCTCTCTATTCTCCTTCCTGTATGACGGCCTCCAAATAATCAAGCTGAGAAGCAGAAATACTTCGAGCAACTCAAAACATGGCACCGCTATTGCAAGAAGTCGGACATACGGAGTTCAAGGATGCCGGTCAACTAAAAACGGCGCCGCATATCCTCAATGGCGAGTCCGACTTGGAACCAAGACTCCCAAGCGACAAACTGTCTGATGACGCCTTTGCTACATTGGCCTTTCGGAATCTAGTGTTCGATGTATGCATGCAAAATGGCGGAGGACACGGAGGCTCTGCTATCGGAATGGCAGCTATCGGGATTGCGCTTTGGAAGCACGTCATGCGATACAATCCTGCCGACCCCGACTGGTTCGACAGGGACAGATTTGTGTTTTCAAACGGTACGTCCATGACAGCATCTGTAAATTGGAGACGTTCATTGACAGCATACTGGGTAACAGGCCACGCAAGTATTTTTCTTTATGTGATGAACCACCTTGTGGGCTATGACGCTTGGACAATGGAGCAACTCAAGGGTTATGGAGACGCAAAAATGCCCGGCTTCGACACTTTGGCGCATGGTCACCCAGAGAGATATGCCCCGGGAGTCGAATTGACCACCGGGCCATTAGGCCAAGGGATAGCCAACGCCGTGGGTCTTGCGATAGCTTCCAAGAGTCTACGTGCGCAGTTCAACAAGCCAGGGCATGAGATCGTCCAGTCCCGAATATATTGCACGACTGGAGATGGCTGTCTAATGGAAGGCGTTGCCCTTGAAGGTTGGTCTTATGAAATCCCCAGATTTTTGGTCTCTCGTGACAACTCTGACGTGAAAGCATCTTAGCCATCTCACTTGCTGGGCACCTTCAACTGGACAATCTTGTCCTCATCTATGACAACAACCAGGTCACCTGTGATGGGCCTCTGGAATGGATCAATTCTGAAGAAGTGAACGCGAAAATGCGCGCCTCCGGATGGGTCGTTCTCGACGTCTACGACGGGTCTGACAACGTCGATGCGATCGTGGCAGCCCTCGAACATGCGAAGCACTTCCACTCCCAACCTGTTTTCATAAACATCAGGACCGTCATCGGCCATGGAACCTCTGTAGCAGGAACCGCCGGCGCACACCATGGAGGTTTCGACGCAGAGAGTATCAAGAAATCAAAACGGGCAGCTGGAATGGACGAAAACAAGACTCACGTTGTTCCTGACAGGGCGTTGAAGTACTTCCGCGAGTGTCGTGCGCGCGGAGTCGCTCAACAGAAGGCCTGGAACGAAAAGCTTTCCAAATACTCGACTCTTCATCCCGACTATTTCCGCAAGTTCGAGTCTCGTGTGGCTGGCAACATGGGAGAGTACGAAAACACACTCCTCTCGCTAGATAGCAAACAATTCGCCGGACTGGGAACAAGAGACTCGAATGGAAAGATTCTGGAAAAGTTATGGAATGTTTGCCCGGGACTCTTGGGTGGGAGTGCTGACCTGGTCAATGCCAACAAGATCAAGTACGCGGAGGACGATGTCTTTCATCCCCTGCAAGGGTACCGGGGGCGCTACTTGCGCGTTGGTATCCGTGAGCATGCGATGGCGGCCATCGCCAATGGTCTTGCAGCGTACCATCCTCGGACTTTCATACCTGTCACAGCAACATTCTTCATGTTCTATCTTTACGCGGCACCCGCAGTCCGAATGGGAGCCTTGAGCGATTTGCAGGTGATCCATATCGCAACTCACGACTCCTTCGCCGAGGGCCAAAACGGGCCGACTCATCAACCGGTCGAACTGGATTCTCTTTTCCGAGCGATGCCTAACCTCATTTATATTCGCCCTTGTGACGGTGAGGAGTTGCTCGGAGCGTGGATGACACTCCTGAAGGCTCACGACACGCCTTCCATCTTGTCGGTTGCGCGAGAGCACTACAGCCATGTTCCCAACACTGACCGCAACAAAGTCAAGTTGGGTGCATATATGATCCAGAAGCGAGAAAATCACAGTTTGACTCTCGCAAGCTGTGGAAGCAACCTGGGTCACGTTGTTGCGGCGGCTAAGGTGCTTGAGCAAGACGGTCTCAGAGTTAACGTTGTCAGTGCGCCGAGCCTTGATTTGTTCGAGGGCCAGGACGAAGACTACCGCAAGTCGATCTTCCCATTAGACGGAACTCCGATCATCAGTGTGGAAGAGTACGTGCCGACGACCTGGGCGAGGTATGCCACTGCTAGCGTGGGAATGTATGGCTTCGGCCACTCCGGCAGTCAAGATGCCAATTACAAACGGTTCCGCCTGGATTGCGACGGCATCGTCGCTCGTGCTTCAGGGTACCTCAAGAAATTGAACGGTCAGAACGCTCGAACGGCGGGCTGGCACAAGATCTGAGCCGAAGAAAATATCACAAGGCTAAGCACAATATTGAAGGAAATGCTGCATGCATCTAGATTCCTGTAAAGATAGCCAGTTCTTGCAATCTCCTTCTCTGGTCATAAGAAAGTACTCCGTAAAATCCCTGTCCACTGGTGTTTATTGAGCCTTCCAGGGCAGCCACAGAGATACGTCGTTTTGAAGCCAACAGGGGCTTCGATCTGCAGCGAGGACTGAATATGACGGAAGGTGGTGGGGTCCCAACCACGAAGAGTGGCGTCAACGGTCACTGTTCTGTTCTGGTGGGCGAAATTCCATGCTCATATGCCGTGGGATCGTGGTCCCAAGACCAGCAGAGCGCGGGATGTTGGGCCTAGAGTACCTTGGCACTGCTCATTCGACATTCGAAAAAACAGATCTCGGCACGAGGTCTTAAGGGTCGACCCCAGCGGAAACACCGTCCGCTACGCAGATGCGCGAATACGAGCTTCTCCGCGAGCTTGGCAACTATAGTTTCCCCGTGTTTCCCCTCCAATGACGCCCAAGACGAAGTACGGGATCCCGTACAATATCGAAGCCAAGGTGATCGTCATCGTGTAGCTTCGTCTGCTCCCCTGTCTGTGTTGCATTGTACAACTTCACAATGTGTTCGCCACCTCTCACAGTTCATGCCGCTTGCCTTTAGCAGCTTGGCAATTCTGCTTTTACCATGCTTCAACAGGAAGGAGCGAAATCTGAAGGATGGCTTTACGTCGCGATTGTTGCGGAGGTCGACGATGCTTCCCCTCGCTCGTGAAGCGATATTATAACGGCTTTCCCAGATAACACGGTAGATGGTTCTCTACCCCTCAGTCCCGACTTTGGTCCCTCACGATGCTGCTAATCAGACTCCTTCCCCTGCTCGCCCTTCGCTCGATTTCTGTGGTTGCTTGCGGCCGAGAACACCTTTATTCTCAGGTCTTTGATCCTCATGTTGCTCTTTCAAAGAGGCAAGAGGCGTCATTTCCCCCTGTACTTGATCAGAACGAGGCTATCTTGCTGAATTCTATCGATAACAATACCATTGAGAGTTGGAGCTACTATTACACCCACGGTCTCCACGTGGCAGGTACCAATCAATCAATGGCTCAGTGGACAGCTGATCGTTGGAATGAGTACGGGTTCACGGCGGATTTGGTATCATACTGTACGTCCTAGGACTCCTCTATGAACTGTAGAACTGAGTAAGGTAGATGTCTACCTGAACTACCCGGTATCACACTCATTGACCATATCATTCGCCAACGGTTCGTCTTTCACACCCTTGCTTGAGGAGGAAGTATTAGCCCAGGACGAGACGACCTCTTATCCGAACAGAGTACCTACTTTCCATGGCTACTCGTTCACCGGCGATGCAGAGGCAGAGTACGTCTATGTCGGACGCGGCCAGAGAGTTGACTTCGAACGTCTGAAGGCGTTGGGCGTGCAATTGGAAGGCAAAATTGCACTGGCACGCTATGGCGGTCCATTCCGCGGACTCAAAGTCAAGAATGCCCAGGATTATGGTATGATTGGGTGTATCATCGTAAGTTACCCTCGCGGTTGAATTTTGGGAACAGACCCAACGCTTCTACTCTACTGAATCATTGCTAATCTATCCTTTCTGTACTTACTTGTCACGTCACTCAGCACACCGAAAGAGGCACTAACGCATCTACAGTTTACAGACACTGCAGACGATGGAAATATCACGGAAGCGAATGGTTACGCAGCCTATCCGGATGGACCTGCACGAAACCCTACCTCAGTGCAACGCGGGAGTGTGGAATTCCTCTCCACGTATCCTGGTGATCCTGAAACTCCTGGTTATCCATCCAAACTTGACTCTCCAAGGTCAGACAGATCCGCAGTGACACCTCAAATACCGTCTCTGCCGATCTCTTGGAAAGACGCACAACCTCTTATCCAAGCCCTTGATGGATACGGCCCAGATGGCAAGACGATAAACCGCACCAATTGGATCGGCAAGCTCAATGCGACTTATTCGAGTGGACCGGCCCCAGGAACTACTATCTCCATGTCCAATGTCATGCGAGACGAGATCACCTGGATCTGGGACAGCATCGGTATCATCAATGGTACCAATGAGGACGAAGTCATCATACTCGGAAATCACCGTGACGCTTGGATAGTTGGTGGCGCTTCTGATCCCAACTCCGGCTCTGCTGTCTTGATAGAGATGGCCAAAGCATTCGGGGCACTTTTGAAGACTGGCTGGAGACCCAAGCGCACCATTGTGTTTGCATCCTGGGATGCAGAAGAGTACGGACTTCTCGGGTCCACAGAATGGGTAGAAGAGTATATTCCCTGGCTGAAGGGCTCGGCGGTGGCTTATCTCAACCTTGACGGAGCCGCGTCTGGTCCGAATCCAGAGCTGTCCGCCTCTCCCGAGCTGCACAAGATTGCAACAGAGACCATGAAGAAAGTCGTCTACCCATACCATGGCTACAAGAATCTAACCTACTACGACGTGTGGTACGGTTTGAGCAAGGGCACGGTTGGTGTGCTTGGATCAGGCAGCGACTATACCGCTTTCGTGCACAATGGCATCGCTTCTTTGGATACGGGCTGCGGCGGCGGAAGCAATGATCCCGTATATCACTACCACTCTAATTACGACAGCTTCCACTGGATGACCACCTATGGTGACCCAGACTTCCTTGCACACAAGGCTGTCGGTCAACACTTGTCCTTGCTAGTGTACCATCTCGCCAATGACGATATCATCCCGTTCGACGTTGAGAATTACGGCCTGCAGATGACTCGATACCTGGATCAACTCACCGAACTCATCGAGTCGGAAAACGCCACTGCCATGGTTGACCTTTCCCCACTCGAGACCGCAATCTCAGCATTCAACAGTTCAGCTGAAGCGATGGCTTCTTTCATCCAAGCAGCGTCGACGGAGTCCGATATCAAACTGGCCAACACCAAATTGAGAGACTTCAGTCGCGGGTTTGTTTCTCAAGGTGGCTTGCCGACTAGAGAGTTCTACAAGCATGTAGTCTTCGCGCCCGGTTTAGACACAGGCTATGCTCCTGTCGAATGGCCCGGGGTTACGGAGGCAATTGATGCCGGTAATCTGACACTTGCGCAACTTTGGGTGGAGAAGTCGGCGAAAGCCGTGGAGGTTGCTGCGAGGATTCTGGCGCCGTAGGGCATCTGCCCCCCAGCTCGCAGTCTTCCAAGTCTAGTCGGAGTAACACTATGCAGGATGGCAAGAGACATGCGACGAGGACAACTGGATGACGATATTGGTGCACGGATGGTAGGCAAGGTAGTCTGTCTCAAAGACCAATGCAACTGGTGTAGAATCTAGGCCAAGCCGCCGCCCGGGTCGCACATGTGGCGCGAACCAGACTTAAGTACGGTATAAGTAGACTGATCTTTCATACTGTCCTTGCAGCCACAAGGCGATGTATGCTCCAACGCCACTCGCTCACCAGATTATGCCTAACGTGGCTGCTACGATTTGATCCCCACAAATTACCTAGATAGGTCACTGCACTAGCCCAAGAACAGCAAACTTGGCAATGCTTGGCCCGAATATGTCGTTTCCTGATTGGCGCGTTATTCGACAAGTAGGGATTTCCTACGGCTGGAATATAGTTCACATAGCACCATGGCTCAGACAATAGGCAAAAGACAGACCAGCTGCGAACGAAGCAGTCTAGAGCACGGCAGAGCTCGTGGTCTCTATTCTGGCCGAGCCTGGCTGAAGCGACCTCTTGGAGCTTGAGACAATATTCATCATCGATTCGATTTGCTGATCGGCCGATGGGGCCTGAGCTTTACTCACCACCGAAGATATTTAACATTTGTCCCGGCTCCTGAATCGCTCCCCTTTTTATTCTGGATTTTTCAAATCTATTGCCACTTGATGACTGGTCCTACGCCATGGTCAATCTACGTGAACTCGAGTCGCACACGTACGTTTTTCTGGTGGATTTCAGCTCCATTCGCCCATCGGCTCACTTCGAACGGAGGTCGGCAATCAATAGCCATGCAGCCAGAAGAATGCACTTGAAGCGAAGGCAGTCCCGAGGGGAGCAGCTAAAGACAGGGGGAATGTCAATCTTGACGTGGCAAGCCCTGGTGCCGAAAGGGCGGATTAATGGAAACAGATCTTGGTGCACGCATGCCGAGTCTCCACTGTTTGATGATGCATACCAAAGTGATGTAAGTCAAGATTTGAATAAATCCAGCTTCATAGCGTCTGCTGCATTCTCAAAACTCATCATACTGTGCTTCGAGGTATCGACAGAGCGATTCTGACACAAGAACTGCTGTTTGTTAGGATTCTAGTACATATCGACCACCTGTCAACCCAAAAGGTTGCCAAACGACGTCAAGACCGGCCCAGCAGAGTTGTTCAAGCAGTCTTACCGGTCAATGGCACCGAAAGTGGTCGTGTCGTCACGCAGTTCTCCAATCCCAACTGGATCACGATCAGGCTTGTGAAGTCTTGCCCGACTCCTTTGAGCGAGACAATAACTACTTGAAATCAGAGGAATTATGTCCGACCGATCGTTCAGCGGAGGCTGTACGGGGTACAACATTAAAAGCGACGTCAAAATCGTTCTTCCACCCAGCGGAATATGCCCCGTTGGCTATGCAGTCTTTCACATGCACCAAAAATGAACACGAGCTCTTTCATTTTCGTAAGTATTCACCGAAACAATCCTCGCCTAGAGCAACATCATAATTAATACTTGATTGATTAGTTCACAATACAGTCTCGAAGATCATTTGTGATCATGGTCCAGCAGCACCTCTATGCTACTTGCTACAAGCGGCGCATCAGTTCATCCACGACGAGGCCGTCATGCAGCTGATTATCTCGTTCTCCAGTTATATTTACTCTAGCTTCCTTGGAGGAGATGAGCACCACGAGAGAAATGGTTTGAGGCATTTCGTAGAGGGCATGGCGGTTGTCATTCAGAAATTGGGGCAGCCGCAATCCTCGACGTCTGAGAGCACCATTCAAGCGGTAATGTTGATGTCGGCAATTGAGGTGAGACCCCTGACGAAGTTAGCCCCAGACCCTGTTGGATTACATTAAAACGTGTCTTCCAGGCCCTTGCCGGAAATATGGAGGGAGTCAAGACTCACATTTCGGCGGCGAGACTGATGGTCAAAATGCGTGGAGGCCTGGAAACACTCTGCCCGCTTCTGCTATGGCAAATATGCTCGTAAGTAACTTCTCCGTTTTACCTCTAGAGCCTGACACTTTTACTAAGAAGCTGTTCTTTTTGCAGGGCCGAGCCACGTATCTTCGAAACCACCGGTCTAGAGACGTTTCCTTGTACGGATCGCCACTTCGGCTTGTTCCTTCTGAATTACCGACCGGATGTTGGCATGGAGCACACCACTCTCAGCGGAACATCGCCTTTCGACAAACAACCTGTCGACGATGTACTGGAGTTCTGTGATCCTCTCGATCTGCCCCCTAACCTTTACCTCTCAGCTTGCGTCACCGAGCTTTTGTTAGTAACGAGGCAATTCCGAGAGCTCAGCGAGGCAAGAAATCAGCTTCGTGAAGATCAAGAAAGCCAGCGTCCTTCACCGTACCCTTCTGCGTGGTGCTTCTCGGTATCTAACGCTGTTCGTTCGCCACATTTTTCAATCCTCAACCCAGAAAGCATGCAACTGGGACCCTGCAGCGTCAACAACAACGAAAAGGCAAAATCCTCACAAAAGCACGACACAACGCGCCTGGTGTGCTTGTTTTATATCCATGCAACACTGTGGAGGTATAGACACGAGCCAACTGAGACGGATAGGTACGTACGACGCATGGTTCAAGATGTGCAACAAAATCTACAACTGAGCCAAACACTTGACGCATTAAGCTGGGTACTTGTCTGGCTTTGTCTAAGTGACGAAAATCTAAAGACAGATGACAAAGAGATTGGTTGGAGAGGGCTGACGAGGTTGGTTTCGCGGTTAACCCGTGTTGCGGGAAGGCTGGGCAAGCAGAGCCGGAGGAATCTGGAGCTCGCCATGTTTGAAGGCCTGGTGGGCCAACAGCAGTTATCAGCAGTTGGGCAGGGTGAACGTGGTAAGAGTGCCGAGCATCCTAACAGAACCACCGGTGGCTGGAGGTGGCCGGAACCGGAGGAGGTCTGGAAGGAATTCATCGCATGATCGGCGTTGCCATTCCATATCTCAAAATGCGAAAGGGAAAAACCAGGGCTACGATAGCATGGACAAGAGCAGAGGAAGTGGCTTGATATATATTCGCGTTAGGGACTTGTATCCCTATGGTAAAGGAGTGTTATGTCACCCCATGCTACATAATACAATCACTTAATAGTCTCAAAGGCAGTCAGGTTGTGCTGGAAGTATTGAGACGGGGTTCTCTCCAAGATCTCGGAGCCTCAGCATTAACTGTAAACGGTCATTCACGTTTATGCACCCAATGGCTGTCGATGTTTGTCGCCTGCGCGAAGCCACGTCTGCTATTCAGCGTGACCGTGATAAGCGCAATTAGATACCACTGCTGGCCAGACCTTTTGACCAATCGGCCGCTATCGAGACAGTACCTATCACCACGAACGTAGTATTTAGGAAACCTGCCGCTCAGTCTCCTCATGCCTTGGAACGTGGCGCCTCACACCACGTAGGACCATACGCGATTTGGCCTTTGAGACTTCAAGTCCCTTCTACACAACTTGGCGCCATTTGACCGACTCGTGAGGATAGGACCAGGCCGACATATCCGTGGTCTGAGACTGAACCGATGCGCCAAGGCGTGGACCATCCTATATTTGCCACCACTAAATACAATGCGCTCGCTCCGTGATTGATACAGCTATTTCAGTGGCTTCTTAGTCAGGATTGGGCTTGCTTGAACGCCAAATGGTATGGCCTCGCTACTTAACCGACAAGCCTTTGCTGACATGGTTCGAAAAATGCTTATTAAGGTCTTGGAATTCAGCCACCACACATGTTCTGGGCACGATTAAGCTTCCGAGCATCGAGTGAGCGTTGGTTGTGGCACATGAGTGATTCAGCCAGAATCTGGAGCTGGAGGTCGAATTCAGAACTGCGGGAGTTTCCGTCCAATCCAATCTGGCAAGTGACAATAAGTGTACAGTCGGGCGCTCTTCGAGCAACCTGCAACAGCATTGAACAGAAGGATCAGACCAACCTTGGCCAAGGCGCGGGAGGGCTTGCAATCTGCAGCCCTACATCGCCATCACATCATGCCAAGGGGATTGGCGCTGGTCGGCTAGCTGAAGCAGGAATCAGCATGCCGGCGCACCTAAACCTTGTCGTGGTCTGGAAACCTATTCGGTCAACGGTGCCTTCAACCGGTCATTCACTCTGCGACGTATAAATCAGGAGGCAGCGTGCTCGCAGCCTGAACCTTTCACTTTTCATTGTGGCTATGCGAGACGTTATGGTAGTCCTCCTTTTACTTTACATGAGACATGAACCACCTCCATAGGCGGCGCGCCGAGGATTCTACAACGAATGCGTGGCAGTAGGATACCTCTGGTAAACGAGCCCCGGCCTCGCCATGGAGCCTATACAGCTATGTTTCGTCGAGGGCCGTCCACGCAAGCAATCGCAACGGGCAAAAGAACTGGTGTACTCGACCATCCGAGCGCACAACGCTAAAGTTGCTCACGCGAAACGGAGCAAGAATGCCGCGGCGCAAACCGTCGGACCGCCGTCAACCTCGACGGAGCCGTTGATCACTCGTTTTCGCATAGCTCCCTCCTCTGGGCGTGATCGAGAGCGCCAACCGGCGGAAGATGAGGAAGCCTTGAAGCGGGCTCGAGATATCGCTCGTGCAGCACAGATGGGCCACTTTCGGGGCAAGCAGTGGCTCTACGCCATGTTACACCGGCAATGGATGGACGCGATATGGACTCCGTTCTCGCCTCATGTTCCGAAGCACATTGCAATATGTATGCGAAGTCTGCTCCTTCAGAACAGCTGGTTCATGGCTATGTCTCTCGCTTGGATCTGACACTATTTTACCATAGACCAGCAAATGATTGTACCCACGATCCAGCTCGCGTTTGAAGTATTTCACGTCCGCAATACTCACAACTACGAATTTCTCCTGTGGATGACGCGACCCACGACGTCGGGCTACCATGCCGGGGCGGCCGGTCTGCAGCTTCTGTATGACCAGCAGGTCTCACCTGGCTGTGGACAAACCCGACAATGCCTCTCCCATAAGGTGCAAGCGTCTGCAATCTTGAGAGAGACCTTGTCTCAGTCACCGACCAGGGTGCCTGACGACGAATTACTCGTTATCTTGTCTTTAGCAACGGTGGAGGTAAGGATAAACCTGGATCCAGTTGCCACACTACCCTCCCTAAGAGCTTATCAGCGAACAGTGGATTTAGAGGTTCACCAGTATCATCTCGAGACATTGTCAAAGATTATTACCGCCCAGGGTGGCATGCATCTGGTAGCCGATCACCCTCAATGCACAATTCTGCAGTAAGCACTGTATTTTCGTAGCTTGCACTTGCACACGATGCGAGAGGAACTCGGAAGTCAAGACTCAATACCTTTCTGAAGCTGATATCTCTTTTCCAGGTTCGACGCATGGTGGAGCTTGTCAACCGGACTCCGATACTTCTCTTCGCCGCTGTCTCTCCCACAACCTGAAGCCGAGCCAGAAACACTCTCCGCTCGATTTCGGGACCAAATTCGCGAAGTGCCCATGGGCTTCCACCACTTCATTCTGGCTGGGAAATGGTCCCTCAGCACCGTCGAGATTCTCATCCGCCTCGCATATGTCTATCACAGGGGCAAGCTTGAAAGGGACGCGGCAGGCCGCATCGTCGGCCTCCCCAACACGGCTCGACCGGTCTGGCGAACTTTCCAAGAGGCGTGTCCAGCGCTAGACGCGCCGGGCGCGAGCAGGGAGAAGCTGCTGGCATTGGCGCTGGTCTTGTACTGCGGGATCGGCTTCGACTCGGCGCCCGTATCGAGCAATGGAGGTCTGGCGTCGAGGGGGGCGCTTACCAAAATCCTCACTGCGGACGAATTGCCGTCCGAGTCGCCGGAAGAAGAGTCCTTTCTCTTTTGGGTGTGGATGGTGACGATATGCGCGTGGCACAACGCCTCGGGCAGCGGATTCTTGCCGCCCGGCATCGACCTGCTTCTGAGGCTGCGCCGGAGATTCGCAGATGTCGAGGACTGGAAGGCTGCGAAAGAGATACTGGAGGGGTTTTTCTGGAACGAGAAGCTCAGCGAGCTGTGCAGGCTCAAGTTTGAAGAAGCTCGATCTTGATGGTCCTTGGGAGCACCTAATGGGCTGTCCTTATTCTTATATTCCAATCCTTGACGGTCTTCTACAAAGTGCGTTCGGCCTTGGGAACGAGCCCCTCGTTTCAAGTGTAGCTTGAAGGTGCCGTAGCCGTTCTAACTTTAGCAACACTGCTTCAGGAATAGCTCCAGCAAAGCGAGGCGCATATATTAAAACTTGTGATACCCTCAGCCTGATCAAGAAGATAAATCTCCAACACTCTCCTCGTTTTTGTTGAACAATTCCAGACTACTATAGCAATGGAGTATTAGTGCACACCATAACCCTAAAAGCGCGGGAGTGGGGTGAGATTGCAGCCTCCCTTGTACGTGGTGACCCCAAGACCTCCGCAATCAGGTCGGAAAGACTTCAGATGACTTCCATCTGTTCTTGTGGGATGAATGAGCTGCTGTGCTTTGCTGTGCTTTGCTGTGCTTTGGGAAGAGGCTGAACGATCTGATAGGCGACTGAGTGACGCCGCCGGAACTCATTGCATTTCTCACTCGCCCTCTGTCTCTACTATCCGAATCAATACCTTTGCTCTTTTCGCGGTCCCTGAAAGGATAACCCGGACAATCATACCCTACACAGATGGGCCTTTCAATCGCCAGTCTTCGGTGCGATGATCTCAGAATGGGTGACCTCGGCCTTTAGCTCTTGGGCCTTCACCGGCAGAGCGACTCCTTCATTCTCGATTGTCGTCAGCAGCCGGCCCGTCCCACAAGTCTCGTATTTCTTAAACTGCCATGCGTGGAGCTTGGCGGCGAATAATTCGTCAACTTCTTCCAAAGACCGACCCTATTCACCAGGCTCGTTAACATCGGGCGACTTAATGGGGAGTTGTAACGCAGTCTGGAAGCTTGCGAAGTACTCACTTTGAGTTCTGGAAAGAACAGGGCTCCCCAAAGAGTGGAAAAGAGCGCAACAGACCCGAAGATCCAGCCAATGTTAACACCCATGCCGGGTAGCAGGTAGGGTGTTACAAAGGTGACCAGAAAAGCAGCCACGACATCACAGACTGTACCGAATGACTTCAATGCGGTCAGCTCAGTCCACGCCAACTCGGAGGGCAAGTACATCCACGACTTACCATTATCTTCTTCCTCATTCTGACCCCTCCTATCTCGGCGCCTGTCAGGAAAGCGCAGTTTGAAGCCGATATCCGACAGAAAGCCGGGAGGATCATGAAGCAGGCAACGAGAGTATATGTCTCGCTGTGGTTCGGGTTATGGATCAGGCCCAGGCCCGAAGCGAGGTAAAGAAGGAAGGTTGCCACAGCGCTGCCTCCAATGAATAAAGGACGACGCCCTGTGAAATCGAAAAGAAGAAGGCCGGCTAGACATCCAACAACCCCGATCGCCCCTCCTATAATGTTGTAGGTGAAGGACATAGAGCCCAGACCCTGTTGTACATAGAATGTAGGGGCGTACGATAGAACAAATTGATTCCCATTCATTTGTTCAAGGACGAACAGCGTCGCACAGATCTGTGTTATTAAATATCAGCACCAGCAGCGTATTCGAGGACGAGAAGGCAACACACCCAGGTACGTCTCAGGTAGTTTCCGCGGAATATATCCAACCAAGACCCACGCTCGTTGGCCCTGGACTCTTCGATAAGCAGGTCGATCGCTTCCACCTCGGCGGCCGTGGCTCCGTTGTCGACATCATGCTTAGGTCTGATCTTGTCGAGGGAAGCTTTGGCTGCTTGCTTGCGACCTTTGAGGACCAGCCACCGTGGGGATTCTGGGGTGAACGGTATGAGGACGAGAAATGCGACAGCAGGAACAAGCTGGATTGATGTCGGAATCATCCAGCCTTTCTGCGTTTCGGTGGTCGCGTATGCTCGTGACAGCCCGGCGCCCAAGAGGTTACCGAGTCCGGTGACGAACATTATTGAACCTGACAGAAGACCTCGTGCCGCTGCTGGGGCTGTCTCGGCGTTGTACGCCGGCACAACGTTTTCGACCAGACCCACGGCGAAGTATGCGATTATACGGCCAACAGTGAACTGAGCCCAGTTGTGTGCTGTCAACTCGACTGCATGTAGTGTCAGCACAATGAGAAAACCGATGCTCCTGCTACCCGTGGAGGCGAAGACTTACTGATGATGCCCACAATTTGCACCATCCCGACAACATACATGGTTTTCTTGTACCCAACAGCTTCAATAACCCTTTCAACAATGGCGCAACCAACAACTTTCCCAGTCCATGGTAATGAGTTCATCAAAGCCTTCCGCGTCGGTGGCAACGCAAACTTCCCCTTGGCATCCATGACCCCGAAACGGTTCAAAAACGACGGAAGGGCTTGTAACGAACCAAAAGAGCCGGTGTCACTGCAAGCAATCAGCTCAAGCTCCGTTGCGGACTTCAAAAGGGAACATACATGCCGAACATGACGGCGCCGAGAAGAAAGACACTTGAGTTGAAGACCAGGTAGGGCGTTAACTGATGCCATACCTTGAGCGCCATCGTGATGGCAGCCCAGCGGGGAGAATCTGTCGTGCAGGTTTCAGTGAAGCTACCCCGGGTCTGGAGCAGGCGGAGACGAAGTGGCTATTATATAGCCCTACAACCGATGGCACCATCGCGCCGTTGATCCATTCTGGGTTGAAGATTGACGGTGGGAGGGATTAGAATGGATTAGCGGCTCTTGCTGCATCGGCACCGAGAGCCGTTTCACGTGGTTCGATGCCGCCGACATACTTTTGCATGCGGAGGACAACGTTCCCCATCAGCCGGCCCATCGCATTTTGGAAGCATTGCCATCACATGGCCTCCTCGGTGCCTTCGTCAAAAGCCCCGAACGGGTCTTGAAACAGGGACATCTGATCCCAGGCACTGGATACCGACTCCAGATAAGGGAACGCATCGCCCAGCTCCACATTTTCCGTTGATTCCAGACTCGGAAACGCCTCGTTCACCGGGAATGGTACCGGGTGGGCATCACTTGGCATTTCCGGTGGTGTCAAGGTCGCCTCGCCCACGTTGGGTTGCTCCGGAGGCTGTATGGGTGTCTGGATCTTCGCTGAGGGGATCATTTCAAGCTTAGGACTGTCGTCTGTGAAACCGACGTTGCCCAACACAGTATGTCTTGAAATGAACTGCTTGGGGACGATCTCCCTTGTGAATTTCAGGGGTTTGGGATTCCCTAAAGAGCCTTGCGCCGGGGGAAGCAGTGCCTGCTCGATGCTCGTGATCTGAAAGAGATATTAGAGGAACCGTCGACGCCGCAAACATCGGCTGCTTACCATAGGAGTTACTGCTGGGTACATATGGGACATCTGTCTGATTAGTCGCAGACAAATGGTCACATCCCGTACAATGTCCTCAGCCGAGATGCCTAGCCGATCCCGATGTGTGGTGTCACTGACCAACAAGACCTCTGTGGCGCTATGTGCACACTCTGCCATTTCATACTCCAGTGTCCATGTACCGCCCTCGATTTCTAGAAGAGAGGAGAAAATTTCGGCAATCGTGTGAGCATGGAGGAGACATTTGACTTGCTGTTCATGACTGGCATCTGCACCGAGATGGTCCAGATAATCCTGTGGCAATGGCTCGCCGAGAGCGGGTATTGTACCACGAAATAGTTGACAATGGCATTGATGCCACCAGATATGCGTCATTACATAACGCGGTAGACGAGGTGAATATGCTCGCAATGCCAGGTTCCTCTCGGAGAATTGTTCGCCTGGAGGCAGTCTCGAAACGAATGTCTCCAGATCCTTTTCTAGGTTCTGGAAGCGCGATGATGTCGCACGGAAATCGGACCTTGAGGACATAGCTTGCCTCTTGCACCTTGGGAGATGTTAAGAAAGAAACAAGGAGACACCAGGAGACCACCTACCTCAGAATCTCGTCATGGAGGTTGATTATGCGCACATAATAGGCTAATATTCCGAGACGAACAGATTGAGGCCCATGCTCTCGGAGACGGTCGAAAATGTTCTCATTATTGAGCTCAAAGTCGTCTTCCACCGCTGGAAGGCGAAGATGTATCGCGGTTATTGGGCACAACGTATACTCCTGAAGTCCGCAAGCCATCGTTGAATCGAGGATGTAGATAGCCCACATCAATCTGCGTCGTGCTTCTTGGACATAAAAGGAAGGCCGTAACGTTTCATGATTGATCCGCAGAGCAAACGCGGAACGTGTAAGTTGAGCCATGAGCAAAACTGCGTCATCATGGGAACCGGTCCATATTCTGTACCTGATGACGAACAACAATGCCTGCAACTTGAAGAAGGAAGGCCGTTTGAATTCAGCCATGATCAGGCCCTCCGCCAGGTCTGCGCACCGTGAACCGATCTCTCTATCGCTCGCTGAAGAATCTGAAGTATGCGATGTGACTGCGATGATCGAAGCCAGTAGTGCTTGATCTGCCTGGTCTTGGTGAACCAGTCGTAAGAGAGAGGCCTTGTGCAGAATTGCAAGGCTCGGAAGTGGCTGTAGATACTGGAAAAAGGCTCGGATAGCTTTCAAGATCCGTTCGCGTGTGAGCAGAGGGGAGCTATCTCGAGTCAAAAGTGGCTCGAGTTTTGCATTGAGCTGACTTACTTTATGGTGGATGATCCATGAGATCGATCTCGACCGAGATGCTCTGCAAAGAAAGGGCTGGATTGGGACCCTATCTCTGAAGCTCCCTCGAAAACGGCATCACCAAAGCTCCGTTCAACTGCAGGAGAGCCAATGCCAACCAGTTGCTTGTCGCGCGCTGGATAAACGCATTCGATACCCTTATTGTGGCATCGGTCGCAACTCGGCAAATCTCCACTGCACCGTGTCTTCATTGAGTGACAAGTTCTGCAAGCCCGAGACACACGAGCCTTCTTTGGCGGCAATTCAGCTGATATTGAGCCTTCGCCCGGCTGAAAATGGCGAAAGGAGCAACTGAAACCCAGTCGAGAGCAGTTGCTGCAGGACTCATCTTGCGCGACACCGTCACAGCGCACCTAAGGGTGTTCAGCGCTGACCCTTGCTTGAGTCTCGAGAGAGTTGGCTAGCCGTACCTTTCGACTTCTACATTGTGTGCATGTCTGCTTTCTGCCCAGGATAGCCCCACGCCCCGACGACTCGGTCTCGACACGCGAAATACCTTGGGCACTCATCATCTATTGGGTCCTCGAAAGGCCATCAGTACGGAGAACGAGCAGCAAATGTATAGAGTGCTGCGGAAGCTGAGAGGCGAACTGAGGTCAAAGACGTTGGAAAATGTTCGTGGGATTTTGATAGGCGACAAACTAGGGGGTAAATGAGGCCTGTAAGACGAAAGGTTAGTGGCATAGCGGTAGACAAACTTAGTCTCCAGATGAAGGAGCTTGCGGTGCCTATGGCTATGGCGCAATGCTCGCTAGATTCACCACAAGAACCTTCCAACCTCCAGGCTTTGAGGGCCTAAGGCTTGGTGGCGAAAACTATCTGCGAAACCATGCTTCCCCGCGCAAAACCTGTGCATCGAGGATGGGAAATTAGTGGCCTAAGCCCCGCGATTGGCATTGACTGCGAGTGAATGCTGATCTTACGAATCTTGCGGTGCTTCTACAATGCTTTGCCTCCCTCCTCAACAGCTGCGCCTCGGAAACCTGAGATTTGAGTGGTCGAACACCAGGTTCGTATGGCCCCTGGATCTCCTGCCATGACATTCCATCTCGACGGTCCCTTCCAACTGATGGGGCGGTCAAGACCGTATCCCCAAGAGCTCCCCGACAGTATCAGAGCAGCTCAATCTCTGACTTGATGGTGCTGACATGGAAGTTTACGATCCAGGAGTAGGGCAAGATCTTGAGGAGGAGGTTGCGGAAATAGTAGGCGATGGTGCTTTTGGGGATAAACCACGCCGCCATGCGCCTGGAACGGGCTTGGAGTCGTTCAATCGACGGACGGAGCTTCGCCTCGTGGTTTCGGAGCGCCTCAAGGACGTCCGGCGTTTTCTGGAGTTCTTTGCCTAGTATCTCCGCCGACACCAGTGCCATACCGGCGCCCTGCCCTGAAAGAAGCGTCAAGCAGTGTGCTGCATCGCCCAGGAGGACCACTCGGCCCTTGGACCATCGCGGTAGGGTCACCAGCGTGAGACTGTCCATGTTCACCAGAGCGCCAGCTTTGTCGGCCTGATCAACAGCGTCGCGCACTTGCTGAACGCTTTGGGAGGTGATCTTGCGGAGAATGTCAAACTTGTCCCGGGAGCTTTCTGTCGATAAGGTCTGGTCCTCGCGCCAAATGTGCATGCCGGTCATGCCTTTGTCTCGCAAAGCGAACAGCATGTCCAACTGTCCCGGGCGGTTGAACGAGTGACAATCGTTCTGCGTTTCCGCCTGCTGGCTGAAATTGTAGGCGGCATAATAGTATCCCAGTGGCTCCAAGAACTCGCCCTCGCTGTCTTTCCAGAGCGACCGACGAATTTGAGAACGAAATCCGTCGGCGCCAATCAACAGGTCTGCCTCGATCACGTCGCCCCCGGCGAGGACGACACGAACCTTGTCTCCCTCCTCAGTGAACTCGCTAACGGTCTCCTGGAATCGGATCGAACAGCTGTCTGGAAGGCTTTTGGCGAGCAGTCGTGCCAATTCATCACGACGGACGGCCAGCGCATCCAGCCCACCACCGTGCACGTCGACGTACTTGACACGACACAGTTCCCTGCCGTTGCAGTCGTTGATGATGTTGCAGTCAAAATGCTGGGCAACCGATTGAAGCTCGTCCAGAAGGCTCATATGCTTGACGGTTTCGTGTCCGAGCCCGGAGATGGTCATGGTATAGCCGCCGACGCGAAAGGCTTCGGCCCTGTCAACGACGATCGACTGCCAGCCAGCCTTGTCTAGCCACCAAGCAGCTGCCAGACCGGCGATGCCAGCTCCCACGATAAGCGCCACTGGTTTGGCCATGCCAAGGCTGAGGTCTCATCTGAAGTAATTTCACTTGGAGGACTCTTCGTCGTGGAATCGGTCACAGCAGAAAGGTCGATATATATCACTAAATGCAGACTGTTCCAGTGAAAAGCCAGTGCTTCTCTGGTGGACACTGTGATAGCATTTGGATGCGAATACGGAATCTGACGATGGCAGGCCGATATCGGACTGCGAGACACATGCAGTGTACTTCATCATCTACCACGCGTTTGTTCGGCGTCGCAATTCTCGGTTGGTAGATATTTACTTAAGCTTTTCTTGGGGTTAGGACGCCCAGCTGCCGACGAGATCAAGTGCCAGGGGCGTCCGGACCAAAGATAACAACCCTCTCAGATGAGGACCTTAGAGACTCGGCCTTCGGTGAACCCCAGCCTCGCTTCCCAAAGCCCACGAAAGCGCGAAGCGGACTAGGAGCATGCAGTCTATCACGACTAGAAATCCTTCTCAATTCCAGACCTACCGGACAAAGTCTCTATCCCGGGAAATCAGAAGTGTATCTGAACTCGCCATCTTAGCTAGCCGAAAGGCTGCTTTGATGGGTACGGGTACCAGAGCTGTAATTTGTTCCCCTAATAGAATCTATAATCGCCAGCAATCCGCAGTGAATGCAGTCTCCGCAAAGAAATTTCTATGTCCTCGAGACCAATCGTGGGTCGTCTACTCTATACCTTTCCATTCCCCCCAGTGCCACAGAATCGAGCACAAAGTCAAACGACGTGGGCATTTTCAACTTCTCGCCCGCGTACCGGCGCAGCGCCATCACGCTCTGTCCATCCCGCAGGAGCCACGGATCCTTGGTCTCCTCTTGCCACGTCTCGCACTCATGTCTCATCTGTGCCAACACTGAAGCATACTCGGGCTGATCTGCCAGGTTCCTCACCTCCACCGGGTCTGATTCGAGATCGTACAGTTCTTCCGCTGGGCGGCGGACGTACTGCTTGAGAGAACGGGCACCGATCAGGACGTCCGCGCCCTCTTGGCCCGGCTTGCCTTGGTGGTTCTTGCGGACTCCTTCTAACGTCAGACTCGCGTACAAGTCCGAGGCGAACGGAAAATCAAGCTGCCACGCGATGTTCCGGTGGTACTTGAACCGTCGATTGCGCACGACCCGCGTGGGCCAGTAGTTGGCGATTTCATGGAACGTATGAGACCCGTACACCTTGTGCTGCCACTGGTCTTCGGGCAACACATCAGAACAGCCAATGATGTGCAGAAAGGACCGACCAAGACGTCGAGGTGGAGGCGGCGGACGCGTTTCCAGTGTGTATACCTGACCCTTTGGCAGCTCGATAGGGGCGCGAAATTCGAGAGGTGCGCCGGCCCAGGCGAGAAACGTGGGCAGAATGTCGATGTAGGATATCATATTGGGATTCCGCGTTCCCGGCTGCGAGCATCCTGGGGCGCGCACGATGAAAGGGAGCTGTGTCCCAGCGTCGTAGAGAGTAGTCTTCGAGTTGATGAACGGCGGGCCGTTGTCACTGCAAAGGACAACTAGGGTAGAGCTTGCGAGGCCTTTGCGTTCGAGAGCATCGAGCACCAGTCCGACACCATAGTCCATACGCGCGATGGCTTTGTAGTATTCCACGTATTCGATTCGTGTTTCGGGCAGGTCGGTCAGCCATGCCGGAATCTCGACTTGGTCGGGTTGGAAGTCTGGTGCGACGAACTTGCCCTCGCACGTCTCGCCGTTGCCAAATTCACTGCGGGTCGTGATGTCTCTGTGAGGGTCGACGTATCCCACCGTGAGGAAGAACGGCCGTTTTGTCTCCTTGGCTCGCTCAAAGAACGCCTCCGCCCGCTCTGCGACCCACGCGACATTCCTCGTCTCGCTTTCCTCTCTCGACTCCCATGGGAAGACGGGCGCCGGACCTACATGCACCTTGCCTACAATGCCCGTTTGATAGCCCAGGGCGTTGAACAGCGTGGGCGCGGATTGTACGTGGTCGAAGGACTGGAAATGACTTGTTCCTCCGGCAAGGCCATACTGTCCGTTCTCGTGTGGGTGCAGGCCAGTATACATGACAGTGCGGCTGGCGCTGCACGAGGCTGTACTCGTAAAAGCGAGGTCAAACGAGGTTCCATTGGCCGCGAGCTTGTCGATATTGGGCGTTCGGAGCCCTTTTGCACCGTAGCAACCTAGGCATTTACCTAGATCGTCGGCTATCAGGAAGAGAATGTTTTTCCGGGAATTGTCTATTGAACCCATTACGTTCTGAGTCTGGCGTTATGATACGGGCAAAGGAAGGAAAATCAGGAGCTGGGAAGACCTTGGCATGTCTGGAAATCCTAATGATACTTAATGCCTTTAGTCCAGAAACCGGAAGGAGTACGTGGTGGCTCATCCGTCTAGGAAGCCGACCGAGCCGACCGACGTCCAGGACTGTGCCGGCCGGAACCCTCGCCGCTTTGCCCACCTCAGCTTCCTAAGCGCTCTCGGGGTTCTGCCGAAGGGTTTTTGGGTTGCCGCAATATCCCGTTCGGCTCTCTTAAAGAGGTACTTATGGTCGAAGTTGAAGATGTAGTTGGAACGGCCAGGAGATTGTCAGTACAGACAACACGAGATGGATCGAAATAGACCAACCTGTGCGCTTTGCGCCGCAGTATGCTTTGATGCGGCGGAGTAAGCGGATACGACAGCGCAGTTAAGCTGAACTATATTAACACTGAACCCAGCCTGGCACGTTATTGCCACTACCAAACACTTTCCCAGTAAGGCCTTGGTATGTTTACCGTTGTGGGCGGCTGTATCACCGAAACGCTCATGCGATGTCCTCTTCATCTTTGTCTAGATCCCTGCCACGGTCAGGCGCAGAACTAGGCTATGATGTGCCATCTGAGAAAAGGGCGTGTGGCGCCGCTTCAGCCGTTCTCTGAAATCCTCCTCCAAGAGATGAGTAGCGGCAACAACAATTGCATTGACTTGGTGAATTACAGCTAGCGTCTACCGTCCTAAGTCGGCGTTAGCTTTGGAAACCACGAAGGCAGTCCTACTAAGTAGGGAGAGGCGGAGGGAGAAAGGATGAAGGAGCCGTTTGGAGGGACAGAGTAGAATGTGGGGAACCCGCTGGGCCTGTGAAGAAATGTTTCGATATTAGGTATCGGGAGGGTTCTTGAAAAGGAATCTCGAGAAAACGAGGCGGGGCGGCGTGTGATCAGATGGATACATGTACTGATGTCTCGCTCTGATGTTGTTATTACTACGCCTTTTATCCAATTGAATGTGGTCCAGATCCATTCATGGTCCATTTCTATCCTCAAATATTCAGCGTCATCACATCGTAAGAATAAAAAACGCCATCAAAGTGGCTCCTAGTGTCCAGAACACCGGATGAGTAGTGGGGCCTGCGTTTGTCGGTGTATTTGCCGGGGCCTCTGTAGTCGTGCTGGCGCTGCTGGGGGTCGACACCACCGCACTTATGATGTCGACGGTGTTGACGAGCGTCTCTACTCCAGAAGGGCCGTTCGTCACAACAGTATTCAGGGATGTCGATGTTACCACCTTGGTAATCGTCCCCATGGCTGAAGACGAAGCTGTTCCTTCGCCAGCGGCAGAGTTAGAGCCTCCCGACGTGGCTTCGGACGATGCTTCGGACGGTCCGGAGGTTCGCGTGGCCGAGTTCGATGACGGTGCTGTTTGCTGCCCTCCCCCAGACGAAGAGCCGCCCTCATAAGATACAGACGTATCGGTGATGAACCTGGCGGTAAATTCTGGAACAGCTGGGGCGGGGGGGTAGTACGGTGAGCACGATTGCAGGGCTGCGTCCGTAGTGAAAATCTTCTTGTAAGTATTCGCCATCCCGACGTATTCGCCCCACCAAGTTGTGAACAAGAGACCACCAGGATCCGGCCCATACGTATTAGTGGGCGTTGTGAACGTAGTCTGCTGCGACCAGAAGTCCACAAACTCTATGGCACTGGCGTCGGTAGAGCAAATGGAATTGCTATTCGCGTCCGTTGTGGGCAACGTTCCATTCCACGTGTACCGATCCGGGAAATACTGGAATGGGGTAGGGAATGCGCTAGAAGAACATGAGCGAAGAGCTACCAAAGGGGCTTCAATTCCAGCCTCACACGTCGGTGGTCAGAGTTTTACCAGTTCGAACATACGCCACTGGAACTGTCTGTGTGCCCTGGGCATTGGTGTTGGTGGGCACTGTGTAGCCGGCGGGTAACTCATTGTAAACTGTCGAAAGCCTGGTAACGTGTAAATCGGTGTTGACTATTTGGACAACGGTAGCGGCAACGATCGTGGTAGTAAAGTCCTGCGGGGCCCAATGAAGGACGAAACCGTTACCGACGGTTACGGTACAATTGGCCGCGCATGTTTGGCCGGCAGCTACTAGGATGTCAGAGCGGATGTTTCCGTGTTCGGGCAGCTCATGTACAACTTGCCTTGTAGTGGTAACAGAGACAAAGCCAACGCTGTTGCGAGAACGGTCACAGAGCCGGGAATCCGCATTTTCGGGAACGATTGGAACTACTCCAAGGGAGGCAATTTGATAAGTCAAAAAGGAGCTTCGTAGTACGCAGCCGAGGATGCCAATACTTATATTCCATAGGATGCGGCTGAGCTGACCGAGTCCAGATACTCGATAACGATTTACGCAGGAGCACCCGTTACTAAAAGCTCGCCGCAGCATCAGGCTGTGACAAAAGAAACATCAAGATGCGGTATTCCCGCTCGATGGTCCGGCACCAATCTCGCCATACGAGGTGGCGGAGTAGACAACGAGACGCGCCTGCTACCACTGGCATGGCAGAAAAAAGGCAACACCACGCGAACTTGGGCCGAGGAAAATCTAAGCCATTTCTCCTGAGCTTGTAAAGCGAAGCCTTGTTTCCACATACTAAATCTATTGGCTTGGCACGGATCCGGAATACGTTGATTGGATAGAAAATTTATTATTGTGGCGTACATCAGCCCACGGCGCACATCTTGATCAAGAAGGAATAGCATCGTATCTTACTAGTATTGTAGCTAGGTCTACTTGATGCGCTCCTGACGGAACTAAATGGAGGAAGGTCTCCAGGTAGGCCAGTACCGCTAACCCGGCGCCTTCTCGTCCCATTTCTGTTGCTTGTCACCGCTGTGAGACCGAGAAACCAGGGGCAGGGCCACATTCTCTCGACAAAACCCGGAGCACTCTCAAATTTCATCAATTCAACGGCCTTGAGATGTCACAGCACGGTCACCCTGGCGAAGCTCTTGAGACCACTTTGGGCGACCCCGCAGTCAAGCAGTCGCAAGGCAGTGACTCTGTAGAGCGTGGAACACAATTGGAGGAGTCTACTGTGGAAGTTGCAGCCAACTATCCGCAGGCCGATGACTCTGTCGAAACTCGGACACTATTAGAGCAGTCTGCTGTGGAGGTCGCAGCCTCACTTGAACCCCAACCCGATGGCACACCTTCCGAGAATCCTGATCATGCAGGAGAGCACCGTCGAGAGCCAAGCACGACGAGTCTTGTGTCGACCGAACTCCCTAAGAGAACGCGGCTGAGTTTTGCGCTCTCCAAGACCGGGTGGGATATTGCGCTTGTGACTCTCACCACGGGCGTGTTTGTGGTTACGGCGTGGTTTGCCCAGGCTACCTTCTCCGTCTCCTCGGTGAGCAACTTGAAGTGAGGCTTTTGCGTGGTATTCAGCCCTCTATTTACTGACGGAGGGCAATAGTTCAAGCTTAGCAAGAATGCTGGACGTCAATATTTCTTCCACCTTGACTATCCTGAGATCGCTCCAAGCGGTGCTGTCCGTCTTAGCGACCTCGATCCTGCTGAAATCTTTTGAGATGGTGCAGTGGGCTCTAGCTGCCCGAGAGGATGGCGTCGGATCGCTCTGCTTGCTAGGTCTGTCGCCGACGTCCAGCATTCTCGGGACGCTGCAATTAGTCTGCAGCAGAAGGGCAAGATGGATGGATCGAGCGGCCGCTTCCGCACGCGTTATCCTGCTCGCAGCGATATGGATCTCGGGAGTGGTGCTCTTCGCAAGAACTCGGTTGGTGGTGGAGTACGAGTCTGTGAAAACGTACAATGTCACTGCCGGCGTGGGCGAGTTCAACGGCTCGTATATACCCGAGTACCTGCAGCAGTTCCAGGACACCAACGCCGGGTATAACTATTCAGTCCTGCCCTACTCCACCGTCGTCACGGCGTCCAACCTAGTTGTCAATCCCATGCATTCCACAGCCATCGACCCGGTGATCTGTGCCAGTGGCAGAGTCTGCCACGGATACCTCATGTCCGGCGGTTTGATCATGACGACTCCGTGGCCGCCAACCGACTACCCTTCATATCCGGTAGTGACCATCCGGGATGCGCCTTCCACGCAGATCGACTTCGTGCGAGGCATCCATAACGACACCTTTGTCGACTCGGAGGACTGTCTTGTCTTTGGTGCCGACGGGTTCCTGATCGGGATCAAGTTCTGTCTGGCGCGGAGTCAATCGGCCCCAGGCTCCCTGTTCGCAGGTACGTTGAAAAGGTCCTCTGACCCACTTTCTGACACTTAGAGGAAGCAGGCGTCTTTGTGTGCACCGAAGGGAAGCATGGGGACGAATGCTGGACAAACACCAAGCCTGCCGAGGTCACCACTACGTTCTCGGTATACCGCAGGCACGCGTTGATAGTCGCCGCCAGGTCAAACTTTTCAATCCTCTCAGTCGATAACGTAGACGTGCCCGTACAAGTTACAAACCTCGACATCGAAGGCCTGAAAGAGGCCTACACCTGGATGTTCAACTTCAGCGCGGCGGGAATTCCAGCCCCGTCTTCGATCGCCCAGTACTTCTGGACCGTACAGGATCAGCTGGAGAACGCGTATTGGTCCATCGAGCCGTACCAGATTTTTCAGAGCATCCTGGCTTTCCCGCTGTGGCAGTTCAACCCGAATAACTTTGGCAACGTGCAATTGGACGCGCAGAACATCGTAGCCGGCCTCCCAGAAGATTTCTACACTACTGCGTCAATTGGTGATCCGTATGATAAAATCGTGGTGGACCGGTGCGTTAGTGATGATCTCCCCCTGCAACTGTTTGCTAACCGCCCTGGCAGCCCGATGTTCATCTTGTTTTGTACGCTGCAGTCAATCGTGCTGGGGTTGGCTTGGACTGTTCTGATCTGGGCGTGGATGACAAATCCTGATCTTCCAGAGATATCCTCCTACCCGCTGGTCGACTTTGCGATGAAGACTCGTCTCGTGGACGCATCCCTGCCGGCGACCAACTCCCACGCCGGCCGCGATATGGATGACGGGCTAGCCGCAGCGGCGGGTGACAAGCTGATTAGAAAATACCTGCAGAACATTAGGGTCGTGATCAGGTCGAAGCTCGAACTTCGCCCAGCCAAGGTACCGAAGATGGCGTCAGAGGAGACCGTCGCGACCTAAGAAGAAAGAGAAGACGTGGTGTCAAAAGGGCATTAGATCTTTCCGCCCAGACGAAAGGCAGTATGATGGAGAATCGCAGAACGAATTCCAAAATGCACAGCGACGAATCTTGACCTCTCCAGCGTCCATTTCCGTTTCCACGCCTGAACATCCCGCCGTTTGACTGAGTCATGACCAAGCGATTCAAAGCTATGGCTGTGCAGTCATGAGCCCCGGTTTGACAAGCCCTGAGCCATGCCCTGAATCGCATAAGTCCAGTTTCGAGTCTGCTAAGGGCCGCACCACTTGGGCCTTTAAGTAAGTTATTAGTCTAAAAGGGTAGGGGAGACCTCAAGTAGCCCTGTAACAGACCTATGAAATGCACCACTCTTGCTGTTTAGGTGTGTACCGGGCCCAGCAAGTTCTCATCGTTGAACGTTCGCCCTCTGGGTCTTCCAGAAGCCAGGCAGAAACGTCATCGCCGATTCCCGCCATGTACAGACACCGCTCATAGCAAGCGAACATGATATCCTCCGACTCTTCTTCCACGCTCACAAGGGCCACATGTCGTCCGTGGGTTTTGGTGGGCTTCTCGTAAAAGATCAAGGCTCCGAGCCGGCCGTGGAGCTCTGGCCATTCTTCTCCTTCGGGCAAAACCCCGTAGCAATGGCCTTCGATGACGAGCAACGGAGGCTCTTTGCCCGCAGGAAAGTCGCTCGGATCGATGAAGCATCCTTCGGCGCTAAAGTAGAGTCCCTGGCTGGTACGGAAGGCCTCGGTGTCATGTCTTGAGTTCAATGGACCCGAGGCAGCTAATCCGGCTCCTAAGAAAGACTTGGGCATCCATCGCAGTCCTTCTGTGCTCATCCGAGGGAGAGGCATGAACAGCAGGGCTCTTGGTACGCTCTGGAGCATACCGATCAGCACTTCCATCCGCGCAAGAGGCGACGCCCTCTGGACACGCCCAACATCCAGGTCTAAGACAATGGCGAGGCATATCGCCTCGTCTCCAGGCCAACTCGTACTCCGCCAACCGACTGCAGAGATGACCTCACCAAGTCGTTGATAGTCCAGTACGCTGCCGAATTCAGGATTCATCAACGTTCGCTTGTAGCCGTTGCGCAGCTCGAAATAGAACGGCCAACATTCTTGGTATACCGGGTTAAATCCTCGTAGCCAGTAGCGGAATGACGGGCCGTTGTGACAGCGCCGGAGCCTCTCGAGGAGTCTCTTGTTGCATCTTTTGGGAGGGCCACCTTCAGCCCACTGGGAACGGGCATCGGGCGAGCTGACGAATGGATTTTCCTGCTCGTGGTCCCATTCACCCAGATGATTTCGTTTTGCCCGGAGGATTTCCGACGTGAGAGTGCGTGATTCTTCATGCATCATCTCGGTCAGCTCTTTGCGAAGGGCGATTTCCTCTTCCAGAGCTCTGATATCTTCCTCCGTAACTGGACCTTGTCGACTACTTGCCAGTTCTTCTCGCACCTCCGCCAACTCATTCATCAATTCATAACAGCGATCCAGCTCCAGGTTATATTCTTCAACTCCGTCATCGTCAGGGATTCTCTTGTGGACGATGGGTGCCAGTTCATCGGCATGATCGTCATTTTCGCATAATTGATCTTCGGTAGGGAGGCAGCCTAAGCTTTCCTCGTCTTCCTCAAGTTCAGCCACTGACATCGCTTGTATCAATGCTTCGCAAATCGTCCCGTTGGGCCCGTCCCTGTCAGCAATAAGATCACGCGCGTGTATAGCTGTACAATCGTGGGGGAACTCCGAGTTGAAACGCCGCTCAATGTCGTCTCCCCAGATCAAGCCATCTTCTAGCTGGAAGAAGACTTGTCTTGCGAGCATGCTCTCGTGCCAGGTCCAGAGTCGCGTCGACCATGGGGCGAATTTGATGGCCAAAAGAAGATCCTCAGGGCGTGCTTTTGCATCTAGCAATCGAATCGTCGAGTCCAAGACCAGGATTTTGTCGGCTTGTCCGTAGACTTTCCGCATGCTCTGAATAGCCATTCCCCTAGCCGGCTGTTCTCGGGGAACGCAAATGGTGTCTATCCAGAAAGGGACATCGGTAACATTTTCAGGGTATAGGGAGTTCACACACTTCTGAAGATATTCCAGCTGGCAGGCAGGCAGAGCATTCTCGCGCATGTTGCCGAGTCTGTCGGCCCGTACGTGCGAGATCGCCACATACATAGTCCGATCATCGACAGTTGTGGGTGTATCGACCAATAACTTGGACCCAAAGCTGTCGGTGCCGGAATATGTCACGACGGGATACGCACCCTTGCACAACGCCCGATCGATCTTTCTTTGCTCTGTGTACGGCGGTGTGATATCCGGACATGAACAGTCGTCATGAACATGCATTGGCCGATATGTAGAGTAGTCGATTTTGGCGTGGGAGCATTCTGCAATAGAACATGCATTATGATTTCTCAGGAGAGACGAGCGGTCAAGCCGACTGAGGGACAACGGCACCGAAGTATCTGACAACGTGGAAAGATCAAAAGCCGCCGCCAACTCACTGATGCACCACCCTGCTTGAATGAGCAATCTCCTGATAAGAAGCGTTTTCGTCCAAAGCCGCAGTGGGCCGGGGTCAAGGTCGGAGTAAATGGAGCGCCTCGCCAGATCAAGAACCTCGCCGAGGAGAGCCACGGCCAAGAGGACGTTGTTTTCGTCGTCAATCAGGTATGTGCCAAGTTGAGAGACGTTCTCGATGTCCGGCGCCGCCGGATTATCCTTAAAGACAATATAATGTTCCAGAATCTGAGCCACAGATTCTAGGCGAGCGTCGATGTCGTTGCAGCGCTGCACACGTACCTCGCGACTCGCCCGCGAGTCTGCTGCCACCCAGTACCAAAAGTATCGGTGAAGTATGGACGTGTCAAGCCGCAAGCCAAGTTCCTCGTCCACTTGGACGAAGTCTGTGGCCTGCACGATGATATCGGCCGTGCTGAAGACATCCCTGATCGTATCGAACCAAAGCCATGACTGAAGGAAGGGGCCCGCCTCGGAGAGGGGTATTCTCTCTTTGGGGGATGGAGGGAAGTCTTCCCCCGTGAAACTGAACCGTACAGGAGTCAATATCTCGACAGCTCCTGTAGCTTGATCTTGTGAGGCGCAGATACAGGGAAATCGAAGTGACTGGTATGGAGGCTTGAGCCGGATTGACAGATGTTCCATTGTCGCGTCCGAGCAGACATGTTCTCGGTTGCAAATGCTGCGTTCAATGCGGGGTAGATAGCATTCTGAGTAGGTTACTCTAAGGCTGAGCCGAAGTTGAGCTAGGCTAGATGATGCCTGAGGAAAGCGACGGGATACAGTCCCAAGCTAGTGACCAAGGCCGGGCGCGTTGTCGCTGCGAAATCCCTGTGCTTCCAGTGAAGAGTTTTCCTTGCTCCAGAAATCCCATCAGGTCGTCAATTCGTTATGATGTCTAGACCCGGCTGGGGGCCATTTAATAGTCAAAACCATTATCCAGAATGGAAGTGTTTTCACGCATATCCAAACAGGGATTTTGCCCAATTGACAAGTCCGCTGTTGTTTCGACGCCTCTCCGCCAAAAATTCCCGCAGAGATATCAATTCTGTGTGACTCAGGATTCCTCTCAATGCCTCCTCCATCTCCACCGTACCTTCATCGTCCAGTCGGACGTCTGGGTCGGCACCATTATCAACCAGCATCTTGACCACCAGATACATGTCCTTCGAATCTTCTTTCGAAAGCGATGAGCTTCGTTGGTTACCACGTTGATGGCAGTGTCGCAGGAATAAAAGCCAGGGGGTTTTGTTTTCGTAGGAGTATATCCTCCAATTCGGGCCAGCGCCGATTCGCAAGAGCAGGTCAACCATTCGAACATCGGGCCTTGCTATGGCATCAGGCAGGTCCAGTGGAGTCACCATATTAGGCCTCAATGCGTAGTCCAGAAATGGCCGTCCAGATTTGGACTGGACAACTTTGCTGTTAATTTTCCGCGCGGCATACAGCGAGAGTCCTGCCTGGACGATTAACGCAAGGAAGGTCATCTGCTTGTATTCCATGAATCCATCGCCTCGAACATCCGGAACATCTCTTAGATTTGTCCAATGTACCTTGGCGGTATTTGTGAGTCTCGTCACAGCCTGGTCTAAATCGTCAAGTAATTTGAACTCTTGCTCGTGCCGAAATTTGTCGTCAAGCGGATCAGGACCGTGGATGCACTCCGTTTCAATAGTTCGGGCGTGGTACAAGAGCTCGTCCACAAAAGAAAATAACGTCGTGCGCCAGTTGCCGAACTTCTGCTCGCCCGGCATTCCCTTTATCAACGCGAGCATCGCACGACACAATGACAGTTGAACGTCGAAGTCAGCAGGCTTCCATTCACCGAAGGTTTCGAAGGTACTGTCCGTTTTAGAGAAGAACTCTTTCACGGTTCTATGTAAGAAGTCCACCCGAGATTCTGAAAGGGGTAGATCTGAAGACCCCGCGGTTATCTCAAGGAGATCTCTGCATCGTGCATTAAGTCGCTTCTTCATACTGTCGCGAATGGGCACCAATTCAACTTCAGTATAGGTATTCACTTGCGCCTTGAGCGCATAATCTGAGTCCATGCTCTCTTCGTCGAGGAACTTAAACGCCAGGACCGGCAGTGGTTGCACGGCAACAATTGCAGTCTTGAAATATCGAACTGAATCTTGTCGATACTTAGGTTCGATATGTTGGATAATATGTCTGAAATAATTCTCCAGGCCGTCTGGAAGGCTGTCAAGCGTTTTTCTCAACTCACTGAAATTGTCGGCGTTTATCAATCCCCGTACTAGTGAAGTGACGACAAGATGAACCCATAACCACACGCCTTGTGCCCTCCGGGTGACTTCCTCGGCGATACTCTTATAGAGATTCTCGGAGCCTCGAGTTTCTTTCGCGAATCTTTGGTGAACATAATTGCGAATGTCAGTTTGAGTTAGTTCTTCCAATTTGAGTTTCTGCTCACTCCTGCCGAAAGCCTCAGTGAACACGTTCCACGGACGGCTTGACGCACAGACTTTGATGAACGATGAAGACACCATTCTCTCTGCGGTGTGAATCAGATCCATATGGTCGCCGCTATACTCATCCAGCCCATCGATAAAGAAGCAGAATCTGTACCCCAGAGGAGGAATTTTAGACAGCTTCTCAAAAGCTTTATGTAGCTTGTGAGGATCCCATTCGAAATCAGCATCCGTATAGGGCCCGCAGATTTCCTCAATCAGGTCGGGACATTCTTTCAGGACTTGATATAAAAGCGTTCTCAAGAGGCCTTCCTCTGATTTCTGCACTTTTGTTCCAATGTTCCAGAAGAAGTGGCTTCCAATGAAGAGCTTGTGAGTTCCAGCCCAGGTCCGTAGGCCATTTGTGGTCTTGTCGTGGTGGACCAAAAACTTCATCAGTACTGACTTACCACTGCCTGCTTTGCCTTCAATCCAGTATATACCCTTACCTTTACGAAGCCAGTTGTTGAAGTTGCTATCATCTTGGAAGATCCACTCGAAAGTGCTGGGATATGACTCTTTAACCGTGTTGTGCCGTGCTTTAATCTCGCCAAATTTCAAGCTTTGGAGAAACACTTGCTGTTTCTCAGCTTTCTTCGCTTCCTCTCGAAGAGCCAAGAGACTCAGGCCGAGACCGGCGAAGTCAACTGCGCCGCGTTGATCATCATCTGCTTGTCGCAACAGCTCCGCCTCTATATCCTCCAGCTTCCCGGTCGTTTTTGCTTCTAACAGCATGTTCTGTTCGCGCAAGGTTCGGAGAGTTTTAAGGATGATAGGTTGATGATGCCTGAGCCATAATTAGCAAAGTGTCAAGGGATTTGGACCCATATTCGACCAACTTCAAATCGGAAATCAAACTACTGTTCAATGCGTCCCGTAACCTATTCAAGCGCCGCTCCATGTTTTCAATCTTGCTCCGCTTTGCAACCCTGCTGAGAGCGTGTTTGAAGCTGGACCATTTTCGATTTTCCGTATCCTTAATTCTCAAACTCTCCAGGAGCTGGAGCAGTTCATCTGCTAATCCATTGCATTCTTTGGCGATGGCACTATTGCGGAGGGTGATGGAGTCACTAGCATGGTTCGCGTTGATCCCGCGCTGGCTAGTCTCAAGGTCTTGGGCATATTGTCGGAGAACACGCGTGGTTGTTTCGAGCTCGAGCTCCGCGGGGGTGACACCTTCTGAAGATCTGTACAAAACGCGTGCTTCTTGGAAGAGTTTGATTCCAAAGTCCACAAATTGCAGGATATTGCCGGCTAGGCCAAGGGCAGCAAGCTCTGCCATCTCTTGATGAGAGTCAATCTGATAGAAAGAGATTTGGAGGTGTCAATAAATGCGCAGGCGGACATGGCCAGGCTGAAATCAGTATAGTCACATGGAAGAGGCTTGGCTCGCGAGCACCGTTTTATTCGCAACACCAACATCACATTATCACATCTGCCATCGTAGTAACAAATGGCCGATGCAGCTCTAGGGGCATTTCTCGCACTATCACAAGCGCGGGCGCCGGGTAAGTATGTCCGGCTGCCTACATTTTAAACTATACTGACAAAGAGAGCCAGACCCAGATCCATTTCGACACCAGATGCGACAACTCGATTACGCTAACGACAGCTCATCGGTTCCCTTGCTCAAGGACGAAAGGCCGTGGATTAGATGGCCCATAACGCTCCTCTACCATCTTCCTCTGGCTCTCATACGGGCTGCACTTGTTCTTCTAGTGGTCCCATTGAGGCAATTGAGACTACTGTCTCGTCCTTTTCGGGCATATGTATACCGATCCTGGACACAACGAGGCCCACTCCCGCCAGGGGACGAATACGGAGAACGGATGAGTCCTCGCTTCGCAGATCTGCCCGCTTTCTTGGTTGCTGTATTGCTGATTTGTGTTCTCTTGGCGGGGTATGTCGTGCTTATATTAAAGGCGAGATCGCAAGCACATGCTTGGGGACATACAGGTGAAGATCAATCTGGCCGCTAGTTGTCCCTCGGCTAACATCCTTTTTCAGACTCCTTGTTGAATAGCCGCACTGACAGGGTAGTTTTAATGTCACGTCCGTTGTGGCCCGCCTAGCAGGCAGGAAAGAGTTCCAGTAATATCAGATTGTCTCGTATCTTGGGCTGATGAGGCCGCCTTAGGTAAGCTTAATCGAGCTGTGACTTTGCAAGATCTTTCTTGCGATTGCCAAATAGTATTTGCGAAAAGGCTACAGTGACTAGGGTTTCATGAAGAAGATATCTTATAGGGTAGCGCCGTTCGTGTACTGCTTTGAACACAGGGAAGGAAGGGCATCAACAGTGGACACGTCATTCTGGCAAGGCTTTGTCCTTAAATGGTGTAGTTGCTTGAACGCAAATTAGTGACCTTTCACACTAGTGGTGTAGCAGTAACTACAGCAACCATTCTTTCAATACCTCTTGGGTCGACAAGTCTTGTCCCATGTGATCACTTCCATACTGATAAGAATCTCATCTATGCTTGGGAGACAAGCCAGATGGCTATCCAATGCCATTGCAGGATCATGCTCTCTACGCTTTCACTCGCATTGTTTCAATCCCTCGTCCATCATTTGTTGTGCGTTTGATCGGTTGTCCACCCAGATATACCAACTGGCTAGAATAACAATCGACTTTGATGTGTCCAAGTCATCTTTCAGAGCTTGGTCTTCAGCGGTTTCAAATGACTCCTCTTCAGAGATGCAGTTGTGGCTGAAGGTCATAATACGAGCATAAGAGATCCTTTTTCGTTCGGGGGGGATATTTCAAAAATCCTTTTAGTTCAGGTGTTTTTAGAAGGTGATAACATCGCTGCCGAGGGTCGCGCAAAATAGCGATATTAACGAAGGTTGCAGTCAGCCACATTAGCAGATATTTAGAGCTTACTTACTCGATAAGGGTCATATGGTTGCATTATCTGGGGAATAAATACCTAGCCTCCGCTTTGACTCAACTGGCTTTGTGCCATTTCTGGTTGGGGAAGAATAGCCATCGAATCTAGGGGGAGATTGTGAGGCGTAGAAGAGCCGCAAGTCCTTCTCTCCTCGAAGTGAGAAGGACGTGCTCAACGAGTCTGGAGACCCTTGGACATCGGCCAGCACCGCTGACTCAACCTTGCCAAACATCATAATCATATGTTCCTGTAGCCGTGCTCAGCCCATTCCCGCCAGTCCAGGTGCAGTCTACTCTAGCTGTTAAGGCATGAAAGAGCGATCTCGGGAAAATGGGGCTGGCTAGGTAGCGGCTTTACCATACCATCAAAAGTCGGGGTTTCTCGTTTTACTCGTAACCCTCGTCTGTCAGGTCGGCCTGAGAATGGTGGTAAACTTTGCTGTGCTGGTGCGTGGCGTCTTCTCCCAGGACTCCACGTGCTTAAGGGGATTGAAATATGGAGGCGGCAGAAGTGCACTTGCTAAACGAGCTTTCAAAGTCCGCGATCACCTAGACGAAGTAGGAAAGCAAAGCAGCTGGTTTACAGAACACCCGTGGACACCTTGCAATGGGTACAGCAGGAGTGCTCCGTGCAAATAGGCGAAGGCAAAGCTAGTTGTCCCGTAGGCGACCCGGGAAGATAGACAGTTGCCCGTTTCGGTCCCAACATGCTTTCGAGGTCTGGATCGAGCTCAGATGATCGGCGCAAAGACCGCACCTTAGCAGGGGCAGTCTCCAGTAAGATGGCTCTGGGCCTCGTACAGAAACTCTAGACCAGGAAGGGAACCCCCCAGGATGCCTTCGCCCGCCAGACCTGCACAGGGCTGAATAGTGATGTACTCGTAGACAACAAAAGGCCCACTAAGAAACGCATCACTTCGGAGCTGATGCCCACTATCGTCGTTGCCGTCATTGCCGAAGGGCGTCTGTCCTTGTGTTCTCTCTTCATGCGCCCTGAACAGGGCCTTGGTATTGGTCCAACACTGCTTTCGAATGGGTGAGATGGGAGCCATGTAGGTGCAGCCCGGGGCCACCACTCCCTTTTACTCGTACATCTAGCGAGAAGCGCAAGCCACCGATCGATTTCTGCGCTGAAAATACCCCCCGACAACCATAAGCGAAGGGCAGCCGGCTAGGCTTCGACGATCAGCCAAACTAATCAAATCAGCCGCAGCCGCACGCTGCCCAATGCGGCAACTGTTCAACTCCCGTGACTCCCACCTGTGGTGGACGCATGGACCAATGAACGATTGCCTGACTTGGCGAACGTGTCTGGCTAGGCCACTAAGCCTTGAGGCTGGCTCGTCGGGTGGCTGCTACCTGTACAGATATGTTATCAACGGACGGTGCGTATCGAGCGGCGACCCAGGCGGCATGGGTCTCAGCCAGCCCAGCCTCTGCCTCTCCCGCAGCAGCCGTTGGGATCCCTTTCCTTTTGAGGTCAGTGCGGTCAAGCGCCTGAGCCACGGACTCGTCTATAAAGAAAGATGGGCCCACGAGCGGGCGGCAGGATGGTTGAACCAGTCTCCCATCAACGGCGCTCGTCCAACATACCACAGCGATGGCCGGCTTCGTCAAAGAGACGCCCGCGGGGCAATTTCTTCGTACGCTGGGCTTCCGGTCCGACTTCCTCTTGTACGCGGAGGAGAAGGTAGGCTTCGAGCCTAGGGATCCGCCCATCATCCGCGAATCGGCCCCGTCTCCTGTTGAAAGCGACCTGGAGAAAGAACTGTCCAAGCTGTCCACCACCGTCCGCGCGTCCGAGAAGGACGTCACACTGCCCGCCTCGGACGAGGAGGCCATCGTCGTGTCCTGGACCGAGAACGACCCCGAAAATCCTCGCAACTGGTCCCAGAGCAAGAAGACGTGGACCCTCGTGGTCGTCAATCTGTACACGTTCTGCGTCTACTGCACGGCGTCCATCATCACACCCACGGCGGGAGCCATCCAGCAGAGATACGACGTCTCCATCGTGGTAGCCAGCCTGGGACTGTCCATGTATGTTGTTGGCTGTAAGTTGGGGGCGCCATTCCGTCGAAACACACATGTTCGTCTTGTCCTAACTCTCCACAGATGGTCTGGGCCCTATGTTCTTTTCTCCCATCAGCGAGATCCCCAGGATCGGGCGAAACCCACCTTACCTCTACTCCTTCGCGGCATTCTTTGTCGTCTCCATTGCTCTCGCCTTGGTTGACAGCTTCCCGGCTATCATCGTCCTTCGATGGCTGCAAGGCCTCTTCGGCAGCCCTGCCTTAGCCAGCGGCGCGGCGTCGATCGAAGACATATACGACATCTACAGTGCTCCATACGGGTATGTCTGGTGGATTGCGGCGATGTACTGTGGTCCTGCTGTTGGGCCGTTGATGGCCGGATACGCAGTGCCTCATGATTGGAGATGGCCGGTGAGTTAGCTTGACTCGTCTCGAGAAATCCCAATTGTTTCGTTGTTCCCATCGTCACCGATAGTCCATGCTAATGGGGCTCTCACAGCTCTACGAAGTCATCATCATGTCGGGGATTATCCTGTTCCTGTTACCGTTCCTGCCGGAGACCTATCCCGGCACCATCCTCCTCAACCGGGCAAAGCGACTTCGGAAAGCCACGGGGGACAATCGATACCGGGCAGAGAGCGAACTCCATCCCATCCCGTTTAGGACTCTCCTCTGGGAAGCCCTTGTCCGACCCCTGGAGATCACCATCAAGGACCCCGCGGTGCTCTACGCGGCGCTCTACGGAGGCCTCGTCTACGCGACGTACTACTCCTTCTTCGAGGCCTTCCCGCTGGTCTATCTGGGCACGTACCAGATGTCTCTCGGGCAGCTGGGCCTGATCTTCCTGGGTATAATGACCGGCTGCATCGTCGGCCTGACCTGCTACTACGTCTACCTGCGGCGCTGGTTCATCCCGCGGGCGAGGAAGTACCACGCTGAGAAAGGTAGGCCGGTCGAACAGGAAGAGTGGCTGCGCCCGGGGATGACTGGCGTCTGGGGCCCCCCGGTCGGGCTGCTGGTGTTCGCCTGGACGGCCCGCGCGGACATCCACTGGATCGCCCCCACGATAGGCATCAACATCTGGGCCGGGGGCAGCTTCTGCATGTTCCAGAGCATCATCTGCTACATCGCCCTCGCCTACCCCAAGTACGTCGCCTCGCTGTTTGCCGCGAATGACTTTGCGCGCTCGATGCTGGCCGCGGGCTTCGTCCAGTTCTCCAGATCCATGTACGTCGATCTCGGGATCGGTAAGGGCGTCACCGTCATCGCCGGCCTGTCTGGGGTGGGTATCGCCGGCATGTACGGGCTCTACTACTTTGGCGCATTCCTGCGGGCAAAGAGTAAGTTTACGGGCTGAGGGCCAACTTCGAACAGACATGTGTTGTGACACAGCGGTTTAGAATTCTAGCAAGCACTTGACAAGTTTCATAAACATCTTCATAATTTAGAAATGCGAAGCATGAGTACCCAATATTTCGTCCGAACTTGTCTCATTGGCCACTGTGAATTTGAGGGAGGCTGTCCCCATCTCTTTCTCCAGAGACAATAGAAGCAGGCGAACGCCGCGGAAGTCTGGCAGATTTGGGCCGGGTTTTCGGCATCGACTTCCTCCAAGCGGACACCGGAGCGTGTCCAACCAGCATTGGGCGCCAGGTTGCAACTTGTAAGTGCCCAATACCGATTCCACGTAGTCAGGTTGTCCTTATAGTTCCGCCATCCACCCCTGGCGTTGAAGTCTTGCGCATCAGGCTGACCAGGCTAGCGGAACGTTTAAATTTGCGGCCTCTGAGCGGAGTTCAATTCGCAGATCAGTGATATGAAGCAGCGACTGAACCAACATTTTGGCCATGGACATTCCTGATTGTGTCACCGTCGACAACCAGATCACTGAAAACTTGTCGACAGAAGACCCGCTCGACAGCATGTAGATTTGGTCATTTGCAACGGCGTCTGCAGCATCCCAATCTCACATTCGGCTCGGGATTAACTCTCGATATGCCTGATGACACCGAGGGCGACAGAATACCGAAACCCGCGATTGCATCTCAAGCTGCGTGAGTCGGTTGAAAAGTCCTCACGACGGACCCACGGTCGGGGAGACAGTGTTGATTCTTTGAGCACCTAGGTACAGTGCTCTGCTTGGAGTATCTGAATGACGAAACAGGCCCTGTCCTCTCCAGACCTGCCTGCGATAGCCCACAGTTCCATTCTCAGTGCAAAGTCCCAGACAATTCGCAGGGTAATCTGGAACGTTCCCTTGTTCAATCGACGAGCAGACGGTGAGTGGAGAAACATCATGATCCTTCTTTCGGACCACAGAGAGAGCTAGATCCCGCTTTCCAGGCCTTGATGCTATTGCTCTGTGGAGACCTCTTTGATGATCGTCTGGTGCTTGGTCTTGTTCTGGCCCTGAGCCAACGCATCTGAGCCTTCTGATCAGCTTGCGAGACGGGCGCTTCGCTGTCTCTGAAGCGGGCCAGCCTCGCAACAAGGCTGTAGACGAAGAAGACAGTGGCGTACTCATTGCATTCACTTCCTGACTATGTCCAGGTCCATCTTGGCAACTCTCACTGGTCTATGAGAGGCGGATATGCCGAAGACCGAACACGCAGAGGAACCCGAGGTTGCTGAAGTCTCATCCAAATGTATGTGGACTCTTGCGTTCGAAGTGCATCTTCCGAAGAAGTTGATAGGAGAACCTCTCGTTCCAGAAGAACTTGTCGCAAATTCTGATTTTCTGCATCCAACTGTGCTTCAATTCTTGTTCGTCCAGAATCCTCATGCCGAGAGACCACGTGAGATCATTAGTGTGAGAGCTTGCAAGGAGCATCATACCCACCCAAGTTAGCCATTCTGCCTGATGGCTCCGTGGCTTGGTACTACCGGGGAAGCAGAGGCTCGAGGGAAGGACACTGGCGTGGATCTGGAGATACGCCAGGTTTAGAAAGCTCCCCCTTTCGCTGTAGTCGACTAAAGAACAGTAAGCTTGCAAAGCCATCAGGACAAATTGGTCTTGTAGTGGTAGATGGATATTCTGAAGCAATTCAAAGCATCTTCTTGCATTGTTTAGGTTTGTTTCGAGCAGCACACTGTTCAAGACTAAGTGTCTTGCTTCGTATCCCGAGGAGCCTGCTTTCAGAGCCTGTACCCATTCGGCAATATTGGAAAGGATGTCGATCACAGCAACCGTCGGGCATTCATTTATGCAGAACTCTTCAAACGCTCGCGGTAGCCTCGCAATCTCGGCACAGAGCGGCGGAGGAAATGGGTGGACAGGGCGGCGAAGGTCTTTGAGATTATAGGCTGTGGTGCCTCGGTGACGGACAATTGCTCGTTGGCACTCTGCATGGGTGATGAAACTGAAGAGAGATGACTGGGTAAGCCTGACCAACTTCCGAAGGGCAATAGAAGCCACTCACCTGTCAGTCACAGTCGCAAGCCAGCCGTCAAATGCCAGTTGTTGGGAGCCACCTCTGCGAGAAATCGCCTCCTTTACGGCCTTCAAATGAATCCAAGCACTATCATAGTTGAAAGACAGGTTCTACGCGATGGTCAGCCAGTCAAGTCCCGTCCCAAAATAGGAGGGGACTTTACGTCGAAGGTCGTCAGAAACAACATTGTACATATGACCAAGTCGGACACCCGATCAGCCGTCGACTGAAGGTATTGACGCAGAAGTCGAATGGCTACATCATACATCCCCTTTGCTTGGGCGGATGGGCCATGACGTCGCCGGTCCATCAAGTCGAACTGCAGCATGGAATTCGCCACCATGGCGACAAACGACACTTGGTTGCTGAGAATAAGGGGAATGTAATGGCGGAGAAGGGGAGTATCCTCTGCAACTCCCTGGAACTGAAGTCTTCGGAATGTGGTAGGCGCATAGATATCAGTATCTGCCACGCCAGGTTAGCAACGCCGTTGTGCCTGACCGATGGCAAAGTCCTCACGCACAGTATCTGCATGCAGTCTTTGCCCTTCCCTCGATTCTGATAGGGAAGATTTCGAGCGGCAAGTGCGTGAACGATGGTGGCTGATATTGAACTCTTGACAGACTCATATCAGCACCATGTGCGGATTTGTTTGACACTTCATATTCCTCTTGCTTTGCTGACACCGTCCCATCCTCGTGTCCGCTCTCCATGCTCTGTGATGGTTCGTAAAATATGTTACGGCTGCATGTGCGCGTACGCCATCTCAATTTCCTCCGCCCTTGAGGTTGGTCGTAGCTTCCTCTGGCCCAACGATTCCCGTGGCTCTTCTTGAAAGAAAGGTGGAGGCGCTATTCACACAGAGATTGAAGACTTTTCACGACTCTTCTGGAGTAGCGCAATAGCGAAGCACAGTGCCCGGGTAGTGCACCTGACAGCGAGGTGGGTCAAATACACCGCGGATGTGATGTAATCTCTTCCCGTCTCAATTTAAGGAAGACAGATAATAGTAGAACCAAATCTCCATTTCAAACAGAGGGCTGATTTGTGTATTATCGTGCAAGTCAGATTACCTCAGCGAGCTCCAATTAGTTCTAGCTTCTGTCTCATGCCAATACCGTGAAGGGGCGGAAAGTGGCCGAGCAAGCACGGGCAGTAATACGAGCAGAGTAACCTGACCATTTTCTTAAAGCGAATTCTGTCTCTTGGGATATCCCTCGTTGCCCAAAGAGGCTGGAGGATACATCACTTGTGATTGGCTCGGCTGGGCTCTGGGGGCATCGAGGCTGGAGTATTCGTGCGGATCGAAATTCAAGCGGTAGGCTGGGGATGGGTAGCTTTCCCACTCGGCGAATGCGCTTTCCAACCAGTCGATGGCATGTCGCCGGTTGCAGCAGTGGAAGGCGAGGCGCGTGGCTCGTGGAACTTCAAAGAGCCCGAATTCGGGACCACAGTCAAAGCCTTTTGCCTTTCCATCTCCGTTTAGCAAGCGTCGAGACCTGGAGTTCGCTGCGGGAAGATGATCTGCTTCGCTGGAATACACAAGTGGGGAGAGCCACCCACCCGGTTCTGTAAGAAACTGCAGGTGCCGCGGGATCGTCTCGCGTTAGTCATCGCATGCATATGCAGAACCAGCCCTGAAAACAGAGTGGGTTACGATCAGCCCTGTAGCCTGGTGCCACGGCTGCTGCCCTCGTCCCTCGTCTCGTCTCACTCGAGGTCGCCATCGAAGGGCTTTTCGACCAAATACTCGAGCGTGGCACTGGAAGGGACCGATCGGCGCAGAATCAATGTGTCGCTCCACCTCCAAAACATAAAATCCATACCCAGAACTTGCATCGGAGCTGCCGTGGCGTCTGCCTTTCTCGCCTCTTTCTGCACCTCCTGAATGTGAAGCCCGTGCTTCTTCGGAATGATTGTGCTTGCTCAACTCCCCGCGAGAATAGTGAGGACCTTTCCGCCCGGAGGAATTTGTGGGGGCACAAACAGGGACAGACGGGACTGTGGTTGACCCATGAGAATTCCAAGGCGAAGCCATTGCCACAGAATATAGAGAACAAGGTAGACAATGATCAAGATGGGGGACGCCAGGTGTGTTGAGTGTCGAAGGAGCAGCGAAGAGAATGATAAAGAGCTTACTTGGGAAGTCAGGCAGTGCCGGATCGTAGAGCAGTGGACAAGCACTAGAATTGAACATTTCGACCTCCCTCTCAAGATTATTCCTCAGATTGGTGTCTGGGTCCATGATAGTAACTACTTGTTGGTGAACGAGGATCCCACCAATTCCACTCGCAACTTCCTGTATCGCATATGCTGTCCTGCTTTTTCGGAAGCCATTCTGCTAAGTTTGGTGGTGACCTCTTTGCCCTCCGGACAGGAGTCGTGTTTGTTGCTGTCTCTGAGGATTCCGAACCTAACATCTGCGATGCAGATCTTTTGATCTTTGAGGCTGTCCGCTCCTGACCTGGTACTAGAGCCTAGATTAGGACGCCAAACTCTCCGAATCGGGATGTTTACTCACTCAGCGTCGCCCGATAAAGCACTTTTCTGGCAGTCTTGGGGGTGGATTCATCGGCTCTTCTTGCCTGTGCGTCCATCTCTGGAACGTTCAAACCATGCTTTTCAGCGAAACACTCTTGATTCGATGGATGAAGGAAATTGATTCCCTTGGCCTGAACTCGAATCATAGCTAGTGCCATTTCCATTCCAAACCGTTCATGAACGTTAAAGAGCCGAGCCCACTCTTCCTTCCCTTGCGACCTGCGAAGCCAGTATGCCACATGTTCGACCACATACATCCGCATGGCAAGAGGGCTGTCTTCAGAGAATAGCGAGTGAAGGAAATCTCGAGACGGGATCGTTGGTGTAAGGGAGAAGACATCGGTGAGCTCGCTGTATGCGAGGACTTGCAGGCCAGGGGTGAGAAGACGATCAGCCATACGGTACACCTTTAGCCAGAAGATATCTTCATGGCAGAGCTGATTGGCAATCTTGAACGCCCTATCCTTGCTCGCAGCCTTTCCTTTGTAAAGCCAGTCGGTGAAAAAAGCGAAGACTTGTGGCTCCTCCTCTGGCAACTTCATTTCTTGACTCTTGCCTTCGCTGAATTCTCCCGAGAAAGCTCGTTCGAAGAATTTAGAGGATGCACATAACGGATCTCGGTGAAGGATAAAGTCGCGCTCTTCATTTTCGGGGCCGACGACGAGCTTGACAACATGTGTGCCACGGTCGACATTCGGTGGATCCGCCATGGCGCTATCCCGGAGAAAGAACTCACTTCGGGGGAGTGAGATGGAGGTGAGAGACTCAAGGCAAGGACACGGATGATGAGGCCAGAGAGGAGGATTTGAACGGCGCGGTCTGACGACGGGGTGATAGGTTTTGTTCGTGTGCTATAGGGCAAAGTGAGACTGGAATGAGAGAAACACAACGTGAAACAAAGTTGCAGAGAACAATTGATGGTGAAGTGAAACCAAGTTCCAGCCGGCCACACGCAGTTGCAACCAGTGAGAAAGTCAACGTGAATGCCAATGTCCGCCACTTGATAACTCCTGAAAGACAGAAATCTCCTCCTGGTCTGCCTTCGTACCGGCACCTACAACAAACACCAAGAATCCCAATCATGGATACGTCATTTGACCTGGACTTGCATAGGGCTGCTTGGTCTTTGGATCCATGCCGGTCGTCCTTACAATAGCTTCCTTGTCTTCTTGAATCAAGGTACAACATCCACACCAGCACGACGTGCAGAAATCGCCAAAGCTGCCGCCTTCGATGCCATATCTGTCACGTGTGGAGCCTCGATTGATGCACTGGAGGATACATTGTCCTCCAATGCACATCAGGCAGTAGAAGGCACAGCACTTTGATGGAAGTCAGCTGGTGAAATCAAGCCCACACGTAGAGAGCAGTGGCTAATGTTCAATGGGTAGGTAGCCGCGGGTCCAGCAATTGCGACAGGGCATAAGAAACAAAAAGGCATACCTGTCCGTTGATGCCACTGGAATCATGGTCGCCCTTATACCGGTCCTGCGTCTTGCCGTAGAGGATGCAAGGACACCAGCATGCCAGACAGCCTATCCGCAAGATTAACGTCAGCAAACCATTGGCCTACAACTTCTGAGTGATGAAAGAGAAGGCATACAGGTGCCAAATGGAGAGAAGCAGTCGAAGAGGCCAAACGACCATTTGCCCGAAGCACCGGCTGGGTACGCTCCAGCGACCCCGTTCATTGGTTTCTCAGGGGCCATTCCCATGGGTTGCTGTGCCATTGTTGCCTTTGGTAAGGAATGTTTGGAGTGAGAGTATGTGAATGAGGCTGGAGAGCTCAGTAAGAATCATTAACGACGGCACGAAAGAAACAAGACTCAGGAAACTTCGGGTTCAAAAAGACAATTATTCAACCATAGGGAGCGAGATATCGGGCATATTTCAGTAATCCACGAGGCATAATCTCGGGTAGCAGTTTGATCGAACGCTCCAGGAGACGCGCGGATTGTCTGGACACCTGATCGTCGTGGAAGTCTCCGTCAGAATCTACCCCAGTGAAAGCCTGGGCTTCAGCTGAAGAAAGAGTTCAGCCCCCCTCGTGGACACGGTTACGGTTCTCGCAGGAGTGAACATCGCATGGTTGTCAGCCTCCTGCCCCTTGGCCTTACCATGGCACATCGCTTTCCCTGGAAGGTATTATTGGACCAAAAAGGGGTCAGGGCAGCCGATGAGGCTTGATGGGGGAAGGCCAGGGCTGATGAAAGGGTCCTGATGTCGGAACTCTGGTGGCCTTAAAGTTTCAGCAAAGATGACATTCGATTACCTAAAGACAGAACGAGAAAGTACTATACGAGAAGGGACAGACTACGGCTTTTGCCAGAGGAATTTGAAGGCATTGACAACGGTCCAGAGCGTTCCACAAATTGGTGGATCAGCGAGAGGGATGTTCACCATTGCGACTTGTGGAGATTTGACTCTGAAGGCGGCATGGTCTATCATGGAACTTGCCAGCTTTCATATGCTGCCATTGCTTTCTCGTGCCTGATGTCGATACGATGGGAGAGCGGCCTTGGGACATGCGTGCACATACATTTCACTCCTGCAAAGAATGACATTGAAGTCTCTCACACGAGTACGAAGTCAGCCGCAAACCCGAAAATCGTCAAAGTCCAAATCCGCCCTGGTGAGAGCCCAGCTCCAGCTCGCGTTCTCATGTGACACGGCCACATCCAAAAGCACATGAAGCTCCAGGATTGTGGTTCGTCGATTGAGGCCCGAGCTTGAGTTCAGACAACGAACTTTCAATAATTTCGAGTTTGAAAAAAGGATCTTTCTCTGCTTTAGCGAAACCCCACAGTTGGGGGCTGAAAAACTCAGAGGCTGAAAATAGGAGGTGGAGATCAGCCGAACATCCATCCACCCTTTGGAATCGTTGAGAAGTGCGTCTTGGGATCAAGGACGCAACAACAGTATGTGGTGCGACGTATAGAGAACAGATATCAGGCGAGCCCCGGGTCCTGAGGTGTGCGCCAGTCGGTAGACTGATTGCAGTCGGTGTTGGGATGATATATGGCTTTCTGTGGTTGTTGATGACCAGGCCAAGAGGCAAGGTGCGCCGGCGTGGTTTCTTGTGCTTCGTGAAACTGGGGCTCTTTGCCCGCATCGGTCTATTTGAGCGTGGAGCGTTTCCGATATGGCCTCTCAAAGGTACTTTTCCCCAAGCCGCCATGTTAGGAACACCATTTCCATGCATGGCGTGATTGTCTGCAGGCTACCCTGATTGATTGTTTCGTCCTCAAACACCTTTTGGAAAATGCGAGCAAGTTTGGTTTCTCGGTTGATTCATTCGAGACAGGGCTCGCAGACGCAACTTGCAGGTATTGGCAAAGGTTTCAGAGTTGAGGTCTGTTGCAATCGGCCCCAAAGTAATGCCTCCGTCCATGAGGGCCAAATGAAGCGGCCAGATGACTCGATCCTGGGATTCGTCGGCGTGATATCCAGTCATAAGGCATCCAATTAGCCTTCATTCATTTTCGTGTCTCCGTTCGCTGAAGCGTGCGTTGCATGTGCCCGATTGTATTCCTCCCGCATAGTCTCCAGTATCTGCTGAACCTGCGCCTCGCCTTCTTCACCGGAAAATCGTTCCTCCATCTCTTCAATGACGAGAGAAAGGAATTGTCGGTCATCCGATTCTGGCGGCTCTTCCTCTCCCTCGGCGGCAATTTGGCCATCAACACCGTCGGCGCCGACACCATCATCATTGATATCATCACCCTCGCCGTTCACTCTCTCTTCTGGAGCATTTTCATCAGTAGCTAGCTGTTGCCCCCTCGGCAGTCCCAGTCCCAGGTTGATCAATACCAGCGCTTCAGTCTTCGTTAACCCGAATGCGCACAATCTAGGCACGACATTTTTGATGAATGTCTCCGGAGGTGGGTAGTTGAGGATGAAAGGGACTGTGTTCGTGACATAATGCTCAAACTAGACACAGGCCATACGATGTTAGCAGCAGTTCTCCCTTTAGGGGATATTCTCGCCTCAATCGACATACATCGTCTCGCACCCGCTCATAGTCCTTCAAATTGACCTGCCTGTAGGAGCCAATTTTCCGAGGCGGGGGCCGGGGTGGGTGTTGAGACAGGAATTGATGCACTTCGGAAGTTGTAAGAAGGGCGGACTGGGGATCGAGAACCTTTGCACATTCATGCTGTCAGGAAAGGCCTCCTTCTGTCTGTAGGGAAGAAGGTAGCGGTACAAACAAGGTCATCAGCACATACTCTCATTTTGGTGGGCCTTGCTGCTGTCTAGCACGCTGTACTCGGATCAAGATTGTAGACACACCCCTTCAACTCATTTTGGCGGTAGGAACATGTGTAGAAGCCGAAGGAGACTCGTCTCGAGCAACTGAGGATTCTCTGCAGAGGCGCAGACAAGGATGCGGAGAAAAAAAAAATCCAGCACCAAAATCTGCTGCGGGGAAACTTCAGCCTCGCATCGCTGGTCGACAAGGCTGCGCAGTCTCCGCGTCGACAAGTAAGGAATTGCTTTACATCCATAGGCTCTCGGAGCAAAGCCACATAGCATGAAGAAGGTTAACGGTGACTTGATGTTGGAATACCCAGCAGTAAGCCGGCCATCTAAGGTAGGCTCATCCTCTGGCACAGCCTTGTGCGTGTAGATTGTACATTTTCTCGTCGACACCATTCATCCGGCCACTTGGAACTCCAACCCCCGACGCCATGCAGTAACCTGAGATGCAGAAAGACAGAAGACAGCGTACATTATCAGCAGCGCATTATGCCTTCTCTTTCCTCTTCTTTTTCTTCTCTGATTTTGAGGTATCGGCGGCTTCTTCCACTCGTTTTCGCTTCTTGGACCCCTCGATCTCTCCATTTGCCTCCTTCGCCGCGGCCTTCTCAGCCACCTTCTTAGCCTTCTTGATATCCTTCTTCGAAACTGCCATCGGCGTACCGTCCTCTTGGATCTGGATCTCACCCCTTGCTAGCTTCCTTTTGTATCTTTCCACGCTCAGACCACACTGTGCAGCTAACGTTTCGATCTTATCCTCCTGGCCGGCTGTTGCCGCATTTTCTGCTTCGGTGTTCTTGTCTTTCTTCGCCGCCTTGCGAGCAGCTTTCTCCGCATGCTTTCTCTCCTTTTCAGCCTTCTTGGCTTCCTTTTTTGACAAGCCATTCACACCGTTGACAGAAGATGGTACTGTGGCTTCAACTTCGGCAGCAGTTATGGGTTCGTCAGGTTGTGACTCGGCTTCTTCGCTATCCAACTCGCCATCTTCTTTCATATCCACGTCCTCAGATACCTCCTCAATCAGCTTCTTTTCCTCTTTGCTCTTCTTATCCTTCTTCGACTTCTTCTCTTTCGCTGGAGCCTCATCACCAGCCAGCCCATCTGCATCAGGGTTGTATTTCCGTGCTTCTTTGATCTCCCATTTCTTTGGCTGCGGCGTGGTAGACACCCCATTGGGAGCAATGGCGACACCTCGAGGTTTGAGAGGTTTGCCCTCCATAGCGGCTAGTTTGCGCTCAAGGTTCGCTCGTGCAGATAACCCAAGAGCAGCCTTCTCGTCCTCAGGGATGTTGGCTTCGTCGGGCCCCCATTCTTGCAGCGCATCTACCCTCAATCCGAGGGCAGCTTTAGCTGCAAGCACTCTGGCCATCTTGCCCTTATTTCTGCCCGTCGCTTGACCGATTAAGGATGCATGGTAGATGAGACCGTATTTTGGAGTGTCGTGTTTCGTCTTCAGTGCGCGAAACAATGCCTTCTCAGCTCCGAGGATTTGTATCGTACTCGCCGGGCTCTTGGACAGGTTCATCAGGCTTCCGGCGTGTGCTATGAGTCGGGCACCCACAAGATCTCCGACAAGCGTTGTTAGATTCGGGGCAATGGCAGTCATTCTTGCCGAGAGATAGCTGGCGAGCTGTGTGCGATATTCCGTAAATTGCACCACCTGCTCGGCCAAGCTCTGTATATTCTCCAGATCTTCATCTGTGATTTCCGTCCCCATCGATCTGTCAGCAGCGGCCTTCACTGCAGCTTCAATCTCTTCTGGCAGAATTTCGGCGAGATCGCAATCCTCCCAGTTTGTCCGCATACCCATCTTCAAAACCACCTTGGCATACGCAAGGTTGTCGTTCAGGATCTTTGCCATCTCCGGAAAGTGCCACCCATACCATTCCTTTACTCTCATGGCATATGTGTTCAGCTCTTTATCCAAATCATCCAGTAGACCAATTGCTTGTACAATCATAACATCGATTTTGTCAGGAGAGAATTTAAGCTTGTGTCTCGCAAGAGAGTGTGATAGACCCAAGGACATTGTCTTGACATCGTCGGGCAACAGACCAGGAATGAGAGACGGGAGATATTCTCGGATGGCTCGATACAGGTCGGCGGTGGTAGAGTCGGCAACGGCTTTGATCTCCAAGCCTGGAATCTTTCCGATCGCGTTTCCAAGTTTTGGGTCTGCAACGGCCAGAGAAATCTTTTTCTCGTCTTTCAAGGTATTCAGTAGTGATGAAAGTTTCGGGGTGACTTTGCCTTCCACAATTGCGGCTGCTTCTTCCAGTGCAGCGGCAGCGCTATCGAATTTTTGGAACTCCTTCAATTTGAGCATAGAGGTGACATTCTCGACGCTGCTCAGTTCGGACGAGAGATCGTCCCGTTTGAGAAGTTTCTTGTCTTTGGCTTTGAGCAAGGCATAGCCTGCGGAGGTCTCGGTGAGGACGAGGAGGGTCATGGTGAGGAGATGCGCAATACGCGCCGCTAATGAATGTGGGAGATATTGCAATACTGGATGTGCTTTGAGGAAACATGGAAAAGCTCTCCAAAATTTCGCGAACCTCGACTGCACAATTTTTGCGGAGCGGACCCACCTGTGCCAAGCTTTCTGTATATGGCAAGTGCGGCGAGAAGATCAATCGATGCCCGCGAGCCTTGCGCTGGTCGTCATAACCACTTCCCCTTGGTGCCCGCAGCAGCTCCAGTTGCTCTTGCAATAACGATCAGGAGGGGGAAGAATTGGAAGACGTGAACTATAAGGTCGATACCATAACACTTGCTTCCAAAGAAACCCCTTGCGCAGGCTCATCCAGTACCCCAACCCCATGCAACCCCTTGGCTACGATTGCCCATCTACAACCGACCACAGCCGATCGATTTCTGCCTCCGGATCATGTCCATACGCCCACTCGGTCAGGACTGGGTCACTCCATTGGTTGGGGCTCTCTTTGACCTCCGCATCTTGCAATTCCGCCTTCATGGCTTCATCACGAGCTTCCTGCACAGGCCCATCTGGAAGATGTAATATCAAGCCATGGGCGTAACTGGCTTCATGAACTCTCTTCACCCGGGGTTTGCGCGTCTCTTCCCATTTGCTAATTGCTGATGGGAGATCTTCGGTTGCCTTGACGTGCTTCAATGTGGCCGCCAATGCAGCGGCATCTTCCACAGCCATGGCTGCTCCTAGTGCCATGTACGGGACCATTGCGTGAGCTGCGTCACCGGTGATCAAGACTTTGCCGGAACGAGATGACCAGGTGTCAGGAATATCTATGCAGTAGATGGGCCAGTCTAATGTTGAAATCACCATCTCTAAGAGCCGCCTCAGGCTTCAATCGGCCGGCGCCAGTCTCAGTCAGCACAGTTCGGTGCCGGAGCTGAGCCTTGTGTGCTGTGAGGGGTTGACTTACCATGGATCCCACCCAACATATTGGGACCTCATTTCCTCCAGCATTTGAGACATGGATCGCTCAGACCCCCCATTCCGACTTTCCGGATGAGTAACAACCAAGTTGAAGCGCTCTCCCCCGGCAATGGCATAGCTCATTACATGTAGGTCGCCCCCGACCCTGCACCAAAGTCAGCTAATTCATATGCTCGCAGTTGGAAATGGCATTCAAACGTCTCCTACCACATGTGTAAATTCGGCTGCTCGACAATCCAACTTGTCAAAGGGTCAGCCTTCATGTCGGCAACGGAAATGGTTCCTCGATATGCAGAAAGCCCATGGCCCCATGGTCCTTTGTCTTTGTCGCCGTTGAGCTCACGCCGAGCCAACGACTTCAATCCTGCGGCAGTAGGTGTCAGTTCACGGGCCGCCCAAATCAGATTTCAGTCTCAATTCTCACCGTCTGCAGCGACTATTAGATCCGCCTTGATCATCTGGCCATCGACAAATGTCACGTCGCCGTTTTGCATGTCGTACTTCTGCACCCTTTTAGACAGATACACAGGAACACCCAGTTCGACTGTACGATCATGGAGAACCTCGTGCAGGTGTGCCCTGTGGGTCACATAATATGGGGAGCCAAACCGTTGCTCAATCTCCGGGTTCAGCTTGGCTTTTCCGATGACGGATCCATCCTCCCAACGTCGCCAAAGCAGTGCAGCTGGCTTAACAGACCGCCGTTCGAGAGCAGGACGCAGCCCCCACGAATGAAGAATACGGGTCGAATTTGGGGGGATTTGGATACCAGCTCCAACCTGCGTATTACCATGAGCTGGCGAGTCGCAACAACGTCCTCGCAGAGTGGAACAAAACAGATGAAATGAGGCAGCGCCATGAAGAACTTACCTCACTCAAAGCAGAGGCCTGCTCGTAGACGGACACATCATGGCCAGTTTGAGCCAAGGCAATCGCATTCGAGAGACCCCCAACACCAGCCCCGATAATTGCCACTTTCAGCTTCAGCCATGGTTGCCCCGGAATCCCATTCGTTCCGTTCATTCCCTTCGTTATGCTCGATTCGGCCCTTTTTGTTGTGAGTGCAACTTCTCCGTTCGATACTTTGCTCTTGATGGGCGTCGGCAATGACAGCTCTTTCTCATTGCGCAGACGGCGGATGAAGTTGTACGATCCCGAAGGATAATCAGGTATCTAAATAGATTTTCCCTGGGTTAACGTCCCTGGACTGAGAAACAGCCTGTTCAACCAGCAACAGCGTGTATACGTACCTCGATCTTGTCCAACTCCACGTTCATTTTGGCCCTGATTGCTGTGAAGCCCAGCTAGTTCCTGCTGTGGCTGTGGTGATCGCGTTCTTCTTTACCACTATTTGTACTCTTCTCCTGTTATCACTATGTTGTTACTTATGTAGCACCCGGTCTTGTTACTATGTTTGCCATTTTTCCGACGACGCCGCCCATATAAAGACTCTCGGATTGCCCGAGCAGAAGAAAACGCGAGGAGCATTTTCCGGTCTCCAAATAGAGACGCCATGCAAAGTGACACGACGATTCGTGTCAGCCAACCTTCTCCAACATCCAGTCAGAGGGCTCCATACGAGTTGCCGCTTGGCGAGGTCATGGATGTCGTGAGATTCTCGGGCGCCACCCGAATTCTTGATTACATACACAAAATTCTGTGCACAAGTATTTTTCTCCCGAAGACGCCATCTGGGCTGTCAAGCACTCGCAAAATGTACATCATGCAACCTCGGCGCTGCTGTCCTCTTCGTAGAAGATGAAGCTTGTGGGCTCCCGCTTACCCAGGGCTCCTTTCGGTATCAAACGAGGCAAAAGGACGAGAAATATTATTGCCTGGACGAACACATATCACTCTGCTTCGCCGAGAAGGGCCCGTGCTTTAAGAGGGGGATCAGACAGAGTTAGAAACTTCTTTGCCACTTCAATGAGGCTCTGTGGCCTCCTCGGACTCATGATAGTTTACAACAATGTCAGTGTATTTGTAGCTAACTTTCATACAGCGCTTTTCTTTCCCAAAGGTAGATAAAAGCATGTGTGATTTGATACATTCCTACTTTCCAGTGGAATACATCTTTAGGCGCTCAAGTAAGGGCCTATCTGAGAGTACGAACAGATAGCAATCTTGCCCGCCATCTGCTTCATGCACTACCCGGCTCCAAGCAGGCACCGCGAATGTGTCATGCGGTCCCCAACTCACCGTCTTGATGTCCCCGCTCGCCGTGGTGATTTCAGACTTGCCGGAGCCCGTATGGGCATGGTAGACGTAAGAACAGGTGTCTCTCCTAGGCATCGACTGATGCCCCGCTTGCACCTTCTCTGCATGTGCTCCCAGCGTCCCTGAAATGTAGTCGCCGGAGGGGCTTCTGTAATGCTGCAGTGCCCAAGGAGCGTCTTCGGCATCGAGCCTTGCCTTCATTTCTTCCCAAGGAAACCGGAGAGCGCTGTTTGATACGGGCCTGGATTTGAAGAAGGTCCTGTGAGTGATTTGTCTTTCTTTTGTCCTTCTCTATTACAGCAGAGCAAGGCAGGTGTAGTTCTTTAGCAGGGAATACTCACTTGCTTGGGTATCGCTCCTTCTCGTAAGGCTCAGCAAAGTGAGTTGGAAGTTGGTGATATAGAGGCAAATCTAGCCCGTCCAGCCAGATCATGGGGCCGTTGCCTTCATGCCCGTGGTCGTGCCATTGCCATTGGGGGGTCAGGATAACATCCCCGGCCTCCATGTAAAGCTTCTCTCCTTCTACGGCAGTAAAGCCGCGGCTGCCTTCAATGATGAAACGTAGCGCAAACGCACGATGCCTGTGAGCGGGTGCAGTCTCGCCTTGATTGATGAGTTGAAGACCTGCGTAGACGGTGTCGGTTGTGAAGGGCGCTCCTGAGGATGCCTCCAATTAGCCCAGGCTGCTTTGTTTTACCCCTGTCCCAATGCAAAACTATTAAGATCTTACTCAGCGCAGGGTTTATGAGCATGAGAACTCGTCTCTCGGCCTCTTCGCTGCTCACCACATCGCCAGCCTCAAGCAAAAGCGGGCGTAGCTCATTGTATCTCCATACTGCGACTTCAGCCTTTGGAGATGGCTGCGGGGTGACCATGGCTCGCATGGCCGTCCAGAGAGGCTGAACATGTTGTGCAGGGAGTTTATCTAGCAGCTTTTCGGCCGAGTTCAGAGCTGTGTTGTCGGTCGCCGCTGTGCTGGTCTGCGTGATGCTCATATTGAATACCGTGTAAATGCTTCACCTTGAAAACCTTCCGCAAAGGAACCATTTAGATATAGCCCACCGCCTGATGAGCATTCGACGACGTCTGCAGTGGTCACAAGATGGAAGGATTATGGCATCCAGTCCTGTAGACAGCACAAGCACTGATCCGCGGTAAACCCGAGACGACTCATTCGAACTTCGGTTCAGCCCCGAGCTTGGGCACAAAGGTGATGTTGCCGAGTATTCGTGAGATCGTGGCTACATCATGTGGACGGAGCAATACTTTGAGGATTCGGTTGGCCATGGGTAGGGGGAGTAGGAGTGTGGCGAGGAAGTCTGTGCCGTCTCTTAGTGTCATTCTATTACTGAAGCTACGGAGGCTTAGGCCGTGTTCCAGCTTCGATCTTGAGATCACCTCTTCTCTTCAATGCTAAAATCTCATCTTGTTCTCGACGCTGCCTAGGTCAAACAACCTTCCTACCTCACCTCCCAGTGGGCAAATGATCGCGGCGTTTCCACTTCAAGGGCTGCATCGGCAGGGTGTGTGCGTCATACCCATGCCCCTTTCCTCGGTGCGGTTGTTTAGCTAGGAAATGCTGCAACCTTTCCGCCACCAAAAACCCCCATCCAAAACCCCGCCTCCCATCTGATCCCTTCGTGATCTATCGGCATTGCTTAGACTCGATGTTGCAGTGTATTAAAATGAATATTCATGGCTACAAGACGCTGCGATGTCGGAGCAGATTTCGTTTCAATATCTTTCGTTCCCAGCCTCGAATCCTCTGGTCCTTCGTAATTGCGACCAACATGCGAAGACTTCCCGGATCTCCCCCGAACTTTCCTCGCCGCATCACTATATCCCAAGGCTGCTTCCCCTCGTTCTAGGCTTATCCTCGGTATACCCCCGAAGATTAATACTCCAGCCTGCCCGAGAAATCAGTGTGGGTGCTGGTGCTGTATTGGACAATTTACCGGAATCCTGACAATCTCATTCTTCTAAGGCATCATCCAAACCAAGATGAGCCCGGCGGACGAACAACGGCCAGTAAGATGTCTTCTTCACATGCCTACCAGTTCTTGATTTGGCTAACCATCCCCAGACCCGCACGGAGACGGACGCGATGGGATCCATCGAGGTAATCTCATATTCCAGAAGTCATGTATAGGAATTGAAAGTCCCTGACTCTTCGTAATACGCTTAGGTTCCGTCTGAAAAATACTGGGGTGCTCAAACCCAACGGTCAGAAACCCTGCCTTTGATTCTATTCGCTGACCGTCATACCAATTTGGGTGCTTAGCTCGTTGCAGAACTTTCGCATCAATCAGGATCGGGATCGCATGCCAGCCTCCGTTATTCGTGCCTTTGGAATTCTCAAGGGTGCTGCAGCGAAAGTAAACGTCCATCATAATGTCCTAGGTGAGTTAGATACGCTTCTTCCTCCACCCGCGTACGAGGAAGTTTGGAAGGACAAGTTTGCAGGAATAGCTGAGCAAAAGCATTGCCACAGACGCGAAACTTGGACAAGCAATCCAGCAGGCAGCCGAGGAAGTGGCTTCGCTAGCACTAATAGACCACTTCCCTTTGGTAGTATGGCAGACTGGGTCGGGCACACAAACCAATATGAACACCAACGAAGTAATATCAAACAGAGCGAATGAGATACTTGGCCAGCCGCTTGGGCAGAAGAAGCCGGTCCATCCCAACGACCATGTCAACATGTCTGGATCTTCAAACGATGGCTTTGCTACTGCTATGCATATCGCCGCTGTACTGGACCTGGAGGACCATTTACTTCCAGCACTGACTAGCCTGCGGGATGTCATGAGGAAGAAGAGCGAGCAGTTCGCCCATATCGTCAAGATTGGCCGGACCCACCTGCAAGATGCTGTGCCACTGTCGCTAGGGCAGGAATTCTCTGGATTCGAGAAACAATTAGAGCTCGGAATACAGCGCGTGGAACAAGGCCTTGAAGGTCTTCGTTTCCTGGCTATGGGAGGTACTGCCGTGGGAACAGGTCTGAATACATACAAGGGATTTCATGAGGCGTTTGCGACTGAAGTCAGTCGATCCACGGGCAAAACCTTCTACACAGCGCCTAACAAGTTCGAGGCCATTTCGGCAAATGATGCCATCGTCCACGCCTCTGGCGCACTCAACACATTGGCTTGCTCTCTGTTCAAGATTGCCCAGGATATCCGCTTTGAAGGCAGTGGACCCCGCTGTGGCTTAGGGGAGCTGCTCTTACCTGAGAACGAACCCGGCTCGTCTTTCATGCCAGGCAAAGTGAACCCGACACAATGTGAAGCAATGACTATGGTCTGCGCGAAGGTAGTGGCAAACCATGCCGCCATCACCCTCGGAGGCTTGAGCGGACAGTTTCAACTGAACGCTTTCAAACCACTCTTGATCTCTGATTTCCTGCACTCGGTCCGCATTTTGAGTGATGCCATGCGGAGTTTCGAAAAGAACCTCTTGGACGGACTCCGCGCAAACGAAAAGCGCATCAGCTACCTACTCGGTCAGAGGTGAGTTTCATATCCGTCTCGTACCTTCCCAGACTTCATTGGTTTACATTTTTACCTGACGCTCGCCAGCCTTATGCTTGTGACATGTCTTAGCGGCAGATTGGGCTATGATCTAGCCTCAAAGGTAGCAAAGCATGCTTATAAGAATGACCTTACACTAAAGGCAAGCGCATTGGAACTCAATGCTCTTAGCGAGGAAGAATTTGATCTTCTCGTACGGCCGGAAAACATGATCGCACCATCAGGATAGTCGAGCTCGAGACAAGCGCCCGGCGCACAGACTGAGAAAAATGGTATTGGTAACTTCGCGTAGAATTGGGACACACTCCTCGAGATCTTATTCTCAGACCTCATTTTCTGGTTTCACTTGTACCTAGAAGACTTAGCCATAGGACGTGGGTGGGAGGGACGGACTCCACAATGACCCCGGCTACCCCGGATTTGCGGGGCTGATTGATTACCTAGGTCAGAATCTCGGGACATGTCCGAGTTTCTGACTGTATCTTAATTTGACTTGAGTCGTTGCACTGGACCATTTCCCACGGAGCAAGTTCATCTTCTTCCTGTGTCTGAAACTGTTACCAAGCGGTGGACAGAACAGTACTAGCGAATAGCAGGAGCTCCAAATTTTGCTTTTGTCGAAGCAAGTGGTCTCGGAAGCTAGGGCGGTGTGCGCGATGGAGTCTGCAGGACCTTCGGACCCAGTTGCGAGCGGAAGGTCCAGAGCTGACGCTGTCGGCTCCAGCCGACGTAAAAAGCGTGCCTCTTCCAAGACACGGAATCCAAGCCTCAAGAGGCCGAAGATTGCTCTTGCTTGCGAGGAGTGTCGAGCGCGCAAGGTCCGATGTGACGGAGCACAACCTGGTGCGGAATCCTTCTCCCCGTCCCCGACAGATATGCTAATGGCTCTGCAGTTTGTGGAGCTTGTCGTCGCTGTCGCAGAGCTCATCCGAACTGCGTCTACCCTGATCGAGGCTCGTCCGGCATTTCTGCCGAGTTAGTCAATGCACCCAAGTTGTCTTCAATCGCAAGCTGATGAAAGGCAACCAGATATGTGGTCCACTTAGAGACCAGGATCCGGCAATTGGAGGCCATACAGACGGATGGACCACAACAAGAATTATTACACGGGGATGCTGGCCGAGTCCAGAGCCAACGCTTACCTGTCATCGATGCGTACCCGCCGGTGGGTTCTCGCGCTGGTAGTTACGATTCCTCGAAAGCTAATAACGATGTAGCAATCGCCGGTAGACGTGGAAGCCGGGAGCAATACAGAAAACAGCCACACACAGGAAATCGTACTGTCTCCGCCTCTAACTGCTCCCCGTGAGCAAGATCATGTCGATTACGAATCAAGCCCTTTCACGGGGCGTGTTGAAGGCATTGATGGCATGGGGAATATCGGAACGACAGACAACAGCTACTCTGAAGAGACATCCAGCGCTGCGAGCTTCATGAAACAGGTAAAGAGCGCCATGGCTGCCAGACTAACTTCGTCCGTACCACGAACCCTTGCAACGTCATTCTACAATGCAGCTCCTGTGTTCCACATTGACAACAGGCCAAACCAGCATGAGCAGTCCATCGCTGAGCTGTTTGTGCTTCCACCACGCCATGTGGCAGACGACATGGTGGAAATGTACTGGAACGAAGTATACCTCCTCTATCCTTTTCTCATGCGGGAGCGGTTCATGCCGGCGTATCAAAAGATCTGGACCGGCGAAGGTCGGGAAGCTGATCAGAGACTCCTGTACTGTATTTTGAACCTGATCTTTGCAATTTGTTGCCAGATTAGCAAGAGGGAGTCCCCAGGCGAAAAGGCTGCCGCTGCCGAGGTGTTCTACAAGAGGGCCTTGCATCTGTTGCAGGTCAATCTGATAGGTAGCGGCTCCCTTGAGCTTGTCCAGGCCCTTCTCCTCATGGGCCAGTATTTACAGAGCACCGAGTGGCCGCATAGATGTTGGGTGGCCATTGGCCTGGCCATCCGCATCAGCCAAGGTTCTGGTCTACACCTTCGACGGACGACGACAAACGTTCCGCAGATCGACCGAGAGCTGGCGCGCCGGGCGTGGCACGGGTGCGTCTTTATGGACCGAATGGTTTCGATGACCTTGGGGCGTCCGATGATGATATCCAAAACCGACGCCTCTGTTGTGCCATTCCCAGAAGCCATCGACGACCAATACCTGTCTCTGGAGCTCGGACAAGATCAATCACAGCCGCACGGCAAAGTCTCGATTGTTGAATTCTACGTTCAATCATTGAAACTCTACATCATCACCGAGGAGACATTGTCTGCCATGTATCCCCACGAAGATGCCCCCTGTTCCTCAACGCCTGCTCCTGCTTTGGAAAAGCTCACCAATCTCGATTTCAACACCATTTTGAGGATCGACACGGCCATCACCAAATGGTACGACGCGGTGCCGGACGCGCTCAAGATCCATAGCCACCGTTCACGGAGCTCCCGCGAAGCCGCCCATTCAAGGCAGGCAAACATACTTCGGCTGCGCTGTCTACAGATCCAAATACTCCTGTTTCGTCCAATCCTTTCACTACTGCTGGCACAGGAGATCAGAAGCAAGGCAATTTGTCTTTCAACACCGCATTTGTGGTTACCGCTCTCCATGGGGTTGATTTGCGTAAGGAAATGCATCCTCAGTGCCCTCGAGATGATCAACATCATCTACGAGAAGCAGATTGACCCGACGTCCAAGGACATTGAGCTTCTTCCAGCATGGTGGTTCCAGGTCTTCTGTAAGTTCAGTGTTCAGTGGGAAGAAAAGCATTTGCTAATCTGTCAAAGTCATCTACAGTAAGCGTCATTTCACTCCCCCTCTCCTTCATGCTGGCACAAACCCCTTCCTCGGTTGTCTGGCCTCGCAGCCAACCCCACATGTACATTCGGGCATCGTAAGATATTCTGCTACAATTGCCCCGATGACCTTTCTGCAGAGAGAACGTGACTATGGTGGTTAAGACTCTGACCAAATGATCCCAGCTGCTGCCACGGCTCTAATACCGGCACGTGTATACAGCTACATACGAGGCGACATCTCGCAGCCGTCGCTGGCCGAAGCATGGCAACGCTCGCTCGAAGTCCTCCGCCGGCTCTCTCCACTGAGTCCCACTGCAACCCGGTGTCTTGCCGCCCTCGAGCTCTTGAACGAAGAAGTCGTTGCGGATGAGATGCCCAACAGCGCCAATCCGACGGCTGGCCACTCCGACCCGCGTGACGGACATACACACAACGAACAGCCTCCCGTGAATCTTCCTGTTAGCCAACCGCACAGGAGCAGCACAGTGCAGCATGATGCCTGCAACAACACCCTTCGACCCCAAGATGACACCACCACTATAGCTCCGCCAATTTGGAATGGCCATCGGCCTCCACCACAGTCGGAGCTTGCTGTTGCTTTCCCGATGGAACAGCAGCCACATCAGCAGTGCAACGTACAGGGAGACTCATTTGGGAGAATGCTGCAAATGCAGGATTTCACCTGGCTGGATTCCCTCCCTGCTGATCTCCTGGCCGGGGGCTACGAGGACCTACCAGAGCTTTTCCCCGCGGTCTAGTCCAGGGGTCTGGGTGATGAGAAGAGCAATCTCCGAACATGCTTGAAAATAGTCAGAGAGTCGGCTGAAACCGAGTTCTTGTTATTGTGTACCCTAATATATCTGCCGGGACTGAGCTTGTTACCAGCACTGCGCCCCTTGCAATGTGCGAATTGTCTCAGATAGTGCTATATCTCGTCATCTCGTCATCCTGTCTTACCTTGCAACTCCTTTTTGGGTCCCTTGATTTCTGCACTGTCAAGGCTCTTTTGCGAATAAGTGCTTTCGAAGGTATTTCTGATTTCAATTTCAATTATTGGGGTCGTTTTTCGTTCTTGTCATGCGTGATATCTTGCAAACCACGTTATTCATGTGGTCAACAGGTTCCTTGGCTTGCGAAGAAGACAAGTTCAAAATCTAACACCCTCATCATTCCGTAGAACAAAGCCTGCGCTTGTCCTCTACTTCATACAAGATGAAGGGCCGCCATATGAGCGGGACAATAGGATAGTGCTTGTGTTTATTTTCTCTCTTCAAATTTAACCATGATAGTCTTCGGAAACGCCGTGAGGCCATCTGCGAAATCCAAAGACGCGTCGGGGGTGACGAGATCCATCTTTGCAAGAACTTTGTCAGTATAACTGATAGACATAATGAGAATGGGAATGAAAAAAGTGACCAACCTTAAACCGTAGAACCAGAGCGGGAATCAATTTCTTAATCTCTAGTTCCGCAATATGTCGTCCCAGGCAGATTCGTTTTCCTGAGCCGAAGCCCATCGAAGCTCGTTCCATCGCGAGTCTCTTCTCGGGGTCTACGAGCCACCGCTCAGGCCGGAACTCCTCCACGTCCTCGCCGAAGAGTTCACGGTTGTTGTGGATGACTTTGGCCGCGCAGCCAACGGTGGTGCCGGCGGGAATCTGTTTGCCGACGATGACGGCGCCACCTCGAGGCACGATCCGCTCCAGGGGAATTGTGACGAAAGGGTTGCAGCGTAAGGCTTCCTTGAAGACGGCGTCGAGATATTCGAGCCTGTTCACTTCGGCCCATTGCGGCACAGGGGTGGACAGCTTCGCGGCCTCCAGCTCTTGCTTGAGTTTCTCGCAGGCAGCCGGGTATTTCATCAGACAGAACAGGATCGTCGTCATCGTCACCGTTGTGCTGTCAAAGCCTGCCGAGATCGTCGAAGTGGTCATCAGGGAGATATTATCGTGGCCCATCGCTGGGTGCTTCTTGAACGCGTCGACGTACTTTTGGAGAAGGTCTTTCTGGCCCTGCGTCTTCTCCATCGGTGCCGATTCACGGGTAGCCAGCTTTTGGAGCGCCTCCAGCGCCCACGCAGATGATTTCTTCGTGACCCAGTTAAAGAGCGGGTGTTGGTAAAGCAGGTACTCCAAATTCGGAAGCGCCTGCCACTGCACCCAGTGGGCAATCCTTTCTCGACTGGGGTCGACCATTCCCCAAACGTCCCTTCTGTTTTGAAGATGTCCCAGATTCTCACTGAAGGCTAGCTGCGTGAGCATGTCGAGCTGGAAGAACTGCATGGTCTTGAACAGGTCAAACTCTGGCTCCTCAATGATGGTCCGGGCGAGCTCGTTGACGGTGTCATCGACGCTATGCTCATAGTCGAGTAGGGTCTTGGTTGCAAACGCATTCCCGACCCCTCTCTTCAAAAGGGTATTGCCTTCTTCGTCCTGCATGTCGATAACGCTCCCTGCCGACTTGCCCTGAGGGTTGCGCACCCGTAGTGGCGAGTACGAGTCGGCCTACGACGTATTTAGAGATATGCGCCCTGGAAGCGGGCTGCCATGTGATTGACTGACCTTTCGAAATTCTCCATGGTTTGTGTAAATGGTGCTCACGGCGGCGGGATCGCTGACATGAATCGTGTTGGGACCGATTCGCACAAGAGGGCCGTACTGCTCATGTAGTTTGATGAGTGTCGTTGCGATGGTGCCGTAATTCTGAGCATACGCTCTCCAGAGGTCTGTGAAACTGGCCAGAAAAGGCCCTGGGATCGAACTCAGTTTTCGATATCTGAAGTAAAGCTGTAGGGGAACCAGAGATATGATAATAGCAAGCACAATGACCTGGATCGATGAAGCCATCTTGGGTCGCCAGCCTTGCTGAGAATTCTGAACCCTAAGCTATATCACAATCATTTGTTAGACCTTTGGTTGATGACCCTTTATAGTTACTCCAGGTGCACTTGTCGATGCGTCCATTCTTCGGACCCGCCTGACGCTGGCAAGCACGCTCCAGAGTGCTGGGGTGGGGAAAGTCAGCAAGTTCGGGAGCAATCCGAGGATGGACAGTCGATCGCGGAACGGCTGACCAGGGAGCGCCTTATGGCCGCCTGACAATGGCATGCACCGAACTAGCAGAAGATCATTTCCAGCTTCCAAAATTATGAACTTCGGCCCTCCCACTCGTCTCGGTCCGAAAATCACAACCTGTAAGACAATCCGTACAGGAAGACCAATTAGGGCAATATACTTTGGGAGGCTAAGCTTACGGCGACATCTTGAATATCAAGACTGCCCCAGGCACCAATGCTCATTGCGAGACATGCGATGTAGTGCAGGCTTCTGCATAAATCTCGTCACCACTCCGGCATTCACCACACGTTCCATTCCAGCGAACCGAGACGACACAGTTGAATATTTCCGGGAAATCTATCAACGAAAATAGCCAAAGGTACCCACTTGTACCTTAAGGGAGCTATTACATTATGGCCAAACTACCATGAGGGGAGTGTGGAAATAACTTTATCCCTGTTCAGTAGTATTTCTATAAAGGAGGGTAACATAACATCCGATTCCGCTGAGCAAGCCAGGTGGCACAGTACTGATTGGACAAAAGTGTTCCAGGTGTATGGCATATTGTAGGCGTTGCTGATTATACGAGGCAGAGAGAGAAGGTAGTTTGAACAGGGAGCGATCAATAGAAATTCGCGTTGAACCTTTACTTCCTGTGTCCCCAGCTGGGAGTGCAAATCAAGAACATTATGGCTATGGGTAGCTGTTGACTCGCTACTCAGTGAGGAGGTTGTGGTCGGGGCCAATAGTGGCGGTGGTGGCCATGGAGCCCGTTTATGTTACCGAGGTAATGCCAGATACACTGCCTCCTTGCATGGCACGGGGGACGAGACATGGGGACATGATGGCCAATGTGCACCACTTCTGAACGATACCTCATCTACTCAAAGCGATGAACTAGGTACACGCCATTTGTTTTCCGCAAAGGGACTAGACTTCAACTACTCTCCAATTTGGCTTTTCTTGGATGTGGTTATTTCAACGATCGCAGCCTTGCTGCCGAGGGAGCCAAGTTCTTGTCCGAAATAGTTGTGGCTCAGCTCATGCTTGTCGGGACGTCGCAGCCGAGCAACCTCGGATCCAGCGTTGAAAAACATCCATACCATTTTCTACGCTTCCGATTGACAGATCAGAAATAGGACAATATATTGCATATCCTCAGGTGTTTGCTAATACCCTGCAAAGATGACCGCACCTACCGCAGGGGGAGTAGCCTCGCGCCACGACCTCGATGATGCTGCTCTCGGGCTATATTTGCAACGCACGCCTTCCGTACCCCCATTGAAGTTACCAGTTGTTTCGACGAAAATCGGCTATGGGCAAAGCAATCCGACATACTACGTCGATGATGCAGCGTAGGTTGTATACGCAAATATGAGATTTCTTCATAACAGCTGATATGGTACGCCTCAGAGGAGCCCGATTGATTCTCAGAAAGAAGCCCGCCGGCCAAATCATCAGCAAAGTCGCCCATCAAGTTGACCGCGAGTTTCGCGTGTTAAAGGCCTTGGGTACGGTGGAAGGGTTTCCTGTCCCGAAGGTCTACACGCTATGTATGGATGATTCCGTAATCGGCACAGCGTTCTACGTATGCTCGTTCCCTTTTGGCAACAACTCGGGCCCCCTTCGCTAACTACTATGTGCCACGCGGGTAGGTCATGGAGTTTGTGAAAGGCAGAATATTCACAGACTATGGTCTTCCAGAGTTATCTCCTTCAGACAGGCGCAAGGCGTGAGTTGGCTTCTGCATGTGCTTGCCACAGGCTAATCAACCACTCCTTGCTCAGCTGGTTCTCCTTGGTAGAAACACTAGCGTGGCTTCATTCAATTGATCCATTTTCTATCGGGTTAGAAGGATTTGGCAAAACCACAGGATTCTACGCCCGACATTGCAATACCTTTACGAGGATCGAGGCCGAGCAATCTAAGATTGAGGACAGCAATGGAAAGCCACTCGGACGAGCACATGAGCACTATGATGAAATCATCGACTATGTGAGAAAGAATCTACCTGGCGATCGCTTCGCGATTGTGCATGGAGACTACAAGTTTGACAACGTGGTGAGAAACTTCCTCCCAATAAGCTTCGAACACCGAGCTAGCGTTGCTTAACATCAAGTCATTCACAGATACTGCATCCCACCGAGCCACGCGTCATTGCGATCCTCGATTGGGAACTCTCAACTATTGGCCATCCACTGATGGATGCCGTCTTCGTCGTTGCATCGTTCTGGAATGAGGGCTATAAAGCGATTGGTGCTCGTTCTTCCAAACCTCTTTCGCAGGTCAGCGGAGTTCCCAACGCCGATGAGCTAATGAACCGTTATAGTGAAATAGTTGGATTTGACCCGCGGAAGGATGGTGGAGGCAAGGACTGGGAAGTTGCCAAAATCTTCCATCACGTACGTGGTAGTACAATTACACATGGCATTCAGGCAAGGACGATCCGCGGCCAGGCCAGCAGTGAATTCAGCCACTTGTATTTCGAGTATACAAAAACAGGTCTGGACATTGCGCTGAGGATAGCGCGGGAGATGAAGGCAAAGGAAACACCTCCCCCAAAGCTCTAACACGCCGATAAATCCCGGTAGTCCTCTGTAGCCATTTCAAAGGATAGAAATACTTTTATTCCGACTGCCCAGTGACCGATTAGGTGGTTACACCACGATATGGCTTCCACTGAAGAGCCACTACGCCTTCACAGCTATGTGGGAGGGTGATATAGATGCGGTGGACGGCCTTTTCAAAAGGCAGTCTAATGGTACAAGCATTTGTCGGCCATTCGCGGCCATGTCTGGGGCTGGGTGGGTATCGCCAACCCCACAATCTCTTATCTGTCGCGGTTGAACCCCTTCTCAGCCTTGCCTCCGAAAGTGGATTCCTTGACATTTCCAGTAAGATAATCATCAAGCCTGCGACTCGGCAGCGCCTTCAAAGCTCTTCCCAACAATCAGAGGAGCAACATCTCCGCCGTTACATTCTGGATATCATGCTTCATTTCCAAACAGAAGATCAGGGCTCTTGGCGACCATGGCAGGGTTTCCGAGGCCCCGGCTTGTTTCCAAACTGGGAAAACCGTGGCAAACAAGAAATAGTACACTCCCTGCGTGATCTCGCTTCCTCTCCCGTGTTGTTGCTGCTGCTAATGATCATCAGAATGGAAGTCCTGCATGCATACCTCCTCAGTCGGCGCTCCCCCTCGCCTACGCTAAAGCACTTGCAGTTAACCGAGCAGAAGAAGTTGGCAATGTGGAAGCATAACGCTGCCGTTCTGCTCGATCCAGTCCCATTAGTATGAGGTTGAACCTTGCAATATGTGGGATTTGGACTACCGAGTAGGCCTGACAGATGAATGCCTTTCTCAAGACCCGGGGTAGTCTACCCCATTTGGTACAGCCAACTTCGGGTATGCGTGCAATCAGCATGCCCGAGGCTATCAATACAAAGATTCTAGGCTTCGAGACCGACATCAATGTGGTTTCGACCCCGCCTTTTGAGAAATTGATATAGTACAGCTTGGAAGTTCAGGGATCACACCTCTCTTCTATTCCATTTCCCTCTCTGTACGGAGCCTGTTCTCTCCCTCAGGAAACCACTCATCAAAATGCAGAAATACCAGCTACTGTGCATTGTTTTCGTTACCTTTGGCTCCATATTCTACGGCTATGACTCTGGTACGGACACCCAATGTCGCAGAACATCCGTATACTAACTCCATCCAGGCTGTACAACATCAGTCCTAGGATATTCCTCCTTCATCGAGTACTTCAATCTTGATGCCACGACCATCGGAGCTTTCGGATCAGCCTACTATGGAGGTGGAGCTGTTGGTTGCTTCCTCAACTACTATCTGCCTGACAAGTATGGTCGTCTGCGGACGATACAGATGTCCTGCGTCCTTGCTTTGATCGGCTCTGCAATGCAAGCCGGAGCGACAAACTTCCCGGTCTTCTGCGCTGGACGTGTCCTTGGTGGAATAGCAAATGGAATTGTCTTTTCAGTCTGTCCCACTTACGCCTCCGAGATAGCGACTCCTGAGATAAGAGGCCGTGTTGGCTCGCTTTATGCTTTCAACGTCAACTTCGCCTACATGCTCACAGAGTGGATGGGTCTCGGCTTCTATTACATTAAGGGCAATGCCGCGTGGCGCACTCTGCTGGGAATCCAGCTCGTCCCGGCCGTTCTCATGCTGGTCGCCTCCTTCTGGATGCCCTTCTCTCCCCGATGGCTCATCATGAAGGGACGAGAAGACGAAGCATTGGAAGTGCTTAGAAAGCTTCATGCCGGAGTCGAAGGACATGAGGAGGACTTCTATATTAAGGAGTTCCACCAGATCAAGTCACAGTACCAAATCGATCAAGCCAACAAGCTTGGGCTCGTCGCAATCTTCAAGAAGAAATCGTACCGGAAACGCATGTACCTCATCTTGTTATTCGTGGCATTCTGCCAGTTTACAGGCATCATCCCGCTGCAGAACTACCAGGTCACCATCTACACCAAGCTCGGCTTCACCAATGTCTTCAGTTTGGTCCTGACAGGTATCTGGGGTACATTGGGCTGCTTGTCAACGATCACCGCCAGTCAAATTGTTGACCGATTGGGGCGACGACATCTTATGGTACGTGCTTCTCTCGAACCTGATAGTGATCCTATCCTTGCTGACATCACAAACTAGTTTGTGTCCTATAGTTTCATGATCCCTGGTGGGATCCTGCTTGTGGCTCTTTGGGCAAGCTTCGAAGCCACCAACAGCACCAACTATGCGATAGGAAAAGCCGTCATATTTGGCATGTTCTTTTATGGCTTCGGATACGGTGGCTTCATGAACACCTTCTTCCCGGTCTACTGCACCGAAGTCATGCCCACCAACATCCGTGCGACTGGTACTGCCAGCGGCTATGCCCTCTTCAACCTTATCGTCATCATGTTGGTTCAGGTAACTCCCATGGCGATAGAGGCCATCAGCTGGAAGTACTTCATGATCTTCGTCATCTGTGACATTATTTTCATTGTCATCTTCATCATCTTCTATCCTGAGACGAAGAATAAGACACTAGAGGAAATCAGCGCTATTTTCGGTGATGAGGTATGCCAAACAAACCTCAAGAACAGGAACACAGGGCAAGGCTAACGTGTGCTGTTATAGATTGCCGAGACACTCGAAGAGGCTGGTCAGCATGTCGAAGAAGTCAAGCACGAGCACGAGAAAGCTGTCCATCATATCGACGAAGTCCCGGCCAAGCTTGCGTGAAAGACGCTTAGGACTCCAGGCGATTGCTGAGTACATGATATACTACCACCATTGATGGTAAATTTGCGCTGCCTAGTATCTTCTCAGACTGAAGAGTTGTCCATGGGAAACATTTGTTGACAGTGTTGGCGGCAAATCACTCCTATTACTTTAATTTTGCCTCTCACCCCAATATGAACAGAAGCTACTGATGATTTCACACGCCGTGAATTTCAAGCTATCCTTGGCCATATGCTGAAGTGCGATAGAAGCTAAACGAAATCCGACAGTCAATTTAATGCGCCCTTTGTGACATGAGATTCGAATAAGTGCAAGTGCTAGTAAATAATGAGTTCCACAGCGTACAAGGGCCGGCAGATGGACCAAGTGACACGGGCTTGATTGCACGGCATATTCGCCGAACGGCAACTATTTTCTCGGAGATGGTCCAGCCTCGTCGAGAATTTTAAGGGTGCACAGCCTCGGTAGGTCGCGCGACCGAAGTCTATTCTTGAAGCATTATGAGCGCGTTTTGAGCTTACAGGAATGCAGCAAGAAGCATTTTCGTTGGCCTCGTTCGGGAGTGATATATTGCGGCTTCTCGCGCACGGAAATTCGTGAAGAAGTCAGTACTAACAACATCGATTTTCTTCGAAGCAAAGTCGTGGTACAACCCACGGGCTATGCAAATCCCCTATGAAAGTGCCAACTGCTCAGTCTATAGATCGAGCCGCAGGTGGGCTGGATCTGATTCCTCAATATCTAAGGTCTTTTGTGATCTCCACGGGCCATCGACTTCTTCGGGTCCGCCGCGCTCGTGTCCAAGTGTGACAGTATTCCCCTTACTCCTTCTGCAAAACGTACCCGTATTTCAACGCAGAATTGGAACACCGCATTCTGCAGATTGCCCATCACTTCTTTTCGATCGGCCATTGTTCCAGAATTCTTCCATGAGGCCATCATAAACTTCTACCAAAAACTCTCTCAACAGCTTCCAGACGATCAGCCATGACAAGAAATTTGATGGACTATGACGATGAAAGCGGTTAGTACCGCCACCCAGAAAGGTACAAGCGGAACTCACCTGCTGGAAATCGCAACATTGGCGGTGTTTCAACCAGTTCTTGGTGATTTTCAAGAAGATCGTACAGGGACGAGAAGCTTGCTCCATGGAGTGGACTAGGTTGCGTACGTTCAGGACCCCGGTAGGGTTTGTGAAATCGCTATCCCTCCGGCCTGCGTCAAATTCCTCTGGGTAGGATTCATCGTTGATCCTCAACCAGTCGGAGGTTAAAAGGTATGGATTGTCTGCATCCGCGAGCCTGTACCGGTAAATGTTGTATTGAATGTTGATCTCGGTGACTCGCGGGAAATGTGTTGGGATCATGCCCCAGACTGTGTCGAACAGGTCACCGGTAGTTCGACCGGTCAGGCCGCTGATTGCGAGCTCTGTCACTCGATTTCGGAGGTGTTCCCAACCTGGTCCACAGATCTTTGTGAAAGCAAGCCCATAATTGTCCTCATCCCAGACGATCCTCATGCGGCCGTTGAATGCTTGCTCTCTTGCATGTTGTGAATCCTTGCGAACTTTCTTGCACACCAGCGCGAGACCACCGTAGTCGTATCCCCGAACTACCACTTCAGAACCTCCCATTGTTCCATCGTAATAACACGACTCCCAGCGCGACGCCGCCTGCAGAGACATCCGTACTCTTACTCCATGCTTCTCTTCGTAGACATGTTCGTAGATCTTTGCCTGGATTTCTTGTGGGAACTTGAATAAAGGGGAAAGGCCATGTGCACAGGACGAGCTTCGTGGAGCCAAGGCATCGCTCATTTCCGTCCAGTCATCGAGCCAGCTGGGATTCTCATTCGCGACTTCGTTTGATTTATCACTTGGCGCGTCCCATCCTCGACCAGTTCCACACTTATCCACGTTGGCCTTGCCACGAGGTCGTAGCTTGGGGTGGGCAACCCAGCACTGGCTGGTGAAGTGGCCGTACTTTCCGCATTTCGGGTGAGTACATTCGACCCGCCGTCGACCAGGGGGTAAGGCATGGTTTTTTGAGCTGTTGGAAGCCATTTCAACCGTGAGGCCACTACCGAAGCTGGCGGTAAAAGGAGGGTTTGGAGCTTCGAAATATGAATAGTGACAAACGAGCGTGGTTGGCAGCACACCGAGCTTGTCCAAGGTGACTTGATGTGAGCAAGGAGGGAGAACAGATTCAACATAGACGATGTCACTAGCGCAGTCAACAAGGCCGAGAGTCACTCCAACCGTGAAGCAGCGAGTGAAGAGCCGTGCCAAAGTGCTAGTGACATCCCGGGTTGATGTATGTGAAGAGGGTGGACGCCCAGGCACTCCCGTGACAGTCACTTGAGGACCTCAGCATCGACGGGAAAGAAGTGACTTGCTTCCCACAATGTTTTGCATGATCCTACCAGCTTTCAGTGCTCCGTAACACGTATACGTAGCTCGACAGAAACCGGCTGGGCCGTAAGGTTCAACCCAAACGTTGGACCAGTGGATCTTGTAGTTAACTCTCTAATGAAACCTACCAATACATAAGAGTCTTGAATTTGCAGTCGCTGCTCCGTTTGATTTGTGAGCCATGCCCAGGCAATGACTAGTAATCTCGGGTCAGGCCGTTGGAGGACAGCCCCTTCTCAGCAGAGGTCAAAAGCCATCGACCGACAAGAAGGCTTGTTGAAAAGTAAAAGCAGGGTTAGATAGCTACCCCTCCACTTCTTGCACTAGAAGAATGTCGCATGAAGACTGACCAGCAGAGGTATTCAATGTCCTTAGGTATGCAGTTGGTTCTTCGATGCCTAAGTTCCATTCCATCTGCCTAGTTTCGATAGGTAGCAATCCCAAAGGAGAGAGATGGTCGAGTGGAAACCTGATTGAGAAATTCATGTCGGCGTGACACCCCCCGCTCTTAGATTGACCATGCTCTTTGGTAATCTTTTGATCTGTCATTGGTATACTTGCGTCTGTATTCCGGTCAAATTCGTGTTCATGTCTGGGATGGAGGCTGGGGATAGACCGATGGTGTTGATCCAGGAACAGAGTAGTCTAGTATTGATTGATGTGTCAAGAAAACAGAGGCTGAGCTGTGTTGCGTCGATGATGTACATATGGCAGTCTTTGGTTGGAAACTTAGAACCCAAACCACCGCTCCAGTGCCGCCTTGGCCGCGTCCATGTCTGGTTTTGCATTACCATCAACCACCCAAGCAACAATCCCATCAGGTCGGACCAACAAAGCACGAAGTCCACGCGTATCTTGTGCGCCGAGGCCAATATATTCCACCCTTGCTTCGTACTTTCCGTCGACAGTCAACTGCTTGAGGATCGCGTCGTCTTCAAAATCGATGAGAAGTCCCCGGCCTCCTTCCAACTTGGATCCTAGCCTCGAGCCGTCATGCAGCTCGAAATCTGGAGCGCTGCAGCCAACGAGTGGGTGAGCGTGCGCCTCGCCGTCGCCAAGTATATACCGTTGAGACATGCCCGAGAAGCGCCCGATGAAGAAATTGGTTCCGTCAGTAGTGTCAATAAGGTCACGAATGAGGGCCTGGACAGCTTCGCCGTAGGGGTCTGGTTGCAGCACGACGACTTGTGCGCGCGTCCATTGAAGCACACGCACCCCAACAGGGTGACGCTCGCTCTCGTATGAGTCGAGAAGTGCCAGGTCTGCTGGAGCGCCATCGGCTCCGGATTCTCTTCTTATGGTCGCGGCAAGCTTCCAGCCCAAGTTCATAGCGTCACCCAACCCGAGGTTCATGCCCTGGCCCCCAAGAGGCCCGTGAATATGGGCGGCATCACCAGCAAGCAGGACACGGCCCTTGCGATAACTTGTGGCTTGTTTGCACCGGTCGGTAAAAGTTGAGGCGAGGTGTATCTTCGTGATGTTAACATCTGTGATTCCAGATATGCGGCGGAAGACGCTTTGAATGTGCTCCTGGCCCACTTCTGTCGTGCGATCAAAGGCACCGCCGTCAAAATCGGTCAGATAGAGAGTTTCCGGATGCCTTATGATGTATAAGCCGGCGTTTGTAATATGAAAACCCTGCTTCAGTTTCTCAGGGTGATCCCACTCGCACTGGACCACATAGCCCGTGAATTTGGGCTCCGTTCCAACGAAGTCAAATCCTGCCGATTTACGAACCACGCTTCGACCGCCGTCGCATCCCACGAGCCACTTCCCCCGAAAAATCTGGGTTTCTCCAGCTTCCACTGTGAGAGTATCGTCGTCGTCAGACACAATCTTTGTGAAGCCATTGCCTCTTAGTATGGTGACGCCCAGTTGCTCAGCACGTTCCGTAAGTACGGCCTCGACCTGCTCGATAGTCGTGGGACCGGGTACCAAGGCCGGGCCAGGAATACGATATTTCCAGCGATCCATCTCCAACTTGTTGGCGTTAAGCGGGATACCGGCGAAGTGGCCGCCAAATTGGAAGCCCGGGGTTTTCTGGTAAAACGAAGGTCGCTCAGCTGAGCTAAAGAGTTTGTGTAGGAGGCCTCGTCGATAGAAGCTTTCAAGAGAGGGCGTATTCATGCCACGAAACCCCAGAGGCTCGCCTTTCCACGCCGATTCAGCCTTGACATCCCGCTCGAGGACCAACACAGACATACGCGCCAGTCCTAGCTCGCAGGCTAGAAAGAGCCCAATGGGCCCTGCACCAGCGATGATAACGTCGTAAAGCTTGCTCATGCTTGAAGGCGCCCGTGATGCAGGGCCGACTTTTCCGAGGAACTGAGTCTGTGCGAAATATTGAATACATTTCTGGAGATCACCAGTGCGTTTTATAGCTGCCTTGACAATAACACGTGCGCTTTACCTTCGGCCCCGTTGGAGTGGAAGCTGTACAGCCACAGCAAGAGAAAAAGGAGTCCAGCCTCGGGGAGATTTGACGACGTTTCGGGCCACAAGAAGTCCGAGCGTGTTGCATTCGGGGAAACTGGAGAATGGTTTCCCCGAGCTCCATATTTCTACCTGTGCCACCAATCGGAAGAGATCTCGGCTCCCGACCTTCCTAATTCGCTCTATCATGATTCATCGCTTGCGAGCCCTGAATCGGCCACGACTTTTCTTCCCCGTGCAGTGGTTCATCAGAATCGTGGAGAGAGAAGTGGGTGTTGCTAGTCGTCTAGCTAATGGCGATTCCTCTTGCTAGAGCACACATTCACGGCTACTTCCTTTCAGTGGTATCTATATCCAGTGACAATGAATCCCCCAGATCCGTCGCCGAGGACACCGCCCGTAAAGCGGAGCTCGGCGGCCTGCATCCATTGTTCAGACCGGAAAGTCAGGTGTGACAAACAGACTCCGTGCAGTACATGCACCAGACACAATGTGCAATGCATATTTCCCCCGCCGAAGACGAAGCCCCTTAGAACAAAACGAAAATGGGTTCATATCGACGAGTTTGACGAATTAGAGAATCGATACGAAGCATTGCTCCGGGAGAAAGGCATCGACACCACCGACGCCAACCAAATTGACGTCACTGACCCTTTGCAATATGGGCATCCTTCCACAAGCAGTGGCTCGGATGTATCTCGAACCAATGGGCTATTTACAGCATCCGACTTAACTGTTTCGGGGTCACAGAGAACATTCTTCAAGCCCCAGCTGTTACAAGGGCAAGGAGGTACAAAACTGGTGCACAAGTAAGTAACATTTGTTACATTCACGGATGAAGCTAAGGCTCCGAAAGCAGCTTGTGGTCTCGGGTGGCACAGGAGGTATGTGAATGATCGTCCCTTGTAGCCAACGCGAACCTGCTAGCCTTATCCATGTGCCACCACTAACGGTAGAGCCAGATCCACGACGCAGAGGATGCATTTGAAGACGATTCAGCGGCCAGTTCTAGTGATGGCGGGTCACCGAAAGATGACTTTACCTATGTCCTAGGCTGTAACGCACCAGCTACTGCATCCTTGCACCCTCCTTCACAATCCATTGATCGGCTATGGCAAATTTTCATTGAAAACGTCAACCCTCTCACGAAAATCGTGCACGTACCAAGTTTGCAGTTCGCCATAGAGAAAGCAACCAACAATATCGAGCACATCCCAAAAGGATTCGAAGCACTCATGTTTGCCATTTATAGCATCGCCGTCTTGTCCCTTACAGAAGTTGAATGCAAAGAAACATTCGGAGAGACTCGGGCGATACTGCTTTCCTGTTACGTGGCGGCTACGAAGAGGGCTTTGTTTCGTGCTAAGTTCATGAGCAGCACTAGCATTGTGACGCTGCAGGCGCTGGTCCTTCACATTCTTTCTATCCGAGACGACTACGAACCGCGTGCTGTGTGGAGCCTCACAGGGGTTGCGCTGCGCGTTGCAGAAGGTATGGGTATGAGCCTTGATGGCACATTACTCGGTTTGTCACCATTTGAAACCGAAATCCGTCGACGGATCTGGTGGCAGCTTAGGACGCACGACTTTCGTGCAGCAGAGCTAAGTGGCCAGGCCAAATTTCGAGACTTCGAGGTCAATGAGACCACCCCTAAGATGCCTGCGAATGTTGATGACAGCGATCTTTATCCCGCAATGTCGCAAGCAGCAGTTGAGTCAACGAGGCCAACGCAGATGATATGGTGCATGGTGCGGTCGGCGATGGCTACCTTTGCTGCTGGCCAGACGGCCAAAATAGCCAAACTCCGCAAGGTCGCTTTTACATCTGACGAATACCCTGCCATGGATGACTTGGAGCGAAAGGACCATTTCATCAAAGGGGTTGAAGACATGTTGGAGACGAAGTACTTGCGATTTTGTGACCCTTCTCAGCCCCTTCAACTAATGGCGCTGGTTGGTGGTCGGACAGCAACAAACCTTGTCCGGTTCATGGCTCATCATCCGCGCAGATGGGCCTACCAAGACCATGTGTCCGCATCAGAACGGCAATTTGTCTGGGGCATTGCCACTAGACTCCTGGAGCAGTATAATATGATGCAGACAGACCTTCATCTAAGACGCTTCGCCTGGCATGTACCGTACTTCATTCAATGGCACGCTGTCATCCACGTCTTGGACACACTCCGAACAGATCCCCTCCACCTAGAGGCCCAGAGTGCCTGGCGCCTCATTGACACGTTGTTCGAAAACAATCTTGGTGTATTGCTGAGCGTCAACAGGCCGATCGTCGCGGCGGTTGGGAATCTTTGTCTGAAAGCATTCACTGTCCGCGAGGACGTTTTGAAGAAGAAGCAGAGAGTTCCGAGTGAGCCGCCCGAATACATAACTAAGCTACGCAAACAACGAGAAGCCGCGAAAGTAAGGAGGGCAGAAGAGACCCTGGCAAGCCAGACGCGAGACCAACTGAGCAGCCAAAACGGATTGAGGACAGCGGACGCACCCTTTGTGACCCAACCGCAGCAGCATCTGCTATCAAAGCAGCAGGTAAGCGCCTTTCCAGGAAACGCCCGGAGTGAAGACGATGCGTTCTGGCTCAGCGACACTCTCGATGACGGGTCTTCCGCTGATGGAGCTGTGGACATGATGAGCTTGTATACGGATGCAATTTTGGTTCAGGATTATTCACTCGGTACTCCCGGCAACGATGCCATAGACTGGGAACGATGGGATACCTGGTTTGGCCATCTGGATCCTCTGCGTCCAACTATTGCCCCGCAACAAGAGCGACGGATCAGTATCCAGAGCCTGGTATCCAGGTGACGCTTGCTCTACAGCTCTCACTGCGTCTGTTGGAAGCCTACGTTAATTCTCGTTCCGTGCCCAAATGTGAAGACAGGAGCGTCAGGAAGTTTTAGCCACTGGGAAAGTTCACGAAGGAACGGAGAGTGTGAGACCGATCCTCCTACAATTTCGGAACGACGAGGCTGAAATAAGCAGGCTGGGACGATGGCAGACAGCCTACTCAAAGCGCACTTGCCGGGCGGCTGATGGGTCCTAGGTTTGTCTTTTCCTTGACTGCCGGTACGCCGTTCGGCCCCTAGACCCATGTCCTCGACATCGACATTGAATTGGACGGTTTGGAGATCTGCGTCAACCCTTTGAGGATTAAGCACAAAGATTTGCTTACTGGAGAACCCATCTGGAGCGATGGGCTTAGACCCCATCAGGGAGTCTTCACGGTTCCGCACCATGGCTGGCCTGGATCCTCTGGGATTTGCCAACACCAGAGTCTTCCGTATCCCGGTTGGTGCATCTGAAAAAGATGCGGATGGAGTGAAATTCACCAAGAATTGGCCTCTTCAACGGACATCCCTGCGAGGCTCAGCCGGAACCTTCATGCTTCTGATGTCTTCGCCTGACACAGGACATGATACCAGTACAATTACGACATAAACAGCTCCATTACGCTTAGTGTCATTCCATACGACCGCTTTATTCCGTCGATCTTTACCTTACACACCTCCTCGGAGGGCCTTGCGAACCTTGGCATCTCTCAGTCGCACGAGCCAGCCGTGGAGATATGCATTTCGGCCCCTTGACAGCATCGCAGCACGGTGGCCCAATTCATGGGCCTGATCGACGTAGAGCGGACATGATTCAGGACAACGGCGGGTTCCGGCCTGGCGGAGCAAGTCTCCACAATGTGACAGTTGGACACGACTCAGACAGCGGTACATTTGCTCGTCGTGTCCGAAATGGAGCCCCTGCATCAGAAAAGTCGGTGACCGCAGCTATGGAATCGGTCCCCATCATGAATATTGCTCTGGAAAGCCGTGAGGACGCCTCACCCACGTCGAGCACAAAGGAATTGAGCTGCTCGGACAGCACTCTGACGGGGCTGGGATCGAGGATCCGTTCCTGAAATCTGAGCGGGTGAAGATGGTCTCTCATTCCCTTGATCGGCAGTTATGGTACCATGGGAGACTTGTAGCACGTGCAAATGGTTGTAAGGATCAAAGATTGATCTTCCGTACTACTATGATGATTTCCTGAGAAAATCAATGTGTCGGACGAGATTCGGCCATGCCCAGGGTTGCATAGTTGGCATGTCAGTGGAGATTGGGTATTAAATGGACTGTTGGAAAGAAAAAAATCGAATTATGACAAGGCTGGTTGAAGTCCCCAAGGGTGACCATTATCTACCAGATAAACTACCTCCACTTTCATGCTCAGAGGCTCACAACGGCGATCCAGCACGCTCAGCACCGGCAAATGCGTTTGTCAGAGACTTCCAGATCGGCTGGCCTTCATATGTAAGGTCACCAAGTGGTGGACATGTCAGAGGATCGAGTGCTGAGCCCAGGGCGTCCGTGAGGAGTTTCAGGGGCACTGCCAATGCCGAGTAGAGCGGGGACAAAGAGTCTGGTGAGACGGTGTTCACCACCTGGAATGCGAAACAGAGCAGATTGTTGCCTTCCAGCAAGGTCTCTGCATTCAGGATGCCGCCGGACAGATTGCTAATGTCCAATCCTGTGAACGAATTGACCGTGCCGGTGTTGCCTCCGATCGAAGCCAGCTGAGGATACTTGATGAACCAGTCCACGAGGTCCAAGTTGAGCTGCACCAGGCCGTAGTCGACGGGAGCTTTGAACCAGTTGTTGGGGATGCGTTCCCACCCTCGCTTGTACTGGAGCGAACCGTCGGCGTTGTCGACCACGCCCCAGAAAGACTTGAAAATCTCTTTGGCTGGCCCGAGGGTCAGCAATGTCCTCCATCAGCGCATCCTTGTTCACTTACTCATGATCCCTCCTGGATACTCGGTTGAATGGTTTGACAGTAAGCGAAGAGTAAATGCCGCGCCAGCATTACGAGCAATGGCGCCAGTATAAGGTCCGTAGTAGCAATATGGGTTGGTGGCAATGCATTCGTCGAGCATATCGATTGCATGCTGCAGCACATTGTCGGTCGAGATGACATCTGTATCGTCGCCCGCACGGTTATAAAGCCGAAGAAACCGACTCATGTCCATCGTAGAAGCATCACCCGTGACATAAAGGTCATCTCGGGTGAGTGAAGCATCTGCCTCGATCCAGTTGTGCGATCTTCCAATACCCCGTGGTGTACCTAGGAGCCCCAGTAGGTTTCCGAGCAGATTCTGTGCCTGCGGAGACGATGTATCAATAGAGAAGCCTGGGCTCAAGGAAATCGGGTTGCCAGTCCAGACAGTGCCTGCAAAGACTTAGCCGACGTCTCTGTCTGTGGGGGGTTTTGTCGTACCCATCACGGCAAGTATTGTCGATAGACCAATGTCCATTCCATACACTTTTCCACAGTCAATACCCTCATCGTGTAGACAGCTTGTCGAAATATTTACCTTCATTTATGACGCCGATAACATCGGGAAACTAACAACACACCAGTTAGATCTGACAGCCATATTTTGCACTCTAGCATACTTTTGCAACTCCAGAGCGATCGATGTAGCCATGATTGGCTAACGCATTGAGTCCGGGACATGGTCCTCTCTGGGCGCTCGAGCTAGGCGCCTGCCATTGATGCTGGCCATCGACTTGTGGTGCGTTAGTCGCATTCTCACGCGTCCGGCCACTCATCTTACCTTGAATCGGCGTGTCTAACGGGTTAACAAGCAGTCTCTTCTCTCGCTGATGCTGCACTTGGCGAACAATCCCCTCGAATGACCAGTCCTCTGAGACATCAAGACCTCCTGCTCTGGCGAGAAGTGCAACATTGGAAGCCGTAGGGAACGCGGAGGAAAATACAAAACTACCCAGTAGTGCGGCACAAGTTGACAAGAAGGACTTCATCTCCAAAAAGAACGAACGTCAATGCCACTGGACTAGCCAGCGACGTACCAAAAGAGTGACTGAAGTGAGTTGGCAAATGTTTGCTGGTAGAGAAAGAATCACAAAGTCAACCCATTGAACATTGAACGTCGATGACTAGCGGTAGCAGCCATAGGTAGCCCAAAGTCTGCACAATTAATTAGGATGCAGATCAATACAGTCGCCTCATCTCGCGGAGGCGGGCTTTCACCATTAGTATAGCCAGCGAATTTGGAAGTGGGTTAGAGAGACAAGCTTCCTCCCAGGAGCTCTGACTCCAGGCTAGCAGGACAGAAAACAACGGGAGTAGGGCCCATATGAACATGGAGCACTGGATTTGTTATCCATGTTCCTTCTGTGGAATAGGGTACGCGACTGGGGGCCCAAAATGCATGCCACTGTGCCACCACCGTCACTAGCCAGGCCTAACGTCTGCCCAAATCCCATGGCGAATGCATGGATCGACCTCCACACTTTTCAACGGCTCGGGTGGCTGGCCATTCAGAAAGTCATTCTCGGGGATGCAGCTCCTGGGGAGTTCCTCAGGTATCAACATTGACCCCGGCAAATTATGATGTACTTGTAGGCGATAGACTTTCACCTCGAGCATTATATCTGGACAGGAATGTCACTGATTTACCAATTCCCCCAACATAATCTGCGGCCTACCATACCATGGCAACATATGACAAGCTCTTTGTTTTATTCCTTGGATGTGGTCAACTTTAGCCATTACTGGGCGAAGGAAGAACTCCTGGCCCCAGGCACCCATTTTTCATGAGTTCTTCGTTCCGAAGACCAGAATTCCCCGATTGATCCCATAGCTCTTAGTCAATACCATGACTCGTCAGGAGACTGTGGGCCGTGCTTTCTAGTGGGCTTGCGACTCTCGCCTCCTTACTTGTAGGTAGACAGTGTGCTAGTCGACCGAAAGCAGGACGCTTGGCCAGATGGGGGACTCGGTATCTACCTGTCTAGACCCTCCCTGCAAAGCAAATCCTGTCTGGGCTTGGCTGGTTCCAAGTCTCTGGTCGTGATGTGGGAAGTGGGTAAGGAGGCGGCGCGCGAGGCTGGGAATTATCCCGTCGCTCGCGGCTGCAGGCAAAAGACCTAGTCCACGAGTAGCTAAAGTTAACGGGATTGGCAGGGGCTGGAAGTGGGGGTTTCTATTGATTTTCTCGACGAGGTTGATCCTCGAGGGGCCAATTTTTCTGAGCAAGGGAATACCAGGTGCGAAGAATTAAGCGTGTCTTTGGGAGCCCAGTGCTCATCTCGTCTATCTCTGCGTTCTCGTCGAGGAAATCATTAGCACGCTGCATCTTCTTTTGAGCCCCCCGGTATACCCATATGATAGAATTCCATGTCCACGTCACTCTAGTCTTTCTTTTGATTGCATAGCTGCGAGTTCCCCGTTGGTGGATACATCTATTCTGCAGATCTCGAAAACGTCTAACAACGGGGAAGAATCCACGAGGGCGGAGTATATTGCTCTTGCATCCGATCCCGGTCACGCAAATCTTTTACTACTCTGTCCCGACTGTTGATCTTCCCCAGATACTCTCACCACTTGGTATCTGTGCGTTTCCTCTATACTCGAATTTTTCAAGTTTGTGGGCCAGTTCACCTCGTCGTCAGGCCAGTTCTCCACCGCTTCAGCGACGACCATTTCATTGTCCCATGTATCCCTGGCGAGCTCTTGATAGCTCCAAGAACCACGCTGCTAGCACTAGGCTGCTTGCTGGAGACTGGTCAGAGAGTTCGCAATAGTTGAAGACTTCGAGGCGAAAGGGAAGCAACTCCTTTGTGGTTTAGCAGATTTTTCGCCCTTAACGTTGAGCCATATCATGTCGCAGCCGCTGCCATCTTCTCATCGATCTTCTCACAAGTAAGGGATTTTGTTGGACGTGCTTGGAGGAGAAGTTCACGACGATGAGACTGTTTACGACCTTATTGTTTCTCATAACCGCAACATTGCTTGCTCTTGTCGAAGCGGACCTGGAGTCTGCAGCAGCCTTGTACCCAAAATGTGGTGTAAGTGTGTAAACTTCCTCCCCGCCTTCTCATTGCTAACAAATCCAGCTTGACTGTACCCTAGCAGGCATTGCTCAGTCAGACTGCTCTGCAACGGACCAAGCATGTATTTGCACGAACCAGCAGTTGGCAGAAACCATCACAATCTGCGTTGCCATGAACTGTACGATCAAAGAACAATTGAGTAAGCTCGAAAGGCCCAAAAGAGTCCACAAAGTGCACGCACACTGACATTTCCAAAGCAACTAAGAATGTGTCCATGACGGCTTGCGGTGCTCCCATACGTGACAGAAGCAATCTTGTCTCTGGGTTTGGAGCAGGAGGAGGCGCGGTGGCCCTCGTGATCTTCCTGGTACGCATCTTTGCCAAAATTACGGTTCCTGCGGCAAAGATTGGTTACGACGACATCACCATCACTATTGCAATGGTACGACCAGGTACACGTTTGTGGGCTCCAGGACCAAATGCTAACTCTAGTGACAGATTCTCCTTGTAGCATTCTCGGCGTTGTCAGTAGTCCGTAAGTTGCAAAACCCGGATTGCCCATCAAACTCATGCTGACGATTTGCAGTTGCTAGTCACGGCTATGGCAAAGATATCTGGACTGTACCATTTGACGATATTACCCTCATTCTCAAGGTATGCAGACAGTCGAGCAGCAATCCGCGGAGAACAGTCTGACGACGGAAACAGGTATATTTCATCGACGAACTGCTCTATATCGTCATTATTTCTTTGACGAAGGTGGCCATCATCTGCTTTTACCTTCGAGTCTTCCCAGAGAAGAACTTCCGACGGATAGCCTTCGGTACCATGGCCGTGACGCTCCTCTACATGATCGCCTTTCTCGTTGTTTCGGCCTTTCAGTGTCAACCGGTGTCTTTAGCATGGACGCACTGGGATGGCGAGCACGAAGGAAGATGCAACAACGTCAACGCCCAAGGATGGGCTGCAGCAGCCATCAACATTGCTCTGGACGTGGTCATCCTCGTGATGCCGCTGCGGCTTGTGATGAAGCTCAACCTGCACTGGAAGAAAAAGTTACAAATCATGCTCATGCTAAGTGTGGGAGTATTGTATGTTATCCGAACCCGTCACAGCCGCAATCTCTAACTCGTCCCTCTCCCAGTGTCATCGTCGTCAGCGCCCTGCGATTGGACACCCTCTTCCAGTTTGCCACATCCCAAAACCTCACGTGGGACACCACAGCCTTCGGGTACTGGTCCTGCATTGAGATGGACGTCGGGGTCATCTGCGCCTGCATGCCTGCCATGTACTCGTTGTTCAAACACTACTTCCCCAAGATCATTGGCTCGACAGTCCAAGGAAAGAGCAAGGCAAGCGGCCTCTCTGGCAGCAGGAGCGGAGCTCGAACCCCAGGGATACAGTTTGACAGGCGGAAGGATGACAAAGACGGCGGACAGGATTTTGTGCGTTTGGTTGACCTTGAGAGCGTGAAGGAAGACCGTGTTGGCACTGCACCTGGGACTGCATTCTAGAGAAGTTGGCCACCCAAGAATTTCCAAGCAGCGACCACTTTGGGCTACTGTAAAAAGCGCGAGGCTCCCTTCCAAGATAGAGCGGATATCGGCCACGCCACCGGATATGATAGATTTCGACCAATGTATTCTGACATCAAGCAGTCCAATGCCTAACCCTAGGAATGTCGTTCGGCTTTGAGATCAGCCAGTTACAAGAAAAATGGTGTCATGCCAACCGAAACTTCTTGAATTCTGCACTCCTGCCGTCCCGAACTCCATGGTACCCTGTACCACTGAGGTCCCACTAGAGTGGTAAGAGGGGATGTACCAGCCATGTAGGTCCCCGTATGGTGCCCGAGAAGCCCTATTTCGCCAGCATCCTGGAACAACCGACTCTGCCGCTAACCGCTAGTTGCTGCAAGGGATGCCAGGAACCCACAGCGGGATCGGCCAACGGTTGGCAAGCGTGGTGGATCGACGCAGCCACCAGCCTGGGCCCGAGAGTCGGGGGCCCTGCCTTCAGCCGCTAGACATTCAGCCTTGTTGCTCCAAACCTGCTCAATGCGGCCGGGGCGATGCCTGGCCCATTGCGCATTCAGGGAAACCCTGGGTGACCAGTCCTGGGTGACCAGTGACCCATCTCGTCCCTATGTGGACTCCGCAGGGTCTCGTCATGAATCCCTGGTGGCCTGATATGGTTTAGAGAACACCATTTAGCGGTTCCGTCCGTATTGCGAAGTGGCTTGCTGGGCCTATGACCCTTGGGCTTGTTTATCCTCTCGTAAATGGGGACATGGTGCGCTCGAGGTGTGGGTAGCCTCTACCTAGCTTTGTGCACTTGTCCGACTTCGACGTCGAGAGGCTTTCGGTGACCTGGCATTCTCCCATTCGACCAAGTCTCTAAAAGAACTCGGAGAGGAGCCAATTGACGATCCCAATTTCCCACCACCTCACGATGGATGTGATACAACGAGGCAGAAGAGGATGGCTTTCACCAGCTGCTCCTACAAGATATAAACGATATCCATCGCCTCTGGTGCTGGATGCCGTAGCCCAAGCCTTTTCATTCATTTGAGTTTTTGCGTGCTCGTTCCCTGTGGGCTTGACTCTGCTCGCCATGAGGACGATTTTAGCGTTCATAACCGTCCTGGGCACGACTGTGTCGGCTCTGTAAGTACATCGACCCTTAGTAACGTTTTGATAAGGCTAATACCCGGCAGAACAGCGGCCCATAGACATTCCCATAATAGATTTTTCAGACGTGACAATACCACACAGTCCATTCAAGGAGGCAATACCACGGACCCTACTGCGTACGACTATGTGGTGGTCGGGAGCGGCCCAGGAGGTGGTCCACTGGCATCAAGGCTGGCGATAGCAGGATATAAAGTCCTCTTGATTGAAGCTGGCGACGATCAAGGAGACGCAATCTGGCAACAGGTTCCGGCATTGCAGCTCCAGGCCACTGAATACACCCCAATGCGGTGGGATTACTTTGTCAACCACTATCAGGATCTTGCACGCCAAGAAGAGGACTCCAAGATGGTCTGGAAAACGCCGTCCGGAGATGAGTACGTCGGGAACAGCCCACCCGCTGGCTCAACTCCCCTGGGGATCTGGTATCCTCGCACGGGGACCCTGGGAGGCTGCTCGGCACATAACGCGATGATCACCATTTACCCCCATGAGAGCGACTGGAACAATATCGCATCAATCACTGGCGATAGCTCTTGGAGCGCCGGCAACATGCGGAAATACTTTGAGCGCATGGAACGCTGCAGGTATCTCCCCAACAGTGTCGTCGGTCATGGGTTTGACGGCTGGTATGAGACTAGCCTCACGGAGTTGTCATTGGCGGTTGAGGACCAGAAACTGTTGTCGCTCATCATTGCAGCTGGAACAGCAATGGGCAAGGGACTTCTCGGGATGGTTCTCAGCACAGTGGCAGGACTGGGGGAAGTCTTGCTCCGCGACATCAATGCCGACGTTCCCAATCGGGACTCTCAGGAGGGCCTTTACCAAGTCCCAATTGCAGTTACCGAGGTCGACAAGAAACGCAATGGCGCTCGCGATTTCATCCTCGACACTGCAAACGCTGTCAATGCGGACGGATCGCGCAAGTACCATCTTGACGTCAAGCTCAACACACTAGTGTCGAAAGTCCGCTTTGACACGTCTGGACCCAAGCCGAAGGCCATTGGTGTCGACTACCTGGAAGGACAGAGTCTGTACCGCGCCGACCCTCGTGCAGGTACCGCGGCTGGCGGTACCCCAGGTAGCGTCAACGCGAATCGCGAGGTGATCATTTCTGGCGGTGCGTTTAACTCGCCACAATTGCTCAAATTGTCGGGCATTGGGCCTGCGTCTGAGCTTTCCAAATTCGGCATACCCGTTATCGTCGACTTACCAGGTGTCGGGACTAACTTGCAAGACCGGTATGAAGCGACGATTGTGGGAAACAGCAACACCGACTTCGCCATCACCAAGGACTGTACCTTCCTTCGTACCGAGCCTGACCCATGCTTGGAGCAATGGCAAAACCTACCAGGTCCGTCTCTCAAAGGCACATATGCAACGAACGGTATTGCCATTGCCGTGGTCAAGAAGTCGTCCGTTGCAGACGGGGACCCCGACCTCTTGATCTCCGGTGCCCCCGCCTACTTCACGGGCTATCACCCCGGGTATGCCAATGAATCTCTGAAAGATGCTCACCATTGGGCCTGGATCGTGCTGAAGGCACACTCGCGCAACAACGCCGGTACTATCGGCCTGCGCTCTACCGATCCCCGTGACACACCCGTCATCAATTTCAATTATTTCGACACTGGGAACACTGCCAATGATGCTGATGAAAAGGATCTCCAAGCCACCTACGAGGGGATGGAGCTGTCGCGCAAGATGTTCAAAGACTATATCCCGCTGCAGGGCACCTTCCAGGAGGTGTGGCCAGGAAATCAGGTCACCACCGAAGCCCAGATGAAAGACTGGATCAAGAAAGAAGCATGGGGACATCATGCTAGCTGCACGTGCCCTATCGGCGGCGACGATGACGAGATGGCGGTTTTGGATTCGAAATTTCGTGTTCGGGGCGTCGACGGGCTGAGAGTGGTTGATGCAAGTGTCTTCCCCAAGATCCCGGGCTTCTACATCGTGCTGCCCACGTATATGATCAGTGAGAAGGCAGCCGATGCTGTTCTGGAGGATGCTGCTAATGCATGAGATCGAGGGGCTATCATTGGAGTTTGCGCTGCATCGTTGCCCAAAAAAAATTATCTTCATGACCTAGTCTGACGCAGAGAAGGCTTTCTGGATTCTCGGACTTCGAAGCGCTTCATGCGCTTAAGTTGTAATATAGAGTGACGGCCGGAGAGATGATAGCAAAGAGATTGGACACGTCAACGTTAATAGAGACCTAGCAGGTGGGTTTCAACCAAAAACTAGAATGGATATGGTCCATCATGTTGATGCGGGGTGTCTGAGAATGAATAAATCGTTGCAGGAGCTAGTGAGGCTTCATGAGAGTCCGACTTGTATCTAGCACTTAGCTATGGCCCTGTTGCTTCGGTGTACGGAGTAGGAGGAGATATAAACAAGACAAGATCGAAGTTGGAAGTAACGCGGACGGCAGCGGTAAAAGCGGCAAGCAGATTCGTGCGTGAGCATTGGGCCAAGCCACTAAAGCGGCAACTGCGCAGCTCCAGTCCCCAAGTCCGGTAGATCTATTCGCCTGCCTGTCCATCGACGTCGTCTTCACTGCCACATTTGCAAGCTGCCACTACTTCAGAAGCTCCTTGTTCGGCTGCAGCTTCATATCTTCCTCTCGCTCCTCTCTCCCGTCGAAGCCTCGCGTTATTGACTATGGAAGGTGTGTATATTCCTGCGTCTACAACATTCCAAAGCTAAAATGCAACGCAGGTCTGTTGTTCAACGTCAACGGGGGCTATTTGGAGGGTATAGTTCGTGGCTACCGCAATGCGCTGCTAACAAGCACGAATTACGGCAACGTATGTATATCCCTGGAGCAGTTCAGGGACGCATCATTGACAGAATGCAGCTCACGCAGTGCGAAACGATCGAAGACGTCAAGACGCAGCTCGGTCCAGCCTACGGCGAGGCGCTCTCAAATCTTCCCCCAAACCCCTCGACATCGGCCCTAGCAAGCAAAACCACAGAGAAACTCGTCTCCGACTTCAGATATCTCCAAGGGCAGGCGACCGGATCTTTGGCAAAATTCATGGAATACCTGACGTACTCCTACATGATTGACAATGTGGCCCTCCTCATCACTGGGACATTACACGAAAGAGACACCAAAGAATTATTGGAGAGATGCCACCCGCTGGGCTGGTTCGAGACAATGCCAGTGCTTTGCGTGGCAACCAACATCGAGGAACTCTATAACTCAGTCCTTATCGAAACTCCTCTGGCTCCATATTTCAAAGGGAGTTTGAGTCATCAGGATCTGGACGAACTTAATATCGAGATTGTCCGGAACACCTTGTACAAGAACTACCTGGAGGATTTCCACAACTTCGTAAACACAGATCCTGATATGGCCATGACTCCCACGGGAGAAATCATGTCAGAAATCCTCGAATTTGAAGCCGATCGACGAGCTATCAACATCACCATCAACTCCTTCGGAACTGAGCTGACCAAGGAGCAGAGGAAGAAGCTCTATCCCGAATTCGGAAAATTATATCCGGAGGGAATGCTCATGCTCTCGAGGGCAGACGACCTAGAGGGTGTTGGCCTTGCAGTCAGCGGCGTGGGTGACTACAAGCGATTTTTCGATGAGGTCGGTTTCAACCAAAGCAGCGGTGTGGGGGCCGGCAATATGGCTGGAGGTACGGGTGGTGAATCCAAGTCTCTGGAGGACATGTTTTACCAGAAGGAGATGGAGCTCTCCAAGATGGTTTTCACTCGACAGTTTACCCATGCAGTTATATATGCATGGGTCAAGTTACGGGAGCAGGTGAGTTGGAAACCCTTTCAAGACACAAACTGCTAACCCTGTCTTAAGGAAATCCGAAACATCACTTGGATCGCTGAATGCATTGCTCAAAATCAAAAGGAGAGGATAGGGAACTACATCAGTGTGTTCTAACAAGGGTTAGGTTCGGTGTCACGTGGACAGCACGGCGTTCGGTAGAAGGGGGTCTGCCTTCGCGGCCTACCAGCTTGATAGCTCCAGACCTAATGAACAACATCTTCAACAACAGCTCAACACAGATCCTCCCAGCTTGTTGCGACGATAAAACGACCCAAAAACTCTCAGGAGGAAGGTACGTCTACGTTGAGAGCTCCTGGCTACCTTCCGTCCAGATAAGTCAGAGCGTGGCTGCCTGAGGAGAAATTATCAACAGTTCACACCAACTGAAGCGAACGTTCATCCCATGAAGTGATTTCCCGACCATACCCCGTGAAAATCATCGATATCGACAACATCGGCGGTTCTTCCTCTCGTTACTAGCGTCATCGCTACCTTTGCCTGTTACCCAGCTTATCTCGAAGCTCAATTAGACACTCACTTATTCTTTTAATCTCTCTGCATCATTCAAAGTTATCAGAACCATCATGTCGGAGTCGCAGATCGGTACAATAGACCTGAGCAAGGCTCGAAATCCTACGCCGGAACCGATCTCGTCATCGACAACCTTCCTGGACGAGACCGATCCCTCGCACTGTTCTTCCGAATCTGTCCTTTGGGGGTCTCCTCTTAAGCGAATAGATTCAGGATTTTTTGAGGGAATCTGTCAGACAGAAGAGAAAGCAGAGCCGTTGGCTTGTGTCAAGGACGAGAGCAGCTGGAGATCCCGATCCTCAACCCCCAAATCTCACACTGGCTATTGCAAGGTACCAAAACGGTTACGACACGCCATTCAACCAAACTTCTGGGACTCCAACGCTTTCTTTCCGCCGGCCTACGACGGCTATCTCCACCCAGACGTTTCTAATGATCAACGAATTGCCGCACTCTGTTCGCATGCAGCCGGCCCAAGTCAAAATATGGAGGTTGTCAGGTACAGAAGAGCGTTTTCCGCCAGCGGGATCGAGGGGTCGACATTCAAGACATCCCAACTCTATGGTCGTGATGCCCCCGATGTAAAAGCTTGCTTCCGACAATGGGCAGCCGAAAGAAGTGCTATACGTCAACGTGAAGCACGCGCGAAGTCAAAATTGAAGGAAAAGAAAAGTAAGGCGCATGGAGGACTTTTGACTAGCTTGCAAAAACGCATCTATCGCCCGGAGGGATGCCCAGGAATCCTCCATTGTCGAGTCAACAAGCCACCGCGTGTAGACAGGCTGTTATTTGCCAGCTACATGAAAGCATTCTTGGCCTGGGATACCGCCATGTCAAAATCCGTACCAGGCTATGCTGACAACTATCACAAGAGGCATTGGTACATATCTCAATGGGATGAACCAAGTCTGATGTGACGGCTTGTCTGTTACCAGATCAAGAACAAGACATTCGACTTGAAGGAAATGAAAAGGAGTCTTTTGTACATGATGTGAGACCGCCAAGCTTGGTGAAGATCGCTGGTATGTCGCCAGGAGATGTTATTCTCGTGAATATTGATTCGGTCAATGTTGAGTTACATCCGTTGTTTGTAAAGAATCCATGACATCGTCCAACTTGAGCCTGCCGCCTCTTCTATAACTCATCGCTCTCATACGCAGGAGGCTAACAAAAATATAAAAACTGGTGCTGAGGATGATAACGCTCGCTTTCCGTGGGTGTCTTACTTCAAAGCCTCATACACGGCGCCCCCACCATTCTTCCCATCCTTCTTGGCCATCTTGACCATCCTCTTCATCTCCTTCCTCTCCCGCTTATCCTCTTTCTTCTTCTCCTTCCGCGCCCGCTTCTCCTGCTTCCGCTCCTTGTCCTCCTGGGAGAAGTCGCTGCGCTCGCCCTGCAGGAATCTGCCCGGGTAGAAGACGTTCAGGACCAGGAGGGCGAAGAACATGGGCACGCCGTCGAAGACGTACGCAAACCACTCGTGCGTCACAGTCGGGGAGTTGGCGCCCATGCCGAACTCGACGAGGCGGTAGATATTGCGCACGATGATCAGCGCGAGCGTGACGTAGAGCACGCGGAGCAGCGGCGTGGTTAGGTCGAGGTCCGGTGTGCTATCCTCGGGCATTGGGGACGGGGAGCGGGCTGGGTCTGGCGATGGGGCGAGCACGGGTTGGTATTGCGCTTCGGTGTCGGCCAGGTAGAAACCCGACCCTGTCGAGGCGCTTCGCTGCTTCAGGTACTTGACCTTGCGTTGGAAGCCGATGGCCAGGGAGACGAACACGACGAGGAAGAACAGCTGCACGCCCACGCCGCTCGTGTAGACGTTCAGCCCCGTCTTCTGGACCGACGCACTCGCGCCGGGCCCGGTCATGGTGCCGCCGACGGCCTGGATCAGAAACGCCGTGATGTCGAACGCGACGAACATGCGGGTGATGGCGCGGGCGCGGATCTTGAACACGCGGTCCCGGCCCTTGGGCAGGAAGAAGTGGATCATCCGCCCCAGGAGCATGTAGATGTAGGCGTTGATCCAGAGCGGCGCGAGCAGGATCAGGAGCAGCTGCGCCGTGTAGATCCCGCTCGACAGCTGGTTCTCGATCGAGTATATGCGAGCGACGTAGCCGCCCGTTTCCCACAGGGCACCCATGATGAGAACCATGGCAAAGGGTTTGCGGTAGATGATTGCCTGGAGTATATGGGCGCATGTCGTGATGCCGAAGAGGACCGTGAAGAGGATTGCTGCGCTGAAGGAAGGGCAGTAGGACCAGATGTCATTGGGCCCTGTGCCGGCGTGACACACGATTTTGGGCATTGTTGTAGTATGCTTGTGGTGGTAGGGAGGGACTACTTCAGAGAGCTGGCGATGCTTGAGGGGGTATTGGATAGATGCTTTCTGTGTTGTGAGGAGGATGGAGTCCTCTGCAGGGTAAGGTTGGAAGCGTATACCAAGGTTGAAGAGAAAACACAAAGACTTCAATGGGATATTCCATGTTTGATATATCTACACAATATTGTTGGGTGCAGGACTGCTGAAAATAGCTGCCTGGAAATTGACATTGGTACTTGTCTGCAAACGCCATTCAAGGCTGTGTGTTCCAGGGCACGGTTTCAGGCACGCGTAGTTTAACCGTACGAGCATGAATGGGTTTAGCTCATACGAGCTCCCCCACCAGCCACCGGCCAGCTTTGGGGTGCCGTTGATGACAAAGGTGATGGTGATGTGGGCGAAGTTGAAGACGACCGGAGGGGGCTTAGACGCTGGCACCATTTGGAGCATGAATTGCCAGAGGGGCTTGGGGGCCATGTAGAGCGCAAGGCTAGGATCTGTGAGTTGTCATTGGTCAAAAGGGTGCTCGTATTGACTAACCATTCTAGGCTAGCATGGGAGGCCTGGATTGGGCCACTAGGGCCTCAGCTAAGGTCCCCTTCGACGTCGTTCCTGGACATTAGTCCTGCCTCCTGTCCATGTCTCGCTGCCAGTTACGTGGAGGGTCCTCTAAGTCAGCACGGGTACCTCCAGTCTTCTGTGGTTCGACTAGACGCGGCAGGGCTGTGAATGCAGTCCAAGCCTGTTGCCTGCGCGGATGCATTGGGTTCGGTCACCAGCAGGGATTCAATGGTCGGGGCCGCTGATCTCCAGGCAGTAGCCAAACGTGCTGGGCAATTCTTCTGGCTGTGTCCGTCTGTTCAGCTTGGGCTCAATTGACTTCTGCTACCGACTGATCGAATATAATACCTGCGGAACTCGACTTCTGCGCGTTCTCAACGAGCCTTGAGTATACGAGGTTTGGAAATCAAAGAGTCATGATCAGAATTGGTAAAAACAAAGTCCGGACGGGATGCTTTACGTGCAAGTAAGTCCAGCCTAGACATGCCCCATCGCTATCTCTTGCAACATGGCACCTTCCTAATGCGACAAACTCAGGCGCAGAAGAGTCAAGTGCGACGAATCGCGACCCAGCTGCAATCGCTGCATCAAGGCTGGTAAGCCTTGTGAAGGATATGCCAACGATCCGGGGTCCGGTCGAGGGAGCGACCTCGTCAGATTCGTCGTGTACACCCCCCACACTCCAACGCCTCTTTTGTCGGAGCATCCAGACCTCGATTGGTCCGAGCGGCGGGCGCTGAGCTACTTCCAAGATCGGACTGCGTTGGAGCTTGCCGGCGCTTTCCAACCAGACTTCTGGCTAGCGACTATTCTACCACTCGCAAGGCAGGAGAGCTCCATCCGCCATGCGCTCATTGCCCTGAGCAGTATGCACGAGCACTTTGCCGGCGTCGATCATTTCTCGCCTACGCGAGGCGTCGACTTTGCCCTGAACCATTACGGCAAGGCTATGCGAGACGTTGTCAAATTTAACCAGATCCGGTCGGAACAGGCTTTCGATTATGCCCTGGTCACGTGTGCCCTGTTCTCTGCCTTTGAGAGCCTTCAAGGACAGTATCACGAGGCGTGCAACCATGCCGCGTCAGGGATCAAGATCCTTGCCGAGGAGCAGCGAAGGCCGGGCTCCAATGCAAAGCAAACGCTTGTCCCTCGTGAAGACCTCACGCGCTTCTTCATCGCTTTGGGGAGACAAATCATGGAGATTGGCGACCCGAACTTCCCGGGTCCAAGACCAGAGTTGTACCACACAGAGACAGAAATGGCCATGCCGGACCAATTCACCTCCCACGAACACGCCTTGCGGCACATGGAATCCCTACTTGCAGAACTTGTCGAATACGCCGAACGAGCTGACACCATAGCGAATGAAGGTCCCATATCAGACGATGTGGCGCTTGCCCTCCTGACAGAATTCCACGCGATCAAGATCCAATTTGGGAAATGGCAGGCTGCATTCGATAGGTTCTCTTCTGTCGATTCGAACGAATACTCCAAAGAGACACCTGACTCTTCCAGCTCGACATCTTCATCCCCGTCAGCCGATCATTCCAGACCACGGAGTCCCGCTTTTCTGATTCTGAGAGCTTACCAGGCTCTCATGATCGCCTTTCTCGCACGGATTGAAATCAACGACGAAGCAGCATTCAATGATTACGGGCCGCAGTTTTGGATGGCCCTTGAAGCCGTCGAAGAGTTCATCCGATGTACTTCTACCTTTGTCAACCCGGTGGATGGCAGGAAGTCGCCTCGCCCACCGCCATCCGACCAGACGACCACAGCTTCGACCTCGAACGCGAGTTCGGCTTCACGATCCCTCTCACAATCGTCACCATCGCAACAGCCCCTCATTGTGCGACCGACATTCTCCCTCGCCCTCGGAATCGTGCCCACCCTCTTCCTCATCGCATCCCGAACCTTCGACATACCGTTGCGCGAAAAGGCCCTTTCCCTTCTCCGGATGTGCAACCGGCGCGAGGGCCTGTGGGACTCCCGCCTCGCCGCGAGCGTAGTCGATCGTGTCATCGAGTTGAGAGATGAGGCGAGTAAGACGGGCTGTTCCCAACTTCCTACCGATGCAGACATGGACCACGCTACACAGACGACGGCGACAGCACCGAACCCAGAAGTCCAAGGGACAGATAGTCGCTCCCCGGATGTCGGAGGAAGGAGTGCCAACGCCGTGGAATTCAAGCTGTTGGACATCAAGTTCCTCCCGGGGAAGAGGTGCGTGTTTCGATACGCATTCGCTACGAAACACGGCCAGAGGGAAGGAACGCCCATCCCGATGCTGAGCACGGAGGTGCCGACTCACGTTCCCGGCGCAAGCGTTCACTCTCTAAGGGAGTTTTGGGAGGAGCTGCGATGGGAAGAATAGCGTGCCCCAAAAAACACGAGAATGCTTTGTCGAGATAAGACTACGAAAATGATACTCACGCGTGATGTGTGCATGTTCCTTCATGTTTAATCTTGCATTGCGAGGGAGTATATTGGGGATTACACGGGTTTAGTCTTTATTCAGTACGCCTGCAAGCGGAAGATTTGGCCTCTCTCAGAAAATTCTCACGCAGTGCAAATCCCTCAAAGACGGTACCCATCTCTCCCTGTCTTCCAATATTCAGTACCATCTTGGGCAGATTATCCTGTCGGATAGCTAGTTGGACGAAAAAGCCGCAATGAGATATTCCACACTCTTCCGGCCGCGTGCCCTCTGTGCTTCGAAAGAATGCATGATTCCGATCCTGGAAGGACGCCACCCACCTAGTGAAGACCTCTCCAGCACTTGGTTCAAGGCACTTCTGCTGTGTATTTTTGTACGTTGTCTCCGTTTTCCGTTGTTTTTGGGGGGTTTCTGATTTTGTGTTCGCGCGTGCGAGACTCGATCTTCGAATGTTGAAACAGGTAAATGAGATGGCGTTCAAGGCACGTATCGGCGACAATCTAACAGACCATAAGGAGTTGCTCGGAACAGCCGCACGAGTGCCAACAAGCTTGGAGAGCGTACGAGTAACTGGTCTTGCAAAGGATTCTCGCCGTGGTCATTAATCATACTGAAACAGCACGCTGATGCTCTCGCCATAATGCACCCGTCGAATTGCCTGTTGGATGAATCCGATTAGCACAAATCGCCTTTACTTTCTTTCAACCTCAAAGCCAGTCTTGAACTCACCTCGGCAAAGACGTGGCCAACCTCAAGCACTTCGAGCTTGGGGCATCTCCTAACATGATGAGACTGATCCACAGTGTTCGTGACGATAACCTTGTCCAATGCGCTGGCATTAATTCTTTCGATTGCATCTCCACTCAAAACGCCATGAGTCACCAATGCATAGACTTTGCTGGCGCCTTCTTTCTTCAGTAGTTTCGCGGCTCTGGTTATAGTGTTGCTCGTATCGGCCAAGTCGTCGATGAGAATGGCGACTTTGCCAGTGACGTCGCCAACGAGCATCATGGTCGCATTCTGCCGATCCGTGATCTTGGTAGGTCTGCGTTCTTTATGGATCAGAGCGAACTCGATTCCCAAAGAGTCGGCGATTGCGGTTGCTCGTTTGGCGCCTCCAGCGTCGGGACTAACGACCACTCCATTTCTGTAGTCTGGAATGTTTTGCTGGATATACTTCTTCAGAATCGGCCGCCCATAGAGATTGTCAACAGGAATATCAAAGAACCCTTGGTACTGAGGATCGTGGAGATCCATCGTAATAATGTGGTCTGCGCCAGCGCAGGTCAGGAGATCTGCCACAAGAGTACCTGCCTGCGCAACCCATTGCCGGTAGCCCGGGCGAGGTTTGAAGCTCTCCTGCGGGTCCATCTTCGGGGGTGGAGCAAAATCGTAATTGGCAACGCCGTTGGTGGCGGATGCTGAGGAGTCTCCTCGCTTTCGTTGGACTGGAAAGTATTCTGACTTGGTAGATGAATGTGAGCTTGTGTCACGATCACGATAGTGGCTGAAGCGGGCCTGGTAGGTAGGGCTGTTCTCTACATCATCCAGCTGTGATTTTGACGTCGCTTTGTGCAAGGGATGTCCATTCGCAAGGCCCTGGCTCTCGGTCTTGTCTGGATGTGGGGTAGGTGGAATGCTGTCAAATGTGTAGCCGTTTGTATCGGGAACCAGCTTATTGGCCGTATTCGACGCCTTGACTAGCGGCGCACCGCTCTTGTTGTAGGGTATGTCGGACTGTCGAGAATATGGGAAGAGTGGAAGTACAGCGGTGACCTTCTTCGCAGAGGCCGTCTTGCATGCTGAAATGGCAATAAGAAGCTCGACAAAATGGTCGTTCACCTTGCCCCCACCAGACTGTATGATATAGACATCTTTTCCTCGGACTGACTCGCCTATCTCGACTCTGGTCTCGCCAACAGCGAATTTCGAGAAGAGAGCTTGGCCAGGCGCAATACCGAGGATCTCACAGATGGTTTCCGTCAGGGTTGGATGGGATGAACCCCCGAATACGACAATATTTCTGACCATCTTGTCCCGATCGAAAGGGTCCGGCGGTAACTTGGGGTAGGATGTAAGGTGAGGTTGAGGACACTGAACGGCAGGAGAGGGCGATTCAGGAGGTCGAGGACAATCGAGCCGAGAGAATACTTGGAGCGGTCGCTAGACTATGCAGTCTACTGTGGGCCGTGAGGCCAAGGAAGTCAGCCTGGTGGTTGACATGATACAAAGAAAGAGTGAAACCACTGATAGAAAAGTTCGAAATCTAGCAAAGCGCAGTTGGTGGTTTGCTCTCCCCACGAAACTTTTTGTCTCGCCCCACCTTCCGCCTTGGATCCACCGGTATGGCCGAGGTCTAATGTCGTCATGTCATTTGCGTGTATTTCGTAGAGAACAGCAACTGCTCGCTGCAGCTGGCCTGTCTCACAGCAAGGTCCTGACAAGACCTATCTAGTTTGCATTTTGCACTCCATGGATTGATGTGTGGGAGCAATCGCATTTCCCAGCCCGTGTGCCCGTACTTTTTGTAAGCTTATCACTGCCACTCAACGCCGAGTCCCTTTACCACACAGCCACAGACATCCCCCATCAATCTCCCGTGTCAACCTCGAGATCCAACTGGACATTGTTGCTCACACCGTAGTCTTGGAGAGTTAGTTGATCCTTGAATGGTCTTTCGCCCTGCCTCTTGAGTAGGATCTCATGAGGTTGTCTGCCGATCATCGAGGCAACTATAACTTTGAAGTCCTCTGGCATTTTATTAGCACGCGAAGAGAAGCACAAAGAATGGCATCGACTCACTTATTGGATCTGTGGGATAGCATGGGATAGCCTTTTTCGTGCCCAGTCTGTCATTGACGTAAACAATGATCATCGGCTGCGCTGGCACTGCCGGCGCCGGCTTCTTCTCTTTCTTGTCCAGCTTGTCCTTTTTCTTTTCTTCGCGGGGTTCTGGCTCCTCCCGATCTCGTCGCCTGTCGCGATCTCTGTCGTCTCTTCTGGGAGAGCGTCTTCGGGAAGGTGGAGTTCTGGATCTTGAGCGAGGTCGATAATGGTCTCTGTAGCCTCGCTGCAGTCCCGAGTCGCGGTCTCGCCTCGAGTCATCATCGTCTCGACGTTTCTCCTTCCATCTAAAGCCGGTGTCTTTGCGCCGCGGTCGATCCTCACGCCTGTCTCTATCCCGTCGAGGAGACCTGCTTCTTCTGCGGTCTTCGTCCCTGGACGATTCTCGCTCTTTCCTGTCAGTATTGGTGGTTGGAGGTGCGGATGGTGAAGTCTCACGCTGATTGTCGGCCATTTTGGAAGTCTAAGCAGCCTCTGACAGATTTTAAAGAGTCCGTGGGAAACCTCGTTCGAACTGACAGAGCTGCCTGCGCGACAGAGAAGGAAGAGGCCGCCTTGGGGCGTCGTAAAAACCTGCGGCGAGGCGGGTACCGGATAAAATTCGGATAAACCCCTGCAGTGATTCCGAAGCCTAATCTACTCCAGACATACAGCCTCGTCGACTTCAGCCGATTTGCGCATCCTATAATTCCATGTTTCTAACATGCTCGTCTCAAATCTCAGACTATAATTCCCAATAGATGATCCTGGGCTAGCCTGCCGAGAACGGGCCTTCAAGGGAACGGGGCCTTAGGAACATCAACGACCCATCTTCTATTATCGCACCGCCAGATATCACCGCAACCTTCAAGCTGTGAGCGGCTTAGGAGAGGAAGATGGTGCATTGGTTCCTTTACATGAGACGCAGAAGATCCAATTATGGACACGGCGCGAAATCACTCTCATCCTATCTATCAAAACTTAACCCTGGACACAAATCAAGACTCAGTACGTTTATTGACAATATTACCTGGCGCCGCGAATAGTGCCCTTCGGTGCAGGCTGAATGTCGTCCTATTGACGGCGGATGCTCATTATGAAGCCATCTCGTATACTTGGGGCAGTGATGAGGAACTACACGAAATCATCATCAATGAAGACAAGCACTAGTTTTGTGTTCGTCCTAATTTACTAGATCTTCTGGTCAGTAATATTAGAAATGAACAAACCCCGAGAACAGTCTCGGTCGACGCGATATGCCTATATTCCTACCGAACCGCCATAAAGCACCTTAAAAATTGAGGGAGTGTGAGAGTACGGAGTATTATATTTTTTAATCCTTATGTCCGTTCAGTGACGCGTCTCCTTCCGGTACTTCGCTACGTAAAGGTCATTGATAATCAATGGACCAAGCTACAGGGAGTTGCAAAACCAGTTTCCACCTAAATCATATTAAAAAAGATTCTCTGTCTTAGAATGGAGCATTCGCAGAACCGCCATTCGCCAGACGTATTTGAGGTTCTGTTCAGGGCTAGCGAATCATGCTTGGAACTGATACGTGGCGTAACGCCGCATTACATATTTCGTTTTATTTCTGGTGCCTGACAGCCTACCTCGTGATATTAGGAGCGACAGCCGTTTTCTCGATTATTGCGTAAGGCACTCATGGAGCCTTAATCGAACATTTCCTCTCATCTGCGAAACCAGTGAATGAGACTAGTCATGGAAGTCATCGGTGCCGTGGCAAGTATTGGAGGTGTCATTCAACTGGTCCTGCATGGTGTCAAGTTTGTCGAGTTCTTAAAAATATTTGCCGAAAACTGTGGCACAGAGGCGGCGGCCGATTTTGTTCACGGCCTTGTCGCTTACGCTCAGTTACTACATGACGTCCAAGCTCTGTGCGACTGTATCCAGCAGCACAGAAATCCCTGCGTTAGCCAGATCAGAATCGCGACGCTGCGCCTATGCCTCGAAGACTGTGTTCAGGACCTGGAAACCTGGCATGCTATCGTGAAGCGGCTCGAAAGAACTGATCGAAGGGCAAGTAAGGCATTGGCGAAATTCACAGAAGCTAGAAGTCCCCAGAAGAGGTTCCAACTATTTCTGCGTGAGGCTTTGGGCTCTGCCATGGCAGCCAAGAATGCCCATGTGCGCACGGTCATACAAGCACGCTTTGAAAAACATAAAGCCAGCGTTGGAGTGGCGTTGTCGATCCTTGAGGCGTAAGTGGCACAATTTAAGAAACTCTTCAGGACGTTTATTGATTCGTTTTGCCCGTCAGAAACTTACAGCTTGTACAAGTTGACGATAACGACCGGACAAAAGCCGGCATAGACAAGCTTGCTGGCCTCGTAGAAGCACAAGCAAGGAACCATGACCAGAATTATTCGGATGTACGCAGCTCCAACAGCTCCATTATTGCATGGTCCAAATCTCAACACGAAAGACTACAAGAACTTCGGTCCATGCAAAGTTCTCTCTCAGAGAAGATGGACAATTTACTACAAGCCTTATCCACCCATAGCTCTCAGCACTCTTCAAGATCATCGGACAGTGTGGCCGGCCCAGCAGGCGCATTACAGCACATTGACAACAAGAAGCTGGGTGAAAACCCTTCTCCGCCAGGATCGAAGGAGATGACGGATTGCTTAAGCCGTGCTCGATCGAATCTCGTCCTTGAAACTGATAAGCTGGACTCGAGGTCTGAAACGGATGAGTCTGGAGAAGACACAAACCCAAGATCTATAATTGAGCTTCTCGAAGACTTCAATCTGCTGGCAGGCCAGTACTTTGATGGAATCATCGCAGAGTACATATTCGCAGCCGAGCAATGGCGATTTGCGTCTATGCGGCAAAGGTTTATTGGCATTATTGAACGAAGGGAAGACGCCAATCGCATGCTGATGAATGTGAATCTGAAGGTAAATTTGCTGGCACTTGCCACCACCCTTCTATCACTACGTCGCAGAGCGGAAGCAGAATGCTTGCAGTTGAGTCTAGAGGAGGCAGATGGACTCTTAGGCATCACACTTCAACAAATCCGTCACTGGGAGCTGGTTGTGGAGCAGAACCGTGCAAATTCTGCAGTCGAGCGGTTGATACTACCGGATAATGCGCGAAGCACAAAATCCGAGTCACTCACACGCCTGAATGAATGGCTTTTCGAGGTGATGACCTCGATACCATACCTCGCAGACTGGCATCGGTGGATGACCTCTAGCCAGATTCCACAGCAGAAAGAACCAGAGAAAGAACCAACTATACTCAAGAAAGAACCACCCCTACTCAAGAAAGACGACTGGGAACGACTCACGATCAAGACCTGGCTTCTTGATGGTACTAACTGGGATATCCCTGACGACTACGCAGCCTCCTCGTTCACTAACAGCCGGGAATCTGATTTGACTGTTCTAGTTTCTGGCTCTAGCAATGACCATGATATAGGTGAGGCCGATCTTGACAGGTTTGGAGATGATATTGGTCTCTTCAAGCAGCCGGTAGCCAACATTTATCTACTACGAGGCCTCAAAAAGATTGAGGATGTGAACGAACTCACTCTACCATCTCCCGGCGCGGGAAGTGAGGTAATTGAGCGCGCAGAAAAAGCGCTTAGGAAGTATGCTGAGGAGCCGTCGTCGAGATGGCCCAGGGATGAGCTCTACGATCAAAATATGCCGACTCAGGGTTCTGGCTAAACTGATAGATACTCACAACTTGTAGCGGCAATGGACTGTGAGGGTCTGGATCCGCACAGGGAATTGTCTATATATGACATTCCTATGTGCAAACATGTATCCGCCGAGATGTGCTTGGGGTCCCTTTTTCCCTGGCGTATTGCGCACAGAACTGAATTGTAGTATAATCGTCCCAGCTCTTGACAAACCCACTGCGTACAACATCGAACGTGACCTCATCTTCATTAGCTCCCATACAAGGTAGAGAATCGTGCAGATAGGGATGTTGTCAATAAAATCTTTTGACAGACACAGATTACTGCCATTATCGAATTCTAGTAGGAGCATCTTGTGGCAGTTAGTCAGGAGAGTCGTCGAGCATATGGAGACGGGTAAGAACATGAGATCTCGCCCTATGCGCAAGAAATCTGATCACTTGCGAGGAACTCCAGGATCTCCGAGCGAGCCTGCATAAGCTCGGCTTTACGATTTCGTTACATCCAGCGCAGGGTTCGTTGAATGCTAAACCTTTGACAAAGCGAAATTGAACGCAATGAATGCGAGAGAGGTACATAGAGGGAATTAGGCTGAGCGTGGTCAGAATCGAGGTTAACCAGCAGGCAGTCAAGATCTAGGCATCGGCAAGTGAGAGGTGCACAGATGAACAACACGTGCTTGCGCAGGCGGCGCTTACTCGACCGTGGAAGTGCGCCTCAGGTAGTCTTGATGACAGTCCTGACGATCATTGGCTGAATATCGGAAAAATCTTAAATCAATTTGACGAATGATTGTCCTGTCGATACTTTACTCCCTGACAGAGAATTTTCTAAGATATTTCGGACGGAAACCGGTTTTGCAATGTCCTATAATATGCAATACTATTGGTAGCTACAAGAGTCAGTTCGGATACACGGAATGCACTCGAGAATCCGAGGACATAGCATCGTTACTACGGAAGAGCGAGCTCGGGGCGGGTCATCCTGGCACGTTAACCTCAATACATAATCTAGCGATTTAGTATAGCGAGGCCGGACGACGACGAGAAGCGCTATAACTTGCGCAGGAAGTGGTAGAGAGGTTGTAGTAAAGGAGTAAGCTAAGTAGCGAGATTGGCCAAAGTTCTAGTGGTAAAGACAACACCTATATAGTAAAGCGAAGGTTATAATCGGACGTTCCTTACCTATCGCCTTAACAAACTTAAGACCGTGTAATCGATATCCCGGCGTAGTGAAACGCCCTACCTAGTGAAATAGACGGGCGATACTTCGCCTTCCTCTACGTCGTGACCGCTATACGCGGAATCTGACCAAAAAGCGGCACGGAGCCTAATCACGTCGGCGAAGGAGAGAATGGTAGCTTGCTCGCGAAGAGTTGTCAGGATCCCTTTGGCTAGGATTTCCGATGTGTCGTCACCACAAACGGAGCAGTGATATTGTTCCACTTTTGGATCGATATAGACTTTGGAGACGTACTCGTTGTCTAAGGGACGCGCTGCAACGGACAGGATACAGCAGCTCTTGACCATGGCTGCGATACGAAAGTGTTCTTTGCTGGGGGTATCGAGGTCGACGAAACTGTAATATATCGAGGCTGGTGCGGGAGCATATTTATATATGAACAGTCTGTAGGCAACAGCATGCGTCTGGCGCCCTAACTCATTTCCGGTTAATGCGTATTTAGGAGGGGACCCATCTCGTAGCCAGGATCTTGTAGGAAGTTTCGCGCTGACGAACCGCGTCAAATTCTCTACGGGTATCATCACCTACCCGTTTGCTGTTTAACCGATGTCGGAATGCGGTGCAAGTGTGGAGATTAGCAAGGACTGTAGTCTTGAATATGGAATCAAGCTGGGTCAGAGATGGGGATCTGGCGAGGAATGGACGAGGAGTGGTGGACAAAGCAATTTATGAGCGATAGGGTTGGCATATACAATGTCAAAGCTGCCTGCACGTTCCTCTCGCCTTCCATCCTCAGACGTTTCGCCACAGCGCAGCTCAGAGGACGGGTATTGGCATATCAAAATCACCTCGCCTGCCACCACATAGATTCTCGGCCTTTCTTTCCTAAGATCCTCAAGTCTACGAACTCGATAACCACCAATACCTTGTTTCGCGAAAGAGAATCTTCTATCACCCGCTTCTCGTTCTCATAGAGAGGCGTTACGAAGCGCTCTGCGCATCATTTGCAAATCGGAGACACCCAGTACGCGAAAGGCTGCGAAACTCCGCTTAGCTTCCGGTGCCGTGCGTTATATCACCAATTCTTTCATAAAGATCACCTTCCATCAAAACGTCACCACTAGGTCTATGGAATAGATTTTCGCAGCATTACACCTGAGAACACGATTTTCTCGCTGATTTAAGCTGGTGAGTTCCTTCTTGCTCAACTCAAATTGCTTTTGGCCCTGATCAAACAGCACTGTGAGGACTCTCATTTGCCGTTTTGTACCAGTCTCAACAACTAAATTGCTGAGCCTCCACCGACCAGTATTGTCAAACTTTCTAGTATCCTGTTCCTATTAAAGTCGTTGCAGGGAAATTTGCCTCTGGTTTAGTCGGGCCTACCGCTTCGGGCGTGGTCGCGGTCGGGCCCGCTCTTGCTCTGGCTACACCTAAACAGCGCGATCAGTGCGATATGTCTGAAGGCGTCGCGGACGGTAAATGCAGCCCAGGTTGGCTGTTTGGGTGCAATACTGCCCTGCCATCTTGGACCGCTACAGCTCATGGGATTTTTCATTCCAAGAATCTGAAGTTCATGCTGGCTTCAAGCCCCGTGAGTTGCTCAGCGTCCACATTCAATGGACGTTCAGGTATCATTGGGTGGTCGAACCGCGTACCAATCTTGCACAGCGCTTCCAAGATTCCGCCTTTGTTCGAGAACACATACGCTTTCACATATCTGCTGCCAAACCTGATGGAGAATGTGGTCTGTTTGGGTATGTACATTAACTCCGTGGAGCCAATTGTGGCCGCTTCCTCCCCATTTACCACTACTTCCAGGTAGCCATCCACGACATAGAAGCAATGATGCGACTGGTCCCAGGTCATTGCTCTTGATAGTGGGTTGCCTTCGTGGTAAGAAGAGCCTTCAATGGAGCCCACAGCGAAGATACCGTTGGACTCGGCCGTGGTGATCAAGGGACTCACCACCGTGCCTGCAAACGTGTAGCGAGGACCCCTCCCAGCCTGCAGAAAGTACGGGGTATGAGTACCAGGCAGGGAGGAGTCGCTGGCAGGATCCCATGGCTGAGGGCCAAAGTACGGGTGATCCGGCAGTGGAACATAGTCGTACTTGTCTTTTGCTTGTTGAAGGCGCGGGATGAGTACCTCGAAGACATCACGATTGTCTTCATTAGGCCACATCGGTCCTGAGTACGGGTCGCCAATGAACCGGAAGAATTCCTCCCATCCCCCTGGAACGATGAGGCCCATAAATTCGTTATGGTCGCCTAGGATTTGATATTGGTGGACAATGTTCTGCATTACAGCAGAAGATATCAGTCACCTATAAGTCAACCCTAACACCTTTCAGAGCACATACCGGAGGCACACTCGCAAAATCCCCTGGCTCCATTGTCCTACAATAAGGTCCTGCCCAGACATTCATGCGACCCTTTATGCACAAGAAAATGTCGTGTGCTTCACGATGGTAATGAAAACCGATGGGCTTGGCGCCTGAACCTCCGCTACTCACCACAGCAAAGGCTCCCTCGCTTTCTTTGCCGGTCACCAACAATCTCGTGGCCGACTTGGAACATGGAATATAGATTACCTCCCCGCACAAAGGACCAAGCCTGTACGCTGTCCCGGGACGCCCTAGAGGTTCAACAAGTGGTTTCATTTCAATAAAAGTTAATCTTGGAGGACTAGTGGCGACGAGAAGAACCAGCGTGACTAGGTCCAAATACTTAAAGCTAGGTTTCCCGAGGCCATCGAAGGCGAGCCCACATCTCCACTGAGTCGGCCCGCTCGGGATGCCGAGATTGACCAGTCTATTTTGCGGAGAATGGAGTAGCAGAGAACTAACCTAAGCCCGCTCGCCTATTTTAATGGTATGTATCTCCGCACCGAGGTGCGTATAGCTCATTAATCTGAAACGAATAGTATTCCTTTATCCCTTCACTGAAGCTTACCCTGCGCTGTTTATCAGACGACATGGCACTGCTTGCAGCATCACGTTTCGCTCTTGGACAGGTATACCTGGCTGCACTGATACTTTTCTTCGTGCTCTGCGTCATTCAAATCAAGCAATATGTGTCCTTTAGGCGCAAATATCGATTTCCAAATCCAGTTAGAGGTCTGCCTATCATTGGTAACACGCTGCAGATGCCTCCTACTGGGCAAGGACCATACTTGCAGAAACTGGCTGAGAAATATGGAGAAATGTACTTCAACACTCTACAGTTATTACGACATGGCTGACCGAGCCAGGTTCACCATGAAGTTTGGGACGACCTATTGGGTCATTCTGAACTCGCAACGTGTTGCGTCTGAGCTGCTTGAGAAGCGTGCTGCTATATATTCATCTCGGCCAGCTCTGCCCATGGCTCATAGTCTTGCCTCCGGGGGGAAGCGGATCCTCGTCATGCCTTATGGCGACCTTTGGAGGAGAGAAAGAAAGATCATGCACCAGATCCTGACTAACACCAAGAGGCGCATATTCGAACCCTTTCAGGACATTGAGTCTCGAGCCCTTCTCTATGAATATCTGCACGAACCCGATCTGTGGCCTCGGTCTCATCACCGATATGCGAATTCAGTGATTATGAGCGTTGTTTTTGGAAGAAGGACCAGCCTTAAAGACCCATATCTCCTCGAGCTGCTGCATACCTCCGAACAATTCGTTCGATACTTAATGCCCGCCCGGTCCGTTGTTGATGTGTTTCCATTCCTCGCCAAAATCCCCTGGCTCAAGACCTGGCAGCCATGGAGATGGTATGGCGACGAACTCTACAGGCGAACGCGCAAGTAAAGTACTCCCCTCACATTCAACTATGTAGGTACTAATCTAGAACTCCCTCCTCAGTGTCTACAAGAGAGAAATCGACAACCTTCGCCAGCGGCAAAAGCTGGGCATTCAGAAACCTTGCTTTATGACAGAGTTCTTCGATGCCGGGAAAGACATGGAGTTCTCGGATGAGGAGGTTTACTTCATCTCGGGGACATTGATGGAAGCAGGCTCTGACACGACTAGAGTTTCTCTGCATGAGATCCTCGCGGGAGCGGCGCTATACCCTGACTGGATTGAACGAGCGCGCATGGAGATCGACAAGGTGTGTGGCGCCAACGCCGAGCGACTGCCCACAGCTCAAGATATTGCTCAATTTCCTATAGTCAGAGCGGCAGTCAAAGAAAGCATACGTTGGAAGCAAGTTGCTCTCTTGGAGGTGCAATATACATAACAGGCTAACCGGCACAATAGGCCTGCTATAGCGGAGACAGGTATTCCACACGCTTTAACGAGAGACGACGAGTTTGAGGGGTATCATTTCCCTGCTGGGACTGTGTTCACCTGGAACCACTGGGGGATATCAAACGCTGCCTCTGAATACGAGCAACCAGAGCGCTTCTGGCCGGAACGATTCATTAACGATGAGCTCGATATGGCTTTAAAGGGTCATCTAGGCCTTGGCGCTGGTACGTCTGGGGATGATCCTCGTCTTTATTCGTAGTAGTGTATAATTAATCAAACAATACAGGTCGGCGAGCATGTGTCGGATACTCAGTCGGCGTAGACAACCTCGCAATCGCCATCGCCAGATTGGTATACTGTTTCGACTTTGAGCAAGATCCGTCTGCACCCATTGATGTCTCAAAACCATTCTTTCAGGACGAGGACGGTTACCCCTTCAAGCTCATCATCAAGCCGAGGAGTGAAGCGCATCGAGACCTTGTGGAAAGAGAATGTAGTGCAGCAGCGGTTATTCAGTGAAGAGAGCTATTCATGATTTTGGGCGATGCACGAGTACATACAGAATGAAGTGCTTGGTGTTTGACATCTTCCCAGTCTCTACCGATATTGACATCATTCGTTGTGCGAAGTCCCAAATCTGTACCTTATCGATATACTTACAACTTAAACTATTGATGCCATTTAGGATCCAAGGTGCGTAGAATAGATAAATCTTGGGAGTTCATGCCCCTCCACTCATTATCGATCCGTACCATCAGGATCCTATTTCGTGTCCTATGTCTCGTTCCCCCCTAAGTTTTCTCGGTCTCTGACATTGCGCCTTTGCTGTGTGAGAGACTGCTTGCAAGCTCCTAGCATGTCGGGTTGAATGCAAATCAATATGCACTAGTGTTTTCGGCACCTTCGAGACTGGCTTGATTCGAAGCCATTTCTCAACCGACCGCCTCTGAGTTTGCCTGCGTTGCCATTGGTCAATCCAACAGGCGTAGACCGACGCCGCAAACAGGTCTTGGCCGACCAATCCGGCGAGAATTACCGCTCGGCGGCTTTCCACCCCCCCACTCCATTTAGAGAGAATCGGGATGCCGAACTGTGTGGATCTTGGGTCCCGAGCATTTCTTGGTCATGGTGTCTCGGCGGTCGACTCGGTTAGCGCTGCCCTGCTTGCAGCCACACGATTTTTGAACATCCTGCGATGTGCATAGTACCGAAAATGTGCAATATTGATCAACATTTCATTGTAAAACTGCGGAATGGGTTTCCGTTCTAAAGAAGGGGTTTACCCGCCAACGGGGAGCCGTTCAATGCAGTACCCCGATATGCTCCAGATTCCCCCCCCCCCCCCCCCAACCAAACGGAACTCATGATACGTAGGCAGTGCCGACATTCTTGGTTGTCCCCTACGTGGAACTCTGTCCTTGATCTTAAAGTCGGAAGTCTCCAAACATTCAGATGTATTTCGCTGACCTCAAACGTGAACGGCACTTTAACAGGACATCTCTAGGCCAAGATTCCATCGCACGCCGCAAATTATGGCTAGAAACGACCGCCTTATTGGACCTTTCAGGAAAAGTGTTCATCCGCAGGAGGTTCTTGGCTCCCAGCGCAGTGTTCGAGGGTTCGTTTTCTGACACTTACGTAGGTCCTGCCCCCGATGAACGCTGCTCCTGACCTCAAACATGAAACGTTTGAGCTAGATGGAGGCAGAGTGATCTTTGAGAAAGACGTCGCCATCACGATGAGGGATGGCGTGAAGCTCTACGCCGATATTTACCGTCCTGCGGCCAGCCTAGCAGAGCGGACTCCGTCGTTGGTGTTCTGGTCGCCCTTTGGGAAACACGGAGCCGTCCCTAGAGCATTATTTAAAAACATGGGCGTCGACTTCGACAAGTTGAGTCCATATACCTTCTTCGAATTGCCTGACCCGTTTCTCTGGTGCAGCCAGTACCACTACTCATTTGTTCGTGTGGATCCTCGCGGGACGTGGTGGTCGGAAGGTACGAAAGCGACCTTTTTCTCGCCTCAAGAAGGACGAGACGGGTATGATGTTGTCGAGTGGGCAGCTCAGCAGTCATGGTAAGCCTCCCGGACGCAGACACGACCAGATCTGGGCTGACTAGACATTTATCACAGGTCCACTGGTAACATTGGCTGGGGCGCAGTTTCCTACTATGCGATGTCAATATATCAGACGGCTGTCTTGAAGCCTCCACACCTCAAAGCGCTGCTGTTGTGGGAAGCCATGTCGGACATTTACCGCGAGGTCAATTGTGTGGGTGGGATACCTTCTGTGCCTTTTCAACATTTATGGATGAACTTGACCGGACAAGGTCTTGGGATGAGCGAGGACCACGCCGCTGTGTCAATCGATCATCCCCTTTTCGATGAGTTCTGGCAATCCAAAGTGGTGGACTGGACGAAAATCGACATTCCCGCACTGTCAATCACTGGTTGGTCATCTCTGGCGGTCCATTTACGTGGCACCATCGAGGCGTGGAAGGCCCTCTCGTCGAAGAATAAGTGGTTGTTGGTTCACGTGAGTACGCAGACGTTTCCTAATGAAAGTGACTTACGACTTTCAGGCTGGCCGGGAATGGAGTGAGTACTATAAGCCTACCGGCATCGAGAAGCAGAAAGAGTTCTGGGACCACTTTTTGAAAGGGAAGGAGAACTCCGTGGGCGGGTGGCCGACAGTGCAGCTTGATGTACGTACTTCAGCGGATGTGTCAATCCGGAAAGACTGGAGCAACTTCCCTCCGCCCTCGAAATTGACCAGATTCTACGTGGCAAGTGACCGAAAGCTTGCGACGGAGCTACATGGAGGTGAGGCGACCTATGCGGCCTTTCGAGCTCACCAGCCAGACTCACTGCTCACGTTCGATTATACCTTTGACAAGGAGACCGAAATTACTGGTCACAGTGCCTTGACCCTCCATGTGCAGTGTATGGAGTTCCCGGACACCGACCTTTTCGTGGCACTTCAGAAGCTGGATAGAGATGGCAAAGAGGTCAAGTTCTGGAACTCCAGCCAGTTCGTCGAAGCGCCAGCGTCGCTGGGCTGGTTACGTCTGTCCCACCGAGAACTGGACCAAGGGCGTAGCACTCCAGACCGGCCTTATCATTGCCATCAGAAGAGACAGTGGGTGCGGCCGTGTGACATTGTTGAGTCGCAAATAGAGCTTTGGCCAAGCAGTACCATATGGCAGGCTGGGGAGACCCTGCGTGTCGCCATCAACGGGCGTGGGTTCCTGAACGCGGAGAACAAAACCCAAGTACGAACACCAGTCCATGGATGGGGCGAGGTCCGAGTATGGTTCGGCGGTAAATATGCAAGCGGCCTTTTGGCGCCAATCGTACCATGAGATAGCTGCCCTCGCCTCATGATGAATCTCGTCGGCGCCGAATGCTTACTTGGTTAAATCGAAGAGGAAATGCAAATTATCGCCAAGTACCGCGAGTAGGGATATGGTCCGCATGAATTGAAATAATTCCGGCCAACAATAACTAAGGGCCTCTCTTGGGCAATTGAGGGTTAAGATCTAGCCCACGAGGTAGCTCTGTCTCAGGATTTGAGAAGTTCCTTAATAATTTGCCCTTCCGAGAGTGCCGCCGATCGCTCCCTCACTACTCTGCTGATACATGAAACTCCAAATCACCCCAGATGCACCGTACGTTCCCGTGGAGTGTGACACGGGGATGGGGATGCCCAGATCAGCTAACTTGGTTACTTCTCGCCTCCGCAAAGTGCTAACCAATATTGTTCTTTCAGCTGGCGGTATCGTTCCGTTGACCGCTAAACTTCCGACTTCACTCTCGTGAGAGTTTTCACGCTTTTATCAACCCTATCAACTACAGAAAAACTCATTAGTCGCGGAGGGCGTCAGCAACGCAGCCTCAAACGTTTCGGCTTCCCGTCGAATTTTTGTCCGCTGGTTCTGCCTGTTTGCGCCTGTTGACGCTGCTTCGGCCGATCCGTTCTCTGGGAATTCCGGGCGTGTCTATGGATCGTTGCCAGGAGTCACAGCCATCGTTAATGGCAGACTCAGACACTAGCATCGTTTTCCAGCATGGTATGGTCTACCATGTCACTATTCCCTTCTCTTCCTGACTGCTTCAGCACCTAAAGACTCCAGCAATCTGTTCATGTGCCTGGTGTGCTCGCAAGAGTTCCACAATTTGTACGTCTCCCTCTTCTGAGATCCCCCGCGGAGCTGGCCCAATCCTTGGGTCCAATTGACGTCCAACTGATGTGCTACCAACCAAGGGTGTCTCTGGGGCGGCATGCAGCAGTTCATACACTTCCGACTCCGCCCGCAAAGCGGCAACAAATCCGCTCTGTTCGATCATACCCACGCGCTTCTCAAGCTTGTCATGCATGCGCTACGGCTAAGACGAAATGTGATAATGGCGTCCGATGCAAGCGTTGTACACGGAAGAATATCCCTTGCGTGCGCAGACATCCCATTACTGAGGCCAGTGCCTTGAGCGACGCCGAACCCCCAACTGTCGCTGCGCAGAACCCATCAAGCACAGGCTCTTTTGCTATGGACCCCAACAACTTCATCAATCATCCTCAAGTGCTTGGGGAGCTGGACATACCGGCTTCTGCACGAATGTATACAGGTACCCGATTACCCTGACCTTTTTGTTGGCATGTCTCTGAGAGACGTCAAGATCCCATGCTTCTCGATACCCCAAGATTTTACGGTCTTCCATCTGTCAATCTTGCCAATGGTGAAAACGAGCCAGGCCAGTCCGGGCTGGACTTTGATTTCAACTTCGACAGCGCATACAACCTTTTCGACTTCGGCGGTGATCACGACCTTGGCCTGAGTGAACAGGATCACAACTTCTTGACGTCACTTCCGTTGCAGCCTCAGGACGAACCAGACGAGGCGTCTCCCGCAACAAGTCTCATAGCAGGACCAGATCAACCGAGCTCGCAAGCCGTGTACGAAGCTTTCAAGCAGTCTATCGGTCGATGGGAGCCTGACAGGCGGCATTACAGGACCACGGAAGAACGTGACTTATCACTAGACCGCACAGCTACTTCAAAAATGGATTGCCTCGGGGACTGGGACCCGGAAATCATTTCTCAAAATCTAACACCTAGCATCCGGGACCAAATTCTGAAAACTCTCATCAGAACATGCAACCAGGATAATGTGATTGATGTGATATCATCTTTCCCAGCCGTTGAGGTGTTGGATAGGCTGCTCAAGTCGTATCTGACGAGACAAGCCACTACGGCAGACTCATGGATACATGTTCCTACCTTCAACGTCGGTGAGGTTCGCTTAGAACTACTCGTTGCCTGTCTGGCAGCCGCCGCTACAATGTCTTCGAGCCGATCTGTTCAGAAATTTGGTTTGGCACTACAAGAATTCCTGGTCTTATATCTCTGGCTGGTGGTAAGTCCAGAACCTCTGTCGTGAAGGAAACTAGCAACTGTGGACTAACAAGCGTAGTCTGAAAAAGCAAATACATTGACTCGAGATATACATTACTTGCAAGCATTTGCTATACAGCTAGAGATCGGCCTGTGGTCCGGTGTCCGAAGGAAGATGGAAATGTCCGAGAGTTTCAGTGGTATCTTGAGCAATGTACGCGAACCATTCCACTGCATCTCACAATGCTAACTAAATGCGCTCAGCCGCTGCGAGCTGCAGGCAATTTCCGGTTTTCAAACTATCCGCAACCAACGGTGCAAGTTGGAGATGAGGGCGAGATTCTGGAAACAAAGTGGAAACAATGGGTTCAAAAGGAGTCTTTCAAAAAGTGTGTCAGACCCTGACAGATCACGTTCAAAAGCTAATCAATCTTATGTAGACTTGTTTATCACATGCACCTCTACTGCTCTCGGATGTCGCTGGTTACCTTTGGTACATCAACCATATCTTACGCAGAACTGTCGGTCCCGGTGCCCTATTCTAAAGAATTGTGGGTAGCCAGATCAGCCGCCGACTGGAAAAGGGTCTACTTACAGGCTGGTGGAAATAATGAGCCTCGACCACAAAGCTTCATTAATCTACTTGCAGACCCTATTGCTCTTGTTTCTCTATCCGATCTCTACGACCGCTATCACATCAAGCTCTGTTTGCTGCATGCAATTTCAGATATGATTAGCAGACACAGACAGGACCGGAGTATTTTCGCCCCGATAGAGAAAAGCGGCACACGAGTGAGTTCCTTTTCCGACGAAGTTCAACATCAACGAATTCTGCACATTTTGAAGCACATCAGACTGAGCTATGAGGATCTCGAAGCTCAACAAACGATCGAGCTGGACTTGCTATTCCACCTATTTTCCATGCACCTTTTTGCCCCATTTGACCAGATGGAACTGGCCGCCGGCAAGGAAGGGCCGAGCGAAGCTCGAAGAGCCGACCCGGTGCTGCAACAGTGGATCCAGACCGGAGACGCCAGACAGGCAGTTTGGCATGGGAGCCAGGTGTTGCGGGCGACACGAATGCTTGCACCCGAGCAATTCAAACATTACTATGTTGTCGCCGCCTACCATAGTGGCCTGTGTTTGTGGATATACGGCATGTTGTCCCAGCAGAGCAAGTCTCAAAATATGCAGAATATTACACCGGGTCCAGAGTCGTCCTCAGAAGATGTGATACTGGACCAGGAGGAAAGCATCAAAACTCAGCGATGGATTAGTCACAACCGCGGAAGGCCCGCCATCTCAAGTCAGTCCGGGGGGCCGGATGGAAACTACGCCACCAAGAGTGTTCCCATTCACTCATCGCAGCTTCTGATTACCACGTTACTGCAGGGGGTTCTGTCTCGGTTTGCCTGGAAGAATTCCTTGTTCGTGGAGAATATTTGCCAGCTCATGGAGGCTCTGCGGAATATGTCGCAGAGGGCTGGTGAACGTCGTTGACACATTGACGCATGCAAAGATCCTTGGAGGGAAATGTACAAACTGCTACCTCAGATGTTATTTGTAGCATTTGTTTTATGACGATCTGGATATAGTGACAAATAAGGCATTTTCCTAAGTTAATTGACCTCTAGTTACAAAGTCCCCTTCTGCCGCCTGATGCCTCATTGACTTCTCATACGATATTCTCTATCATAATCCGCACATTCCAACAATATTTCGAGGACCACACCGCCATTGGAGTCATTGCTATTTTACTCACCAACCTCACGGTCCTCGGCCCAGTGAGCAATACGCCTGATGAAGGGCCAATTCCAAGACATGCGCCTCCAGCGACTGCCAAAGAAAAAGAATGGAATAAATCCGAGGAGGATAGCAGCTTCAATACCGCCCATGGCGCCAAAAGCACCAAGATATCCGTCCTTCTTAACCCAAGGGTTGGTGTAGAAGCCTAAGAGGAAACCGAAGCACGCTGTAGAATCATTGTCAGAATCGCAATTCCATGGGAAAGACGACGGATACCCATACCTTTGAACGTTGACTGCGTAACGATGACCTCACCGGACACAGGACGGTACGAGTCCAAGATGTACACCAAAGACACATTCATCGATTGCACGACAGTGAATCCGACTGTGAACAGGGCGTGAGCGTTGCACCGACAAAAGATTAATTGTTGAACTTACTCAACCCTATGCCTACGACTGGGCACATCCAATGTAGGTTCAGGCCGAATCCAAGGCCGTACAAAATACCACCCAGTGGGCCAGTGATGACACTCACAGCAAGAGCGGGCAGGCGCATTTCGGGGATTCGCACGCCACCGTTCCTCTGCGTGAATCTATCTGCGACCCAGTCGGAGAAATGGCCTGCGAAGAAGATGGCAATAAGCGAGCCGATCGCCATCGCGACAAAGGTTAGGCCGGCCTGCCACGCAGTGAAGCCGTAAATGGTCTGGAACGCGGCTGAGAAGTTGGATGATAAGACGACGATCATACCAACCGTGACAGAGTTGATCAGCGTGGCCCAGAGAACGCCGGGCAGTGCGAGCAGAGCCACAGGTCGGAACATGAGTAGCCAGATACTCTCGCCGGTGTAGGTCTTGGGGACGAATGAAAGACGCTGGAAGTAGGGGGTCCGCCTGCGGAGCTCTGCCGGGGCAATTGCTGACACGTGTTCGAATGACGTTTCCCCCTTCTGCGAGATAGCCTCGATGTCGACGTTACCCAGGGCGTTCCCTGTAGACTCCGAATCTACGGTGACAGGAACAGGGTCGAGAATGGCAGTGTTCCGGTTGTAGGCGGTCTCGGGAATGGTGAATACCATGACTAGCAGACAAAATGCGGATAGGGCGGTGAGGATCCAGAAGATGACACGCCAACTCTGGGTCCTTATCACGAGCCCGAAGATAACAACACCGATGCTGCTACCGAGCGCGAGGGCGCAGTTGTAGATGCTGTTTGCCGGGAGGTCAGCTTTTCTGATCTTGGTATCATCGGCGATAAATAGGATGGAATGGGGGAGACGTACGCCATAATTTTACCTCGCTGATGGAGGAAGAATATATCCGTCAGGGTCAATGGAGCCACCAGCTCAGGAGCTCCTGCAGCGATACCAGTCAACAATCTCGATGCGAGCTCGCTGCCATAGGACTTAGCCAAGCCGGACCAGATATTGGACACGGTAAGCAGGGCGAAGCAGATAATGTACACTGGTCGACGGCCATATTTGACAGCCACGGGAGTCCAGATAAATTGGCCAATGCCGATAGTGAGGGAAGCTCCGGTGAAGAAGTAGGCCACTTTGCCGACGTAGGTCAGGAAGTTGGGGTCGCTAGGTGGAGCGAAGAAATGAGTCGTCATTGCTACGGCACCCGCTGATGGGCCCGCGCCGCAGGCGTTACATACGAAGATGCTGATGCAGGAGAGACAGAAAATGTAGTATTTTTCGCGCAGCGGCCTGTACGCCTTTGGAGTCAGTGGCGGTCCTAGCAGCGCGGACCAAGGGCATGCGTGCGTACCAATTCAGGGGATCATTCGGGTCATTGGAAGGTTTTGGTACGAGAAGGATCTCGTTGGTCAATTCATGGCGTAGTTGGACGGTGCCGAGTGTCACACGTTGAGGGATGTCGACATCGTCGCTCTTTCTTCCGATAGCTTCGTCTACCATCTTGTCTGACACGACGAAGCTGAAGGTCAGGTGGGCTGAGGGTGAAGCGGAGGATGAAGCTGAGGGTGAAGGTGAGGGTGAAGGCGAAGCTTGAGAGCAGTGCAGCGGAGATGCTGCGCTTCTATAGTCTTCTCTGGAGAAAAACACTTTGACAGAAAGCATTCAAGTGTACAGGAGGCTCCGGAGTAACAGCTTGACACAGGACGTGAGTCTCCGCATCTCATTCGCTGGGGTCCCCAACTACCCCGGATCTAGGCCCTATGAGTCCCTTTGCATAACTAGGTAGTCGGGGCAAGTAAAGAGGGCAAGAAAATCCCGCGCAGTTGGGCTTGGGACCTTGGATGTCAGCCAATCGAGAGCCAATTCCAGTCCCACAGGCAGGGTTCCCGCCACCGAGACCATCGGCAAGCCGAAATCACTCTTGATTGCTCGGCTTCCCGTTACTGACGACCTTTCCGGTATGCCATGCCTTTGCAACAGGAGGTCTCCGTTTTTGCAATCTTTCCGATCTTTCCGGGTCCATAACGTTGGGACTGGATATGTACCTACGGAGCCGAGGACATCGGTACTCTACGCAGGTTGCGATCCTCTGGGGACGAGGACCAGCTCGGGAGGCCGCGCATCCACCCCGCCCTTTCAGTGTGTCATGGAGGGTCTCACATTGAACTAGTTGATGCAAGGTCCAAAATCTCATCTGAACTTGGTAGTCTCCAGAGTTGAACCATCTACGAACCAGTCGCAGAATCTGCAGCAAACAAGCATTCAACCGCAATGTCCCCTACGTATAATGCCTCAAAACCTGTCTTTTGGTTCATTACCGTCGGCAAGTTCGAAGACTGGTCATTCGAGAAGTTCTACTACGAGTACAACGATGTCCATGCCAAGATGACAGCAGGGGTGGCGGAGCACGTTGATGCTTTACAAGATTATACTCAGCTAATGGTTGAATACGACCCGGAAACTGGAAAGCCAGTCCGTGATGTCGACAGCAACGAAGGCTGGCAGGGCTTGACAATCCATATTTGGTCGAATCTACAGGATTTGCACGAATCTTTTGCGGATCCGGGCTACAAAGCTTCGGCAGGCAAGCATGTCTTCTGCAGACAGGATCAGAACGGTTGTTTTTCGGAGCTCCTATATGAAGTTGTCGACCCTACATACAAGCCAGATGGTTCCACAAATATACGTAGTATCATCTTCCACCGGAAAGACAAGGCTGGAGGAGACCCAGAGATGGTTCGAGCCTGGCTCGCTGAGCGATCGGGACAGGGCAAGCATTGGGTCGAGAATCGACACGATGTGCTGAGATATCGCCAGTATATTGACTGTACGCCGCAGACGATAGAACACTTCTTCGCGGGAACCCAGTTTGCAGGTGGTGTCTGGCAAGAGTTCTGTGCGTTGGAGGATTTTGTGTTTACGGGTCTCGAAGACGCTTCGGCCTTTCTCAATGAGAACAGAACATGGGTTCAAGGCAAGCAGAAGCCATTGATTATCACTGGTAGAGGCCTCAAGGTGTTTGGAACAGACTGAGAAAGCTAATAAAAGCTACAACACAAGCCCGTCTACAATAGAATTTTTCTCTCGGCAATCAATCGACATGGAGACCTCCTGTCACAAATATGTGCGTCCCGTTTAACCACCGGGACCTGTCTTCACACAGGAAAGCAGTCGCATAAGCCACTTCCTCGGGCTCTCCTAGGCGGGGTCCACAAGGTGTCTCGTTAATGACCGGCTGCAGAATCGCCATCATCTCAGCTCCTGCACCTGCAAATGCGGGCGTTCTCGTCGCGCCCGGGCTGACAGCGTTAACGGTGCAGCCATACTTGGGAGGAAGTTCCTTAGCCCAACACCGTGTAAAGCTGTCTACCATCCCCTTAGTACCGGCATAGATAGTTTGATGTGGTGGCGGTGCTCTGGCGGAAATGCTAACGATATTGACGATACGTCCTCCTCCGCCGTCTTCCTTCTTGGGAAGGTAGGGTAGAACCTCTTTGGTCAATAAAAATGTTCCTCGGCCGTTGAGATTGATGAGACGGTCCCAGTGAGTGAGATTTTGTTCTTCTAGGGGCAGATTTACTGCTACCCCTGCGTTGTTGACGAGGATATCGACTCTGCGAAATGTCTTCACTGTTTCCCGAACCAGTTCAGCAGGCCCAGTGACTGTCGAGAGGTCGGCCCCGACTGCGATGCTCGGCGTGGGCAGTGAGTCAACTATGGCTAAGGCGGTATCCTTCAGGTGTGGATAGGGATAGTTCACCACAAGATGGGCACCTCTGGCAGCGAGCTCCCTGGCAATTGCTTCCCCAATGCCGGAGCAGCTCCCTGAAACTATGGCGACTTTGCCTCGAAGAGTGTCAAGGCCTTTAGTCTCAGAGTTCGTGCTAACCGCCAATGACGTGGTGTTTCTCATGATGTTCGAGAGTGTCACGTTTGACACCGAGTGGAAGCTGGTTCGGCGTAAGGCTCGCACGTCCGACGTATTGAGGAATCTAAGGGGTAAAGGTTGGCTGGAGGCTCGTGGAATAGTGTTTGCGCTCAGACGGTCAGGGCAAGTGCGGATAGTAACCTAGACAATGGTTTTTATTGCCCCACGACGGATCAATCGTGTCACGGCTCTTATTACTGGGCTGGGCCATTCTCCAAGCTGCGTGCCTGGGACAGTCCCGCTTCTGTCGGGAACCCGTGTCGTGCTCCAATCCCGCTCTCGACCCGCCAATTATCCGCACCTAAGGGGTCTGACTTTGCCAGTCGGCCGACGGACTGTCGTCCTGACATCAACGGCAGTAACCCTGGGAGAAGGGGGTGCTTTTTGATAATGTTCAGACAGTTCTTGTCTAGTTCCTGGATTGGGCTACGAACAACCAGAAAGCATCGAACCTCAACTGAGTGCCGCTTGAAGGTCGGTCGCGTCCCTCTCAGCAAGTTCAAGCCTAGACCTATTGTCACCTTTCCAAGCATTGTCCTTCAAAGTGGTATATACACACAACCAAAATTTCTCGTGCTCATTAGAGAGACTGTATTTTTCTTGACACGATGAGAGCTCTGTGGTATGATGTCTTCAAGGAAGCCAAGTCCTTGGAAGACGCCTCCCCAAGTGTCCTCGCACAGGAAAGTAATATGGCTTGGAGCACGAATGTTTCGGGAAAGAACACCAGGTTCTTCAACGTCATCAGGGAAGAAGACGGAGAGATCGCAGGTGCTGTGGTACATTTCACAGACATCAAATCTTATGACGACTTGCGGGAATTGACGAGCTCCATCCCGTGGATGAAACACGACTTCGCAATCGGACAACCTTTTCTCTATGAGAACTTCGTTTCTGTGGAGAAGCTGTTCCATCAGGATGGGAAGTACCTTGGTGTTCAACCAATCGAGCGTCTGCTGCCATTCACCACCAGTCCGACTGTAACCTGGTATGTGATACTCACGGCAAAGGTGTTGAGTGGGTATGATGAAGAGTACGGGGTGGACGACGCCCTACAAGGTTTTCGGTTGCTGAAAGGTATTTTTCTGAAACCCCGGAGATACTATTGCAGACTATTGCATACTAAACTGTGAGCCAGGGGGTGTTGCAGAAGAGGTCTTCGACCTCCTGTCACCGGACAAAGGAATGGTATGCTACGCTTTAAAGTACGGGATAATTCAACTTGCTAACTCCGTCTTAGATATTTCGCATCAAGGCGAATAACAGGGAGGAAGTGAATGGATATCTCAATGAGTTTGCCTCTGTGCGGAATGGGGCTGTGAAGGTTTTGATCTTGAAGACAAAATCTACTTGTGTCTGGGATTTTGCCTTCTTCTGAGGCCATGACTACCTGGCCCTACCGCAGCTTACGTACGAAGCATACCGTAGACACGAGTGATTTCTTGCATGGAGGAGTCTTCTCATCGTTAATGTCTAAGACATTAGCATATAGTCATCCCGCCGCATACTGGCAAATAAAGCCCGTTCAGCCATCCGGCATCCTCTTCACACAGTGTAGCCACTGTCCATTATTACCCTAACCTGATTAGGAAGGTTATCCGGCTAGTTTTTACACGCCGGCAAGTCAAACTGCCGTGCGACCGTTCCCACTAGATAGAACAATCAATCAATTCATCAAGTTAGTTCTACAGGTTATGAGCGCCTAAACGCTTGATTGCGCGTTGCTCAAGCGTCGTTTGGTTCATCCTAGGTCATCCTTTCCTGGCTATCTAGTAGGAATAACCTATCCTTCGTTCTGCGGGTTGTGTTGTTGGTTATACAGCAACGGTGTTCTGGTTGGAACTGTGTAGGCAGTCAAACCAACAACAAATCGCGCCCACCAATCTCAGGCGATTCTATCACGGATCGGCCTGTTAATCCCTCTGTCATTAGACAGACTAACACCGCGGGGTGCGTGGCTGTGCCTGGATCGCCGAATTGGCCTCTGGTAGAGCGTCAACCGAGCGCTAATCGGCCACAATCGGAAAATTCCTACCAATCCTCGATCATAGCCCCTGCCTAGCCTATCCCACCACGAATTCCTAAGCAAATTAAAGCAGAAAAGGTGGAACAATAGGTAATATGGGGGGGTCTAATAATCGCAAGAATCGCTTAATCCTCCAAGGCAAGTCCAATTACGCAGTCTGGTTGCCAGCCTGTGAGATGGAACTCCGCGCTTAGGAGTGCTATACTGCGATCTCGCGACCGGTAGTTATGAATCCAGAGACACTGGATACTAAAGCAAAAGCAAAAGTAACGTCGGATTTCCTAGCGCGTAAGTAACCACGACCTAAAAAGGGTTTTGATATCCCTACGCTTAACGCGAACTATAATTAATGGCTTAGTTAAGAGATTGAGAGATTTGAGAAATGGGAGATAGTGAACTCAAAGGTATAGGGGGTGATCTACAATCTCTATACTAATCACGTCAAACCACTCATTGTACATAAGAAGACCGCAAAGGATGTTCTTGCAAAGCTAAAATAGGCTTACGAACAGTAAGGCCTCGCGGTAGTCTATCGACAGACGATACTGGTCAACAGTTACCTATCTAAATAGTTCGCAACACTAGAAGAATACGTCAACAAACTACGCGCCAATCGATCAGGTTTTGAGGCACTTAGACACAATTTCAATGACGATTTCTGGGTGTCTATCTTTCTCAATGGATTAGGCGAAGATTATGAACTGGTGGTCTCACAGATCCTCGACACAGAGAAGGGCAAGATAGTCTTCGATGAAGCGGTGCAGAAGGTCTTTCAGTATGATTTGCGTAAGGTAGCGTAATCGATAGGCAACAATCAGGCCAATTAGGCCAATGCTTTCAAGGCTCAAGGCCAGTCAAGTGGTAATAATAACAAACGCGGTAATAAGTCTAATGGTAATGCCAATAATAGTCAAAACAAGAACAAGGACTCAGAGAAATAGGCCTGTCGAACACACAAGATAAACGACCATAAATGGAAGAATTGCAGATCGAATCCTGATCGTGTTGATGACGACTAACTAAGTAAGGATAAGGGCAAGGAAAAGGTAACTATTAACGCTTCGATTACCGACTAGATTACTCCTAAGATACTTAGGTTCCTTGAGAAGAATGCGACTTCTAGAGATTCTAGCGAAGATGGGGGGGCATCGGCTAATCGAGCCTATTTCTATTCAATCGCCACGTCTGAGATCGCTATTTATGGTGCTAAGGAAAAGGGCTTCCTGATCGACAGTGGAGCCTCCCACCACATAACCTATTCTAGGACGAATTTCATCAACTTTCGTAAAGGATCGATGACTACTAGGTTAGTAGATCACAGCGAGATTGAGGCTGAGGGCTGTGGCGACGTGATCATCGATTGCAACCTCGATGGCGTCACAGTGCCTATTCGATTCGATAACGTCTAGTACTTCCCTGATCTAGGTGTTAATCTCTTAAGTATCCACGCGCTTAAGGAATAGGAAATGGTCGCTATTCTTGAACGCGTTCCTAGCCTTACCAATACAGGTCTATACAAGGGCAATAAGAGAATTGCAAGTGTGCTAAAGGAGGGACGACGTTACCTACTGGGCACAAAGGACAATGTCTCGCCTCTTGTTGAGATTCATCGCGAGGACTCAATTTCAGCATTATCTGTCCGAGGTGGTGAAACGGCTAGGCTGTGGCACAGACGGATGGGCCACCTATCGCCTGACTATCTCAATCGACTCAAGAAGGTTGCCGACGGCGTCGATTTCACAGATTCATTTGGAAAACCCTGCGAAGACTGTATCCTTGCCAACCAACCTCGTGCTCCGCGCAAGGGCACAACCAGCGGCTTATCAACTAGACCAAATCAGTTGATTCATACCGATCTCGCTGGGCCGATAACTCCTACTTCGATCAATGGTAGTAAGTATGTGATGACGATCACAGACGACTATTCCAGACGAGTAGTCCTTTATTTCCTCAAGAATAAGTCTGAGGCGTCACACTGGATGAAGCATTACGTCAATCTTACGACGAACACTAGTATGCCTATGGCATTTGTTCATGTTGATAACGGTGGTGAATATGAGGGTTCTACATTGCTCAGCTATCTCAGAGAGGCTGGGATCTATCAAGAGGTAACGGTTCCTTATAGCCCTAAGTCTAATGGTATTGTAGAACGACTCAATCGAACGCTTACGAGTAAAATGAGGTCTATGCGGAAGGACTTAGGCTTGCCAGAGGTCTTGTGGGAGAACCTGTTATAAACTGCCGCTTATTTGCATAATTATAGTCCCAATAGATCTATTGGTTGGATAACGCCATTCGAACGATTCAATGGTAAACGTCCTGATCTGAGTCATCTACGAATCGTTGGATCGCGCGTTTACGTTCATGTGCCAAAAGAGAAGCGTCAGGGCAAGTTTGCTGACAGATCCAAGGCTTGTATCATGCTTGGCTACGGTAACTCGCCTTCCATCTACTGGGTTTACGATCCTGTTGATCGCAGAGTGTTTCGATCAAAGGATGTGGTGTTTGATGAAGATAACTGTCGCTGTCTCGCGCTAATTAAGACAATGGACGAATTTGACAGCGATAAAGACATCCAGGATGCGCCACTGGTTGATTACTCAGGATTTATGAGGGAAGAGCCATTGGATCTACTATAGTCTCGTATGGAACAAGATCAGGTTGTGATTGATCTGGAATAGGAAGATGCTATTTAAGCGCCTCGACTACCTAATCTTCTGGGTGCGATACCGCCTGTTCAGCCATTAGCGCCAACACTACATCGAAGTAGTAGGGTCGTTAAGCTAACGCATAAGGCTAAGGAAATGGCAGATCAAATGGCTAGCAGGGCAGTCTGGATGCATCTCGACATGGCGGCGATAACTGGGCACAAGGTTGTGTCCTATAGCCAGGCCATGAAGGGGCCAGATCGTGAACGCTGGAAACATACAATTGAACAGCAATATCAGGCCTATCTGGACAATGGGACTTGGTCAGTGGTGCCGATTCAGCCTGGATCGAACGTTCTCATAGGCCATTAGGTACTAGTTAAGAAACCAGATCGATTCAAGGCTAGGTGGGTCGTCTATGGTAACAAACAGGTTCGTGGCGTCGACTACCACGAGGTTTATGCGTCGACTGCGAGATTAGGATCGATTCGACTACTCCTTGCGATCGCTTGTATTGAAGATCTTGAGTCTGCGCAACTGGACGTGGTTGACGCGTTCCTCAACTCAGGTCTTGCAGAGAAGGTTTATATGCAACATCCTACTGGTTTTGGTGGAAAAGGCACTTGTTGTCTACTCCTCAAAGCGCTATTCGGTCTTTGTCAATCGCCGCGTGAATGGTGGCTGGATATCTCGCGCAAGTTGGCCTTGATGGGCTTCCGGAGATGCCAGGGCGATCAATCTGTGTTTGTTAATCCACAGGGTGTGGTCATCATTCTGTACGTGGACGATCTCGCTCTATTTGCTGCAGACGAAAAGGCAATCGAGAAGGCAAAGACTGAATTACTAGCGTCTTACAAGCTGAGAGACCTTGGAGATTTGCAGGCATTTGTTGGTATTCAGGTCCTACGTCTACTAGGCAAGGTCTTCATTTATTAACAGGACTATTATAACGTAATCCTGGAGCGATTTGGCTACTAGGACAGTAGATCCGTAAAGACACCGTTTGACGACAAGGTCGTTTTGGTTCCACGACAAGATCAGTGTCCACAGGCGACATTGAAGCGTTTTCAAGAGATGAATGGTTCGGTTGCCTGGTTGGCGAATCAGACTAGGCCAGATATCGCCTATGCTCACTCGAAGATCGCACAGTTCAACGCTAATCCTTCTGATGTTGTGGTCGAGTGTATAAATCATCTATTCAGATACCTAGTAGGAACGAGATCCTAGGGTATTCTCTACGAAAAGGACACTAAGAACGACGAGATCGTTAGCCACTCGGATAGCAATTAGGGCGATAAACACTCGGTTAATACTAAGTCGACATTAGGCTATTTGTTTACGCTTATAAACGGACTAATTACGTGGTCATCAAGAAAGTAGAGAACGACGGCGACGTCCTTAACTAAGGCGGAATATATTAGCCAGTGCAATGCCACCAAAGAGGCAGTTTATCTGAGGCAGTTTATGAAGGAACTAGGTCGCGAACAGTGTGTTGCGACGACTGTTTACGGAGACAACCAGGCAGCGCTAGCCATGGCGCAAACACCATCGACGCATGGCAGGACTAGACACGTCGAATTTCAGTACCATTACACACGCGAAAAGGTCGCAGATGGAATAGTGGCGTTCTCGTTCGTACTAATAACGGAGATAGCTGTAGATAGGCTAACTAAGCCATTGAATCCTGTTATGTTTGACAAGTTTAGGTAGATGATTAGGATGACGACTCTAGAACGAGTAACGAACGCGAACTAACGAGGATAGAAGCGACAACGAGGTTACGAGCGAATCACAAACGAGATCGATCGACAGCGACGTCAATAGGGCGATCGACGAATAGATCGATTAATAGAACGATCGATTTACAGCATCAAAAGGTGAATAGTTAACGGGCACTGTTATGGTTACAGCAGGCCAAATCACAGCGCGAAGTGTCATTGAGTTGCCAGGGTTAGACGGGCCAATCAGATCGCGTGGATCAGGACAGGCCAGGACGCTTTGCAAAACAGGCGTTCCTGCGACCTAGTTATCAGGCAAAAGTTCAGTGTTTTACGTGGTTTACTCATGTTTTCGCCTAGTAAATTTGGCTGTGAACGCCATCGAGCGACATACGCCACTACAGGCTAAACATCGATGCTACAGCGGATTTTTTCATTTTACGGCAGATTTCGTGCCTTGTGTGGGGGGGTATTGCCCTAACCTGATTAGGAAGGTTATCCGGCTAGTTTTTACACGCCGGCAAGTCAAACTGCCGTGCGACCGTTCCCACTAGATAGAACAATCAATCAATTCATCAAGTTAGTTCTACATCCATGCGATCTCTTCAGGTTTGGCCATCCTCGACGCAACCGGAACAGACTCATTGTTTTTGGCGAGCATCTGTAGAAAGTCTGCAGGCGCCGCAAGCATTGCTTCTGTGGCGACGGGTCCAGGGGCAACCGCATTCACTGTGCAGCCGTACTTGCGTGCAAGGTCTCGCGCCCAGCAGCGTGTAAAGCTCTCGACCATCCCCTTAGATCCGGCATATATGGTCATATCGGGATCTGGATTGCGAGATGTTGTGCTGCAGATATTGATAATGCGAGAGTGACTGCGGCTTAAGTACTTCAATGTTGCGCGGGTTAAGAGCATTGTTCCTCGACCATTGACGTTGACTAACGTATCCCAGATCTGTGCGATCTCACCATCGTCTAACTCGTCTATTGCGGAGTGACCACTGATACCGGCGTTATTGACCAATATATCAATTTTGCCAAATTCGGCTGCAGCTGCTGAGGCAAGTGCTTGAGGGCCGGTCAGAGTCGACAGGTCCGCCTCGACAAGAATAGACTTTGACTGTCCTGGAAGACTTTGCAAGACCTTTTCTGCTCTTTGCCTCTCTGATGGAAAGGGGTAGTTAATAACTACACTCCCCCCTCGCTTTGATAGTTCTCTTGCGATGGCAGCTCCAATGCCAGAGGATGAGCCGCTCACAATAGCCACTTTTCCTGCCAGCGACTGAGCGGTTGGTGCGGTGGTGGAACTCATCGTCAGATAGCCAAGTTCAACTTATGATATATGTTGTCTTTGCTGGCACTGATATCGGTTTCTTCACGGTTGACTTTATACGGTCCCAACCTCGAGCTTCCCATAATTTAGGCTGTATGTGGTAGAATTTGCAAGGTGTACTTCACCGTATTCTAGCCAACGAGGAACCCTGGGGCCACCACACAGGGCTACGGCATCCCGGTTCGCGGGACAAAATACACCCGTGGCTGAACTCCACTCTCTCCTTCAGCAATTCCGTCCTCCTAAGTCATATTTTGTGGCGATGTACAGCGTTGCTCGCTGCAATTCCGCTTCCTTCACGACTATCAGGCAGTGATACCCTTAAGTCATCTGTCAAATCTTGTCCGAGACCGTGGGACGTTGTGGAAATGGAGTAGCTAGACTGTCCAAATCACCTGGTTATCTACCCCTACTGCCGGCGTTGTTCAACGAGACCAGCTAGCCTGTCACAGCAAGAGGTTCTGTGAGGGAGCCAATAGGAAGCATAATGCCAGACCTGCACGAGACCGTGAGTCTTTCCCGATATTTGTGGGCAAGGCTTCGACAAGTCGGCATAGACTCGGTCCATGGGCTACCGGGCGACTACAACCTGAATCTACTTGACTCGATATCTTCAGAGGGACTGAGATGGGTTGGAAGTTGTAATGAACTTAATGCAGGTATGGTATTATGGTGTCTTGTGAAACAGAAGGTGTCATTTACACGAAGATAGGATATGCTGCCGATGGCTATGCGAGGGTTAAAGGTATCAGCGCTATCGTCACAACAGGAGGCGTGGGCGAACTTTCTGCTATCAACCCTCACGCTGGCGCATATTCGGAACAAGTCGCCATGGTACACATTGTTGGAAGCCCGGCTCTCTCCATTAGGGGTAACACCAAGTTCAGCATGCACCATACTCTCAGCAACGGCGACTATGACGTGTTTAAAAACATGTTCAAAACGGTATCTGCTGACCAGGTCACTCTAAACGATGCATCACGCGCCCCGGAGCAAATCGATCAAATCCTGAAGACATGCTGGATATCTAATCGACCCGTTTACGTGGATGTACCAGCCGATATGGCGAACAAGGTTGTGGATGGGTCCAGATTGTCCACACCTCTGGATCTGAGTTACCCAGTCAGCGATAGAAATCAGGAGGCGAAAGCGCTCGTGGCCCTTGCCAGCAAACTGAGCTCTGCTAAGCGACCATGCATCCTCGTTGATATGGGTGCGGCTCGGGAAAGGGTAAGACAACTGCGTACCGATCATATCAAGCCCAACTGACGGTCGGGAATAGATTGATGATGCAATGCATAACCTCGTTGTAAAGTCGGGTCTTCCAACTTTCGTCACGCCGCTGGCCCAGGGTTTCGTCAATGAGACTCTGCCTAATTTCGGAGGACTTTATGCTGGAGCCGGCTCACACTTAGGCGTACAAGAGTTTGTCGAGCAATCCGATTTCGTGCTCCATATTGGACCGCTCGACACAGATGTTACCACTTATCTCGGATCAGCGAACATCAATCAGAAGGCCGTCATTAAGCTGTTCACTGCTCAAGTTCAGCTCGATGAGAAAACCTACTCACCGGTGCATCTACACCTTTTCATACCAGCGATGGTGGAGAAACTCAACTTCTCCACCCTTGCGATTCAGCCTTTCCGACCCTCTCGCTGCTATGAGACTGTCGCAACGCAAGACGCCGGTCCGATTACGCAAGCTTGGCTGTGGACTTACATCAGCAATTGGCTACGGCGCGGTGACATCGTCCTGACTGACACAGGAACCGCAAGCTTTGGCATATTTGACACAAAGCTCCCACCAGACAGCATGCTCATCAGCATATCTCTCTGGGCGAGTATTGGCTATTCTCTTCCAAGTGCACAAGGTGCAGCCCTAGCTGCTAAAGATGCTGGGAGCGAACGGCGGACCGTCTTGTTTCAAGGGGATGGCAGCTTCCAGTTGACATGTCAAGAAATCAGCACCATGATCAAGCATCGTCTGCAAGTCTTCATGTAAGCCCATACGCGGCATTGGTTGTGACAATGGAACGCGCTGACAGAAAAAACCACAGCTTTGTAATATGCAATAATGGATACGCAATTGAGAGGGCAGTCCACGAAACGACCGAGAACTATAACGACATCTTGAAGTGGGACTTTAAGCAGCTTCTGCGGGTCTTTGACCCAGAGGCGAGATATTCGCGTGCTTTTGACGTACATACCCAAGGCGCATTAAAGGATCTGCTTGCAGATGAAGCATTCTCAAGTTATCAGGGCGTCCAGGTAAGCAGTTCAATCCCGTCGTTTGTGGCAGTGTAAAGTTATCTGACGTTCTTCTAGCTGATAGAAGTATATATGCCGGAACTTGATATCCCATTACCTCTGAAGAAGTTGGCAGAGGTTATCATGGCTCGGCAAAGAGCTGCAGCTAGGTAGAAGCTCAGGCACGATCAGTACGGTTCAGCGCATAGGTCGGTACGCTCCTGATGCTATCGGCAACTGAACAATAGTGGACTGTATGGAGTCACTCGAGATCTTAGACATTTCTGACTGTGATATAGCGTAACATGTTCAGTCCTGGACGAAGAGTTTTGACGCCTCTCAGGGGCTTGTAATCTTATAAACACTGCTGCAATGACGCTGGAGCTTCTGGAGCTTCAGGATCATGGTACGGATAGTTGTTGGGGGACCAATTCAACCATGTAACCATTCTAAGGAAGAAGTCAGACTCTCATCATCGTACTGCTCGCTTGACCCCGGACTTACCGGATCTTCCACAAATGCGACCTGCCTTACGACGTTAAGAAACCCTTCGCCCAAAGAATCCGTCGCAATTCCCCTTTCCCTTTCCCATTTTGTAGTCGGGATCCCCTCAACAGGGCCCTGTCCATAGTCCTTGAAGATTTTCACTCCCGCGCGCCTTAATCGCTCCACTGCCTCAGGCACATTCGGAACAGTGAATCCTAGATGATTAAAGCCCAAATGCGGCGCGACATTCCCGCTCGAAATGTACCCGTGCGGTTCCTTTTCTGATCCATGATAATGGCAGAGCTCCAGCAGTCCTAGAGTCTGCGTCAGGACGGAGTGTCGCGCAACGTGATTTGCAAAGGTGGCCGGATCTGCGCGGTGCTCGGGTGTCTGAGGATAACCGAGATAGTACACGGTCATGGGGCCAGTGTTGATAGCAAAGACGGTTCTCATTCCCATCAGGTTGACGTAGAAATTGAGCGTGGGTTCTGGGTCCTGGATCCGGATCATCATGTGGTTGAAGCGGTAGCCAAGTGTTGGCGCGGACTCTGGTAAAGGAGACTCGTTACGTCCACCGCCGGGGGTATGCACACTGACTGGGAGTCTCGAGGCTGGAGTATCTTCGGAGTTGCTGCCGGAAGCCATGGAGTGGGTCTCGTGAATGGTTGTTCTGCTTGGAATGGTCCAGATTCCTTCGTCAGCGTCATCGCCTTCTATTCTTGGTGCTTATCTTGCGAAGACAGCTCTCCTCTTGATGTTGAAATACCTAACGGAAATCCTGTTGATATTATCTTTATCGGGGTGGTCAAAATGTTTCCCACAGCCCGTCGAGCCCGTGTGGTCGGGATCATTTCGGAATGCCGAAAGTCAATATTCACCAATAGCAATCAACCCAGCAAGGAGTACCCGTCAAAATCGTACACATGTTTACAGCAGCCGCTAAACTGATGAAGCATACTATCCTGCAATTGGCCAGCTTTCACTGAATCTAGAGTAGTCTCTCCCCGTCTGTTGACATCGAGGATAAAAATCCCCTAGATGTTAGAAGCGGCCTTCAAGCGACCCGAGGGCGGGATGCCCAAGGGAAGGTCTGCTGGTTGTGGCAGCCCGGCGAAGGCTCGAATCAAGAACAGGGCTAGATCACGTGCGGTACGTGACTACCGAAAGAGGAAGTACTTGATATGTTGGTATAATGGGATCAACATACCATTCCCAGTTTCCTGTTCGGGACGGACCTCACGACTATATAGCTACACTCATTATCCTTTCATAGTTACACTCTCTCGTAGCCAATTTTCGTGTCATCTGCTTGACGACAACTGTTCTCAGTTACTCGACTGTTCATACCTTGCACTCTCCTAGCCCAGCTCATGCAATAAAGGATCTGTGACTGAGACACCCTGTTTACTCAGGTGAAGCAGAAAGCAGCTCTGACGTTGGGCATTATCTAGAGAGTTTCGAGAAGTATAAACTACGAGTTTTCCTTTCTATCTTATTAAGATAAATATATTAGCGTTAAACCCACCGTGTAAACCAGAGAGAGGCATGTCGCACCTTCTGCGCACATTTCCACCTCTTGACAATCTTTTCGAGCCACAACATACCAGACCTTCTCTCTGCGATTGCGAGGGGTCATCTCTAGGGGGCCGGTGGGTATCGGCGTCTCGACACCATGGTCCAACTGGTGCCCGCGCTCGGTGTCAGGATTCGAGCAGAAGTGCAAGGACATGTGCCGGGAGGTCCAACAGATGCGTCGGAAGTGGCAACAAACATGGTCAGCAGGCTGGTGTACGAGGCACGCGCTTGGCGGCGAGCCGGGTGAGCGATCACCGTGCCTCACCATTCATAGGGGCCAAAAGGTCTAGCGCCACGACGCGAGCTGTGTTATGCCCGACGTCGCTCACCCCGTCTCTTTGAATGCTCCTCGATTAGCCTCCCAGTCGTCGATTGTCGAGGTCCTATCTTCTCTTTCGAGGAGGGCCCGTTTCGGCCCCCCCTGCGCCTAATCCCCTGACGTATTTGATCACATGAATGATGCAAAAAAACTACCCATTTCTTCCACATCTTCTAATTCGCCGATCCAACTCACATATTGATCAGGCCTGACAACAACCATGCAGCCGCTATGTGGGTCGATGCCATAATTCTTATATGCCTCTCCATGTCCTTCATGGTAAGACACATCATCGACAAAGACTTTACAGTAGTCCCAGCCATACTCCTCCGAGCATGGGTGGAATATGTCGGGGAGGTCGAGCAACTCAATTTCGTTTCGAGGTGCAGAGTGGATAGTGAGAAGCTCGAAAACAGGGTTGTCGGGGATGCTGCGGCCGTTGAATTTGGTGTAGAAGGATTCCGCACTACTTAGCGACTTCCCGAGTGCCTCATAACGAGAGAGTTGCCCGCGGTCCGAGATGTTGCCGGCGAAGACCAGGATTCTCCAAGCACCGTTGCTCGGCAATAGCTCTTGTAAGTGCCAGGGTCGTGCATCTGACTGATTCAAGATCTTGTAACTTGGGATTCGCATCCCGATTGGGATGTTCTGAGCGAGATGCTGTTTGCCGTAAACGACTGGAAGACAGTTTTCGTCTACCACGCTCGCATATGTCTGGAAAAAGTGAGCACCAATCCGGTTTTTGTGCTCTCTAGACTTGGCCACGATCAAATTAGTGACATAATCGACCGCGCAACCGCTGGCGAAGAGATTTCCTTTCTCGAAGACCTCCTTGAATGTTTTGAGATTCACGCCACTTTCGTCTGCAACTTCTGAAGTGGGTCGTCCCGAGAACAGGCGGGAGAATTGCTGGTCAAAGGCGATGAGCTCCTGTGCGATTTGTCGTCGCTCGAGACCGTACGTGTCGAGAAGCGATCGTTTTGCTCTGCCCTTGATGACCGAAGAGAGTTTCCACCCTAGGTTGAAGGCTGTGTGAGGAGCAATCAGCTTGCTGCTCGAAATATTGCCTGGTATGAGTGGACTCACAGTCATGCATGCTGATGTTCATGCCTTGACCGGCTTTCGGACTGTGCGTGTGGACAGCATCACCCGCTAGAAATACCCTGTTGTGTGCAGAGAACTTAGACCCCACCCTCTGTCCAATTCTATAAGCTGTCCACCAGTGGCAGTGTTTATAAGTCAGCTTGTAGGGCGAAAGGATTTTTGCGGCTGCCTCAATAAGGGTTTGCGGGGTGATTTTGAAGCGGTCGATCTAGATATCATGTAAGCATTAGATGGCCGAGTTTGAATGAGCAGACACCTACAGCTTTACCGTCTTCACCAACCTCAGTAACCTGGATATACAGTCTGACAAACTTGTCTTCCCTAGGGATGATCATGATACTGCCAAATGCTGAGTGTACAGCACAGCGGTATCTTATATCAGCTGTGAGAAATGTCAGGTTCCGTATTCATGTGACGGGCGTGTGTACTAACGGAAATCTGTTATGGGAATGATGTCCAGGACACCCCTTGCCATGTGCGTTAGAGCAAAACGTACTTGGGGGAGGTAAAGCTATCTTACCAGACAAAATCTGTTTGCTCGCCCTCCATTATGCTTCCTATTTGACGGCGCGTCCAAGAGTGCGCCCCATCAGTTCCCACCACATATTTTGCCCGCACTACTTCTGTGTATGACTCAGTGTCCGCTTTTGCCTCATCGAGGACTTTATCCGTGACATCGGCCACGAGGTTGCTCCGAAACATTCCGTTGGGAATTGCCGTTTGGCTCTCGGAAGTCCCATTGGACACGGCTGGCGGTTTCGCGAGATGTCTGAGGATTACCTTGATGGGATACGCTCCATCGTCCTCGACTTGATCAGTATCGACACTCAAAAACTCTGGCATGATATGATATTCAGTCTCGATGTTGCTGTATTTCCGTATATAGCGGAGCAGGTAATCTTCGATGCGTGCTGATGCGCAGGAAACCAATCAGTCTCTCGTCTCGAAGTGAGGCCCAGGAAATACCTTGATGAAGTGTAGCTTGTTGAAAACGGCTGAGGCCTGGCATTGTGTCCACCATACGATCAGTTCTGGAGAGTTTACCATCCTTGTCGGGGTTCTGAGCTAATGTAAGTATCGTACGATCATGCGAAGAGTGCAGTTTTCATCTCACCCAGAACCGGATTTCCAACATATGATTTGCTTCCGCCCAGATTTGTTGACCAAAACCCAGAGAGTCAAATATCTGAAGGTATTCTCAGCAATTTTTTTAATGTGCTTGTGTCGGACGTAGCCAACCTCAAATGTCCTGCTCTGCAGACCATCGGCTTGACTGCATCCTAGTTAGGCATGTTCCTAGCGGTGGCTCGTGGGACTATTGTCGTTCGTACCCGCTATTTAGCAGCTCGAAGCGCTTGTCAACAATTCGAGTTTTGACGCCGGTACGAGCCAGCCAAGTCGCCAACATAAGTCCCGATGGCCCGGCACCAATGAGGAGCACATCGACATATGAGGTGGTTGAGGACGGCATTGTTATAGAACAAGGATCATTGAAGGACTGCGGAACAAATTGTGATCTCCAGTGCCAAACACTATCAAAGTGTGAAGGATAGACAGAGTCCAGGCTTCACCTCATCGTGTGCGCCTTATAAAGTCCTCCCTGGGTCTCACCTATAAGGGACATCAAGGACAACGTCGTTTCGCGGAAGTCCCATTAGCATAGCCACATGGTCGTCTTCAACGAATGTGGGGTCCAAAAGTCATCTAGATCTCAGAAGAGCCAAAGTTGGTGTCCTGAGGTCCTTGGCTCCCCTGTGAGGTGAGCTAGCCCATAGTCGTATTGCAATGGGACTCTTCTGTCCCAGGAGATCGAAAATTACAGCATCATGGTTGGCTCGCGGAAATTCCGGGTTCCACTCGCCGTGCTCGAGTCACGCTAGCAGCTCGTCCCGATAGTGCAAACAATCCCGCCAGATATTAATGAGGAAGAACCAAACAGTCCCACGAACTCCTCGCATGCAGCGTCTTACAACTGTAAGCACTCTGCGGGACTAAAAATCTGGACTGGAAGCGTTTATCGTGCGAGTAATTTCACGAGGATAAAGTTGATTGATGTACGCTGTTTCCAGACATCCGTACTGTGGGGTGGTGTCTATCAATGAGCTCGTTGGAGGAATCTCGGCAGCATTGGTACTCCGTACACCCCACAGCACGTGACACCCCGCAACACGTGATACCCCAAAGCAGTAGAGCTATCTTGCTGAATCCAAGCTGCGTTCACCACACTCATTTGCGATACGAGACAGCCCAACCTTGGTACTACGGCTCTAAGGAACCATGACTGATAGGACTAACGTACTAGATCATTCCCCGATCATCTTCCGTGTTGGCAAGTCTCCCTGATGGTCCTCGGCGCTCCTCCTGGTCGATCGATGCTTCTGCGGCCTGATACCTGCCCTTGCCTCCTCCCGCTCTCGAGACTTCCTTCCTACCTCTCGATCAATGGACCAAAGCACGGCTTCTATGACGCTATCTGCTTCTCAGGGACTCAATGCTGTCCGTAAAAAGACGCCCGGAGCTTGCGAGAAGTGTCGTGAGAGAAGAGTCAAATGCAATGGCATCCAGCCATGTGATCAGTGCTTGAAAAAGGACTTTCAGTGCACCTACAGTTTCGCCTCGACTAGCGGAAATGAAGCTTTATCAGAGAAGCTAGATCTCGTCTTGTCACGTCTTAGTCGGGTAGAAGAAGCGTTGAATCAAAATGCACAACTCTGGAATGGTCACAATGCCAAAATCCTCCCGGCACAGAAAAGAAGAGGTGGACTTGCACAACTGAATCCGCAGAGCGGATGTGTTGAGTACTACGGCGGTACATCTGCATTTGTGGTGGCTTCATCATTGGGGAAGCGAGTTCGGCAGCTGGAAGAAATTTCCAGCGATTGTCAGCCTTCAAAACTTCGCCGCGGTGATCTTTGTCGACGCATCCCCGGCACAAGCACGAAAGATATGAGAGAACTTGATCTATATGAAGTCACCAGTTTCTGCGACTATGTCGTCCCTCCAACCGAGTTGCACCATCATCATAGTCTACGGGAAGATGTGGCTGATAGGCACCTTGACAACTTCTTCAAGACAATCCACATTTTCCTTCCAGTTTTCGACGAAGATAGGTTCAGAGAGAGATACCATGCAGTGCGGCCACTATTCGGAGATAATCGCCTCTTCACCCCAAAGTTGAGCCACCAGAATCAGCCGCAATTTGTCTCTCTCTTATATGCTGTCCTCGCCCTCGGAGCATTGTATGAAGATGAAAAAGACGACAGTTCTTCATGGGCATCATGGTATTTTGTGCAAGCTCAGGAAATACTTGGCCGGTACCTAGATGCGATTGATATTCAATTGGTCCAAGCGGCGATGCTTATGGTTTGGGTGGCCCATACCCCTGGACAGCCCTTAGATATACTGACCGTTCACATAGGGCGCTTACGCACAGCATGCCATTAAGCCTAACCGTGAGCAGTTAATCATTCTTGTCAAAGAAACAGTCTTCTAACACAAATCGTCACAGTCGCATACGTGCTTAATGGGCTTGCAGCTCGTTTGGCATTCTCCATTGGCATTCATATTGAATCAGTCCCTGCAAATCCCCGATTTGACGCTGAGGAAGCACGGCGTACCTGGTGGTTGATCTTTATCCAAGAGGTGGAATTGAGTCTTGATTCTGGCAGGCCAATGTCAGTCCGCATGTCGGATATGACGGTCAAATATCCTACCATTGAGGTATAGTTGTAACGTCCATTTGTCTGCATTCCCAAGGCTGACTTTCGGGTAGTCGACTGTCGGAAAACATATTAGGCCTTGCCATAATCAAGTAGCATTTATCCCGTTGCTAGCAGAGATAGCAAAGATCATTCAGATGGTGCTTCAGCTGGTATCTACTCCGCTATCTGGTTTCGATTTAATCAAGCAAGCGACTAACGGCACCTTGCTCAGGCCGACGATGCGGGAGACCAGCATAACTCAAAGGCGGCTGCCGAGACGATTGCATTGCTCTGCCACCTGGAAGCATGGCGTGCCGAACTTCCTACCTATCTTCGCTTCGACAGTCCCGAGCATGATTTCAATAGCAATCCAGGCTTTTCGCCAACCTGCTGGGAAGCCAGACAGCAAAGCAGCTTACGAATACGTGAGTCCAGAACAACCAAGCGGCAGTGCATCATTGATCTTTCGCCCGTTCGTAGGGCATACCGTCGTTCAAAAGCCACTAACATTTTGCTAGACTACAATCTCGCAGTGATCATATTGCTTCGAAAATCGTTGCCCAAACCCAGTAAAAGACCGGATGGGCATAATATCGCAGATGCATCTACAAACCAGGCAGCAATATGCATCCGTGCGGCTCGCGATATGATACAGCACGTGCACGAGCTCTTCCGTCTTGCACCCAGTCTAAGGCGATGGAGTTACTACTGCTTTTACTGCCTTCAGGCTACTCTGGTACTTCTTACAAATATCACTAATGACAATTCGGCTAGTTGTCACCAGGATCCTCATGCTCCTAACTATCTATCGACAGGCCACGACGCATCAGGACTGGGTTTGTCACGCTCCATCGAGGATGACTTGCATCTATGCGAGATGAGTGTTCAAATCCTCCAACAAATTGAGCTTAAAGCCTCTAGGCGCTGTGCGGAACATGTGTCACGATTCCTCGAGAAATGGAGAGCGAAAAGGCTTCGAAAAGTTGTCTCCAGTGCTGCATCATCACTTTCCACTCACCCGGGTCCACACACTATAGAGAAAACGCCCCGACAATACAACGAAGATAGTCCTTGGGGTATTCGACCAGAAACATCGCATCCCGGAAGCATCAATTCGCAAATATCGGACACGTCGCGGCAACATCCTAACCGTTTGTCGATGGCATCGACTGCAACACCATATGTGACCGACTTATTTAAGAACTTGTCAGCCTCATATCCCTCACCATCGCGAGACATTTCTGTGCCAATGGGAGTATCGGCTGTTGATGGAAATGAGGCAGCAACAGACGCCACGAAAGACACGTCTCCGATGTCGCTCGGAGGGCTGCAGGCTGACCTCTACAATGCGCTCTACCATGGCTGTGATCAAGCAGAGGGGCTCAATTTCCTAATAGACAATACATGGTCTGGTGTCGGATGGGATGATCAAGGCTTTGGGTTCGACGATGGTTTTAGCACAGGGACAGGGTAGGATTTTGAGCGATCTGTGAATGTCTCGACATGACAATTTGAATTTATGGAAGAGAACGTGTTGGCTTGTACTGACTTGTCCGATATCCGAGCATCGATTATACCTTTTATTAGCCATACGGAACTCGACAGTACTCCTCAACTCTGCTCATCTTCCTAGCGAGAAGCATTTGTTGTATGCAGATTCCCGGATTGATTACAACAGGCTTATGTGAATGTCGACAAGATTCCAGGAAAACCCAAACGGAATTCTGGGAGATGTTTTCAATGTGTGCACTGTCGAAGGTTCTTGAGCCGTCAGGACCGCGCACAAGATCGGTTAACTGAAGCGGTTAACTGAAGGCAGGCCTGCTCCACCATCGCTTTCGATAAGTTAGCGAGAAGTCCGGACTTGGATGTATCGCCCCCTCAGATGTGAGAAGAACTTGCAGAGAATGTGTTCAGCGTACTCAGCATGGGCACGTCTCACGTCGTTGATTATGTTTGAAACCCGTCTGGCAAGCTCACAGGAGACTCTAAAGGCTTATACTGTAGAAATATATTTCTCTTACATTTTAGGCAGTAAAGCAGCCTTAGATTTAACATGGTTTCTTATAGTCGAGCGGACTAGTTATGAGGAACTAGATCAGTAAGAGTGTACAGGTCAAATCGTGGATGCCTTCCGCATGACAATGGCACAATTCCCCCACCATGAACACAGCCAGCGTCTCGCGCGATGGGTGGGACTCAAACCGCGCCACTAGACAGAGGCTTTCGTACAGGAAATTCTACTGTACAGCCTGTCAAGACTTAAATGATGCAGGGAGTGAAATCAGGCACTCCTTAATCATAAAAGTAGTCTCAACTATATACCCGCTGACGACCCGCGACACGAATCCCCAACATCTCGACATACGCAAATCGTTATTTTCCGCAGGACTTTCAGGCAAGTCCACAAGCACGCAAAAGGTTCTTGTGATGCAGCCAAATTCTGATGCCCTTTCCATAGCGGTACAGGATGAATGCTGATGCGTAGACAGCCAAGTTGACTGCCATGACCACCAAAAGAACCACTAGCGGGCCGTTTCTGACTAGAAAATCATTAACAACCCAGGTCCAGGTCCAAGCCACCGCGCTTTTTAAGGACGCAATGGTTACCATGAGTTCGACACTTAGCTCCTTGTGGCAATCCAAAGCATAACTCATGGCAAGGGTAGAGCCCATCTGACCACCAGCGCTTAAAATGGCGTAGCCCATAATAGGACCAATCCAATGAGTTTTGTAATGGAAGCACAGAGCCGAGACAATGGCGCCGATGGCTGTCAACGCAGCAGCAATAACGCAGGTCGGAAGACGCATTTCAGGTTCTCTGATACCGTGGTTGCGGCGAGTGAAGTAGTTGGCAATTCTATCGGCCACTGGACCGCAAAGATAAGTACCGACTAGAGAGCCGACCAAGGGTCCGCCAAAGACAAGACCCTGCGCAGCTGGACTGAATGAGTAAGGCCTGTGTTTAAGTGTTAGAGCCTGCTTCTGAGAACAACATCTGAAAGGTGACCAAGACTCACGGAGGTGAGAACAATTGTCCGTTGGTGGTGGCCAGAATGACGTTCCAACTCAGTGCCAGGCCGTAGCAGCAGCAGGACCATACAACTGTCGGGTAAGCGAGCAGAACAAAGGGTCTCGCGAAGGCTTGCCATAGTGAGACCCTGCGATCGTTTACACCCCAGAACGACAGTTCCTGTAGAAATGTCTTTTTTGGCACAGGAGCGCTGCCAGCTTCGTGGACTTCGATGTGAGCAGAAAGATGTCCTTTAACTCCTCCCTCGTCCGGAGTGTCTTCTTGTAACTCCAGCGACGGACGGGTGCCAAGGTACATTGTTTCTGGCATGAAGAAGAACTGTGAGACAACATTTGCAAAAATAAAAATTGCCACAATATAGAACGCCCAAGCCATTCCGAGACTTTGAATAATTAGCGCCGAGAGCATTGGTCCGAGTTCGTTGCCTCCAAGAACTGAAAGGCCGTAGTAGGAGACTTTAGCTCCTCGGTCGTGTAAGAAGAAGATATCTGTGACGGTGCTCGGGACAATAGATTCCATGGGAGCTTCGAAGACACCAAGGAAGGCACGACCAACTAGGAACGACGTATAGGTAGTTTTGCTAGCTTTCGCAAGCCATATACAGGCGACACCCATCAACAAGTTTGAGAATAGGTAGACGGGTCGACGACCGAATTTGACTGCAAATGGCCTTCCACAATAGTCAGCATCGGAGAGGTATTTATTCAGGGGTTCTTCCTCACATCCAAAGAGCTGTTGCACATCCCTGGCATATCAATGTTGCACCAACTGTATAGGACATCCTCTGTATAGAGGTATTGTAGAATGCTGCTGCTTCCACCATCCCTGAAGGACGTCAGTCGAACTAGGGTCTGCAGCTTGGAAAGATGAACTGACATCCTGTCATGATTGGGCCTGTCACACTTCCCATGAAAGAGAAACCCAGGGCATTCAGAAATGCCGCCCACTTTTTGGTGGTAGACCAGCGCAAAGGATCGTTGGGATCTGTCAGAGACGGTTGCGGTACCAAGAGAAGATGGCCATCCCCAGATTTGACGTGCTGGAGGTGATGTAGCTTGTTGGACCCGGTTCCATCCTCTGCAACATCGTAGAGGATTTCGGTGCCGGGTGCTGCGCTGTAATGAACTTCGATAGGGTCGCTCTCAACCTGTTCCTGGGACATGGTGATGATTGATAGATATCAAGGAGACGCTGGTGGCAAACGACTTGTCAGATGAGAATTGCATGAAAATGAGCCGTGAGCAAACACTGTCAGCTGAGCTTGGAAAAGGAGAATCCACAGGTTGAATCATCCCCAGATTTATATATCATCAGGAGATTTGCAGGCATGGGGTATAGACGGGATGTCCGGGGTCGAAACAAGAGATGGCCATATCCGATGGAGGACGCACCCTTGTCCACATCAGAAAGCTCACCAGTGTGCCACATCCGAGGAAGGATGCTTTACTGAGAGCTTGATTTGGATCTGGCTCCATTATTCGCGTTTCTGATCCCAATATTTGGGCTGTTCGAGAAGTCCAAAAGCTACAACACATAGTCCCGTACGGAGTTTGACTGATTTCTCAGTCGGAGGGGATTCACGCAGCATCAATCTGTCCTTGGGAGCCTCCTGAGGTAGCACCATTTGCTTGGATAGAAGCGTCTCACCCAAGCCTCGTGCCTCTTCCGATGCAAGGTCTGTTCGTCCCGATTCAAAGATCGGATATGGTCATACAGGACTTGCTACTCGAGGGGATCCTGCATATTCTTTCCCCCTGACCTTCGGGATTTCCGCGGGCTGATCTTGGCCTCCTGCACGCGATTACTTTGTGGAGGTTGATACTATGAGACGGGCTAGTCTGTAAACCGCCTAGTCGTCTAATTACATCCCTCGGCCAAATATTCTTCAGCGAAAGGTACGGAGCCACGTGCTCAGTTTCCGATAGTGACTTATTTATTCTTGCTATTACTGCTGAGACGGTTTTATTCGGAGGGGAATTTTCTTGTAACTTGCGTTGGACCGAATTCACAAGCCGACAATTCGTTGGGCGCGCAGCACCGGTGGCCGGCCGGCGGGCAGGCTGATGGCAGCGGCTGGCCTACCGGGATGGACTTGGCGAAGTCGCTCCAAGTTACCACTCGCGCACTGCGTCGCAGCCTCGCGGATAGCCGCGCAACTTCAAGACAAGGAAGAAAGCTAGCATTTTCTCTCTTCCTTCCTGCTGATGCGCCGATTGCCAGATCTAGGCCGACGTCGCCTGGGCTCGCACTTTACGTTCAGTTGATGGCATCTTCGATAAGCAACTTGGTTTTTGCGAGTGCCATTGGCTTTTTCGAGATTTTCGATCGTCTCCTGTAAGACCCAAACTTTCGCTCTCCAATTGCTAGAGTCGCGATCTTGTGCCATTACCCGTATCCTGGGCTTGAATCGGCCAAGAACTTCAAGTTGATGCTCCTTCGACTCTGTTAGCAATTGTTAGTCTGAGTTCTCGATCAATCTTGTCGTGCACAACTCTGCGAACAGTCTTCGAGTATGAGGAGAAGGAAGCTGAATGAGCCTGCGGAGACGAAAGGAAGAGCCAACGTAAGGATAGACTAAGAATGAAGCCGATGATGTGGCTGACAGTCTCCCTGAGCTGAAAGGTTGTGGCACAACTGTTAATGACGAGCCCTTTTCGGCCAAGCCTAAACTCCTGAAGCTGATCGAGTACAAGTTATGTTGTGTCTTCGTATTCCGGCACCGCTCCCATTTTCTGGTAGTATGTGTCTAATATTTGGATGAATTGAATTGTCTCATGATGTTGTGGGCCAAGAAATTGGACTGCTTTGTCCACTGCTGGTTTTAGGATGTTGATAGCTTGGGAAGCGAAGAGAAGTCGCTATGGCCTAAATTAAGAGCCAGAAGATTCTTATAGGTAGGTTATCCTGATAGCCTTATGTACATCAGCCTTGTCTCCTGACAGCCTTGTCTATAGCACTATGTTCGCCTGCCCTACTTCACCCATCTGATTCTGGTGCAGAGGGTAGGGCTCCTGAGGTAGCTATTTGTGACACTCTGGACCTCGAAGTTGTCGACTATAGAGTATACCTGAAAGCTATATGATAATCAAAAACATCCTCGAGAGTTTTCTCGTCGTGAGGGTGTGGCTCCTGGCGTGCCTGGAATTCTCCCCTTTCCTGATCTTTCATCTTGTTCGCACGATTCATCCACCACATGCCCAGCAAAATGCACAGGATTGCATTAAGGCAAAATCCTAAGCAGATGGCATGTCCCTTGATGAAACGGGGTGGTGAGTCGTACACGTGCGTGCCCATAATGGAGAAGACTTGAGCAAAGATCTCAGCCAGGGCCCAGGTACTCCCTCGTTTGGTGAAGCCTCCAATGTTGATCCCTGCCCAGGCTGCGTTGATAGTGGCGCTGGGGTACAGTCCCATGGTAAGCAGACATGTGGCAAATACTTTGACCGGGACATTGTTCACCGATAGTAGAATTATGTACCCAGTGCTAGTTATGCCGAGTGTGAAAATCAGCACCGCTCCCTTGCGATTCAGGCGATCCGAGATATAGCTCATGCCAACAGTGGTCACTGCAGCGCAGACATAAGGTATGGCAGTGAAAAGCTGTGCCTGGTCTGTAGTTTCAACATCATCAGTGTGGGTCGGATGAGGCTAGCATGCAAGGTAAGCCGTACCATTTGAATATCCAAAGTCGGCCACAAGAGTGGGTAGGAAATTCCCAACGGATGACACGCCTAAGCCGACTGCAGCTTGAACGAGCGCGAAAACATAGGACTTGGGATCCAGCAGTGCCACCCAGATTTGCCTGAGTTCGACTTTAGCCCCCATTGTGTTGTTGCGCTTAGCTCGTTCAATCAGAAGTCGAACGTCTGACTTATTGAACAGCCAGTTCTTCCCATGTTTCATCTGATCCGCGAAACTGGGCAGGAGAATGACAGTCAGCAAGCCAACAAACATCGCTATTGACCCTTCAATGATAAAAAGCCATCTCCAAGGTTCGCGACCAGTTTTGGCGACAGTGAGCCGGCTGTTGACGGCGTAGGAGATCAATCCACTGAATGCCCCTGCAAAGGTTGCAAAAGAGAAGATTATCGCTAAGCCGAACGTTAGTGATTTTCAGGGAGATGCCGAGGCCTTATACTTACCATTCCGTGTGGCCAGTTCAGTTCTGAGATAAAACCAGGCAAAATATACGCTACTTCCCTGGATGAAAGCCTGCGCTGTACCAATGAAGATTCGCAGGACCAGGATGGTAGCGTAGTGTTGTGCATCTGCCATGGCGACACAGAAGACACCGAAGGAGAACACAGAAACTCCAAACACGTACGGAGGCTTGAACTGTCGCAGGAGAATGTTGCCTGGAAGCATGAAGACGATGTATCCAACGAAGAACATAGTCAGGCAGTTGTAGAACTGGTTCGCAGTCAAATGTAAGTCCTTCTCGATACCCATGAGCCGCGCGTTGCCGAGTACATTCCGATCCAGATAAGCCACGAAGTACATCAGGCAACATAGAGTAAGGACGACCAAATCGAGCTTAAGCAGAAGGCGCTTCTCATGCTCAGATCTCGGTTCCGCACGTGGCGCTTGGAAACCTGTATTGACAATTGCGCCTCCAGACGTGGGATCCGGATAGATTTCCGCTGGCGGCGATGTCTCGCCTTCGATAAGCTCTATATCGACCTTGTTATGAGTCTCCGACATGTTGATCAGATTAGTGATGCTCGAGAGTGAGTATAGACAGTTAGTTAATTGTAGGTCAGGAGGATTTGTCCTAGACTTTATACCTCGCAGGATCATATGGGCTCCACACTCCCCACGAATACTCCCCCATGGGTACCCCGCGCTCATAGCCAATTTAGGACGTATAAAGAGAGTTCTTAGACCCGATGACGGAAATCATATTCTTTCCCGTCCTCGGCCCTAAATCTCCGAGTATTGGGAGATTGAGAGAGTTCTTAGATCCGACAACGGAAATCTTATTCTTTCCCGTCCTCGAAGCTAGCATTGGAATATTTATAGATATCTTGATCCGACAGCGGAAATCTTATTCTTTGATACGGAATCCAGGCTCCGACTGGTGGAAAAATTGTTTTTGATATACTACCCGATGACATGACACCGATATCGCTTGAACCCTTTTTAAGACGTTTCTAACCGGTATTGTATACGGCTGTATCGACCTCTCCCTCACTAATATACAATTGCGAAAACGGGGCGCGTTTCGGACTTGATCCCCCAGGGTGGAAACAAAGATTGGCAACTTCGGTGCTCAGCGGTCTTTCAGTCCAGACTATAAAAGTGATTTCAAATAATCTCGATAGTCTAAGTGTATTTCAAAGACTAAGCAGCCTGTAAGTATATCATTATTATGGCAGGCCTACAACACACAGAGAATGCCCAAAGGTTCGACGTTATCGTTGTCGGGGGTGGCAACGCAGCGCTGTGTGCCGCCCTCTCGGCTCACGATCAGGGCGCTCGTGTCCTCATCCTCGAAGCCGCATCGCGCGAAGACCGGGGGGGAAACAGCCGCTTCGCCGGATCCGTTTTTCGTGCGGTGCACAACGGCCTCGACCAAGTCGTAGAAAATCTTCTCTGCGACGAGGCAAAGGCGGAAGCGAAATACTGCTATATGCATCCCTACACACCAGAAATGTACCACGAGGATCTAGCCGCAACGTCACATGGGCGGAATGACCCGGCTATCTCAGAGGTTTTGGTCCAGAACAGCTGGGACACACTTGTGTGGATGAAGAGCAAAGGCGTCAAGTGGGAGCTGATTCTCCGGCAATTCTATGACTTTGAGAGTATTAAGAGAAAGAAGGAAGGGACCGTGGCTATTGACGCCGGCGGCCCTGTTCAGGCTGTCAATAACGGTGTCGGATTGATGGACTTTCTCTGGACGGCAGCCGAGAAGCTCGTTTCCGATGGCAGCATGACTCTCTGGTACGACAGTCCCGCACACGAGCTTTTGGTTTCAGGAGACACGATCCGGGGTGTCCAGGTGCGTCACCGCGATACCTTCACCAATGTATACGGCCAGGTCATTCTTGCGAGTGGCGGATTCTCCGCCAACCCCGCAATGCGACGTCAATACCTTGGGGAAGGATGGGATCTAGTCCTAGTCCGTGGCACCAAATACAACACGGGGACTATGCTTCGACGCGCAATAGAGGCGGGTGCTAGACCGGTTGGGCATTGGGGAGCTTGCCACTCCTCGCCACAGGATGCAGACGGGCCGTTGATGGGCGATATCAATATTTCCCCCTTGATCGCGAGGTATAGCTATATGTACGGCATCAGCGTGAACACCCGTGGCGAACGGTTTATGGATGAAGGCGAGGACCACGTCAGCAAGACATACGCGAAGACTGGCAAGAAGATTAGCGAACAACCCGAGGGCCGTGTGTACCAGATCTTTGACCAGCAGACTCTACACATCCTGCCAAAACACCGCTACAATACAGCCAGACCAGTCATCGCGGACACGATACCGCAGCTAGCCGTCAAGCTCGGTATTGACGCTGCCACATTACAAAAGACTGTCGATGACTTCAATGCCGCGTGCCCGGTGGACAGCAGCTGTTTCGAGCCGATGGAGAATGACGGACTCTGCACTAAGGGTCTCGCGATTCCCAAATCGAACTGGGCATTGAGGATTGAGAAAGGTCCTTTTAAGGCGTATGCCACAATGCCCGGGATCACCTTCACCTATGGTGGGATTGCCACAGATGCATCTGCGCACGTGTTGAATAACGAAGGTAAGGTTATGCCAGGTTTGTTTGCTGTGGGGGAGATCACCGGTGGATTATTCTACCACAATTATCCAGGAGGGGCAGGCTTACCAAAGGGTGCTGTCTTTGGGCGGATTGCCGGCCGAGAAGCGGCGAACGCGGCGGCGGGAAAGACACTGCCAAAGGCTGGTCGTCTTTGAGTGACTATCGTTCGGCATGGCTAGGACCTAATGCCCTTCTGAGCCTGATCTTCTACCATTATTCCCACATCATGTCGTCTAGACAACTGCATAATAGCCCATGCTCATAGGGCTCGTTGACGTGGCTGAAACCCATGTGTCGGAAATCGTTTCGTGTTGCACAACGCATTTCCGTCCGAGCATTGCCTCGCGCACGAAAGCCTCGGCGATGTAAGAGGCACAAAGTCCCTCTCTCCAACTGACTTGTTACCCATTTGTAGTTGCGACATGGAGTAGGGTAATGTCTTTCACACCGACGGCTATGACTGTTAAATCTAGTCAATTTTGATCTTTCTAACCACACCGAACGTCATAAAGACTTCCGCATCAACTCACACGTGCGCGCGCAGGCAGATCACTTAATCTCTAGGTTTTGCTTTTATACAAATACTTAATCCAAGCGGCCTCCGTCCATATGCCTAAGAATCCTGTCGCGCCTGTCACGAGAACTCAGGAATTTGGGGGAAATGGACGTCTGTGGCTCAGCCATTGTAGCGGCACTGAGGAAGGTATGGGTGGTGTACGTTTCAGATATCTGCGGGGTTTCGAATGGCACCAAATAAATGAGAGAGAAGAGAGGGGGCTGCTTTCTGAAACTAATATATGGGAGAAACTAAGAAGAATTAATAAATGCCTCGCTGTTTTTCGGTGATTGCGGCTCAAAGTTGCCCCTGGGTAAACCTAGAACTCGCGATCAAGTAAACTCGCTCGCGGACTCGACAAGTGAATATGCACGGCTCAACTGACTGATTCACAAAGCCTTTGTTCCAAGTGAACACTGTCTCATTGCGTGGAGACCGTCCCCAATGCTTGCGCCGGCTCCACTTTGGTGCCCAAATCCGGAAGGAGCAAATCTTGGCACTGGGAGGTTGTTATTGTTGCCTCGTCCAGGATGGCAACGCCTTTGGGCGCAATACTAATCAAGGAGAGAAACATGCTGTCTACGAGCCCGAAATAGCCTGTGGTCTCTTCTCCAAGTCCGTAGGATCTGGTGGGAACAGACTTTCTTGAACTCCCGGGTTTTCCGCTGTCCACGATGCTTCTGCCGCAATGGGAAGAGTGAAGGAGGCGAATCGAAACAACACGTCCTAGGTACAGCGCTGATGCCCCATCTTGCTGCGCGACTGGTCAGGCAGCAGATTTTGACGTTATACGTCGAGAAAGGATGCGCTCGCCGTCCGGTCCACTGCCCCTCCTGATAGGCACAAACGTCGCAGATACATACATCCACGTAGTCACTCCGGCTATATTTTCGGGTACAAACTCAGATCCAGTCGAAGAGAATAGTTGCAACATGCTTGGAAATCAAGACTGACGAGTCGGAGATTTGTAATTCAAAGAAATTCATGCGAAGGAAGCGTTTCCCGCTTTCTGGAACTCGTCTGCGTATTCAGTCACTTTCGGACTTGAATATAGCCAGAGAGTGATATATAAGTCTAGTGTCCCCCAGCATCCTCTGAAGACAAACCCCATTGGAAACTAGCAAACTTCAGCCTCGGTACACCACTGAACAGGAAAAGACTTATCCACCAGACGACATGGAGCAAAAGACAATCCTTCTGACGGGCGGCACTGGCAGCATTGGGGCGTGGGTGCTCGAACAACTGTTGAAGCAGGACCACAAGGTTATTGCCGTGATTCGATCGCTCGCGAAGTTCCAGAAGCATTTTGACGAGAAGTACGGCTCTCACCTCGCCAACGAGTCGCTCGAACTTGTCGAGGTGCCCGACTTGACCGTTCCTGGTGTTTTTGACGAACCAGCCTCGAGGGCTGACGCCATCATCCATGTTGCGACACCTCTAACAACCTCCGATTTCGAGAACACCATGATCAAGGCAACATGGCTGATCGACGAAAACCTCCTCCGTTCAGCCAAGAAGTCGCAGAAGGTCAAGCGTTTCGTCATATCAGGTACTATCGTGTCAGTAGTGGAACTTCCACATGGTTTGTTTCAAGACGCTGTGGTCACGGAGGAGAATTGGAGCCCCATCACACATGAGCAGGGCGTGGTGAACTTACCTAATGCCTATGCCTACTCCAAGACGAATGCGGAGAGGCAAGCATGGGCTTGGATGAAAAGGGAGAAGCCTGGTTTTGACCTCGTCGTCCTTCTGATCCCATCTGTCATCGGCAAGAGTATCAACCCCGGCTTCAAACCCAACAAACAAGCACTTGGTGGGATGTCCAACGCATACAGCTGCTTCGTCGACACTCCCCAGCTGAGTTTCGTGTTCAATCCTTGGATGTGAGTGCCCCAACACGATCCGAGTATCCTCGCCTCCGGGCAATACTAATTTCATCCTCAGGGACGTCCAAGATGTGGCTGCTTTGCATGTTCGGTCGGCGGTGGATATCCAAAATGTCCCTGGAAACGAGCGGTATTTGATCAAGGGTCCTGGTGTCTTGGACGCGAATGAATTGGCAGGCAGGATAAGGGAGGAGTTCCCGGAGCTTCGCGGGCGTGTGCCTGCGCCAACCACTCGAGAAAAGAGCGATTCTCCCCCTCTCACCACGTTCGATACCAGCAAGGCCCAAAAGGTGTTCGGCCCTGAGTCGCAGTTCCGCGACGGCTGGTCGTCGATGAAGGACACGATTGCAGACATTGCCCGGCTGGTGCCAACCGCGCCTGCCGCATCCAAATAAGCAGTTTGTAGATATTGCAGGAAAGAAAAGAGGCATGATTGGCAGGGCCAGGGTTGCTTGTTCGTATAGCAAACCTCGTCTACGAGCGTCTTAGGTTAAGTCAGTCAATCTTCTTAGATAGGTCGAAAGTCGGTTTGAGCACATTGCAAGCAGGAATGCATCGAGCGAGCTGATAACGACCGACAGTGGAGGTGGTGGCTAACTGATATCTTTGCTCTCGACTCACTTTAATTCCATTATAACCTGGAATGGCACTTAAGGATTCAGTTAGCTCTTCGTGTACAGAAGGGCTCAACCTGAGGCGTAGTCAAGTAGTTTCTCCATCGTTGCTTAGGGATGGGGTCTCCCTAACGGCAAGTACTACAGATGCCAATTCCCGACTGCCAGGTCTACGAAGCGGTGTGGATCACAGAAGGAGGCGGTGACATGGCTTTGCTGACTCCATATTGTCGTTGTGGAGGGTTGTGGAGAGTTGTCGTCAACTTGCAGAAGAGCCGTGGGTTGGCTCCCGGGTTAGGCGGCTAGCTGCTTCAGGCATGGTCGCGGACTGGGCACGCTGCCGCATTTGACGGCGATAGGAACCTCACTCTGGGTCCATCTTTTGATCGGAGCTGACGCCGTGTTTGGTCAACGAGGGCCGAGGCACTGTTAAGGGATTGCTCGCATCGGTTGCGCTGTATTTCCTAGGAGGAAGTTCCTCACGCACTCACCGTCTTTGCCCTCGTTCAACTCATATTCCCATCTTTTTCCTTCAATATTTTTTGGGCGTCAAGGACGTCGGCTTTCTGTCCCAATCTCTGCGACGACATTCAACGGGCCGTTGATTGGCCTCGTCGCCCAGAGAATAAACTTCTGCAGAGCATGGCCCTCTTGGGACCGACGAGGAAAAGAGTATAATTGGCCATTATTCCAAAGATTGATGATAACTGCCAAAGAGATCCGCGGAATCCCAGCAGCTGCGGTTAGCCACGATGGCCCCGAGCAATCTCTACCTGCTTTCCCACACGGATCGTGAAAGATCCGCAAACGACATCCTCATCTCCTCACTTGCGCAGGGATGAAGCACTTGCCCGGGTGCATACAAGGGTTCGTTAGGTGATTTAAAACAAAAGAGAAATCGACAAGGATGAGTGTGAGATCATACAAATGACGATTCACGTTGCCACCCTTTTTTCTGGTTCAGGACGAGCCTCCCAGAGGCTTGTTACATGAGCACAAGGAAAGAAATCAACCACCTTCCTGCTTCCAAAGATGGATGAATGAAGAGCAACAAGTGCCACCTGATCCACCTGCGAAAAGGTTGAACCAGAGACAGATATGCGGTTGCCTAAGGATCAGAAGAAGAAGGTCAAACATGCACTCCTCTGATCGCAGTTGGCGGCGGCACCAATGTCTGCACCGTGGAGGTCGGTGACAAATTTGGATTGGTGTACTCCAAAAACGAGAAACCAGCAGAGATGTCCACCGGCGTCAATTTTGCCTGAACGGTGCAGAAAAAGACCATCCTCAAATCATCAAAGAGTTGGAAGCGACCGGACATGACAACCGTCATCATCTTGGCTCCTGTTTGGTGCGCATCATGGATGTTCTGGAGTGAATTTAGGCGGCGTCGTCAGAGGCAGTCAACTACGCAGCGGCTACAGAGATAACATGCGCATATATATACGGTGGATGTACACGAGTTGATTTCTGACGAGCATGTTCCATCTGGAGATGAGTGATGCTGTATCCCCAGTGGTACCGTAGAGTTGCAAAACCCGAGTTGTGCAAAGGCAAGGGAACGGCCAGCATGGCATGAGGGCTCAGCCTTTCGTCTTCGAGCACCTTCAGGAGCTAGTGAACAGTGCGTCTGATAGAGCTTGAGCGGGTCAACTGACCAGTAAATACGTAGCCTTGTGCAGTAGTTCGCATTGAACACCAGCTTTATTTGTTTGACCCTTGACAAAGATGAGGCTCTTCGAAGGATGCTCATTGAACCATTCTTTCTCTTCTCGTGATACGTGCCACTGACAGCATATGTTTCACCCGAAGCGAGCTGTCAATCGTCGATCTGGAGCAGACTGCATGATGAGACAGGCTATTGGGCGCCTCACGAGATTGGCTAGAGACGTGGCTTTTGGAGGGTCACACACACACAGAGTCTAAGGAGGCATAGATTTTCGACTCCCCGTATTAGCTGCCCACACGAATGGGGCAAGAAAATATCTTGCTACTGAAAATCAACAATCATAGGCAGAAGCACATTAGCCCAGGCCCTCTAGGGCCACAGATCTTTGCACCAAATACCAGTCAGAATCATCATCAGCCCTTCAGCGCTGCCATCCTGGGCGGGTTTGAGTTCCGGATGTCTTCGGGCTGATGCAGTGTCTATCAGAGGTGTGGCCCAGGGGTTTCGATTGACGGACTCGGTCGCTCTCGCTGAAAACCTTCGATCCATTTCGCCTTCTCTGCAGCTATCTCTTGTGCCTGTCGCGCCTTATTCTCCTCTTCCTTCTTCGCCACGATTTCCCTCGGCACTAAAGACAGTCAGCGTGTTTCCATCCCCCCAAGTATGAATGAACTAGGAGCAGATTTGAAGTCTAACGCACCTTTCTTCATGAAGCAGGGATAGATTCCGGGGTTGCTGGCGTAATACCACTTGTCGCAGGCTTCCTGGCCCAAGAATATCTCGTGGTCACCTTCGGAAACTATGAAGAACTCATCTTCCAGACTTTTCGCCGAAGTTTTCGGGGCCCAACGAAGCCGCAAGGACTTCCTCTTCTCCCCGTTCATGTCAACAATGGAGAAACCGAGATCTTGGACGCATGCCTCGGTGATTTCACAGCGTTGATCGCTTTGCCAGTTCTTTTTGGCCAACTTCTGTGTTGGTAGTTTGTTGTTACATTCTATGACGATTTCGCATAGATTCGAGTCTGATCTCGCGTTGTCCGCCATCCTCAGAGCAGCGTCTCCTTTGCTTTTTCTCTCTTTGGTGTGTCTCTATTGATCCTTAGAGGACTCACGAGGAGGACAGAAGGGTTCGATTTATAACCTCAGGACTCTGGTAAAGTTGCCTTACCATAGCCTCACTTGCAGACCACCCTCAATCTCGTGCTGCAGGGATTAGGAGAGCCATCGAAAGGCTGCCTCGCATTCTTCAGCATATAGGTGAAGGCATTGGCCAGAGCGTCGTGGTCGCGGCCCAATTGCTGAGAGGACCGAGGACGACGGCACTCATTGCCAACCAGGTCGCCTACACCCGGGCAACCTTGTGGCGTGTCGCCAGTCCAGAGGGCGATCGATAACAATGTTGAAGAGGCTCTCGATGACATTGTCTCAAACGGACTCATCCCAACAGCACAGCAGCACTATATTCGGAAGCCACCTTCAGAAATTGCCCCTGTAAAGCCCATTGTTCAAATCAGCCGCATCGCTAATGGCGGCAGGCGGCCAGCTCAGCACACCACCACAGCCATCTCGGGCCACTTGATTCCTTCTTTTAGGATTCGAAGCTATTTGTGCAACCTCTACAAACGACCGGCCATGGGCTTGGCGGCATCTTGCCTTGCTGGAACCAAGGCACCCCTCTCGAGGAGTTTTGCGCCGAGCAACATGTCAAATCTATCATCGTCTGGGACCACCAAGAAAGTGTGTCGGTAGTAATGAGCACCATCTACAGAGAATCTCAGACTCACTTTACCCTCGACTTTGATTTCCGCTCCCTTCACAATCCCTTCGAACACCACAAGTCCTCCGGCCTTTATGGGTTGGCTCCGATCGATGGTGGCCAGGCCCCAGGCTTCTGCCCGAACTGCAGTTGATTCGCTTATCAGGCTAGGCATACACCCTGTGTCCTGCTGAGCCCGGCCTAGGTATCTGATTCCTCCGTCTGTTTCGACGACGATATCAATCATATACCCATTCGGCTCCCCAAAGCAAACTGAAGATACACTTTCAGTTGCGGCCGAATGCGCCACATACTTGCCCCGGGCATCACAACGTTGCAGCACATTTTCTTGCTGTCTTGACTCCACTGGCGTCATGTTGTCGATCCGGGAGAAATGCCTCTTGTCAACGACCACCTTATATAACCCAGAAGTGTTTTGATCTTCAGAAACGCCAGAGCTTGAAAGCTATTGGCCTTCCCGCTTGTCCCCCGGAATGTGGCTACGTTCGACTGTGTATGTCGTTTGCTGCGCCACTCTTGCTCTTGAAGTCCGAGGCCTTTAAATGGAGATGTGCAGGTCCTTGTTTTGACGCGTCCAGATGGACTGGATGCTCTAGATCGGCTGCAGTCTCACTTCGAGTCACGAGGTCCTTCGGCTCGGATGGCCGAAGATTTGTGGTGATGGCGGTGCAGTACAGGCGTCGTTGCTAATGTATCTGAACGGAGTCGGACGTTGGATGAAGGGCAAATCGAATGTCGATGCAATGCAAGGGACGCGGAACGCTTGAACGGGGAATGCAGTGGCGCACTCGACGACGAACGCCGATATGACTTGGGAGAAGGGAGAGAAAGCGTCAGGGTTCGCAAAGAATGGCACAGCAGAAGCGTCAGAAGGGTTCAAGAGCAACAGAACGCGGTAAAGTGCATGGGCAGGAACATGTAAAGCCTTCTGTCGTGCTTGAGATCATTGCAGGACGTTAGAGTTTTGGTGCGTGTAAAATTCGTGGTGCGGAGTGCCGAAAGTCGACCGCGACCTCCACCACAAGCCGTGGATAGGAACACTCAACCTTTCTTTGCAACGACGCGCTGTTAGAGCGGCGCCGAACGAATCCAACACATTACAAGTGAATCAGACTTCATACTTCCTTCCTCGAAGCCGATCACTCGGATACTGGCCGCTGGCAGCTCCTCTACGAAAGCAGATGACATCGCATCTTCTTGTATCTTTGGCCGAAGGAGCCCGTTCTCGCAGTCAGCCTGAGCATAGGCCCCATTCTGCCGAATGCATTGTCGCAGATGGAAGAGAGAGAGGACGAGGTCTTTATACCAGAGCCCATGTCCCACAGACACCGCCCAGATCGAAATTGGCAGGCCCAGGCATCCTTGGCAAGACAATGAAACATTTCAAAGGAAGACAAAAGGACGACCATGCAGACTTCCCTGGCTTTTGGGAAATGCCCCCCGTTTTATCTCCCTGGGACGCACCGGCGCTGGAGAAGAGAACCACGCTCGCCATGCTTCCTTTGGACCGGAGCTGGCATTGCTAAATGCTAAGCTGAATGTGATTGGAACTTGACGCTGCAGCCCGCTGACCCATCGCTTTGTTTGTCCCACCTAGGAGCAAGTTCTCGGGATACGCGGCACGGCTCGTTCGCCTACCCTGCGAACTGGTGTCCGTGCTAACTACGTGAGGAACATCCTGCGGGCCTTGGGCATGGGGGTTCACATGCAGATGCCTCACTGCGACCGGCACCGTCCATTCAGGCGGTGGTTGCCATCGTAGGTCTTCCGGGCACAGTGCCGTCTCAGTAGCAAGAGTCGTCAAGGCCGTCTCAACATCCGATGAACACCATCTCTGAAATGGACGATTATTCTCGTCTGTCATCGGTGCAAGCCGGTCTGCCCGAATTCGCCATCTTTCGGCGATTCATGCCTCTGCAGGCTCTCCAACTCAACGTTTTGCAGGCCGAGATTGCACACCTCAGGCAGGGGCTGGGCTTGCACCCGGAGTTGGAAAGAAAACCTGCAAATACGGAGAAATGGGTCCCCAGTTTTGCTTTCGACCAGGCCCAAACTTCTGGAGATCCCCCTCCCAGCCCGACGCTGAGGGCTCTTTGGGATCGGCTTGACGCAAAACTGGAGAGATATAGTGCGCAGTCCCCATCCGCTGATCTCTAAGCACCTCCTAACTAGATGAAAGACAACGCACTCCTTCACTACCGGGCTGTCTCTCAATTACCCTCCGTCGATCCTTTGCATCACAGGCACCTTCGCCGATGGAACTTGGACCTTGAAGGCGGCCATGGCTGCTTCCATGGGGTCGAAGCTGCTGTCTGGGATGAAGAGAACGCAGAGGATCTCACCTCAATAGCTATGCCCACCGACCATAGAGATCCTCTCACGTACTTCCTTCACACTCGATTCCTCCCGTGGTACCACTCCTTGCTCGGGCACAAATACAAGCAGCGCATCTGTATTGCTGATGCATACACGGGTGCAAGACAGCAGATGCCGATCTACTCTTACTCGGACAAGCTAGTGCTCCTAACCGTGAATATCTGCAGCACAGTCTTATCGTCGATGATACCTTCGCTCTGCTCACTTGCCTTGTACTTCATTCAGCGTGGAGGCGCCAGAATAGGTGCGATCGTGGGCTTTACCTTCCTATTCAGCATTGTTACCGTGGTGGTCACACCGGCGAAGAGGATTGAGACTTTCGTGGCCACTGCAGCCTTCGCTGCCGTCCTCATTGTCTTCGTTGGGAATGGGACTTGACATGGGATGCGCTTGTCAAGTGGTCTTGAAATCGACACCCTGTGGACCTTCCGGGGGACTAATCCTAGGACCAAAGGAAGCGCTTGGATATGCACGGCTCACAAGTCGCTCACTAGGCTCTGCGAAAATCAATTCCCAGCGATCATCTTCGTTGACAAATGCCTAACTCCATGGCCTTCGCTGCGGAGACACGCCGGAGGATCGGGAGACACGGAGACCAACTCGTTCGATGTTGATGTTGCTCCATACTGGTCTCGCACTTTCTCAGCAACGAGTCATACAGTGACGTCTCTATGCCTCCCACATGTCGGTACCGATTCGCGCCAGATTACTTCGAAAAGTGCAAGGTGTAGGACCGCGTTGATACAGGTCCTAAAAGGCTCAAGTTTCAATAACCTATCAAGGTCTTACACGACGCGACTGAGAGCGGAAGAGTTGTCTGCGCGCACCTTCAATGCGAGGGCTTTGTAACAGCGTCGGCTGGAGATTGGGACTTAAGTATCTCATGTACATGCTAGAAGCCACGACCGACCTTGGATACATTTACTGCTTTCGAAGCATCTCTGGAGAGCACTGAGAGCTGATTTGGCAACGTTCCCTGAGGTGATGGGTTATATGAAGAAATATTGCTGGTGAGGATTGTTGCGCAAAGTGAGATAGATACACATGTGAAATCGGAAGAAAGTTGAAGGATCGGCGCAATGATTTTCCGCTCCGAACCCCACGGTTTCCCTGTAGCGGACACTCTCCAGGTACCTCGTACGTGCGTCTGCACCCCTTTCGCTCAACCCAAATACCACCTCCATCCAAAAAGGCCATCCAGATATCCTCCTCAATCAGTCACTGGACGTAGTCATGGAGCCATGTTCACCGGTCCGAGCCAGTATCTTTCCATCCACCTCCCGAGCCCGACCACGGTCAGTTTCACCGTTTCGACGCGACAACCTTCGCAAGCCTGGTCGGTAAAAGGGTCGCCCTCACACTCCTACTTGCCCCGTGTCCCCGTCTTCACCCTTATCAAGTACGCGCTGCGGGTCCTGCTCGTCCTGGGCGTTGTTCTCGTCAACCTCACGAAAGGACGGATCGACGCGCCGCACTCACAACTCGACGCGTATGTCGACTTGGGGCTCAAGCTCAGTCTGGCCGGCGGGACGATCAGAGCAATTGCTGAACACGCCGAATGGTGGATTCTGGGGCCCGTGAGCCTCGGTATCATCTACGCGTGCCTAAGGAGGGATTATGTTGGTACGTTATGCCGTCTCGCTTCCGTCTATCTCGTGTCCTCGCTCAATGGGCGTGCTGGGGGCTCTTGGTATCCAGGATCAACAGCAATTCCTATTCCAACATCGCTTGTTTTCCTGACACGAGCCATGAACCTGTCCGTGGACTGCTCTAACTCGTGGCACAGAAGAGTCCCTCTTGGTCCTCCAAGGTCTCGGGATCCAGACATCCACATCGTCGCGCTACTTCTTCACCGGCGCAACGACGACATTCATCCCCACTACGCAGATACAGGATATCGTTATCCATGAAGCCTTCAAAGGGCTCGAAGTTCGATTTTACCTGGCGGTGATAGTCGAGGGGGCTACGGAGGTGGTGGTCGTCTTCCCGGTAAGCATTTTCTTCCGTTGGCGGCGACGAACTGGTTCTGATGCCCAGCGAATTCCGGACACTGACATTCGTTTGACCTCCAGACTCTCCTCCCTCGTCGGGAAATCCTCGAGGAAGTCTGGCGAGGGGGTCGGAAATGCTTGTATTCCGGCATCCGCTGAAATGGAGCACCTCAATCCTACTCTACTTCCGCATTCGTCTCCTCGAACTCTTCCTCTTTGGCTTTGTCTCTCGCCTCCCGACTCTTCGCCCATTTGGCGTTCAAAACTTCCAAGGTGTCCATCCGCGGCTTCTTCATCACAGGGACATACCGCCCGCTGATCCTTGCTCTGCTACTCCCATCAAAGACTTTCTGACTTCGTCCACCGGCCCTTCGGGGCCCGTCTCGTGTCGCTCCTCTCTTGAGAGGCGTGCCATCACCCTGAGAGATGGCCAGATCGAGCAAACTGCCAGCGAGGAGCTCTTGCATCTTGGCATCGCGCCACTGGGTCCAGAGCTCGTCTATCACGGAGCCAGTGCCGAATTTACCGTCATTCTTAGTCGAGTTGGTCGTGAGCGCAGGCACGGTGGCTGCATCTCCGGCATACAGCCACCCCAAAGAGTCTTCCAGCATTCCGCCGTCTCCGGTATCATTGTCAGGGAATATGCAGTCCCACAGCACCAATGGCGCGTCATCCGCCATCTCGTACGTGGGTCGACGAGGATTCTTTTCAATATCAAGCAATTCATCGATAATGCTCGGTTCCTCCAGCCCTTGACCGACAAGGAACAATATCGCCACCATGCACCTCACCTGATGCCACAGGAAGGCGGTGCCGTGGACACAGAAAGTATATACCTTTGGACCTCCAGCCAACGCTGGCGAAACCCCGTTTCCGAGGACAGAGGAAACCAGCCCCGTTTGGTTCAGACCTTGATGTTCCAGAAACATTGTCCCGGTCTCGGGGAACTCCACCACATCCGCAAATGTCACTCTCCTCACACAATTGGGCATCTGCTTGCTAGCGTCGATCTTGCAAAGGTTCCTGAAGTCGTGTACGCCCACGAGTTTCCGTGCGGCTTCCCTCATTTTCTCGATATCGAGCCAGCCCTCCCGGACACTGGCCGACCCCTTTCCATCCGCGCGCTGGAGACCGAGAGGACCGGGGGTAGGGCAGAATGCCGGATTGGTGAAGAAGTATTTATACCGGCGCTCGCGACAGGAGAAGCGCGCGTCAAATGTCGGTGGCGGAGAAGGGCACCAAGCTAGGACGCGGATGTCGGGTGGAAGGATTGAATTGAGGAGGGAGATGTACGGTAGTTCGTCTTTGACCGGGTCGAAAGGCTTTGCATGGTGGTCCGCGACGAGGTCGGTGGCATCTATGGACGGCATAGTATCGTCTTCGCCCTCCTCTTGGCCATTTTGTTGCTCTGTGTCCGCTTGCCGGCCGTCCCCTTTCTCAACAGATTCCTTCGACGGAGGCTCTCGACTGGTTCCCAGCGCCCGATTACTCCTCACTCTAACCCCAATAACCTGGCCGAACGCAGACACGCCTCTGTCCGTCCTCCCGCATTTGCTATACTGGCACCCCTCCCAGCTGAGATCCAGCCGGACCTTGCCCTCGCCCTCGCCCCCGCCCTGTCCCGCACGCTTGACATATCTCTCCCTCCTCTTGTCCTCGGCCCAAACCACGTCGTAGCTCTGGTCAGTCCCCTCGGCCAACTCGGGCGAGATCAACCTCGCCTTCCGCAGCGCCTTCCACAGCACCTCTTCGATGGTGGGCTGTGGCGTCAGGTTGCCGTTCGCGTGCTCATACCCGCCGTAGCGGCTGCCGATGTACGCGAACTTCAAGGCGATGTGCCGGGTCGAGTACAGAGCGGGGTTGAACGCGCGGGCGCGGCGCGGGGATCGGGATCGATTGCGAGATGGGACCGTTTGCTGCGTGGTGGTGGTCGTGGATGCGGTTTCCGCGGTGATGGACCAGGGGGGAGGCTTGGTCGTCTGAGTCAACGACGCCAGAAGCGCCGTCTGTTCGCGCAGTTGGCGTTCGAGGGTCGTGATGCGCGCGACCAGGTCGGCGGTGGTGTAGCTCGCGTAGTTCGCATCCGTGCCAGCAGTGCCAGTGCCAGCCGCGCTGTCCACGCTTTGGTTCTTCCGTGCGTCAGTAGGCGGCATTGCGAGGCGCGAGGATAGTCGAATCGTGGGTGGGCGGTGTTCTGCAGCAGCGCGGCGCCGCGGAGAAAAAGTATAGATTTTGCGGCAGACAAGCCGATGTGGCACGAGCCCGCTCGTGAAGGAAACTGGGACCGCAGCAGCAAAAGTAGGCATCAAACACACATCTGCAGAAGGGGACGTGAAGCGCACATAGCTTTGCGCCAGAAAACAATGTGTGTCGACACCGGGGACTGGGTGCGTTCCAGGATTGGGGAAACAAAAATTTGGGTGAACTTCGGCATTATGTCGTCCGAGACGAGGCTACATCAGAGCCTTGCGGTATGAAGAGAAGAGACATCGAGGCTGTGTACACCGATCATGTTTGACTTGGATTTGAGGAGTCCTATCTTGATTTTCTAACATCTTCCGCCCTCGCTAGCGGCACTGAAGGGGATGGCATGTCGCCCTTGATGACCTTCTCACACGCTGCACGGCCTTGAACGGTGGTAAAAAGCCCAACGAAACGGCAGTCCCTACATCTCTTCCGGCCTTTGGTTGAGTTGGCTTGTAGATCCACCGTCTAGGAGAGCCAGACTCGTGGTCAGCAGTAGTCACCTAGTCCACTGTGTCGTTGTTTTCCTGTCGTGCTTCATGAAACTCTTGTTCTTCGTCGTCGCCTGGGCTGCCTTTATTGCTTGGTGCAACATTGCCGACCCTTTCCTGCGAGTCTTGAATCTCAATCTCATCCTCTGCATCATGCATTTCCTCGTCTTCGTCTTCTGTGCCGTCGTTATCTTCAGCAGCATCATCGACTGCATCCTCTGCCCCGTCTTCACCTCCATCATCCGCATTCTCTCTGGATACTTCGTACTCTTCGAGCATGTCCTTCTTTTCTTCATCCAAATCTTCGAGCTCACTTAGCTCACTTGCCGAATCTTCTGCGTCGGCTTCTCCATCAGCGCTGTCCTGAATAGACCCCCGCCGAGAGCTCGCTCTGCTACCGTCTATGTCCTCGTCCTTGGTTTCGGCCAGCCGTTTGTCGATTGGTGCTTCTATTCCCACTTCCGCCTTCGAAGGCAACTCCACAATAGGTGTTTTGGAAAGAATGGGCGTCTTGATTGGTGGCGGCTTCACTATGGCGGCCTCTGCTTTGCGCTGGATCTCGCGTCGGGTAACTGTCTTTGTACGTCCGGGTCTGGCTCGTTCGCGCTGAACTTCGGGAATTGGTTGGCCACTTAGAACCGGGAAAGGTGTGGGCGCGTTTTGAAGCCCAAGTCCAACAGGCGCTGAGATCGACACAGACAACGGTCCGTCAGCAGCACCGTCGCCTTGTGCGCGGAGCACGTTGGCCAAACGAGCACGTTCGGCACCGTCATCGCCACCACCAGCAAAATCAGTCGTCATATTGATGAACGTGCCTTGTGGGAGGGCAGCAGGATGTGGCTTGGGCTGGTCTTCTGGAGGCAGTTGCTTGATGAACTCTTCGTAAAGACAAGCGTACGAATCCCCTATGAGGTCGTCGATGACTGGACCCTTCATCAGACTATTGTTAAGACGTTTCAGGTCGATACCGTCTCGCATGATATCCAAATATACTGATGTGGTGTCGGGATCATGAGCCCATTTCTCCATCATCTCTGACTTCTTGGTGAATTCTTCATGGTTCATGCCGTCGAATAATGCTCGTTCCCGACCTTCAGGTATTTGCCCTTGTCGTCTCAGCAGCCGCACATATGTTGTGGCGACATCCTCCCAGACCTTCGTGTGATCGAGAAAGTCTGTAGTCTTCCTTCGAATGCGGCGGACCAGTGCGTCCAAGTTTCCGCGATCGTTGAGCTGCTCTAGAATGTGAACGAAGAAAGAGATGTATCGCCCAGTATAGACATAATGACGCCCGGGCCGCTCAAATTCAGGCTTCCAAACTTGCATCGTCATGGTTTTGGTGAATATCTGTTGCGTGAACTGATGCTTAGCACCAAGTGCCCCGGCGGCATTCGGCTCATCATCATATATTACATGCGCAGCGCGGTCTGTGATCCTATGATGCCAATTGGACTTGTCCGCATGTCCAAGTTTTTTCAAGATATCCAGCATGTAAGGCACCCAATCGACCCCTTCTTGGTCCTCGGACAGAGGCACACCTTGCGCATAACGTGATGCCTGTAGATACTGGAAGGCTTGGGCACGTGAGATCTTTTGGGTGCTCACCATCTTGTGAACGATCGACACAAGTTTGAAATGAGGTTCCAAGATTGGCTCATTGGTCTTCTCCTTCTTAGGGAGAGCCTCAATGGCCTCGATAATGGCCTCTATGACGGCTTCCGCAGAGACACGACCTTGATTTTCAGCGCTTCGAAACATCTTCCACAGACACTTTGCGCGGGTGTAGTGAGACGTCCATGGTTTGGGCCGATCCGTCATTTTCCTTTCGAGAAGGTAAGCTGCAAAATGCCACAGAGCATACTCTCCCAGGGGGTTGTGATATGGTTGCTTAGACATTCTCATGTCAACGATGCTGCTCATATGACGTATATGTTTATCGGTCTTGAATGCTTCCATACTCAGTGGCGGACGAGAAGACGCATACAAGCGAGTGGCAAACTCTGTGAGCATGTCCTCAACCTTCTCTACAGTTTCCGGTCGGTGATCAGCAGATCGCAAGGCTACCGCGGTAGCCATGATGTAGCTGTGAATCGCTTGACGCTCGAGCAGAGCAATATCAGCCCTTGAGTCATTGAGTTTGGTGGAATTCCAAATCAAGTCGTCTTCAATCTTGGCCTCGTAGACCTGTGCCAAACGATACCAAGTTTCCCATTTCTCAATGTTGTGATCCAAGTCCTGACGGAAGAAGCTCGCAGCAACATCCAAATCGTCGGTTGGCGTTGGATTGACTCGTTTTATCGACTTGTATTTCGCAAGCGTGAGATGCCCAAGCATGAAATACCAGCCACTGCTTGCAGCTATCTGCGTGTCCGCCTGCACAACACGTGTGGGTAGATCACCAATACCTCTGATGCACCGGTACAAGTCATTTGCGTTGATAATCGACTTCAGGTACGAAGAAATGATTCGTTTGTTTTGCTGCAGCGTTGGGGGACTCTTAATCACCCCTAGAGCTTGCTGCATTTTGTCAATTGTAGCTTTGAGCTCGCTTTTGTTTAAGTCTCTGACGTTAAAACGTTCAGCATATTTCATTATCGTCGGGATCAAGGACCAGGCCGTCTTCTTGTCCAGATTTTCCGGAGGACAGCCGTGGTCGATATCTCCAATACCACTGGCGAAGCGGAGCTGATAGAGATCGAAGAATACTTGAGCAATCTCGCCAGTGTAGTCCTGTTCCGCAGCGAGGCCTCCCAGTTCGGATTTGACCAACTTTACAAAGGACTTATTGGCATGTTTGCAATATTGTCGGAGGCCGAAAGAGTTGTGGACTGTGCAGAGATATTCTGCCAGGTCGTCAGCTGCTCGCGGGTACAACGAAGGCTCTTGGACAGTCGCTTCCTTCAATAGCGTATATTGCAGAGTCCATGCCCGGACAAGCATTTCTTTGAATCGATCCTTGCTCCTCTCGTACAATTTTGTTGAGGTGGCGCCTTTGAGTTGAGGCCCGGTAGACTGACCCACGCGTATTGAATCATCGTAGATGACAAATCCGTGTAGCAACTTCACAAGTTTGGCGACTGCCCTCAAAGATGAACGAAGGTGGGCACCATCAACACATTCAAACGGGCTAGAATCGGTGAGGACTTTCGTTAGCAATCTGATCATCACCTCGTCCGCATCATGTAACCATTTGAGCATCGTGATCTGCCGACTCGTTGGTTCCGTTTCAAGATGCCGTGGAGTAGACAGTTCCTTTACAATGGTCTCAATCGCTCGGAGAAGACAAGACACGATTTTGGGGGTATATGAAATCGCTGTGTAAGCATTCTGAAGCCGTCTCCATAGGTACAATTTGAGTGCCGCGTCGCCGGATTCAAGAAATTGGACGAGCTCTTCAGCCTGGGTTGAGTGCTGGAAACCGGCACTCCCTTCTCCAGATTTAGGGGTTGACTCCAAGATAGGCTCTAATTTCTCGATTACAGCCACAGGGTCGCTGTTATCGTCGTCGAAAACGCTCGTGAAGAAATCGCGCGTACTGAGAGCGGAGAGTTCTCGATCAATGGCAGCCACAGAGATGACAGACATCGCAGCATTGTTCGGTAGGAAGATCGGGTCTGCATTGGTCTTCTCCAGCAAGGCCTTCAGCTCTTCGAGCAGCGAAACAATATGCTCTTTGGCGACATTGTCGTCTAGTCTTGCCTGGGCAACTGACGCCCAGATAAAGCGGAGAACCAGAGGATCGTTCAGCCCAGCAGCAGGAGAGTTGAAATAGAGTTGCATAAATTCGCTCGCCAGACCTGACCATCTCTTCAGGCGGTCTGCATGGCCGATTTGACTGGCATAGTCAAAGTCTCCGCCTGATTCGGAGGTTGTAGCGGCCCGATCAAGGAATATCTCGAAGAGAGACTCGACCATTTCAACAGCTGAACGGACTTCCGAGTTTATTCCATCGACTTGCTTGTGACTCGAATTGGAAAGGGAGGAAAGGCGCTGCTGAAAAACCTCCCATAGATATTGCTCCATTATACGAGCTAATTCACCCACCATGTATTTAATATCGACCGTCCATTTCTCACTTAGATACGGCGATGGACATGGCTTGCCCAGGCTGTTCGAGCCAGTGAGAACCGAAGACAACCAGGAGCTCGCGGCTTCGTAGATATTTGATGGTTCAGCATTGATTAGAGTGACCAGGGAGCCCAGAATGACTTTGTCGGAGCTCCTGGGGCGATCTATCTCCTTGGGAATATCAGGTTTGAGGTGTTGCAGGAACAAAGCCATGCCGGTCGCCTTTTCTGGAAAATCCTGATTACTATGACCGTTGACGATGGCTTGGCCCTTGTCATCTGACCAGTTCATCAAGACCAAGCGAAGGTCTGAAGAAAGTTGTAGGTCTTGCTGGGAACTTTCGGGACCACCCTCTTCGGCTTTCTCATCGGTAGCCGTCCAGAAAGCTTGCCTGGCTTGTTCGGCTGACAAGTATAGTTTCATACCAAGCTTGATCAGAAGGGAATTCGCTACGTCGAATGTGGCTTGATCCGCCTGCTCGAAGATAGCAAGTTGGTCCAGGAAGTACTGGGGATCTTCATGCGATGCTTCATCGTCTTGAGCAGTTAGGTCGACCATTGATTCTCTCGCTCGCAATCTTTTACTCTTTGCTCGCCCTTCGGTTTCATCGTTGCCAGCAACTGTTGTTGAACGTTTTCTCGATGGTGCTGGACAAGGTCGCATCACGATCGTGTCTCCATCCGGCGGGTTATCGTTCTCTCGCTGTCTTGCTTCGCTCAATTCATCAGCACCCCGATCTCGTGGTGATTCTTTCTGAGGTGGCGGCTCAATCTGGTTTCCTGTCTCTGCTGGATGTTGGACAGGACTTTGCGACGTATTGTCCTGTCCAGCGCCGATGGCACTGGCTTGCTTGCCCACATTGTCAGACGCCGGTGCCGTCTCAATTCCGTGGTCTGTCATGTTCAAGTCTACTCCTATCGTACTGGCGCTAGTGAGAGAAGAGTCGCCATTTTGAAGTTCTTCCATAGTCTTGAAAATCTCCTTGCCCAGGGAATACAGATCAGGAGAAGTCGGTCGTAGAGATTTCTGGCTCACCGCGAAGCTCAGAGGGCGATACTTGTCATCGAGGTATTCGAGAGTTGTTGTATGTTTCGGTAGGAATGGGTATGGGTCATTTGATTTCTTCAACATGTTCAGAAGCCTATCCTTTGGTCGTACGTCCGAACTCTGGAGACGGCTCAGGTCATCTTGGACCAGTGTGACTACTTCCTCGAGTTCCCCAGCTGCAAAGGCTTCATCGAGACCTGATAAGTCGATGGTTTGTTCGCCATCTTCATCCTCGCCAGCTAGGACACTCTCCAAGCAAAATCGTGCTATTCGCTGAGTAGACAGAACATCTGCCACACGGGCAGCTTTCTTCCAGGAGTCGAGATCGGTGTCATCGCGCTCAAGGGCTTGGGCGAACTGTCTAAGGCTTTCTTTGCAGGACTTGGCGTAGTACTGACAAAGTTCGGAGCGAGAGCCCCTCTGGTTTGAGACGTGGTGGCGAGCAACATCCAGCAGAAATTGACCCTTGTTCTTGAAGGCGAGATAAAGAAGTTGTGGGACCGAGCTTGCGGAGGAATCAGCGGCACTGCTAGGGAGCAGAGATAGTGCACCGGCGTCTGTCTGCGCGACGACGATTGTCGCCTCATCGTCAACTTCGTCATGTTGAAAATCCGAGACCACATCTGGGTATTTGAAGACTTCGGATCTCAGAAGTTCGTCGTAAGCATCCTTGGCTTCTTGAAAGTAGTCGGGACCCTGAGAATGAAGTTTCAGGGCATTTTGGTAAAGTTTGAAGGCCTCTTCCAGCTGGATCTCTCGCGTGTCATCGATCTCCTCTTCAAAGGTGTCTTCAGGTTCGACATTAAGAGCGGTAAAGGCAGACATGATGAGTCTGGTGTTAGAAGTTGTCTGTTTCTGCCAATATTGATCTGCGACAATTCATCCGGTGCTGGGTGAGAGTCATCTTAGATTCAGCGTAGATGATGCAGCCTTTGTTGACGGACACAGGAGACGGATGAGATTGCCATTCAGACAGTGAAGATGTCGAGGTTAATGGTCGTTATGATGGCGTTATGATAGCGTATTGTCTACCGTCAACGCGTCCAGATGTCGACAGTCGAAGTCGAACGCGAGGCGACAGTCGCAACTCCAGTTTAGGAAAGCTTGCCGAAAATGCACTCAATTGATCCTTCAACAATCCCCGGGCATTGATGAGACACGTAGCATCCAAATTTCACGCAGTAATAAGGGCTTGAAGACCTTTTTGTTTGACGGCGCTCGTCAGGTCTTCTACTACTCCTTTCCCAACGCGAGTGTCAGCGAAAGGTGCTGCCGGACCGCCTCGATTGCCTAGCTTTTTATCAATCTGTTCTCAAATTAATTGTCCACTTCCACCCAGAAAAGGGTGCGCCGCCATGGTTGCGCCGGCAGTGCCAGAGTCAGTCGCCCTCCAGATACTATTTATTCGTTGCTGTCCCTGCTGACCGTCTGTTGCAGGATCATTGAAGATGATGAGATCGGCCTCGCTGTAGACGCACGCACAGAAAGCCTCCCAGGACTCCGCGAATTGGGCCCTCCTGATCTTGTTCACTTGGTCAAGCAGAGCGTCAAAGCTGGCAACAAGCAGACTGGCGTTTACCACCATGTTACCGGCATCGATGCCTCCTCCTCCGCGAGCTTGGCGGCGTATGTCAACACTCTGACGTTCAATCCTGCGGACAAAACGCACAAGGTGGTTTCAGGGCTCTACTGTTGCTACAATGCCTTTTCGCATCTAGATATGCGGGTCGAAGTCAAAATCCCCGGAAGTGTAGAGAGCTACTGTGTGGACGAAAGGGGAGACAGAAGAGTTGCAACAGAGAACTTGTGGCTGGAGACATTTCTCTGCGCAGTGTTGCGAGCATATTCATACTCAGACAATGGTAGCGGTGACACGATAAAGAAGATTATTGGCGTCCGAAGATTCAATCCCATCATTAACACTGAGTTGGAGCACCGTTTCTTCGAAGCTGCCGAGAGATTGTTCTTCAGTGGCCGTCAACTTGGGTCGGACCCCGAAATACAAATCCCCAACCTGGTCTCCAACCATCTCACAGCGGGACTTTTGAAATACATACGTACAACAGGACGATTCGCATCAGGCATCAACTTGTTCGAGAAGCTACGGACAAAGGACGTCGAAGTTTCGTCATTACTGGCCCGGGTGCTATTGGACGGAGACGAAGAGATCCAAGCCGTGCGGCTTCTACATGATTCATTGCAGGATGTTCCGATGGACTATGCCCTTCTTGACTGTCAAGCCGCCTTCTGCCAGAGCAAAGGCGAGGGTGAGATGGCTTTGGAACTTGCGAAGCAAGGGGTCACAGCAGCTCCCAGTGAATTCAGTACTTGGGCTCGACTGGCAGAGGTGTATGTTGACCTTGAGCAGTGGGATCTGGCCTTGCTTACCTTGAACTCCTGTCCTATGTTCTCGTACCAGGATAAGGACTCGCCTAGGATGCCCGAGCCAAGTCGGGTGCTCCTGCCAATCCTACCCGAGAGTGCGCTGGATGAGATCGACGAGGGACAGCCCAGGCACGGAGAACCATTCGATCAAGTCCATGTCTCATTACGAAAATTACAGGCAGCCACGTATCAAGGGACCTTCTTGAAGGCATACAGCTTACTGACACGGATCGCTGCGGCCATCGGATGGGACACGCTCCTGAGGACCCGCAGTCAGGTCTTTGTGATGGAAGAAGAGTACCGGTCTGAAAAGCAGCACCAGGTGACCCCGAAGATACCCACTAGCAAGAATGCGAGCACAATCGCCCTGTCCGGCACTCCGAATGGCCACTCCAAAGCGGATGAAAACGGAGCAGACGAAGATGACGAGTCAGACGATGGCTCTGGTGTGGAAGAGCCGAAGAAACTTGACGAGGAGAAGATTCTCGATGAATCTTCCTCTACTGCACCTACGCTGAACGGCGGTGTCAACGAGAGTGAGAACGCCGAGATCAAGGCCCACCGATCAATGGAGAAACCGGTGCCCACGATTGCAGCCGAAGAAGTCAAGTCGGGCAGTGATGAGCCGGATACGTCCCATTCACACTATCCACAATTCCAGAACAAACGCCTGTGCGAGCGGTGGCTCGACAACCTCTTCATGGTATTGTATGAAGACCTCCGGATATACACAATATGGCGGACGGAAATGGGCCAGTACCGGCAACAACAAATGCAGTATAAGAAATCAGCCGCGGAGTGGGAGATCCTGGGAGACCTTGCTGAGCGGTTACATCACACAAACGAGGCATTGGAAGCATATCAGCAATGTTTGAACATTCGATTCTCTCCAAAGGCTATGAAGGGTATACTGCGGATGTACGAGAAGAAAGGTGACACGAGGAATTCACTGGCGTGCTTGATTCGACTTATCACCTGGCAATACCGATGGTACTCGGAGGTAAGCAATCTACACCAGAGCCTTCGATGTTTATGCTGATTGACGTGACAGTTTTCGCCGGAACTCTTCTACTCGATACGGAAGCTCATTGAAGAGGAAGGGGCCGTCAAGATCCGCTCTATCGTCCAAAGCACCAATCTGCCACAACATGTGCTGGACTTGACTCACGAATACTGTCGCCTGTGTGTCACTTTTAGAAGCAGCGGCACCGATGGATGAGTGATGGGCTACGAGACTCTTTATGTCAGGTACTTGTCTTTGTACATGAACGTGGATCGGGTGTTCTTTGCGTTGTTGCTCCTGAGCGACTTCCCAGCGGCGGCGTCTTGTCAGACTCAGAAAGAGAGGATATCAGGTAGAATGAAGACCACAAGCTTAACCGGGTCTGCTTGTGTCCACGGTCCATAAAAGAAATTCATACCACAAATGGCGGGTGCCTTCAACACCAGCTGTTGTCGCTGCACTGACATTTTGCGTATATACTGCCTATGCGCCTCCGAAGCAGTGGACTACGGTCGATCACTTGCCATTGCACCCCATCTTAAACCAGCCCGATCATTGTTCTCTGACATGGACCTGAGATAGACCATCAACATCCCTCTATCAACCACTTCAAACTTCTCTTCCGCCCCATATCCCGTGAGGTATCAGTTGCTTGATCGCCTCAAGCGTACGCAGTCTGCATCCCCAAAAGCATTCCGTTGCCGAACTCCCGTTCCAGCAGCCTTGAGGCGGAACGGCAGGGCTAGGCAGTGAGGAGGCTCTGAAGACCAACCCACAACTTTCCATCCAACTCTGCATCCACCATGTCTAGCCAGAAGCGCATCACTAAGGCAAGAGAATAGCCCCTGACGAAGGCTGCGGAGTCTGTATAGTGCTAACCCTGCGCGTCAGGAACTCGGTGAACTCACCACCTCTCCTCCCGCCGGAATCACGGTCGCTTTGGCCGATGAGGCGAATCTCTTCCAGTGGAAGGTCACCATGGAGGGACCAGCTGGATCGCCGTATGCTGTAAGTTGTCGCCAGTCTCTCCTGTGGGCATAACCCTTTGTGCTCGGCGCAGATCTTGCATACTGTCCGGGCCAACGCAGCCTTGCCCAGTCCTTACGCTGCGGCCTGTCACACTGGACATTGCAGAATGGGCACAATCAAACAGACACAGAAGAAATATTTGCTGACCTACCTTCACTTCCTCGCTATTTCCAGGGTCACCTCTTCAACCTCTCCTTGACTCTCCCACCAAACTACCCCTTCAAACCACCAACTGTGACCTTCACCACCAAGATCTACCACCCAAACATCTCCAATGACTCTCCACCAAACTCCGGCACCATGTGCTTGGGCATGTTGAGGGAGTCCGACTGGAAACCTAGCACGAAGATCGTCGCAGTCTTGGAGTTCGCTCGACAGTTGTTGAAAGGTACGTTGACACTGGAACCTTGCCCTTGGACCCCTCTGAATGATCAAACCCTGTCTCTCGGCTTGCATGCCTCACGATCAAGTCCGAACCGTTGCGTTCGCTCTACCCGAGCACGAACACTTGAATCTGTGAATGTTTGCCTTGGCTGGGATGAGTCGGGATGTGAGGAGTTGTAGGGGGCCTCAAAGCCTCGTCAAACCGTGTCACGAATCTCAGTTCACCAGTGCTGACACGATGTCGTTTAATTCGCCTTTAGAACCCAACCCTGATGACGCCGTCGAAGGCAAGATCGCCGACCAGTACCGCAGTGACTATGCCGCGTATGAGAAGGAAGCCCGCGAGTGGGTCAAGCGCTATGCGACGGCCAAGAAATGAACCCTTCACCACGTTGTGACTTGTCTGTTGCGCAGTCCCGGCCTCATTCATGCGGTATTAGAATAGGATACTCTCTTATCTTTTTTGCAAACGGAAATTGCGGAAAATGGGAAAATCCGATTCTGGGATATGTCATGTGGGAAATGATTGATGTGGTCACGGAACATATCGACAAAGACACACGAGACAATGATAAACGACATGGCGACGGGTGAGGAATAGAAAGATCAGAGTACCAGGTGAAGCAGGCGCGATGACTCTGACACAGAGCTAGCGAGCAGGCATGCATCCATACGGTACGCATACGCGCACGCACGTATCACCGACAGCGATTATCGGAGGCACAGAAAGGACCACACGAAAGCCGCAAGCGGATGAGCACTCAGCTCTGATGCGAAGGCATCGCCGTGTCTAGCATACAACAATAAAAAAAAATCACTCTTCATTCTCGCTCTCATTCTCATTCGCATTTCCCTGAGCGACATCGTCGTCCAGATCGTCGTCCCAATCCTCCATGTCATCACTGTCCCACTCGTCCTCGTCCTCCTCGTCGTCATCTTCCCCAGCTTCGCCGTCACCCTGGCTAGCATTGATCTTTGCATTCTTCTTGGCCAGCTTCTTCCTCTCGATATTCTCCTTCTGCTCCTTCCGTCTTGCCTCTTTTTCCTCCCGCTTCTTCTCCCACTTCTCCTCTAACGCCTTCTCCTCGGCGTCGGTCTTGGTCACAAACTCGTTCCACATAACCCGTCCTTCGCAGATGCCTTCTTCCACTTTGACCATGCGCAGACGCATTCGAGGACCGAGTTCGACCAGTTTCACCGCTCGCTTCTCTACGTTGGTTCCGCCATTTGCCGCGGACTCTTTCATCGTCGTGTCTTTATCTTTTTCCCCATTTTGATGTTGCTTTTGTTGCTGCTGCTGTCTTTGTTGCTCTCGCCTACTCAGCACTCGCTGGGTCGTGGTTTCAAGAACTTCGATTTCAGCATCTGTATCCAGCTCGGTCTCACTAGCAGACGTGTAACCCCCGGCTGATGGGTCGAGGAGATAGTCCGCGACGTCCTCCAGTTTGCCCAGGTTCGGCAGAGCTCCCGACTTCTTCTCTCGTAGTCGCTGCTCGCTTGGATCAAATCTGCGGACTCGTTTTGAAACACCCGTTCGACGGGTTGTGATTGCATAGTGGCGGAGGTTGATTATATATGTACCATCAGATTGAGGTTCGCGGTTCAATAGCAAGATTCTTCGTATTGAGCTGAGAGGGGTCGTCTGTGGGGATATGGGAGGAAATATTGACTGAAATATAGTAGTAGTAAGGGACTCGAGCTGCTTCTTGATAGGGTCGGCTTTTGCATCTTCGCCTGCTTGAGAGGTGAAATTGTTCATGACCAGGAGTGGCGCATTCAAATATTCCTTCCCTCCACTGCGGGGATGCTTTTGGGCTTTCGCTATGTCTTTGCATAAAGCGTAACGTTCGACTCTGAAAGTCAGGGTCGGTCCTCGGGGCGTGAGCGCAACTCTGAGGTGGACATTGCCGGATTTCGAGCGCGAGAAGAGGAAGAGGTGCGAAATACCCAGTGGACCAGCCATAGCGGTGTAGTCTTTTAACTTGTTCGCTCGTCGCTCCTGGGTAAAGAGGTCAACATTGAGCATGATAGAGCGATACACCGAGTCTTCTCACTTTTAACCTGCTTGCAGTATCCGGCTCCATCACTGCTCGAAAATCTCGCGCCAGCTGCGTCACACTGGATCCGACGTCGCCTGCGCCCATGCGGATAACCATACTCTTGGGCCGTCGGTTCGCCTGCCCCGGCTTTCCAGGCCCGTCATTGTTGGGCACATGAGTCCTCTTCTTCTTTCTTGCCTTGACCATGGTCGGGTACTTGCAAAAAGTCGTTGGACGAGGAGAAATGGAGGCTGGCGCAGGTGCAATGGTGATATTTTGAGTGAGGAGCAAAAAGTCGGAGACAACTTTTTCTTATCGATAAGAAAAATCCACCGGTGGAGTATTGCGGCGGACAGCGCAGCTTGCAGCTCTGGCACTTCACAGGCTAGATCTCAAGGACTCTATTTTGTCCATACGCAATTCAGTCAACCTATTCCGACTGCCGAAGGAACCCTGCTTGGTACTAGGTAGAGAGGGAACAAGATAGAACAACATTTGACGAACTCCTCTCCATCGGCGTCGGAACTCCTGGACAATTCCGTGTGGCCTACGAGTTACTTCTTTGTGGCCTACCATGTATCTGGTGAGTCACCTGGGGTGCTATGAGCAACAGCGCCCCTAAATTGGATGGCCACATGCACGACGTGCCCCTATTCCTCAGCCCCCTTCAGCCTGATGAGGCCTAATGAGCCAATTCTCAATGGGGAGCCCGCATGGCCCGGCATCCCCGCATCAACTTGGCTGGCTAGGTATGGCGGGTGAGGCTGCGCCCCTCACTAATGGCCACAAACGCCCCAAACAACTTCCGCAAGGCTGAGCATCTTCATCCCGGTATGAACGTCAGCAGTGAGTCACCAGTCAGAACGAAAGACAAAGAGTATAAATCCTTTAGCAGCCTGTCCAAGAGCTCCTCAAGAGTACGGGACATGATTGACTTCCTTCCCAGGGGCTGAAAGGCATCAATCCCTTGATCCATCTGCACCAACTCCTTGCCCTTTGCATTTGACACAGCGCCTATTCTATAAGACAAACTGAGAATAAGATACCGCGATGCCGCGCCGTACCCACGACTCCATCTGCTCTGAGACACATAAAGACCTACGATCTCAGAGACGCAGCAGAAACCGGACCTCGAAGCAAGCCGAGAAATACTATGGATATCGCTGCGTGCAACCCGGCTGGATCGACCAGGAGTACCTCTCTGTGACCCGAGTTCCCCGAGAATGCTTCTATCCAAACATCAACATATTCGCAAGCTGCGCCCCGCTCGTCACAGATGCCGCCGACATCAAAGTTGCAAAGTGGACAAAACGAGACATGTGGCTAGACCGCGACGTGGATATCTGGCCGCTCGACGTAAGACGCCACAAAGGGAGGAGGATCCGGGAGAAATACTGCTGGAAGTGGAACGAGCTCGAATTTGGGCGCAGGATGAAGCAGAAATCCCGGTGTCTCGAATTCGCCGCTGAAGATGGCGAGTTCTTAGCCCTAGATGATGATCTCGATATGGACGCCGCGGTCTGCTGGTTGTGTGAACCATTCTGGGACGACGAGGAGGATCAGGGTCGCAATGATCGCGGTGAGCGGCCACCTCGCTATGTTAGCCTCGATGGCGAATGTTACTCCGACGACACTCCCCAGGAGGTCGACGCCGACGACGTGGACGGTCCCTGGGAGAGGGAACTCCTTGACCTGTATTGCGACAACGGCGATGGAGATGATTTCAGCGTCATTTCAGAGCGGGAGGCATTCGATGACATGTCGTTACCTTCGATTGAAGATGATTATGAAATGGTCTGAGGAAGGACGACGAGGCGACAGCAGCCATTCATGGTGACATGGACTCTGTACACTATTTGATGAAGAAAGCGCAGCGCAGCGAAGCTTGAAAGTGAAGAAGCCATGATGCTCTCTTAGCGCTAATGATTGGAAACAAGTCCTTGACGACGGGCGAGACCCCGATCGACCAAGCATGCATTCAAATGAGCGCAAAGATTGAAGCTAGAAATGCGCAATGACAATCTATGTCTAGCCAGACTTTTCCTCTAAGGTAAAGACAGTGAGATCTTGGAGCAAGCCTCCCGTATGGTCAAAAGAGAACGATATAGACTCTCAATCTGCCCCCACCCTCTGGTAGCCCTGCAGAGTCGAGCCTTGAAGCTGGCAGTCTCTCACATAGACTCGAGGTCCCTGCCCTTGCCATCGGCGTTCACATGGATTTTTGTCTTGCCATCCAGCACCGGAGACACGCCTGCGCTCGACGTGCCGCCATCGGTGCTGGATTTGACACCATAGATGACCCCCTGTTCGATCTCGTCGAGGGTACGGCCTTTGGTCTCGGGGATCAACAGGGTGCACAGGGCAGTGAGCGCCATGATCCCGGACAGAATTCCGAGGACGGCAGGCAGGCCAATGGCGTCCGTGAGCGAGCCAAACGAAAACGCAGTCACCATCGCGCCCGCCTTGCCCGACGCTGCGGCGATACCGTGCGCTGTGCCGCGGACGCGGGTCGGGAAGACTTCAACCGGGATGAGAAAGGTCGTGCAGTTGGGTCCCATGTTGAGGACTAGTTGCGACAGTGTGAACAGCGTTACCAAGCCGGCGGTGGAGCTGTGGTTGAGTACGCCCGCCCAGATGGCGTACAGGACTGCGACGAGCGCGCTGCAGTAGAATTGCTGCTTCACGCGCCCGATCCAGTCCGGCAGGAAGATTCCGATATAGTAGCCTGGGAGATACCCCTTTCGAGGAAGTCAGTATGAACTTATCAATAACAGATAGGGAGAGAAAATCCCATCTCACCGCAGCCGCTACGATAATGTTGCCAACGGCAGTATTCCACAGGGTGTGCCATGGTGTGGGCCCCTTGCCGTAGCCAATTCTCGAGAGCACGATGCTCTGGTTGAGGTTGACACCGTAGAAGGCAATGTCGCTGAACTTCCATCAGTACGTTGTACCTAGGGTACAAGGAGTAGTTGACTAGCTTACAAGAGGAACCAGCACATGCTGACGGCAAACAGGACTTTGGCATGCTTCCACTCTGAGAAATACTCCCGGAAATCTCGGAATTGTTCATGCAGGCCTCGTTTGCCGTCCTTCTTGAGAGATGTCTCCTCGGCGACATCTAGAAGTTGTAAGTGAATACCTCACAAAGCGGCGGGAGTCCTCACATTGTCGATAGGGTGTGCTCTCAGGCATAGTCAAACGGAAATATAGCGTAATGATGAGGGGAACAAGTCCGATGCCGAACAACAACCTCCACACCCATTGCAGGTGGTAGATGTTGCCATTGACAGAAGATTTGAAGGCAGCCAAGAGGATGAGGTAGACTATGCCTGAGGTCATGCCTCCGAGACCGATAGAGGCAAACACTGTCAGAACAAGTTTGGCCCGAGACCGCAGAGGATTGTGTTCGGCCGACAAAGCTGAGGTCATCGGATAGTCTGCGGCGAGTTAGACATCAATTCTCTCAAAGGCTTTTCGTCGCTCCTTACCTCCGCCGATGCCAATACCCGTCACCACTCGAAACACAGACATCCACGCGATAACATCATGGTGCGAGAAGCCCCTCCAGGGCATCAGGACAACCAACAAGGTACCAAGTATTGTCAACATGAGCTCTTTGCCGTAGATTCTATGACGGCCCAGGGCATCGCCAAAGATTCCGAAACCGATCTGACCCACGATCATGCCCATAGAGAGCGATGCTTTGATCGTGTCGGCTGGTACTGTAGGGACCGCGTTCTTGTCATCTTGAAAGTATAGATATCCGAGCATGGGAACAGCTGCAAGAGTCAGCATGGAGATAACATAGCTTTGGAAAGGGGGAAGGACCAAGTCCAATGCTCAGGTTCAGGTACCCATCACCAAACAGACCAACACCTGCCACCACCAGGAACTTCAGGAAGGAGAAACTGGAAGCTGTGTTGAACATGATCAGAATGACGAGGAATTGCTGATGTAACTTGACTTAGGGATACAGGTTGGTGGTCAACATCCAAGCTCGACCTTGTTGCCCTCGTTGCAAATATACATCTTTTCGACCAGCCTGACCGGACTGAGGGCTTCGCACGGGTCTCGGGCCAAGACCGCGGTGGCTGTATATCCTTCGAGACACATATCTTCTGGATAGACAACCTGTGAGGTGATTGAGATAGTCGATAACGAATTGAGAGACACAGGGTAACCACGTGCAAATACGGTTCAAAGATAATCTCACACGATATCAAGGAGGTTTGAACGGCCCCTGTTGACTTCTTTCCGGCACCTGGGACGAAGACCGCAGGTCCATAGAAGGATTCAGCGAAGATTCCATCCAGTTCGGGTCTTCGAGGGAAGAAAAAATCAGCCACTCGCCGACTGGGCCGAGATGTCTGGACTCGACAGCCTCGAGATGAGCGGGACACGGCTGGCCATATATCCAGCCACGTGGACACGGTCGTCGGGAAAAGCGCATCATGTAATGACCGCATTTCTGACAGAAAGGACGGGGTAGGGAGGTGAGTTGAGGTGTAATGTCAAAACATATGCGCGTCTTCACCCCGACTCGCGGGATCCAATCACGTCAGCAACTTCCTCAGGCCGCAATTGGCTGGAGAAGCACGACATCATCGAGCCGCGATCCAGGCAAAGACCCTTCCTTCTTCTCCTCTCCTTGTCACGACTGCCCGGACAAGTGCAAACTGCAATCATGGCAACGAGCCCGACCGCCCCCGGCTCATCGGCCGTGCAGGCTCTGCGAGAGTCCTTCGGCGATCGCAAGCCCATCGACATCAGCCGAAAAATCACAGCGTGCGTTTCCTGTCGGAAGCAGAAGATCAAATGTAACATGGGGGACGGCAATCCGCCGTGCGTCAGATGTAAGAAACGAGGGCTGTCATGTGTCGTCAATCGGAGTTTGCAGATGCTTCTCGAGAGCGATGTAGAGTGAGTTCGGTCCATATCCACCGCCAAATCACTTGCACGAGACAACATGCGCCAGTCCCATGACGGCAATGGCAATAGCCACGACGTTGTCGTCTTCCAGCATCCTCGACATGGCTGTCACGTACTGCTGTGCAACCACGTGGACGGGGCTGGTGCCGTGCTCTCCGCCAATCAGGTGTAGGCTTAAACGGACACAGCTGACCCCAGCAGATGGAAAGCCAACATCGAAGAGAAATTGCGCATGCTGGAAGACTCGGTCAAGCAGCTAAGCCAACGATCTAGCAGCAACCAAGATGTTCCTCCTTATCCCCCCCAGGAGACTACCTCTTCGAATCTCCCCACCAGGCCGGATGCCATCATGGCCACTGAACAGCCTCATCCGACGGAGCCTGGCTGGGAAGTCGTCATGGACTTGAACAGAGGGCCGGGAGTGGTACCGGCGTCCTGTGTGTCAGAAGTAGCAGATGCCTCGCCAGGGATGACTCGTCAGAACTTGACTGATAATCTCGACATCATCGACCAAGGCATCATAACGCTTGATGATGCGGAATCCTTCTTCCAATTATATGCTCGACGTCTCGATCATTTCTTGTACAGGATTTTGGCAGAGCACGACTCGCTGGCAAGCGTTCGAAGAAGTTCGTCTCTCTTGACCGCTGCAATATGTGCCGTGGGAGCCCTCCATACTCCCTCAAATTTGTATCACATTTGCTATCAGCATTTCGTCAATCTGGCGTCCTCCAAGATGTTTTCCAAGAAGAACAATCATGACGATGTTCGCGCGTTTTGCATTGGTGCTTTTTGGATAAGTGATATGTCCTGGACCCTCGTTGGAGTAGGCAAGTGTGCACAGACTGGTATTTCCCTTAGGACTCAGTGCTGACCCTGACGCCTTTTATAGCTGCTCGGCTTGCGGGAGAGTTGAACCTCCACCGCTGTATACCCAAAGCTCCCCACACAAAGCGCGCCTGTTATCTGCGTACTAGGTTATACTATCTCGTCTTTGTTTGCGACCACCATTTCTCGATCTGCTACGGGAGGCCGCCTTTGACGAGGGATTTTGCCTCAATCACGCCTCCAAGTCAGTTTCTACAGTCTGAATTTGCGACCGAGGACGATGCTCGACTTGTCAGTCAGGTGGAAATCTGGACAATCAGCACTCGGGTCTTTGATCAATTTAGCCTAGATCCCGAAGCCCATCTGTCCGATCAACTCATCCCACAACTCCGCCGGTTGAGCATTGCATTGGATACCTGGCGGGCTGATTGGAACGAGCGATTCCATTTCAATGAGTGCGTCGGAAACTACCCGCGGAAGGGCGTAGGTCTGCATTATCATTTTGCGAAGCTATTCCTCTGCTCGCACGCCTTCAGAAGAGCGCCTGTTGCCGAAGGTGAACAACTCCAACTGGATCCTGACCTCGAGGAATTCGCGACAAGTGCAGTACATTCAGCAATTTCGATCCTGCAAGTTATTGCTGCAGATCAAGAGATTCAGTCATACTTGGATGGGCTTCCAGCCTACTTTGATACAATGATAGCGTTTGCCTTCGTTTTCCTCCTCAAAATTACCATCAGGAACCCCGCCAACCTCCGAGTGGACAAGGCCGGGATATCTGAGACCCTGGATGTTCTGGCGACCGTCTTGAATAATATAACAACTTCAATGCACCCACGCCATCTGCTGAGCAGTATTGCGGCCAGTGCACGGAAGCTGTTGGATCGGTTTTCTGGCCAGGAAGCTGCTCCGGCTCATTCTCAGACTGTGCCAGGTCCCCCGACTTCTTTTGACCCATTCAATCAGTGGCTTAGTCCCACAGACGCCATGTTTCTTGAAAATTACGACTTCCTCTATTCGCCTGGCGCCGACTTCAACGTTGACCCCGATCTCGGCCTCGGCTTTGCGCACCATCAGTAGGTGTGGCAGTGTATCTCTCACAAATTGAGGGCCAGGTCAAAAGCATCGAAGTTCCTCCATTGCCGATGCTCAATTGTATTCGTGACAGGAAGAGATCTTAGCAGGGGGATTGGCTGCTCAGAGAGGCCACCGTGAGATCGAAGTCGATGGTCGCGTAAATTGTCGAGCGCATGTTCTTCCTTCCGACTTCCGAGAACGGCATTCTCCTTGGAGACCAGCACAAAATCTCCCTCGCGGTCGAGGGGCATCTCGAACATTTGAGCCGCCGTTGGTCCGTCGACAGCGACTTCGATTTGCGGGAATAAACGACAGTACGTCAAGGCATCCTCGATGGTAATTTCTGGTCGATTTAAGTATACCCGCACAAAAGAACCCAAGGCGCCATGGTGGCGGACGAAAGGATCTGTGATCGGGCAGATAACTCTTGAGGAGCCCTCGCCGAACTTGCGATCCAGCTCTTCTTCAACAAATAGGACATTTGGTGTACCGTCGTCTTTGCATTTATCGCTCATTCCATGATCTCCAGTCACAACAACTGTAGCACCCAGTTGAACCAAGCGACCGACGCAGTCATCAATGGTCGCCATGAAAGCATTTGCTTCCTTGCTTCCTGGGGCAAATTTGTGCTGAACATAGTCGGAGAGTGTGAGATAAAACAAATCAGCCCGATCTTCCTCGAGCAGCTTTATGCCTGCCCTGAGCACAAATAAAGACAGGTCTCCTGAGTATTGGTCTGGAGTGGGAATGCCGAGCCACTTCTCAACATCAGAGATGCCATTATCGGCGAGCGTACATTTGTTGGCATATTGGGCTGAAAAGCAAATGTCTCCCCGCGAGCAATTCAAGCCGTGGTTGATGATTGCTCTCAGCTTGTCTTTCGCAGTTATGGCGGCAACACGGACGCCTCGCTTCGACATCTGCTCCAAAATGGTCGAACCTCGAAGCAATGCGTCATCCACGATCATTTCCTCCTTTCGAGTTGTCCGGTCTAGGAAGAAGTTCCCCGAGATACCATGTAAGGCCGTCGGTGCCCCAGTGATAATGGAGACGTTGTTGGGATTGGTAAATGCTGGCATGGCACATTTCGCCGTCGTAGCGAAGCCTGATTGGACAAACTTGGCCATGTTGGGGGTATTACCGTCGGATATTCCTTGTTCGAGGTATTCGGGATCAAAGCCGTCGACACAGATCACGACCGTGGGCCTCTCGGGAAGCTTGTATTTTCTTCCGTGCAATTCAAAGACCGACCGGGATGCTACACAATGCGTTCTCATGGTCAGCCTTTCGCACCGTGAGGGTGTGAGGAGCACGATTTCCGGCGCTTACCGAGCAGGCTTTTGGTTGCCATTCGTTCATAATATTCGAGCGGCAGTGTCGCCATTTTGGGTACCTTGGCCAGGTCGTCCCAGCGTCGAACAGCCAGTTTTGCCTCGAGGAGAGGGTCTTTCTGGGCTTCGACGACCTGTTCCTGAGTGAACGTACCGCCCTGGACTTGATCTTAGGCCCGAATCCAAGAATGCGCCGTCTCTCTGAGATTGAGGGCTAGAACCTGGCGAGCACTGACCTGGAATTTCAGAGTCGTTTTACTGGATTGACTCAGGCCCGCATAATAATCTTTGTCCACGGCTGTCAGGTATCGCTTCGCCATGACGTGCGCACCAACCAGCTGACAGATCGACTCATTAAAACCAAGGACACGAAGGTATTTCTCGCCCAAGATCTCGTGACTTCCACTTCCAACGAATACTCCATCTGGAGCGATCATAGCAGGCATTTCCTTCGCTGCAGGAATGAATCGCCCGACATCATGAAGCAACGCGCCCAGCACGGTGTCATCGTCCGCACCTGCCTGGACTGCAAGCTGAGCGGTCTGCAGTGTATGTTCAAGCTGGGAGACCTGCTCCCCCAGGTAATCGCCTTGACCTTGGGCGGCTATGAATTGAAAGAGTTCTTTGACGCATTCACGGGCATGACGCTCGATGGAGGGGAGCATTTTCTTTCTTTCTTTCTGTCGGTTTGGCGTCTGGATTTGTCTTGTCGAACTATGGTAGTTCGGCACGATGATTATTTCAGATTGAAGTGTTGAGAGTTGAGGATCCTAGAAATTTCAGTAGGATTTGTCCTCAATTTGGATGCAATTGTCCTTCTGGACTCTCTGCCTACTGGGCTCAAAGTCATGGAGGCGGTCGGCAGATCGCCGACAACAGTCACCCACACCGGACTGAAGATCGAGCTCTGCAGCCTAGAGCGATCTGCATACCGTGCCACTCGTTGTCATTTGGTGGAGATTCCGTCTGGAGTCTGGACAGCGAACGCGACAGTTTCAAATGCTCGGACCTCGAGGAAGACCATGTTCTGCGGGCATCAGACGGAGTTCGACCGAGTGCTTGGCACCGGCATGAAGACCGCAAGGCTGGGGTTATGGCTACGAAACCCCTATGCAGCCGTGCACTATTAAACGGCTGGGAGCCTTGGCCGATCTGGGTTGGAATGTTCCAGGAGTAAGTCTTTCGTCCGAGTTGCTCTCAAGATAAGCCTAAAACAACTTTGAACAACCGCATTTCCATCGCTTCAACGAAAAGACAGGAGCCTGACATGGCGTCCTTCGTGCCGGGCCCCGACTTGGTCCAACAATTCCACCGTGACGGCTTTCTTGTTCTCCGCGCTGAAGAGCATGGCCTCGTCAGACCTGAGCAGCTTCAGGCCTGGACAAAGGAGGTGCGCGAGTGGCCGGCTGAGAAGGGCAAGTGGATGCCATACCATGAGGTCAACACAGACGGGTCGCGACAACTCATGAGGACGGAGAACTTTGTCGACTATCACCCCGAGTTTCATGCATTACTGTGCGGCGACGCTTTGGCGAAGATACTGAAAAGCATTTCGGGAGATGTAAGTCAGATTGGTCCTGTTACAACGAGGGCGATTGCTGCTTGCGAAATGTTTGCGGTGACTGACTTGGAATTCGGGTCGCAGGACATGCTCCTCTTTAAAGACAAGATCAACTACAAACTTCGGTCAGGTAACGGGTTTGCGGCACATCTGGACGCGCCCGCATATGACCACATTGGCAAGATCGAGCACCTCACAGCGAACTTCGCCGTGGACGAAGCGAGCCCGGAAAACGGCTGCATCGAAGTCGTTCCGGGATCGCATAAGATGGAGGTCGAACTCTCGCACGGCGGGGCCATTTCCCGATCCTGGGAAGACGGCCACGAGTGGACGAAGGTGCCCCTTCGGCCCGGGGATGTTTTGTTGTTTGGGAGTCACCTCGCACACCGGAGCGCGCCGAATCGCACGAACAGCAACCGAAGCAGCATCTATGCAACATACCATGGGAAGAGTGACGGACTGGATCTGAGACAGAGATACTATAAGCATCGGAGGGAGAACTTCCCGCCTGACCACGGTGAGTTTTTCAAAACGCGCGCTTGGTGATGCTACTGGCTATGCTTTCCCTTTGGTTTTGAATAATGGAAAGAAGCACGAGGCTGACACTTTACTCCTTTTGTTTCGTCACAGAGCGCGTAGCTGGGAAGGATTATAGCCAGGGCTATAAGACGTACGGGTTTGCTGCCCCCTTCATGTCAGAGAAGCAGGTGGAGCAGGATAAGGCCAGGGTCCAGCCTGTCCACTGAGCAAGAAAGGGGAAGGGAAGGGGAAGGAAGCGGGAAGGAAGAGCTCTCCGTTGAGCTTTTTTCCCGGGGAAGTACATACCATGTTACTATCGCCACCTAGGTTACTCTTGAAAAGAAAACCCCTGTCTCCAAATACAGGTCGCTCCCTAGCGAGTAGGTAGACGAAGCTCGCCAAACCCCCGAGCTTGAACTCAATCTCCTGGAACACGTGGTGTTTAGCACCTCTCGAATTCATCCTGAGCAGAAGACACCGGGCCGCAAAGAGGGACTTCCCTTGTCCCCATCTGACTCCAGAGCAATCTCTCATCATGGTGTCTTTCTCTTGAATTGATGTGGTGTGGCCACAGCTTCGCGGGCGTTTCTGGGTGGCTGGAGAATGTTGATGTTTTTGACTAAGCGATGGTGGTATGTATATCGCCATGCAATCTGGAGGGTCGGTTCGGCGAAAGTCCGAGAAAGTCATAGCCCATCGTGGAATGCATGTGGATTCGCGCCTCGCCGAACTGAGTGAGCATGGAGAGCCACAAGATTTTCCCCATTTTGGGGACAAATTTCAATGTGTTTCCCGTGCTCTCGTGTTCTATGAACAATTACCTCCAGCGGCTCGCCGACACTGGCTACGTCAGGCACCAAAGGGGGCTTGGGACTGGGAGAAGCCGGCGAATGAATCAAAGTGCCAAGCAGCCTCGCGAGGAAACTTGCCCAGACCCGCCAGCACTCGATGGCTCAGGCCTCGTTCTGGGTGACTTGATGGTGGTGATGATGATGATGATGATGATGATGATGATGATGATGATGGCGGTGGCGGTGGCGAACCGGTCGTTTCGGGCATATAATTCAGGCACGCCTCCACGGCCTCCCGATATCCATTCCCCATCGAGTGTGCGAGAAGGGGCACCCGCTTGGAAAGCAGGGCCAGGCGCAATTCGTCGAGATTCGCGTACTTCCAGCGCGCCGTCAGCGTGCGCAGCGTCGTCCAGAGGCCGATCTCCAGGAGGACCAGGCCGAGGCTGTAGAAGTCGAAGTCGCGGACGAAGCGGTGGCCTCGGTGGTACGACGGGTGCTGGTAGTCCTGGAACCGAGCCATGCCCGGCCCGAGCGTGAAGGCCTGGGGGTCGTCCTTGCGGCTGTGGTTGAAGCCGACAATGTATGGGTTCTGGATCCACGCGGTGGGATGGGACTGTGCGGCATGGAAGAAGGCAATGTTGTGCGCGGAGATGCTCTTGTGCATCCAGCCGACCTTGTGGCAGTCCACGACCGAGGCGGCGAGCTGGTAGGCGAGGAGGTATCGGTCCTCGAGAGACGGTCGACTCCTCGTGTCCATCGTGGCCAGAATGACGTCGGACAACGTTCTCGGGGTGATTGTTGTCGGCACACTAGGCGGAGACTGTTGGTGGCTGGGGGGGAACTCGTAGATGACCCCAAACGCGTGACGGCTCGGCTCGTGATAGTATCCCGAGCATTGGAGGACTTGGTCGATCGGCTTGGCTGGGTTGTTGAGCAATGAAGCGATCGCCTCGACTCTTGCCAGCAACTCCTCACTCACGGATCCTTCCCAGGCCGGGGTGTACCGAATCCATTCCACCACCACTCGGCGTTTGGCCCCACCCGAAGAAGGCTGCTCTTGAACCCAGGCCAAGGCATGCTCTCCAAGATGTCCGCCCGTGCCACCGGTGTCGATTTCGACTCGGCTGGGATCTTCAATGTAGAGCTCCGGTCGCGTTCGCTTTTCCTTCTGGAAAGCCAAGATCGACATGCGTTTGATTGTGAGAAGGAGGCCGATCCTTTCCGTGGCCGAGGAGTTGCGACATTGCCCTTGCAGGGTCTCGAGCACGGCCAGGTCTTCGGTCTTGACGAGGTCTTCTTCCACCTGAGATCGCGACAGGCTTTGGAGTTCGGCCGGGAGAAAATCGTGGAGTTGGCTTATAAGAGCGCGGAGGTCGCCATACAGAGGACTGACGGCGGCGGCGTGGCGCTCCAGGATCGACGACACTTCCTCCTTGCATTGAACCAGTACCCGGACCACCGGATCGATTTCGGTCATCGGGTCTTCGGTGAGCCTCCATGGGCTGTGTTGGGCCGTGATAATGGACTGGAATAAGGTGGTCCAGGCTCTGAAGCGTCTGCTTTCGATATCGGCCTCGATCGAATCGGTGCGTTGGATGAGTGTCGAAAACAGATTCGCCACGTTGTCGGTGTAAGCGGCGACGGCGATGCAACCCAAGTTCCAGCTCACTTCGGGGGCTCGAGGTCGGTCGTCAGGATTGAGCGCCAGCATCGACCTGACCAACTGAAGACAGAGTCGGTGAGTTTTGTCTCCTTGCCGCTCGAGCTTGGAGAGCCACGTGTCGACGTTTGGATTGGGCTTGAACCGGCCGCCGTGGAAGGTCCGTGTCTTGTACCCGTTGACGTTGATTTCGCGCGCGTCCTTGAAACGCAAGGTCGAGCCGGGGCCTTGTAGCATGTACGTCAAGAGCTCTGCAATGATACAACCAAAGGACCAAATGTCACTCGGCCGACTGATGATATGCTTCTTGAAGTTGTCTTCGAAATCCTCGCACTCGGGAGCCAAATGATAACCCTTTCCGATTTCAAAGGGTTCTTTGGACGACTCGGCAGCGTCTTTGAACCTGGACAGTCCAAAATCAGCGAGTATCAGCGTTTGGCCGTCGAAAAGGACATTGCTGGGCTTCAGATCGTGGTGGCAGCCAATGAATTTCAGGTTCAACGTCTTGCTCGTAAAATTGTGGACGGTGCAGATGGCCGAGGAAAGCTGGGCCAAGGCATAGAAGAATGCATCGTCCGACGTGAACCCCTCCGGTCGAGCTTTTTCGAAGAGAGCGGCGAGGGTTCCGTGAGATACCAGTCGGAACATGAGATTGTGTCGTCGCCGGCGAGTGTATGAACTCAGGATCCCAACCATGTTCGGATGCTTGAGCTCGCTGAGCAAGCTCAAGTTGTGCAGCTCTTTGTCCCAGTCGTCTTCGCCGCTCGTGTAGCTCGTGAATTCCTTCCGAACCGCCCTTAAATTCTGCATCCAAATCAGCAACGACAACAACAACAGGAAACAATGAGTGTAGATAAAATCTGGACTGACATCTTCCGGCGGAGTGAAGGCAAGTGTTTGATGGTGTGCGTCCAGTTCGATTTCGAAAACATCGCCGAAGCCTCCAGTGGCAATGGGTTCGTTTCTCACGTACGGCAGCGTGATCAAGTCATGGAGTTCTCGGTGCAGCACTCCCTTGGAGAATATCGGTGCAATCAACTCCCACTGTATCTCGTAAAACTCGGTGGCGATGCTGGGGACGATGGTCGTCAGGGTCTCGAGAGCAAATGGGAGCCTGAAATCCAGAGGCGACGCGGTGAGTTGATCATGTTTGACGAATTCGACAATTTGGGATTCTTCCCCTTTCAAGAGAACAAGGATTGCGAACAACTTCTGCCCGCCCTTGAGAATTCGGTCGGTGAGGTCTTCAATGTTGATGGCCGAGATCCCGCTCTGGCGAAGCGTGTCCGAGATTCTTTCTCTAGTCAGCAGTCTGTAGAGTGACTTTTGAGGGATGAAGAATTGGCCCTCTGGGACGCTGCTCCGGCGCAACAGCCTCAGCTGCTCCCGTAACCGATTTCTCGACATGTTAACTCGGCGGCCGCGATGGATGATGAGATCTAGAAAGTAGGGAAGGTATTGCTTAGTATTGGAATGTTACACGTGTATGGTACAGCTGCAGGGAACCAGTCATCTGCATGTCCTGGTCGTGGAAGCCATCACGATTGCATTCAGTGCTGTCCAAAGTGAGGGGCTATCGCCAAGCGGTGTGTTCTTGCAATGCGGGTGGCCTGGTGTCCAGGTGACACTGCCACGGTGGCTTGGATTGATGAGGGGCAGCAGAGGCACAAGAACGGGCCATGGCTTGTGGCTAAAACAACTAACAGACAAGAGATCAAGATCGGTCATGGTCATGTAGAAAGGAAGCACTGGAGGATGGAAAAAGCAAATGGGTGGAAGAGCCGTTGGACTGCGATACTCATTTTGACATTTGACATATGACATCCATTTTCTACCTGAGCTGTTTCCTTCCCAGCATGGTCATGCTCAGCGTCTCGGAGGAGGACTCTGGACGGACTCTATCTGAGCCTGGAGGACGTCAGCCGCTGATGGGAACTTAGAGCGCTCGACTGGACGGGAACAGAGAGCTCTAACTCACGGCCGTCAATTCTTGAGTCTGTGGTATGGTGACGAGAACATGGTCGTCCTCATCCTTCGGGCTCACGTATCAGCCAAAAGACTTCGAATGGCCCTCTGCCGACATCCTGGGGGGATAGTCACCTCAACGTCAAAGTTTCCGTTTCCAAACAAGCTGCGTAACAGGCGAAACAACTTCTCCTTGTCAAGATAACGGCCGGAAATCTTTTGCTTCACCATGACGACTGAAGGCGGTTGGATGCTATCACTGCTAACTCTCGCGGTTGTGGTTGTGGTTGTGGTTGACGCTGTGAGACGTTGGGCGCGCAAGTGCAGAAAACGCGCCTGAAATCAGGCTGCCACGTCCAGCCTCTGGGCGGCTGCATGGGAGTTTCTCGCAGTCATTGGACGACAGGCAAACGGCTGGATTTGCACTGTTGTACACCGGTTTTGCCGGCCAGATCTAAATCAAGTTTGGGAAACTAATTAAATAGTGACGTGACCCCCAATCTGTGCTTGAGAGAAGACCGTTGAATCAGGCATAGGCAGGCTTGGGCAACGGAGTGTGAGTGTATGAAATCCAACACCTTCGTCTGATTGTGCGTTCCTTTCTGTGTGCAAAGTCGGATTCATTCTCGGCGGGCAAGGCTGAATATTCCAACCAGATTCGTATTGCAGACATGGATGCTTCCTTCCCGAATGAACCCCAGAGCAGCAGTCCCGGGCTGTGCGAGTCTGTGAGCCGTACAGCCGACGATGCCGGCTTCTACCAGAGTCGATTTGGGGAGGAATCGGTGCGTCTTTTCGGGGACAACGTCGACGAGTTGGAGTCTTTGGTCATCTCGTGCAACGAATCAGGTCAGTGGGGCGAAGTCCACAACTCATTGAACATGGATGATTCTAAATGGAATTGATCAGACCCGGCTTCTTCACAGACCATGAGGGGGGTGGACGAGGTTCTGAGAGTACGTGATAGTGAACGAAACTCAAGTCGAGGAGCGCTGTCTAATCGCCGTTTCACCTTCGCAGGAAAATCGGGAGGACGCCAAATTGTATTTTCAGTATGTCCCTCACCTCGCTAGCCAGCACGCTGGGTTGAGCTGACTCCCCTACAGTGTCATCCGGCAAGAGTACTCCTGGGGCAGATTCCTCCTTTCTCGAACGTCCCTTGAAGCTCTCCTGTCGTACCACAAGGTGTTCCCGCGCTTTTACGACGTCATCAATGCCTTCGGGTTCAAGACTACAGAGGACGACAAGGTGTGGGAAGGGTTTCATTCTCGTCGCACCTTCATGCCCCAAGATGTGTTCAAGCACGATCAATTCGGTAAGAGACCCCAGTGATATGCTTTAATTGAGGTATGGAGGAAGTAGATGACTGACGGACCAGAACTCTGCTATTGTATCCGGTATGTCCACAAGCACGGCCGTGACCCGAAGAAGCCTTGGTCGTTGCGACAATTAGGAGTCTATCAGCAATCCCAAGGCTCAGACCAGCCACCAACATGGATTCTTGTCCAACCTCCCGAGCGACTGGAGCAACGGTTGAGAAACATCCTGTTGGCCACCGTCAAGGATCGAGGAAATATGCAGACTATCAATGCGGTGCTACACTTGGTCGTGCTGTCGACAGCGTTGAGCAACTGGGACGAGTACATCGACTACTCGCGCAAAGAACTCACCGAGCTGGTACGTAATACATCGGATGCTGCTTTGCAGACGGAACTGATACATTTTGAATGATGATTTAGGATGACAAGGCATGTTTCTCTCGAGTCGGCATCGACAACCCAAACGACTACCCCGTTGCATTTGCGGACAAGCAGAAACTCCAAAGACTGCGGAAAAAGCTCCTCAGAACCCTGTCTGTGCTGGACTCCAATATCAGCGTGATTCGAAGCTTGAAATCGCAATACCAACGCGGTCACGGTGGTCCAGCCACCGAAGAATGGGATCTGATCCTTGAAGAGCTGGACAGTCACCTTGCACACTGTGACAGACATCGGCGGAATTTTGCCACTCTGATGGAGGAGACCCACGGAATAGATGACCTGGTAAGTCATAGACGACACAGCCCTCCGGTCCCATATTTTTGTGTGTCTTGCTGATTGCCGAACCGAGCAGCTTTCCAAGATCCTCTCCTTCCGAAACGACCGAGTTCATCTCCGGAATAGCCAGGCCATGCAAGACACCTTGGACGCTCTCAACGAGATATCGGCCCAAAGCGCCGAAGTGGCTCAGCAAAGCAAGCGCGATTCGAGAGTCCTGAAATGGCTTACTCTCATCGCCACCATGTATCTTCCGGCATCCCTACTGGCTGTACGTTTTCTTCCGATCTTGCACTTGGGAATCCGAGAAGAACGAAGGTCCCCCCGCTGATCACTGACGATATCTACTACAGACCTTGTTTAGCTCCAATTTGATCCAGGTGGTCCAGAACGGCACGCCGAGTGACAAAGCGACCCATCTGAAGCTGGTGACGCAGTTTTGGGTCTACATTCTCCTCGCAGTTGTCCTGACAGGTGCCAGCTTGCTTCCCGCCATCCTTTTGCAACGAAAATCTCGGGCCAGGTGAGCGATACATTGGAAGGGTTCGGGTGCTCGATGTTGAATGCAGCTCTCGTGTACTTGCTTGAGGAAAATTGGGAAGGTTATGACACCGTTGAGAGGTGGTTGAGACGTACACAAGGTGGAAGCGCAGTTCAATCAATAGAGAAAACAATACCAACCTTGTCGCTGCTTGCTATTGGTAGATCCGCAATCGCTTGTAGAGCCCTAGGAATGCTCCTTAAGCGACGCCCAATCGCAGAGGAACTGTCACGGGCTCGGTTCAGGTGTGTGGTCTCTCATCAGGAAAATTAACAGGTCTGCAGCTCCGCGTGTGACCGACGGCAGCCGGAGCGCCCAGGTCCCCCCCCCGCGCCAGCCTCACAACGTCGCTCTTCGTGGACAGCCCCGTTGTTTGGAATTTCTGTTATTGTAAGCCTGTCTGCTCGATTCCACTGTTGACACACAAAGCAAAGCTCTGTCCTTGGTGCCATTCCTTTGCATTTTTGCTGTTCGCTGCCGACGGAGCTCATGAGAAGCCCTGAAAAAATGGATCCAAATCAAGTCGATAGAGATCAACTGAGGGCGTTGAGACTCGATCCTGCCGCCAATTCAGCGACAGAGGCAGCAGAAGATGCCGCCATGCTGGAGAAGACATCATTCTATCGGCAGGGAGGAATCTCCAACACATCAAATATCCTACAGTCCAGCGAGGCACACTCGGCCGATCGACTGCGTTTGGACCTGACCGACTTCCTAGCTGTCGCACAGTGGCGACAAATCGAGTACTTCCCCATTGCATGGCAGCAAACCCTGTCGTCCATCGGGGTCGGGGGAACCGCCCGCGTCCGACAGTCGCTCGTCACCTTGGACGTCAGTCTTGCATTCAAGCAGTTGCACCTCGAGAAGGGCACCGACTCGGGCAGGACGGCGGCGCTCCGGGCTTCCATGAACGAAGTCGGCGTCCTGGGACACCCGGTAATCCGAGGACATCCAAACATCATCAGACTGGAAGGAATCTGCTGGGACGTCGCCGGCGACCAAGTTTGGCCGGTTTTGGTCTTCCGGAAGGCGGACCATGGAAACCTGAGGCAGTTTCTCTTGTCCGACGCCGGAAAGCGCCTTGGTGTTGAGCAGAGGCTCCAGATTTGCAGTGACATCGGCTCTGCTCTGATGACTATGCATGCCTTCCGTATGATGTTCTAGCCTTGGGGGGGTTCTGACTTTTGTTTTGGCTCACTTTTGCTGATGTTGTTCTCTCAAGATGTTGTCCACGGCGACCTCAAACCCGAGAACGTCCTGATCTTTGACGACAAGAGCGGCGGGTACACTGCAAGGATGGTTGACTTTGGATACTCCGGACTGTCCCTGGAGCGCTCGGAGGATTCAGAGTTCCATCTGCCCATCTCTCGGCCGTGGAACGCGCCCGAAGTCGAGGAACGGGGTTCCACCCTGCGTTTCTCCGCCGCGAGGAGGGCTGATATGTACTCGTTTGGCATGCTCGCGATCTGGATCCTTTTCTGTAACCACCTGACAGCGTTTGCGGACGCGGCGGGGGATCGAAATCCCAGTGCCGACGCCGACGCCGACACCGACTTGGAACAGCTGCAGATCCTGAAGGACAACGACCTCTTCTTCGCATTTGCCATGCAATGTGCGGAGAATACAGAAGACTTCTCCGAGGAACAGATCAGTGGCCTGGCTTCGTTCTTCAGTTGGAGTTTGGCCACGGACAGTGCAGAGCGCCACCTACCGGCCGAGTGCCATCAAGCGGCAGAGAAAATGTTTCTCGAGCAGCGAAACGCTGGATCTTCTGCAGCCGACAAGGCAGAGGACGCTGCCGTCAAGTCGAAGGTCGCGACACTGACTTCCTTGGGAATCATGTGCACCGATATCGAAGGCCACCAAAGACCGTTCGGCTATCTACAGTGCGTTTTTGCCTTCAAGCCCAACGTGGGCGTTGAGTAGGCTGGGGTTGCTGATTTTGCGGGGCAGCTATTATTCAACAAATTTCGATCTTGGATACAACACGGATCATAGCACTTTTAAGGTATGCTGCTGCTCGGTTCCGTTCCCGCCCGCGGAACTCCTGCTTATCCCCCTCTAGCTCACGGACGCCATCCCCGACTTGGTGATATCGGACTATCGTTTGTGGATCTATCTAAGGCGTTGCTACGAGGCTCGTTACAACGACGACGACGACAGGTGCAATGCAGATTCAAAAAGTGATGCAGCCTTTCAGCTGGCCTTGCTCTCCGGGCTGGGGCTCGATATGCCCGGAGAGAACAACGAGGTGGCCCTAGACTGGCTCTCCAAAAGCACAAAGTTGAAGAAAGACCTCGAAGTGGAGATCGAGAAGATCAGGGGAATAAAGCGACTTTCGTTGAAAAGCCTTGACGTACCCCTCGACGTGACCAACCATGTAGAGAAATACCGAGAATGTGGCCTCCTCGAGGAAGCGCAACGGGTCTACGAAAGCACGGTAAATCGCCTGCGCACGCTGCTGGGCGATGCTCATCCTCTCGTGGCCAGACTGAGACTGGTCAACGCCAAAGCGCTTCAAGGATTGGGGAGCGTCGTCCGTGCGGAAAAGGTTCTCGTCGATCAAATCCATGCCAGCCAGGCCGCGCAGCAAAGCGAGTCCACCGAGGCAGTCGCCGCTCAGATTGATTTGGTGTCCGTCTACATCGACCAATCTCAGTGGCGCAAGGCCGAGGACTTGCAGGTCTCCGTCCTCCAGACGAGCACACGCGTCTATGGGGAAGAGAGCCAACAAGCTCTGACGAGCATGGGCAACTTAGCCGTCATATACTGGCACTTGCTCAAATTTGACAAGGCCGAGGAGATCCTGTCCCGGCAGTTACAGGTCCTGGAGCGGTCGCGGGGCAGGCTTCACAAGAAGACCTTGGCCGCCATGAACAATCTGCCGTCCACATACGAATATCAAGGCCGCTCCGACGAAGCCGCACGGATGAACCTCGAGGCCCTGGCTCTTTCCTCGAAGATTAATGGCAAAGACCATGGCGACACGCTGGTACTGATGAACAACGCCGCAAACCACTACCGCCGGAGAAAGATGTTCGGCGAAGCGGAAGAGATGGACAAACAAGTTGTAGAGTCCAGGAAGCGACAATGGGGCGAGAATCACCCAACAACTCTTGTGGCCATGGGAAATTTGGCGGCGTCGTACTCTCTCTAGGGACGGGCGGAGGAAGCAGAGCCGTTGGAAAGACATGTTGCCGGTCAATTTGCGGCCCAGCTCGGTGCTAGGCATCCGCACGCCCTCACCGCCAAAAACAATCTAGCCCACACCTTGAACGATCTCGGTCGTACGCAGGAGGCAATCGAGTTGATGGCTGATGTTGCGGCTGGTCGAACCGAAATATTGGGGCCCCAGCATCCGGACACGAAGAAGTCAACTCGGAACCTCCAACTGTGGCGTGACACGGTACGAGCCCAACAACCATCATCGGCTGCTACGAGCTCAGGAGGGCTAGGTCCTCGCCAATCTGTCTAATCTCGTTTTCTTTGCCCAACTTGGAGAGCACCAGGAGGAGCTTGTGCGTGTTCACCATTGTATCCGGATGGGTTTCACCCAGGACTCGCTTTCGTGTCGCCAGTGCCTCTACTAAGAGGGACTCGGCCTCGATCCAGTGTTTCATGTTTTGGTGTGTGTTGGCGAGATTGTCCATGCTCATCAGAGTGTCTGGATGGGAGTCACCCAGTTGTGCGCGCGACTCTTCGAGGACGTAGCCTTCCAAATCCAGCGCTTCCTCCAGGCGGCCCTGGCTTTCGTAGACCAAGGCCAGATTTGCAATACTGGTGAGGGTATCCGGATGGCTTCGTCCAAGTGCATATCTCCTTTTCGCCACAACCTTCAGACCTAGATCTTCGGCTTCTTGCAGCTGATCTCGGTACCAATGGTTCAATGCCAGGTTGGCCATGCACATCAGGGTGCTGGGAGAATCCTCCCCCAAGATCCGCTTGCTGGTATCAGTGGCCTTGACGAAGAGCGATTCGGCCTCTTCATACCGCTCGAGACCCTGATGTATCAGGGCGAGGTTAGACATGCTGATTACGGTGTCCGGATGATCGTTTCCGAAAATATTTCTTCGCGCCTGGCAGGCCTGTTCCGCCAGGGGGAGGGCATCGTGCAGCCTGCCCTGGCGCAAGAGAATCGCTGCTAGGTTGGCAATGCTTGTCAGAGTGTCCGGATGATCTTTTCCCAGCGACGCTGATCTCTTTGCTTGCAGCTCGAGCTCCAGCTTCTCGGCTTGCCCGAAATCTCCCAGACTGTTGTAAATGGCCGCAACGTTCCCCGTGATCGTCAGTGTCAATGCATCGTCCGGTCCCAGGATTCGCCGACTGGACTGCAATGCTTCCTCCATCACGCCGAGGGCGCGGTCGAGTTTGCCTTGGCTCCAATGCAGATGTGCCAGATTGGTCTTGCCTGCCACCGTCGCCAAATTGTCTCTGCCAAGGGACGTCTCGTCGAAATTGACCATTTGACTCTCCAGCCTCTCGACCAGGTCCAGGCGGCCCTGGAGTCTCAAACAATCAATCAGCGCTCGCGTAATGAGGTACTTCAGCACAAGATTGTCGATGCTGTTCCCGATGTCGTCCAGCTCCCGGACCAGAACATTTTCGGTCGCTTGAAGCGAGGCAAAATTTTGCCTCTGGCCAATCTGATGCAAGTTCCCGAGAGAGCCCGCGGCCAGTATACGCCGAATCAGCGGATGATCCAGCTGCATGGAGGTCTTGCCAACCGCGTTGATGGCGGCGTGAATCCGTTCGGTCATGTCTTGATTGGCGCAAAGTTGACGAGATCTCTCTTCGTTTCGTGGGACTCCGAATCCGATGTGGTAGCACATTGCCAGCTGCACAGTGTCATTGGTTGTTTGAGCACTTTGGCTCGCGCCGTCGACACGCTGCTGGAGGCATTTTGTAATGTAACTTCGAACACGATGGTCACACTGGTAGTATTGCACGATTGCCGTGTCAAGCTAGAAAACTTAGCAGCATGCCACGCTGACATTAGGTTATCGCAACGACCTACCTTGAATTCAATGGCCGGAGTGTCAACGTCAGTAGGCGGCTGGTGAGCATCTCGGTCTGGCCTGGTGGACAATTAGTGAATATTCAATGCCTCAGTGCTTGAAGAGCGTGGGCTTACTGTTTCAGAAGTTTGAATGAACTCCAGAGAATCTCGTTCCTTGCACTTGGTTCTGAAGCCAAGGCATGGCGGAAAAGTTCTCGCAGCTCAGCCTTGTGCTTTGGTTGAAGCTCATCACCATCGACCAAGTCCAGAACCACTTTCTGTAGCTGTCCGCTGCTCTTGAGTTTCTGCAACGAGCTGATAGAGTTGTTCCCCGAGCAGGGATTTGCGTTGTCGTGAGCGACACATTCGTGAAGTCGGTGCTGGTACAATATCCACGCACACAACAGAGCGTACGAGTAGATATCCGCTCGCTTCGCCTCCTGCAAAGAAAACTCCGTGTCGGACCCGTCGATTTCGGGTGCTTGCCAGGGTTCAGAAAGAGGAAGGCTATAAGCATCTGCAGCACCAGAGTATTGATGACTGTACCCAAAGTCTGTGACTTTCGCGACAAACGTGTCACTTTCCTTGAATATGAGGACGTTGTGTGGCTTCAAGTCTCCATGGATAATATCTGTTCCGCTGTTTGGTAAGTCCTTTCCATCGTATCCAATGCGTGTCAGCAAAACACGCCACTCACTGTGACTGTGCATGAGGGATATTGCGTCCCCGATATCCACACATATTTTAAGTCGATCCAGCGAACCGAGCTGGGTCCATCGGGGTAGACTCGTGAAACGATGAAGGTCCCCAAAATGAGACTTCTCAAAGACCAGTGCAGGCCAGACAATGTCATCGTCTCCAATATCCCAGCAGATTCCAAGAAGATCAACGATGTTGCTGTGAGCTCGAAGCTCGGGATGGCCCAGGGTGGAGACTTCGTTCCAAATGAGGCTGAAGATCTCGCCCTTCTTTGCGGATATTTTTTCTTCGTCCTTGATCAGCTTGAAGGCCAACTCGGTTTGCGCGTCGAGCGGTGCGAGCCGGATGCTGCTGGTTCCGCCGAGGCCAACACTTGCTCGTGCCGTTTGCCAGATGATGGGCAGGCAGCGGACCTCGACGTGGCCGGCCACGGCCAGTATGTCAATAAAGTCAGCGTGCCGGTGGGGTCTCGTACTGTTGGGCCCGTGTCTTTCGGTGCTGAATCGATACAGGAGGAAATGGCTCTCCTGGCCCTCAATCTCGGACCCGACGGCTTCCTGTTGGTCAGGCATCATTTCCGCGCTCATAATGCCATCCATCTCGAAATATGTGGAGGAGTGAGACCCCGTGGCTGAATCACAAAATCCCAGCAGATACCAACGGAGTATGTAACATTCCAGGCCTCACGGATCTAGGCAGCCGAGAAATCTGCCTCCACGTCCGCAGGTTGTCGCAGTGCCGCCATACCTCATCGGGACGGGCTTGGCCAGCACTCGTTGGGGCGCCTCCTTTACTATGTAGCTGCAAGATCTGCTTCTGCCAGTCATGCTTCGACTAAAGCGATCTCGACCACATCTGAGCCTTGTGAGTGTATGCTAAATCGAGTCAATCGAAATTTCTATATCTCCGTACTGACCTCAGAAGAATCTTCTCGGGCCGCATCCTCTGCCAGTGCGAGATGGGCAGGTCGGTCGATCACAACGCCACTGGCTTCGGTGATGCTCGAAACAGCTTGACAGGAATGATTGATCATGGGGCTGTCTGTACTTAAACATCGTGCGATTTTTGGATGTAGACAGGCAATGATACTATCGTGCTCCTCGATCTCCTACGGCAGTTTCCCGGGGAGCACTTTAAGTTCTATAGGCTCAAGAAACTAAGGCTATTGTGGGCTGGGGAATGGTCGCGGCCCCGGTTCTCTTCCTACAATACTCGGTACTACTCGTAGATCTCGTACAAGTTAACCGTGGTAGTTTCCCTTAGGATGGTCTCCATAAGGTCTATAACGTTATGGTTTCAACTTCAAGTACCAAGTCTCTAGGCGTACCTGTCCGGTATAGACGATCACAGCTAAACCTTTACCGAGTCTTTTGACTTACCACCCCTGGAATCTCCACCCATGACTGGTCAGGTGTAAACAGTCCAGTTCAAACGTCCCGGTACAACCATCGTCCTGGGGCCAGGACAATTTCCTAGGTAGGCAGGGCAGAATGATCGACAGGGTCTATGGCACGAACACAGTATCTTGAAACGCTCGACAGCCCTACTGGGCGATACGATGTGTGGCATGCCCAGCTGAATATTGGCGCCTGTGGCGTTGGTTGTTCCACTATTTCTACTTCTCCTGGGAGAAACGATCTCCTCATCGAATCATGTTGGCTGGCAGATATTCTATCCCCCAAGGCGGAAAACGCCCAAGATGCAGCAATTACAGACGGTCTGTCTCAGCCTTGTGAGAACCCATGCTCGGCCAATGAGAAGACCATCGACGAAGCCTTGGCCCCAAAGTTTAGGATCCATTCCCGACTTTGCAACCCGAATACGATTGACGGTGCTGCCCCTGTTCAAGGCGTGGTGGCTTGCAAGATGTATACTATCATGGAGAGGGCATCATGAAGATATACAACCCCTTCATGTTGACTTTGCGAGCTCCTCTCGCCGTCGCTGCTCTCCAACAAATCATTCATTCTTTCAAGTGCAGTCCATGACGGATGCGTCCTCTCCTTCAAACCCTCGTTATTTATCGTGCCTTTTTACATCAATATGATTGAACTCACAGTTGGCGAGGTCTCCGGCGTGATCGCGGCCATCATAACGGCCTTGCAGATACTTTTACCGACAATGGTGGCTCTGGTCCTTGTAGGGCTGCTGAATGCGGATATGACGGCCACCACCTGGTCCTCGGTCAGCGCAACCCTTCACGGCTCATACTGGGCGACTCTTTTTCGCGCAGATACCGTCAGCTCTACCAACGTGCAGAGCACGACGAAATGGCTCCTTCGGCTGGGGGGAACAGCGGCGCTCATCATCTCGCTCGCGTCGATTGTCACCCCAATTGGGCTTTACGACGAAGTTGGAGCTGAGTCGGGGACTCAAGATGTCTCATTCCCCTACGTCGCCGACAGCGGCCCCTTCGGCTACGGGACTCCCGCACGAAGCACGCTGGGCTTCAACCGTCAATGCGGTGTGCCGAGTTGGAGACCCTGTCCTGGGTCCGACACCATCGAAATCGAGTCGGCCGACTCGATCGCCTCTGAATTCCCCTTCGGCTATGATAGTCGCGTGCCCTCGGACAAGATTACGCTCTTCCAGAGCGGGTTAAAGGAACAGGAGCAGACAGTATCAAGCATCTTTGACATCCAGTTTCGTTCACACACCAAGAGACAAGATCCAGATGTCAACAACGGCTCCTTCTATGAGACCGGCTCCTATCGACAGCTGGGGACTCTGATCCTCGACGACACGGTGGAAGCAGTTGAAGGCTTGGTGGTGGACATGGTCAATGGCGCCGTGGCTTTCCGGAACCACACCCTGCCCGCTACACTGACCTTAGGCGGTATCTGGCAGGAAGAGCTTCTGGTCATGCAACCCGAAACGCAGTGCGTGAATACAAATCTCACCATCGACTTCACGCTGTCGGGGCTCAATGGCTCAGTCGGCGGCAGTGTGCGAGACATTGTCCTTACAGACCGTGGCGGCTTCGCCAATATCGTGCAGAAGCTCCCCGAGTACGACAGGTCAGCCCCCCAGGTCAACGCTGACCTGCAAGGCCGAGCTTATCAGAGTGCATGGTTTTTCAACGTCCTCCTCGCCGTGTATTACAACGTCACGCGACCGAGCCCCGACGTCTTTGGCTATCTCGAGTCCGAAGTCGGCAAGACATTCCAGCTTCCCGAGACCACGCTGCTGAACATCGACGAGCTGGCAATCTCGTCGTACAGCGAGGTGTTCTCGACCTTCCTTGCCAACGACAACAGCTCCTTTACCAGTGACGACAGTTTTCCGTACTGGCCGAACCCGTTTGGCATTTCTCGGTCCAATTTCAGCGACATTCTGGACGAATGCAATGGAGTCAACCCGTTCAGCAAATCCAACATGTCGAATGTAGGGGTGGCCTGTGGCCTGATATATGGTGTTCCCCGGCTCGCCAACGGCAACACAGAGCTTGTCTACGAGCCCGGAGCCCGTCTGTCAATGCCGCTGATCTCTTGTGCGAGCGCAGTCAAAGTGAGTGTGCAGACATTCAACTTCCGATTCAACGGCACTTCGGGTCTAAGGTCACTGCATGTTGACTCTATCGACCCTCAGAGTCCTTCGTCCCGTCCGTTATATTGGGGCGTTGAGAACAACTCCAACCTTGACTTGACGATTACGGATGCGATACCGCTGTGGGGGCTTGTCTCGAGCGACACGCGCGAATCCTCGGCGTTGTCGGTGGTCAAGTCTCCTCACCTGTACCTGACGGCGTACATGAACGCCTTCACGACCGGGCTCGGCTCCACCGGCACAGACAACATGCCGGGGCTCAACTTCCCCACCAACGCACTCGCCTCTGTGTACAACGGCGACGTGTTTGACAGCTCAACGGGCTATGGGGATTACAGCGGCAAGAACTCGTTCGCCATGTACGCGCAATGGCAGAAGCTCTCGGCCACCACCAACGGGACCGCCCGCATCGTCAATCTGATCTATACCGATGTGCTGGCGAACGGGCTGGTCGGCACGAAGTCCTGGCTTCCAGCATCCGACGCCATCCCCGGCACCGCCGATGGCTCTACCGCGACCCAGAAGCGCAAACGGGCCGCTTCTTCCACCGCCACCGCGGAGAGCTCCTCGCCGACCACGGCTCAAGTGCCTGTGCAAGTCTTTACTCGTAAGATCCGGTACCATTGGGTATACGGCATCCCGGCCTACGTGGGAGTGTTCCTCACCGGAATCGTGGGGTTCATGACTTTGGTCCTGCTCTGCCTGGGTCGTGCATCCCCGTCCAAGATGCGGACGTACCTCAACGCTACATCCCCCGGTCGGATACTGACCATGTTTTTGTATCCCGGGGAGTATGAACCTCAGGCATCAGCGAAGCGTTGGGGACACGGTGTTGGCGCAAAGAAGGTCCGCATCGGAAAGCCCACGTGGGTTCCTCACGCGAGCCAGCCTCTACTGTATCCTGAGAAACTGTTCGCGTACGGATCCAGCCCTGGCGCCGTGAACCACCACGGCTTTGAACCCGAAACCGACGTGGTTCCATTGATCGACCAGAAGACCGGGGCTGGGATCCAGATGACGCCTATGGGATCGCCAATGCCGGGTCTAGGGCCCGGTAGCAACGGCTTTCCGGGGCCTCAATACCAGCCGCACCAGGGCTACGTGAATCAATTCGGTGGAGGACAGCAGCAGGGCGTCGGTGGCACGCCGCACTTTCCTCCGCCTCCAACCAGGCTCGCCGACGGTGGGTATCCCGCCGGTGGTTTCGCGCGATGATCAATAGTCACGACCACAGGCAGACATTGAGAAAAATGAATATTGGAGAACGGCTGTCGATCTGCTCCCTGTTCGGCGTCAGGGCCAGCAACATCTTTGACAGCCCCTGGTCTACCTCTATGAGCCGGTCTCGTTTGCCGCTGCATCCCCAGGAACGCCGTGGTTCGCGAAACTGGCTACATAGCCTCCAATGGCTTTGCCTCGTCTTCGTAGGGAGACCCAAACACCGTCCGTGCCTTCCGGATCCTCGCCCAGATTGAGCTTGGGCTTTCTCCCTCGCCATATCATAATGCTGGGTACCTAGGTAGTTCACGCCAATACGCCCGCCTCCAAGGTGGGCCCCACAAAGCAAAACAGATGTATATCGTCGCGATGCTCTAACGTGTATCCCTTCGTGCCAAGAGTCCCGCCGTACTAAATTCCGGGGGGGGTTCCCGAATTTGCGATTCCACCACAATGGTCCCTTGACAATAGCCTGACGGAGTTATTTGACAAGGTATTCTGTATTAAGTGTACTATGGATTGCATTACGGCGACATTCCTTGCTGATCTAGGTGGGGAGGCAGTCCAGTAGTATCTGCACTATCTTCTCGTGTTGATGCCGCCTGTAGTGCGTTACCATAGACGCCGCCTCGTGCGTTGACATCGGCACCCTTGTCCAGTAGTATCTGCACTACCTTCTCGTGGCCACCCTTTGATGCCGCCTGTAGTGCGTTGCCATACTCGCCGCCTTGTGCGTTGACATCTGCTGCTGACATGGATAGAATAAATATCAACACTTCGTCTTGGCCAAGAAGAGAAGCATAGTATGTTGCCGAAGGATAATCTTTAGCGACTGTGGAGTAATCCACGTCAGTT